>NC_132933.1:91312749-92012527 GCF_047675955.1 Chlorocebus sabaeus
AGCTCACAGAGTTACATCTTCCCCTTCAAGAAGCCTTTCGCTCAGGTTGTACTTGTGGAATTGGCGAAGGGATATTTGGAAGCCCATAGAGGGCTACGGTGAAAAAAAAATATCTTCCGTTCAAAACTGGAAAGAAGCTTTCTGAGAAACTGCTCTGTGTTCTGTTAATTCATCTCACAGAGTTACATCTTTCCCTTCAAGAAGCCTTTCGCTAAGGCTGTTCTTGTGGAATTGGCAAAGGGATATTGGGAAACCCATAGAGGGCTAAGGTGAAAGAGGAAATATCTGACGTTCAAAACTGGAAAGAAGCTTTCTGAGAAACTGCTCTGTGTTCTGTTAATTCATCACACAGAGTTACATCTTTCCTTCAAGAAGCCTTTCGCTAAGGCTGTTCTTGTGGAATTGGCAAAGTGATATTTGGAAGCCCATAGAGGGCTATGGTGAAAAAGGAAATATCTTCTGTTCAAAACTGGAAAGAAGCTTTCTGAGAAACTGCTCTGTGTTCTGTTAATTCATCTCACAGAGTTACATGTTTCCCCTCAAGAAACCTTTCTCTAAGGCTGTTCTTGTGGAATTGAAAAAGTGGTATTTGGAAGCCCAAAGAGGGCTATGGTGAAAAAGGAAATATCTTCCGTTCAAAACTGGAAAGAAGCTTTCTGATAAACTGCTCTGTGTTCCGTTAATTCATCTCACAGAGTTACATCATTCCCTTCAAGAAGCCTTTCGCTAAGGCTGTTTTTGTGGAATTGGCAAAGTGATATTTGGAAGTCCATGGAGGGCTACTGTGAAAAAGGAAATATCTTGCGTTCAATACGGGAAAGAAGCTTTCTGAGAAACTGCTCTGTGTTCTGTTAATTCATCTCACAGAGTTACATCTTTCCCTTCAAGAAGCCTTTCGCTAAGGCTGTTCTTGTGGAATTGGCAAAGGGATATTTGGAAGCCCATTGAGGGCTATGGTGAAAAAGGAAGTATCTTCAGTTCAAAACTGGAAAGAAGCTTTCTGAGAAACTGCTCTGTGTTCTGTTAATTCATCTCACAGAGTTACATCTTTCCCTTCAAGAAGCCTTTCGCTAAGGCTGTTTTTGTGGAATTGGCAAAGGGATATTTGGAAGCCCATAGAGGGCTATGGTAAAAAAGGAAATATCTTCCGTTCAAAACTGGAAAGAAGCTTTCTGAGAAACTGCTCTGTGTTCTGTTAATTCATCTCACAGAGTTACATCTTTCCCTTCAAGAAGCCTTTCGTTAGGTTGTTCTTGTGGAATTGGCAAAGGGATATTTGGAAGCCCATAGAGGGCTACGGTGAAAAAGGAAATATCTTCCGTTCAAAACTGGAAAGAAGCTTTCTGAGAAATTGCTCTGTGTTCTGTTAATTCATCTCACAGAGTTACATCTTTCCCTTCAAGAAGCCTTTCGCTAAGACTGTTCTTGTGGAATTGGCAAAGGGATATTTGGAAGCACTTATATGGCTAAGGTGAAAAAGGAAATATCTGACGTTCAAAACTGGAAAGAAGCTTTCTGAGAAACTGCTCTGTGTTCCGTTAATTCATCTCACAGAGTTATATCTTTCCCTTCAAGAAGACTTTCGCTAAGGCTGTTCTTGTGGAATTGGCAAAGTGATATTTGGAAGCCCATAGAAGGCTACGGTGAAAAAGGAAATATCTTCTGTTTAATACTGGAAAGAAGCTTTCTGAGAAACTGCTCTGTGTTCTGTTAATTCATCTCACAGAGTTACATATTTCCCTTCAAGAAGCGTTTCGCTAAGGCTGTTCTTGTGGAATTGGCAAAGGGATATTTGGAAGCCCATAGAGGGCTATGGTGAAAAAGGAAATATCTTCCGTTAAAAACTGGAAAGAAGCTTTCTGAGAAACTGCTCTGTGTTCTGTTAATTCATCTCACAGAGTTACATCTTTCCCTTCAAGAAGCCTTTCGCCAAGGTTGTTCTTGTGGAATTGGCAAAGGGATATTTGGAAGCACATATATGGCTAAGGTGAAAAAGGAAATATCTGACGTTCAAAACTGGAAAGAAGCTTTCTGGGAAACTGCTCTGTGTTCTGTTAATTCATCACACAGAGTTACATCTTTCCCTTCAAGAAGCCTTTCGCTAAGGCTGTTCTTGTGGAATTGGCAAAGTGATATTTGGAAGCCCATAGAAGGCTATGTTGAAAAAGGAAATATATTCCGTTCAAAACTGGAAAGAAGCTTTCTGAGAAACTGCTCTGTGTTCTGTTAATTCATCACACAGGGTTACATCTTTCCCTTCAAGAAGCCTTTCGCTAAGGCTGTTCTTGTGGAATTGGCAAAGTGATATTTGAAAGCCCATAGAGGGCTATGTTGAAAAAGGAAATATCTTCCGTTCAAAACTGGAAAGAAGCTTTCTGAGAAACTGCTCTGTGTTCCGTTAATTCATCTCACAGAGTTATATCTTTCCCTTCAAGAAGCCTTTCGCTAAGGCTGTTCTTGTGGAATTGGCAAAGTGATATTTGGAAGCCCATAGAAGGCTACGGTGAAAAAGGAAATATCTGACGTTCAAAACTGGAAAGAAGCTTTCTGAGAAACTGCTCTGTGTTCTGTTAATTCATCACACAGGGTTACATCTTTCCCTTCAAGAAGCCTTTCGCTAAGGCTGTTCTTGTGGAATTGGCAAAGGGATATTTGGAAGCCCATAGAGGGCTATGGTGAAAAACGAAATATCTTCCGATCAAAACTGGAAAGAAGCTTTCTGAGAAACTGCTCTGTGTTCTGTTAATTCATCTCACAGAGTTACATCTTTCCCCTCAAGAAACCTTTCTCTAAGGCTGTTCTTGTGGAATTGGAAAAGTGGTATTTGGAAGCCCAAAGAGGGCTATGGTGAAAAAGGAAATATCTTCCGTTGAAAACTGGAAAGAAACTTTCTGAGAAACTGCTCTGTGTTCCGTTAATTCATCTCACAGAGTTACATCTTTCCCTTCAAGAAGCCTTTCGCTAAGGCTGTTCTTGTGGAATTGGCAAAGTGATATTTGGAAGCCCATAGAGGGCTATGCTGAAAAAGGAAATATCTTCCGTTCAAAACTGGAAAGAAGCTTTCTGAGAAACTGCTGTGTGTTCCGTTAATTCATCTCACAGAGTTATATCTTTCCCTTCAAGAAGCCTTTCGCTAAGGCTGTTCTTGTGGAATTGGCAAAGTTATATTTGGAAGCCCATAGAAGGCTACGGTGAAAAAGGAAATATCTTCCGTTCAATATTGGAAAGAAGCTTTCTGAGAAACTGCTCTGTGTTCTGTTAATTCATCTCACAGAGTTACATCTTTCACTTCAAGAAGCCTTTCGCTAAGGCTGTTCTTGTGGAATTGGCAAAGGGATACAGGAAGCCCATAGAGGGCTATGGTGAAAAAGGAAATATCTTCCGTTAAAAACTGGAAAGAAGCTTTCAGAGACTGCTCTGTGTTCTGTTAATTCATCTCACAGAGTTACATCTTTCCCTTCAAGAATCCTTTCGCTAAGGCTGTTCTTGTGGAGTTGCCAAAGTGATATTTGGAAGCCCATAGAGGGCTATGGTGAAGAAGGAAATATCTTCCGTTCAAAACTGGAAAGAAGCTTTCTGAGAAACTGCTCTGTGTTCTGTTAATTCATCTCACAGAGTTACATCTTTCCCTTCAAGAAGCCTTTCGCTAAGGTTGTTCTTGTGGAATTGGCAAAGGGATATTTGGAAGCCCATATATGGCGAAGGTGAAAAAGGAAATATCTGACGTTCAAAACTGGAAAGAAGCTTTCTAAGAAACTGCTCTGTGTTCTGTTAATTCATCACACACAGTTACATCTTTCCCTTCAAGAAGCCTTTCGCTAAGGCTGTTCTTGTGGAATTGGCAAAGTGATATCTGGAAGCACATAGAGGGCTATGTTGAAAAAGGAAATATCTTCCTTTCAAAACTGGAAAGAAGCTTTCTGAGAAACTGCTCTGTGTTCTGTTAATTCATCTCACAGAGTTACATCTTTCCCTTCAAGAAGCCTTTCGCTAAGGCTGTTCTTGTGGAATTGGCAAAGTGATATTTGGAAGCCCATAGAGGGCTATGGTGAAAAAGGAAATATCTTCTGTTCAAAACTGGAAAGAAGCTTTCTGAGAAACTGCTCTGTGTTCTGTTAATTCATTTCACAGAGTTACATCTTTCCCCTCAAGAAACCTTTCTCTAAGGCTGTTCTTGTGGAATTGGAAAAGTGGTATTTGGAAGCCCATAGAGGGCTATGGTGAAAAAGGAAATATCTTCCGTTCAAAACTGGAAAGAAGCTTTCTGAGAAACTGCTCTGTGTTCCGTTAATTCATCTCACAGAGTTACATCTTTCCCTTCAAGAAGCCTTTCGCTAAGGCTGTTCTTGTGGAATTGGCAAAGTGATATTTTCAAGCCGCTAGAGGGCTATGGTGAAAAAGGAAATATATTCCGTTCAAAACTGGAAAGAAGCTTTCTGAGAAACTGCTCTGTGTTCCGTTAATTCATCTCACAGAGTTATATCTTTCCCTTCAAGAAGCCTTTCGCTAAGGCTGTTCTTGTGGAATTGGCAAAGTGATATTTGGAAGCCCATAGAAGGCTACGGTGAAAAAGGAAATATCTTCTGTTCAATACTGGAAAGCAGCTTTCTGAGAAACTGCTCTGTGTTCTGTTAATTCATCTCACAGAGTTACATCTTTCCCTTCAAGAAGCCTTTCGCTAAGGCTGTTCTTGTGGAATTGGCAAAGGGATATTTGGAAGCCCATAGAGGGCAATGGTGAAAAAGGAAATAACTTCCGTTAAAAACTGGAAAGAAGCTTTCTGAGAAACTGCTCTGTTTTCTGTTAATTCATCTCACAGAGTTACATCTTTCCCTTCAAGAAGCGTTTCGCTAAGGCTGTTCTTGTGGAGTTGGCAAAGTGATATTTGGAAGCCCATAGAGGGCTATGGTGAAAAAGGAAATATCTTCCGTTCCAAACTGGAAAGAAGCTTTCTGAGAAACTGCTCTGTGTTCTCTTAATTCATCTCACAGAGTTACATCTTTCCCTTCAAGAAGCCTTTCGCTAAGGCTGTTTTTGTGGAATTGGCAAAGGGATATTTGGAAGCCCGTATATGGCTAAGGTGAAAAAGGAAATATCTTCCGTTCAAAACTGGAAAGAAGCTTTCTGAGAAACTGCTCTGTGTTCCGTTAATTTATCTCACAGAGTTTTATCTTTCCCTTCAAGAAGCCTTTCGCTAAGGCTATTCTTGTGGAATTGGCAAAGTGATATTTGGAAGCCCATAGAAGGCTACGGTGAAAAAGGAAATATCTTCCGTTCAAAACTGGAAAGAAGCTTTCTGAGAAACTGCTCTGTGTTCTGTTAATTCATCTCACAGAGTTACATCTTTCCCTTCAAGAAGCCTTTCGCTAAGGCTGTTCTTGTGGAATTGGCAAAGTGATATTTGGAAGCCCATAGAGGGCTATGGTGAAAAAGGAAATATCTTCCCTTAAAAACTGGAAAGAAGCTTTCTGAGAAACTGCTCTGTGTTCTGTTAATTCATCTAACAGAGTTACAACTTTCCCTTCAAGAAGCCTTTCGCTAAGGCTGTTCTTGTGGAATTGGCAAAGTGATACTTGGAAACCCATAGACGGCTATGTTGAAAAACTAAATATCTTCCGTTCAAAACTGGAAAGAAGCTTTCTGAGAAACTGCTCTGTGTTCTGTTAATTCATCTCACAGAGTTACATCTTTCCCTTCAAGAAGCCTTTCGCTAAGGCTGTTCTTGTGGAATTGGCAAAGGGATATTTGGAAGCCCATGGAGGGCTACTGTGAAAAAGGAAATATCTTGCGTTCAATACTGGAAAAAAGCTTTCTGAGAAACTGCTCTGTGTTCTGTTAATTCATCTCACAGAGTTACATCATTACCTTCAAGAAGCCTTTCGCTAAGGCTGTTCTTGTGGAATTTGCAAAGTGATATTTGGAAGCCCATTGAGGGCTATGGTGAAAAAGGAAGTATCTTCGGTTCAAAACTGTAAAGAAGCTTTCTGAGAAACTGCTCTGTGTTCTGTTAATTCATCTCACAGAGTTACATCTATCCCTTCAAGAAGCCTTTCGCTAAGGCTGTTCTTGTGGAGTTGGCAAAGTGATATTTGGAAGCCCATAGAGGGCTATGGTGAAAAAGGAAATATCTTCCGTTCAAAACTGGAAAGAAGCTTTCTGAGAAACTGCTCTGTGTTCTCTTAATTCATCTCACAGAGTTACATCTTTCCCTTCAAGAAGCCTATCGCTAAGGCTGTTCTTGTGGATTTGGCAAAGGGATATTTGGAAGCCCATAGAGGGCTACGGTGAAACAGGAAATATCTTCCGTTCAAAACTGGAAAGAAGCTTTCTGAGAAACTGTTCTGTGTTCTGTTAATTCAGCTCACAGAGTTACATCTTTCCCTTCAAGAAGCCTTTCGCTAAGGTTGTTCTTGTGGAATTGGCAAAGGGATATTTGGAAGCCCATAGAGGGCTACGGTGAAAAAGGAAATACCTTCCGTTCAAAACTGGAAAGAAGCTTTCTGAGAAACTGCTCTGTGTTCTGTTAATTCATCTCACAGGGTTACATCTTTCCCTTCAAGAGGCCTTTTGCTAAGGCTGTTCTTGTGGAATTGGCAAAGGGATATTTGGAAGCCCATATATGGCTAAGGTGAAAAAGGAAATATCTGACGTTCAAAACTGGAAAGAGGCTTTCTGAGAAACTGCTCTGTGTTCTGTTAATTCATCACACAGAGTTACATCTTTCCCTTCAAGAAGCATTTCGCTAAGGCTGTTCTTGTGGAATTGGCAAAGTGATATTTGGAAGTCCATAGAGGGCTATGATGAAAAAGGAAATATCTTCCGTTCAAAACTGGAAAGAAGCTTTCTGAGAAACTGCTCTGTGTTCTGTTAATTCATCTCACAGAGTTACATCTTTCCCTTCAAGAAGCCTTTCGCTAAGGCTGTTTTTGTGGAATTGGCAAAGTGATATTTGGAAGCCCACAGAGGGCTATGGTGAAAAAGGAAATATCTTCCGTTCAAAACTGGAAAGAAGCTTTCTGAGAAACTGCTCTGTGTTCTGTTAATTCCGCTCACAGGGTTACATCTTTCCCTTCAAGAAGCCTTTGGCTAAGGTTTTTCTTGTGGAATTGGCAAACGGATATTTGGAAGCCCATAGAGGGCTACGGTGAAAAAGGAAATATCTTCCGTTCAAAACTGGAAAGAAGCTTTCTGAGAAACTGCTCTGTGTTCTGTTAATTCATCTCACAGAGTTACATCTTTCCCTTCCAGAAGCCTTTCGCTAAGGCTGTTCTTGTGGAGTTGGCAAAGGGATATTTTGAAACTCATAGAGGGCTGTGGTGAAAAAGGAAATATCTTCCGTTCAAAACTGGAAAGAAGCTTTCTGAGAAACTGCTCTGTGTTCTGTTAATTCATCTCACAGAGTTACATCTTTCCCTTCAAGAAGCCTTTCGCTAAGGCTGTTCTTGTGGAATTGGCAAAGGGATATTAGGAAGCCCAAAGAGGGCTATGGTGAAAAAGGAAATATCTTCTGTTCAAAACTGGAAAGAAGCTTTCTGAGAAACTGCTCTGTGTTCTGTTAATTCATCTCACAGAGTTACATCTTGCCCTTCAAGAAGTCTTTCGCTAAGGTTGTTCTTGTGGAATTGGCAAAGTGATATTTGGAAGCCCATAGAGGGCTATGGTGAAAAAGGAAATATCTTCCGTTCAAAACTGGAAAGAAGCTTTCTGAGAAACTGCTCTGTGTTCTGTTAATTCATCTCACAGAGTTACATCTTTCCCTTCAAGAAGCCTTTCGTTAAGGCTGTTCTTGTGGAATTGGCAAAGTGATATTTGGAAACCCATAGACGGCTATGTTGAAAAACGAAATATCTTCCGTTCAAAACTGGAAAGAAGCTTTCTGAGAAACTGCTCTGTGTTCTGTTAATTCATCTCACAGAGTTACGTCTTTCCCTTCAAGAAGCCTTTCGCTAACTCTGTTCCTGTGGAATTGGCAAAGGGATATTTGGAAGCCCACTGAGGGCTATGGTGAAAAAGGAAGTATCTTCGGTTCAAAACTGGAAAGAAGCTTTCTGAGAAACTGCTCTGTGTTCTGTTAATTCATCCCCCAGGGTTACATCTTTCCCTTCAAGAAGCCCTTCGCTTAGGCTGTTCTTGTGGAATTGGCAAAGGGATATTTGGAAGCCCATAGAGGGCTATTGTGAAAAAGGAAGTATCTTCCTTTCAAAACTGGAAAGAAGCTTTCTGAGAAACTGCTCTGTCTTCTGTTAATTCATCTCACAGAGTTACATCTTTCCTTTCAAGAAGCCTTTCGCTCAGGCTGTTCTTGTGGAGTTGGCAAAGTGATATTTGGAAGCCCATAGTGGGCTATGTTGAAAAAGGAAATATCTTCCGTTCAAAACTGGAAAGAAGCTTTCTGAGAAACTGCTCTGTGTTCTCTTAATTCATCTCACAGAGTTACATATTTCCCTTCAAGAAGCCTTTCGCTAAGGCTGTTCTTGTGGAATTGGCAAAGGGTATTTGGAAGCCCATAGAGGGCTATGGTGAAAAAGGAAATATCTTCCGTTCAAAACTGGGAAGAAGCTTTCTGAGAAACTGGTCTGTGTTCTGTTAATTCAGCTCACAGGGTTACATCTTTCCCTTCAAGAAGCCTTTCGCTAAGGTTGTTCTTGTGGAATTGGCAAAGGGATATTTGGAAGCCCATAGAGGGCTACGGTGAAAAAGGAAATATCTTCCGTTCAAAACTGGAAAGAAGCTTTCTGAGAAACTGCTCTGTGTTCTGTTAATACATCTCACAGAGTTACATCTTTCCCTTCAAGAAGCCTTTCGCTAAGGCAGTTCTTGTGGAATTGGCAAAGTGATATTTGGAAGCCCATAGAGGGCTATGGTGAAAAAGGAAATACCTTCTGTTCAAAACTGGAAAGAAGCTTTCTGAGAAACAGCTCTGTGTTCTGTTAATTCATCTCACAGAGTTACATCTTTCCCTTCAAGAAGCCTTTCGCTAAGGCTGTTCTTGTGGAATTGGAAAAGTGGTATTTGGAAGCCCAAAGATAGCTATGGTGAAAAAGGAAATATCTTCCGTTCAAACTGGAAAGAAGAAGCTTTCTGAGAAACTGCTCTGTGTTCTGTTAATTCAATTCACAGAGTTGCATCTTTCCCTTCAAGAAGCCTTTCGCTAAGGCTGTTCTTGTGGAATTGGAAAAGTGGTATTTGGAAGCCCAAAGAGGGCTATGGTGAAAAAGAAAATATCTTCCGTTCAAAACTGGAAAGAAGCTTTCTGAGAAACTGCTCTGTGTTCCGTTAATTCATCTCACAGTGTTATATCTTTCCCTTCAGGAAGCCTTTCGCTAAGGCTGTTCTTGTGGAATTGGCAGAGGGATATTTGGAAACTCATAGAGGGCTATGGTGAAAAAGGAAATATCTTCCGTTCAAAACTGGAAAGAAGCTTTCTGAGAAACTGCTCTGTGTTCTGTTAATTCATCTCACAGAGTTACATCTTTCCATTCCAGAAGCCTTTCGCTAAGGCTGTTCTTGTGGAATTGGCAAAGGGATATTTGGAAGCCCTTAGAGGGCTATGGTGAAAAAGGAAATATCTTCCGTTCAAAACTGGAAAGAAGCTTTCTGAGAAACTGCTCTGTGTTCTGTTAATTCATCTCACAGAGTTACATCTTTCCCTTCAAGAAGCCTCTCGCTAAGGTTGTTCTTGTGGAATTGGCAAAGTGATATTTGGAAGCCCATAGAGGGCTATGGTGAAAAAGGAAATATCTTCCGTTCAAAACTGGAAAGAAGCTTTCTGAGAAACTGCTCTGTGTTCTGTTAATTCATCTCACAGAGTTACATCTTTCCCTTAAAGAAGCCTTTCGCTAAGGCTGTTCTTGCGGAATTGGCAAAGTGATATTTGGAAACCCCAAGACGGCTATGTAGAAAAACGAAATATCTTCCGTTCAAAACTGGAAAGAAGCTTTCTGAGAAACTGCTCTGTGTTCTGTTAATTCATCTCACAGAGTTACATCTTCCCCTTCAAGAAGACTTTCGCTAAGCCTGTTCTGGTGGAATTCGCAAAGGGATATTTGGAAGCCCATAGAGGGATATGGTGAAAAAGGAAATATCTTCCGTTCAAAACTGGAAAGAAGCTTTCTGAGAAACTGCTCTGTGTTATCTTAATTCATCTCACAGAGTTACATCTTTCCCTTCAAGAAGCCTTTCGCTAAGGCTGTTCTTGTGGAATTGGCAAAGTGATACTTGGAAACCCATAGACGGCTATGTTGAAAAACGAAATATCTTCCGTTCAAAACTGGAAAGAAGCTTTCTGAGAAACTGCTCTGTGTTCTGTTAATTCATCTCACAGAGTTACATCTTTCCCTTCAAGAAGCCTTTCGCTAAGGCTGTTCTTGTGGAATTGGCAAAGGGATATTTGGAAGCCCATGGAGGGCTACTGTGAGAAAGGAAATATCTTGCGTTCAATACTGGAATAAAGCTTTCTGAGAAACTGCTCTGTGTTCTGTTAATTCATCTCACAGAGTTACATCATTACCTTCAAGAAGCCTTTCGCTAAGGCTGTTCTTGTGGAATTTGCAAAGTGATATTTGGAAGCCCATTGAGGGCTATGGTGAAAAAGGAAGTATCTTCGGTTCAAAACTGTAAAGAAGCTTTCTGAGAAACTGCTCTGTGTTCTGTTAATTCATCTCACAGAGTTACATCTATCCCTTCAAGAAGCCTTTCGCTAAGGCTGTTCTTGTGGAGTTGGCAAAGTGATATTTGGAAGCCCATAGAGGGCTATGGTGAAAAAGGAAATATCTTCCGTTCAAAACTGGAAAGAAGCTTTCTGAGAAACTGCTCTGTGTTCTGTTAATTCATCTCACAGAGTTACATCTTTCCCTTCAAGAAGCCTTTCGCTAAGGCTGTTCTTTTGGAATTGGCAAAGGATATTTGGAAGCCCATTGAGGGCTATGGTGGAAAAGGAAGTATCTTCGGTTCAAAACTGGAAAGAAGCTATCTGAGAAACCGCTCTGTGTTCTGTTAATTCATCTCACAGGGTTACATCTTTCCCTTCAAGAAGACCTTCGCTTAGGCTGTTCTTGTGGAATTGGCAAAGAGATATTTACAAGCCCATAGAGGGCTATGTGGAAAAAGGAAGTATCTTCCTTTAAAAACTGGAAAGAAGCTTTCTGAGAAACTGCTCTGTGTTCTCTTAATTCATCTCACAGAGTTACATCTTTCCCTTCAAGAAGCCTTTCGCTAAGGCTGTTCTTGTGGAATTGGCAAAGGGATATTTGGAAGCCCATAGAGGGCTATGGTGAAAAAGGAAATATCTTCCGTTCAAAAATGGAAAGAAGCTTTCTGAGAAACTGCTCTGTGTTCTCTTAATTCATCTCACAGAGTTACATCTTTCCCTTCAAGAAGCCTTTGGCTAAGGTTTTTCTTGTGGAATTGGCAAAGGGATATTTGGAAGCCCATAGAGGGCTACGGTGAAAAACGAAATATCTTCCGTTCAAAACTGGAAAGAAGCTTTCTGAGAAACTGCTCTGTGTTCTGTTAATTCATCTCACAGAGTTACATCTTTCCCTTCCAGAAGCCTTTCGCTAAGGCTGTTCTTGTGGAGTTGGCAAAGGGATATTTTGAAACTCATAGAGGGCTGTGGTGAAAAAGGAAATATCTTCCGTTCAAAACTGGAAAGAAGCTTTCTGAGAAACTGCTCTGTGTTCTGTTAATTCATCTCACAGAGTTACATCTTTCCCTTCAAGAAGCCTTTCGCTAAGGCTGTTCTTGTGGAATTGGCAAAGGGATATTAGGAAGCCCAAAGAGGGCTATGGTGAAAAAGGAAATATCTTCTGTTCAAAACTGGAAAGAAGCTTTCTGAGAAACTGCTCTGTGTTCTGTTAATTCATCTCACAGAGTTACATCTTGCCCTTCAAGAAGTCTTTCGCTAAGGTTGTTCTTGTGGAATTGGCAAAGTGATATTTGGAAGCCCATAGAGGGCTATGGTGAAAAAGGAAATATCTTCCGTTCAAAACTGGAAAGAAGCTTTCTGAGAAACTGCTCTGTGTTCTGTTAATTCATCTCACAGAGTTACATCTTTCCCTTCAAGAAGCCTTTCGTTAAGGCTGTTCTTGTGGAATTGGCAAAGTGATATTTGGAAACCCATAGACGGCTATGTTGAAAAACGAAATATCTTCCGTTCAAAACTGGAAAGAAGCTTTCTGAGAAACTGCTCTGTGTTCTGTTAATTCATCTCACAGAGTTACGTCTTTCCCTTCAAGAAGCCTTTCGCTAACTCTGTTCCTGTGGAATTGGCAAAGGGATATTTGGAAGCCCACTGAGGGCTATGGTGAAAAAGGAAGTATCTTCGGTTCAAAACTGGAAAGAAGCTTTCTGAGAAACTGCTCTGTGTTCTGTTAATTCATCCCCCAGGGTTACATCTTTCCCTTCAAGAAGCCCTTCGCTTAGGCTGTTCTTGTGGAATTGGCAAAGGGATATTTGGAAGCCCATAGAGGGCTATTGTGAAAAAGGAAGTATCTTCCTTTCAAAACTGGAAAGAAGCTTTCTGAGAAACTGCTCTGTCTTCTGTTAATTCATCTCACAGAGTTACATCTTTCCTTTCAAGAAGCCTTTCGCTCAGGCTGTTCTTGTGGAGTTGGCAAAGTGATATTTGGAAGCCCATAGTGGGCTATGTTGAAAAAGGAAATATCTTCCGTTCAAAACTGGAAAGAAGCTTTCTGAGAAACTGCTCTGTGTTCTCTTAATTCATCTCACAGAGTTACATATTTCCCTTCAAGAAGCCTTTCGCTAAGGCTGTTCTTGTGGAATTGGCAAAGGGTATTTGGAAGCCCATAGAGGGCTATGGTGAAAAAGGAAATATCTTCCGTTCAAAACTGGGAAGAAGCTTTCTGAGAAACTGGTCTGTGTTCTGTTAATTCAGCTCACAGGGTTACATCTTTCCCTTCAAGAAGCCTTTCGCTAAGGTTGTTCTTGTGGAATTGGCAAAGGGATATTTGGAAGCCCATAGAGGGCTACGGTGAAAAAGGAAATATCTTCCGTTCAAAACTGGAAAGAAGCTTTCTGAGAAACTGCTCTGTGTTCTGTTAATACATCTCACAGAGTTACATCTTTCCCTTCAAGAAGCCTTTCGCTAAGGCAGTTCTTGTGGAATTGGCAAAGTGATATTTGGAAGCCCATAGAGGGCTATGGTGAAAAAGGAAATACCTTCTGTTCAAAACTGGAAAGAAGCTTTCTGAGAAACAGCTCTGTGTTCTGTTAATTCATCTCACAGAGTTACATCTTTCCCTTCAAGAAGCCTTTCGCTAAGGCTGTTCTTGTGGAATTGGAAAAGTGGTATTTGGAAGCCCAAAGATAGCTATGGTGAAAAAGGAAATATCTTCCGTTCAAACTGGAAAGAAGAAGCTTTCTGAGAAACTGCTCTGTGTTCTGTTAATTCAATTCACAGAGTTGCATCTTTCCCTTCAAGAAGCCTTTCGCTAAGGCTGTTCTTGTGGAATTGGAAAAGTGGTATTTGGAAGCCCAAAGAGGGCTATGGTGAAAAAGAAAATATCTTCCGTTCAAAACTGGAAAGAAGCTTTCTGAGAAACTGCTCTGTGTTCCGTTAATTCATCTCACAGTGTTATATCTTTCCCTTCAGGAAGCCTTTCGCTAAGGCTGTTCTTGTGGAATTGGCAGAGGGATATTTGGAAACTCATAGAGGGCTATGGTGAAAAAGGAAATATCTTCCGTTCAAAACTGGAAAGAAGCTTTCTGAGAAACTGCTCTGTGTTCTGTTAATTCATCTCACAGAGTTACATCTTTCCATTCCAGAAGCCTTTCGCTAAGGCTGTTCTTGTGGAATTGGCAAAGGGATATTTGGAAGCCCTTAGAGGGCTATGGTGAAAAAGGAAATATCTTCCGTTCAAAACTGGAAAGAAGCTTTCTGAGAAACTGCTCTGTGTTCTGTTAATTCATCTCACAGAGTTACATCTTTCCCTTCAAGAAGCCTCTCGCTAAGGTTGTTCTTGTGGAATTGGCAAAGTGATATTTGGAAGCCCATAGAGGGCTATGGTGAAAAAGGAAATATCTTCCGTTCAAAACTGGAAAGAAGCTTTCTGAGAAACTGCTCTGTGTTCTGTTAATTCATCTCACAGAGTTACATCTTTCCCTTAAAGAAGCCTTTCGCTAAGGCTGTTCTTGCGGAATTGGCAAAGTGATATTTGGAAACCCCAAGACGGCTATGTAGAAAAACGAAATATCTTCCGTTCAAAACTGGAAAGAAGCTTTCTGAGAAACTGCTCTGTGTTCTGTTAATTCATCTCACAGAGTTACATCTTCCCCTTCAAGAAGACTTTCGCTAAGCCTGTTCTGGTGGAATTCGCAAAGGGATATTTGGAAGCCCATAGAGGGATATGGTGAAAAAGGAAATATCTTCCGTTCAAAACTGGAAAGAAGCTTTCTGAGAAACTGCTCTGTGTTATCTTAATTCATCTCACAGAGTTACATCTTTCCCTTCAAGAAGCCTTTCGCTAAGGCTGTTCTTGTGTAATTGGCAAAGTGATACTTGGAAACCCATAGACGGCTATGTTGAAAAACGAAATATCTTCCGTTCAAAACTGGAAAGAAGCTTTCTGAGAAACTGCTCTGTGTTCTGTTAATTCATCTCACAGGGTTACATCTTTCCCTTCAAGAAGCCTTTCGCTAAGGCTGTTCTTGTGGAATTGGCAAAGGGATATTTGGAAGCCCATGGAGGGCTACTGTGAGAAAGGAAATATCTTGCGTTCAATACTGGAATAAAGCTTTCTGAGAAACTGCTCTGTGTTCTGTTAATTCATCTCACAGAGTTACATCATTACCTTCAAGAAGCCTTTCGCTAAGGCTGTTCTTGTGGAATTTGCAAAGTGATATTTGGAAGCCCATTGAGGGCTATGGTGAAAAAGGAAGTATCTTCGGTTCAAAACTGTAAAGAAGCTTTCTGAGAAACTGCTCTGTGTTCTGTTAATTCATCTCACAGAGTTACATCTATCCCTTCAAGAAGCCTTTCGCTAAGGCTGTTCTTGTGGAGTTGGCAAAGTGATATTTGGAAGCCCATAGAGGGCTATGGTGAAAAAGGAAATATCTTCCGTTCAAAACTGGAAAGAAGCTTTCTGAGAAACTGCTCTGTGTTCTGTTAATTCATCTCACAGAGTTACATCTTTCCCTTCAAGAAGCCTTTCGCTAAGGCTGTTCTTTTGGAATTGGCAAAGGATATTTGGAAGCCCATTGAGGGCTATGGTGGAAAAGGAAGTATCTTCGGTTCAAAACTGGAAAGAAGCTATCTGAGAAACCGCTCTGTGTTCTGTTAATTCATCTCACAGGGTTACATCTTTCCCTTCAAGAAGACCTTCGCTTAGGCTGTTCTTGTGGAATTGGCAAAGAGATATTTACAAGCCCATAGAGGGCTATGTGGAAAAAGGAAGTATCTTCCTTTAAAAACTGGAAAGAAGCTTTCTGAGAAACTGCTCTGTGTTCTCTTAATTCATCTCACAGAGTTACATCTTTCCCTTCAAGAAGCCTTTCGCTAAGGCTGTTCTTGTGGAATTGGCAAAGGGATATTTGGAAGCCCATAGAGGGCTATGGTGAAAAAGGAAATATCTTCCGTTCAAAAATGGAAAGAAGCTTTCTGAGAAACTGCTCTGTGTTCTCTTAATTCATCTCACAGAGTTACATCTTTCCCTTCAAGAAGCCTTTCGCTAAGGTTGTCCTTGTGGAATTGGCAAAGGGATATTTGGAAGCCCATAGAGGGCTACGGTGAAAAAAAAATATCTTCCGTTCAAAACTGGAAAGAAGCTTTCTGAGAAACTGCTCTGTGTTCTGTTAATTCATCTCACAGAGTTACATCTTTCCCTTCAAGAAGCCTTTCGCTAAGGCTGTTCTTGTGGAGTTGGCAAAGTGATATTTGGAAGCCCATAGTGGGCTATGGTGAAAAAGGAAATACCTTCCGTTCAAAATTGGAAAGAAGCTTTCTGAGAAACTGCTCTGTGTTCTGTTAATTCATCTCACAGAGTTACATCTTTCCCTTCAAGAAGCCTTTCGCTAAGGCTTTTCTTGTGGAATTGGCAAAGGGATATTTGGAAGCCCATAGAGGGCTATGGTGAAAAAGGAAATATCTTCCGTTCAAAAATGGAAAGAAGCTTTCTGAGAAACTGCTCTGTGTTCTGTTAATTCATCTCACAGAGTTACATCTTTCCCTTCAAGAAGCCTTTCGGTAATGCTGTTCTTGTGGAATTGGCAAAGTGATATTTGGAAGCCCATAGTGGGCTATGTTGAAAAATGAAGTATCTTCCGTTCAAAACTGGAAAGAAGCTTTCTGAGAAACTGCTCTGTGTTCTGTTAATTCATCTCACAGAGTTACATCTTTCCCTTCAAGAAGCCTTTCGCTAAGGCTGTTCTTGTGGAGTTGGCAAAGTGATATTTGGAAGCCCGTAGAGGGCTATGGTGAAAAAGGAAATATCTTCCGTTCAAAAATGGAAAGAAGCTTTCTGAGAAACTGCTCTGTGTTCTGTTAATTCAGCTCACAGCGTTACATCTTTCCCTTCAAGAAGCCTTTCGCTAAGGTTGTTCTTGTGGAATTGGCAAAGCGATATTTGGAAGCCCATAGAGGGCTACGGTGAAAAAGGAAATATCTTCCGTTCAAAACTGGAAAGAAGCTTTCTGAGAAACTGCTCTGTGTTCCGTTAATTCATCTCACAGAGTTACATCTTTCCCTTCAAGAAGCCTTTCGCTAAGGCTGTTTTTGTGGAATTGGCAAAGTGATATTTGGAAGTCCATGGAGGGCTACTGTGAAAAAGGAAATATCTTGCGTTCAATACGGGAAAGAAGCTTTCTGAGAAACTGCTCTGTGTTCTGTTAATTCATCTCACAGAGTTACATCTTTCCCTTCAAGAAGCCTTTCGCTAAGGCTGTTCTTGTGGAATTGGCAAAGGGATATTTGGAAGCCCATTGAGGGCTATGGTGAAAAAGGAAGTATCTTCAGTTCAAAACTGGAAAGAAGCTTTCTGAGAAACTGCTCTGTGTTCTGTTAATTCATCTCACAGAGTTACATCTTTCCCTTCAAGAAGCCTTTCGCTAAGGCTGTTTTTGTGGAATTGGCAAAGGGATATTTGGAAGCCCATAGAGGGCTATGGTGAAAAAGGAAATATCTTCCGTTCAAAACTGGAAAGAAGCTTTCTGAGAAACTGCTCTGTGTTCTGTTAATTCATCTCACAGAGTTACATCTTTCCCTTCAAGAAGCCTTTCGTTAGGTTGTTCTTGTGGAATTGGCAAAGGGATATTTGGAAGCCCACAGATGGCTACGGTGAAAAAGGAAATATCTTCCGTTCAAAACTGGAAAAAAGCTTTCTGAGACATTGCTCTGTGTTCTGTTAATTCATCTCACAGAGTTACATCTTTCCCTTCAAGAAGCCTTTCGCTAAGGCTGTTCTTGTGGAATTGGCAAAGGGATATTTGGAGGCACATATATGGCTAAGGTGAAAAAGGAAATATCTGATGTTCAAAACTGGAAAGAAGCTTTCTGAGAAACTGCTCTGTGTTCTGTTAATTCATCTCACAGAGTTACATCTATCCCTTCAAGAAGCCTTTCGCTAAGGCTGTTCTTGTGGAATTGGCAAAGTGATATTTGGAAGCCCATAGAAGGCTATGTTGAAAAAGGAATTATATTCCGTTCAAAACTGGAAAGAAGCTTTCTGAGAAACTGCTCTGTGTTCTGTTAATTCATCTCACAGAGTTACATCTTTCCCTTCAAGAAGCCTTTCGCTAAGGCTGTTTTTGTGGAATTGGCAAAGTGATATTTGGAAGCCCATAGAGGGCTATGATGAAAAAGGAAATATCTTCTGTTCAAAACTGGAAAGAAGCTTTCTGAGAAACTGCTCTGTGTTCTGTTAATTCATCTCACAGCGTTACATCTTTCCTTTCAAGAAGCCTTTCGCTAAGGCTGTTCTTGTGGAATTGGCAAAGGGATATTTGGAAGCCCATAGAGGGCTATGGTGAAAAAGGAAATATCTTCCGTTCAAAAGTGGAAAGAAGCTTTCTGAGAAACTGCTCTGTGTTCTGTTAATTCCGCTCACAGGGTTACATCTTTCCCTTCAAGAAGGCTTTGGCTAAGGTTTTTCTTGTGGAATTGGCAAAGGGATATTTGGAAGCCCATAGAGGGCTATGGTGAAAAAGGAAATATCTTCCGTTCAAAAGTGGAAAGAAGCTTTCTGAGAAACTGCTCTGTGTTCTGTTAATTCATCTCACAGAGTTACATCTTTCCCTTCAAGAAGCCTTTCGCTAAGGCTGTTCTTGTGGAATTGGCAAAGGGATATTTGGAAGCCCTTAGAGGGCTATGGTGAAAAAGGAAATATCTTCTGTTCAAAACTGGAAGGAAGCTTTCTGAGAAACTGCTCTGTGTTCTGTTAATTCATCTCACAGAGTTACATCTTTCCGCTCCAGAAACCTTTCTCTAAGGCTGTTCTTGTGGAATTGGAAAAGTGGTATTTGGAAGCCCAAAGAGGGCTATGGTGAAAAAGGAAATATCTTCCGTTCAAAACTGGAAAGAAGCTTTCTGAGAAACTGCTCTGTGTTCCGTTAATTCATCTCACAGAGTTACATCTTTCCCTTCAAGAAGCCTTTCGCTAAGGCTGTTCTTGTGGAATTGGCAAAGTGATATTTGGAAGCCCATAGAGGGCTATGGTGAAAAAGGAAATATCTTCCGTTCAAAACTGGAAAGAAGCTTTCTGAGAAACTGCTCTGTGTTCCGTTAATTCATCTCACAGAGTTACATCTTTCCCTTCAAGAAGTCTTTCGCTAAGGCTGTTCTTCTGGAATTGGCAAAGTGATATTTGGAAGCCGCTAGAGGGCTATGGTGAAAAAGGAAATATCTTCCGTTCAAAACTGGAAAGAAGCTTTCTGAGAAACTGCTCTGTGTTCCGTTAATTCATCTCACAGAGTTATATCTTTCCCTTCAAGAAGACTTTCGCTAAGGCTGTTCTTGTGGAATTGGCAAAGTGATATTTGGAAGCCCATAGAAGGCTACGGTGAAAAAGGAAATATCTTCTGTTCAATACTGGAAAGAACCTTTCTGAGAAACTGCTCTGTGTTCTGTTAATTCATCTCACAGAGTTACATATTTCCCTTCAAGAAGCCATTCGCTAAGGCTGTTCTTGTGGAATTTGCAAAGGGATATTTGGAAGCCCATAGAGGGCTATATTGAAAAAGGAAATATCTTCCGTTAAAAACTGGAAAGAAGCTTTCTGAGAAACTGCTCTGTGTTCTGTTAATTCATCTCACAGAGTTACATCTTTCCCTTCAAGAAGCCTTTCGCCAAGGTTGTTCTTGTGGAATTGGCAAAGGGATATTTGGAAGCACATATATGGCTAAGGTGAAAAAGGAAGTATCTGACGTTCAAAACTGGAAAGAAGCTTTCTGAGAAACTGCTCTGTGTTCTGTTAATTCATCACACAGAGTTACATCTTTCCCTTCAAGAAGCCTTTCGCTAAGGCTGTTCTTGTGGAATTGGCAAAGTGATATTTGGAAGCCCATAGAAGGCTATGTTGAAAAAGGAAATATATTCTGTTCAAAACTGGAAAGAAGCTTTCTGAGAAACTGCTCTGTGTTCTGTTAATTCATCACACAGGGTTACATCTTTCCCTTCAAGAAGCCTTTCGCTAAGGCTGTTCTTGTGGAATTGGCAAAGTGATATTTGAAAGCCCATAGAGGGCTATGTTGAAAAAGGAAATATCTTCCGTTCAAAACTGGAAAGAAGCTTTCTGAGAAACTGCTCTGTGTTCCGTTAATTCATCTCATAGAGTTATATCTTTCCCTTCAAGAAGCCTTTCGCTAAGGCTGTTCTTGTGGAATTGGCAAAGTGATATTTGGAAGCCCATAGAAGGCTACGGTGAAAAAGGAAATATCTGACGTTCAAAACTGGAAAGAAGCTTTCTGAGAAACTGCTCTGTGTTCTGTTAATTCATCACACAGGGTTACATCTTTCCCTTCAAGAAGCCTTTCGCTAAGGCTGTTCTTGTGGAATTGGCAAAGGGATATTTGGAAGCCCATAGAGGGCTATGGTGAAAAACGAAATATCTTCCGATCAAAACTGGAAAGAAGCTTTCTGAGAAACTGCTCTGTGTTCTGTTAATTCATCTCACAGAGTTACATCGTTCCCCTCAAGAAACCTTTCTCTAAGGCTGTTCTTGTGGTATTGGAAAAGTGGTATTTGGAAGCCCAAAGAGGGCTATGGTGAAAAAGGAAATATCTTCCGTTGAAAACTGGAAAGAAGCTTTCTGAGAAACTGCTCTGTGTTCCGTTAATTCATCTCACAGAGTTACATCTTTCCCTTCAAGAAGCCTTTCGCTAAGGATGTTCTTGTGGAATTGGCAAAGTGATATTTGGAAGCCCATAGAGGGCTATGCTGAAAAAGGAAATATCTTCCGTTCAAAACTGGAAAGAAGCTTTCTGAGAAACTGCTGTGTGTTCCGTTAATTCATCTCACAGAGTTATATCTTTCCCTTCAAGAAGCCTTTCGCCAAGGCTGTTCTTGTGGAATTGGCAAAGTTATATTTGGAAGCCCATAGAAGGCTACGGTGAAAAAGGAAATATCTTCCGTTCAATATTGGAAAGAAGCTTTCTGAGAAACTGCTCTGTGTTCTGTTAATTCATCTCACAGAGTTACATCTTTCACTTCAAGAAGCCTTTCGCTAAGGCTGTTCTTGTGGAATTGGCAAAGGGATACAGGAAGCCCATAGAGGGCTATGGTGAAAAAGGAAATATCTTCCGTTAAAAACTGGAAAGAAGCTTTCTGAGAAACTGCTCTGTGTTCTGTTAATTCATCTCACAGAGTTACATCTTTCCCTTCAAGAAGCCTTTCGCTAAGGCTGTTCTTGTGGAGTTGCCAAAGTGATATTTGGAAGCCCATAGAGGGCTATGGTGAAGAAGGAAATATCTTCCGTTCAAAACTGGAAAGAAGCTTTCTGAGAAACTGCTCTGTGTTCTGTTAATTCATCTCACAGAGTTACATCTTTCCCTTCAAGAAGCCTTTCGCTAAGGTTGTTCTTGTGGAATTGGCAAAGGGATATTTGGAAGCCCATATATGGCTAAGGTGAAAAAGGAAATATCTGACGTTCAAAACTGGAAAGAAGCTTTCTGAGAAACTGCTCTGTGTTCTGTTAATTCATCACACACAGTTACATCTTTCCCTTCAAGAAGCCTTTCGCTAAGGCTGTTCTTGTGGAATTGGCAAAGTGATATCTGGAAGCACATAGAGGGCTATGTTGAAAAAGGAAATATCTTCCGTTCAAAACTGGAAAGAAGCTTTCTGAGAAACTGCTCTGTGTTCTGTTAATTCATCTCACAGAGTTACAACTTTCCCTTCAAGAAGCCTTTCGCTAAGGCTGTCCTTGTGGAATTGGCAAAGTGATATTTGGAAGCCCATATATGGCTAAGGTGAAAAAGGAAATATCTTATGTTCAAAACTGTAAAGAAGCTTTCTGAGAAACTGCTCTGTGTTCTGTTAATTCATCTCACAGAATTACATCTTTCCTTTCAAGAAGCCTTTCCCTAAGGCTGTTCTTGTGGAGTTGGCAAAGTGATATTTGGAAGCCCATAGTGGGCTATGGTGAAAAAGGAAATATCTTCCGTTCAAAACTGGAAAGAAGCTTTCTGAGAAACTGCTCTGTGTTCTCTTAATTCATCTCACAGAGTTACATCTTTCCCTTCAAGAAGCCTTTCGCTAAGGCTGTTCTTGTGGAATTGGCAAAGGGATATTTGGAAGCCCATAGAGGGCTATGGTGAAAAAGGAAATATCTTCCGTTCAAAACTGGAAAGAAGCTTTCTGAGAAACTGCTCTGTGTTCTGTTAATTCAGCTCACAGGGTTACATCTTTCCCTTCAAGAAGCCTTTCGCTAAGGTTTTTCTTGTGGAATTGGCAAAGGGATATTTGGAAGCCCATAGAGGGCTACGGTGAAAAAGGAAATATCTTCCGTTCAAAACTGGAAAGAAGCTTTCTGAGAAACTGCTCTGTTTTCTGCTAATTCATCTCACAGAGTTACATCTTTCCCTTCAAGAAGCCTTTCGCTAAGGCTGTTCTTGTGGAATTGGCAAAGTGATATTTGGAAGCCCATAGAGTTCTATGGTGAAAAAGGAAATATCTTCCGTTCAAAACTGGAAAGAAGCTTTCTGAGAAACTGCTCTGTGTTCTCTTAATTCATCTCACAGAGTTACATCTTTCCCTTCAAGAAGCCTTTCGCTAAGGCTGTTCTTGTGGAATTGGCAAAGGGATATTTGGAAGCCCATAGAGGGCTATGGTGAAAAAGGAAATATCTTCCGTTCAAAACTGGAAAGAAGCTTTCTGAGAAACTGCTCTGTGTTGTGTTAATTCAGCTCACAGAGTTACATCTTCCCCTTCAAGAAGCCTTTCGCTAAGGCTGTTTTTGTGGAATTGGCAAAGGGATATTTGGAAGCCCGTATATGGCTAAGGTGAAAAAGGAAATATCTTCCGTTCAAAACTGGAAAGAAGCTTTCTGAGAAACTGCTCTGTGTTCCGTTAATTTATCTCACAGAGTTTTATCTTTCCCTTCAAGAAGCCTTTCGCTAAGGCTATTCTTGTGGAATTGGCAAAGTGATATTTGGAAGCCCATAGAAGGCTACGGTGAAAAAGGAAATATCTTCCGTTCAAAACTGGAAAGAAGCTTTCTGAGAAACTGCTCTGTGTTCTGTTAATTCATCTCACAGAGTTACATCTTTCCCTTCCAGAAGCCTTTCGCTAAGGCTGTTCTTGTGGAGTTGGCAAAGGGATATTTTGAAACTCATAGAGGGCTGTGGTGAAAAAGGAAATATCTTCCGTTCAAAACTGGAAAGAAGCTTTCTGAGAAACTGCTCTGTGTTCTGTTAATTCATCTCACAGAGTTACATCTTTCCCTTCCAGAAGCCTTTCGCTAAGGCTGTTCTTGTGGAATTGGCAAAGGGATATTAGGAAGCCCAAAGAGGGCTATGGTGAAAAAGGAAATATCTTCTGTTCAAAACTGGAAAGAAGCTTTCTGAGAAACTGCTCTGTGTTCTGTTAATTCATCTCACAGAGTTACATCTTGCCCTTCAAGAAGTCTTTCGCTAAGGTTGTTCTTGTGGAATTGGCAAAGTGATATTTGGAAGCCCATAGAGGGCTATGGTGAAAAAGGAAATATCTTCCGTTCAAAACTGGAAAGAAGCTTTCTGAGAAACTGCTCTGTGTTCTGTTAATTCATCTCACAGAGTTACATCTTTCCCTTCAAGAAGCCTTTCGTTAAGGCTGTTCTTGTGGAATTGGCAAAGTGATATTTGGAAACCCATAGACGGCTATGTTGAAAAACGAAATATCTTCCGTTCAAAACTGGAAAGAAGCTTTCTGAGAAACTGCTCTGTGTTCTGTTAATTCATCTCACAGAGTTACGTCTTTCCCTTCAAGAAGCCTTTCGCTAATTCTGTTCCTGTGGAATTGGCAAAGGGATATTTGGAAGCCCACTGAGGGCTATGGTGAAAAAGGAAATATCTTCGGTTCAAAACTGGAAAGAAGCTTTCTGAGAAACTGCTCTGTGTTCTGTTAATTCATCCCACAGGGTTACATCTTTCCCTTCAAGAAGCCCTTCGCTTAGGCTGTTCTTGTGGAATTGGCAAAGGGATATTTGGAAGCCCATAGAGGGCTATTGTGAAAAAGCAAGTATCTTCCTTTCAAAACTGGAAAGAAGCCTTCTGAAAAACTGCTCTGTCTTCTGTTAATTCATCTCACAGAGTTACATCTTTCCTTTCAAGAAGCCTTTCGCTCAGGCTGTTCTTGTGGAGTTGGCAAAGTGATATTTGGAAGCCCATAGTGGGCTATGTTGAAAAAGGAAATATCTTCCGTTCAAAACTGGAAAGAAGCTTTCTGAGAAACTGCTCTGTGTTCTCTTAATTCATCTCACAGAGTTACATATTTCCCTTCAAGAAGCCTTTCGCTAAGGCTGTTCTTGTGGAATTGGAAAAGTGGTATTTGGAAGCCCAAAGATAGCTATGGTGAAAAAGGAAATATCTTCCGTTCAAACTGGAAAGAAGAAGCTTTCTGAGAAACTGCTCTGTGTTCTGTTAATTCAATTCACAGAGTTGCATCTTTCCCTTCAAGAAGCCTTTCGCTAAGGCTGTTCTTGTGGAATTGGAAAAGTGGTATTTGGAAGCCCAAATAGGGCTATGGTGAAAAAGAAAATATCTTCCGTTCAAAACTGGAAAGAAGCTTTCTGAGAAACTGCTCTGTGTTCCGTTAATTCATCTCACAGTGTTATATCTTTCCCTTCAAGAAGCCTTTCGCTAAGGCTGTTCTTGTGGAATTGGCAGAGGGATATTTGGAAACTCATAGAGGGCTATGGTGAAAAAGGAAATATCTTCCGTTCAAAACTGGAAAGAAGTTTTCTGAGAAACTGCTCTGTGTTCTGTTAATTCATCTCACAGAGTTACATCTTTCCATTCCAGAAGCCTTTCGCTAAGGCTGTTCTTGTGGAATTGGCAAAGGGATATTTGGAAGCCCTTAGAGGGCTATGGTGAAAAAGGAAATATCTTCCGTTCAAAACTGGAAAGAAGCTTTCTGAGAAACTGCTCTGTGTTCTGTTAATTCATCTCACAGAGTTACATCTTTCCCTTCAAGAAGCCTCTCGCTAAGGTTGTTCTTGTGGAATTGGCAAAGTGATATTTGGAAGCCCATAGAGGGCTATGGTGAAAAAGGAAATATCTTCCGTTCAAAACTGGAAAGAAGCTTTCTGAGAAACTGCTCTGTGTTCTGTTAATTCATCTCACAGAGTTACATCTTTCCCTTCAAGAAGCCTTTCGCTAAGGCTGTTCTTGCGGAATTGGCAAAGTGATATTTGGAAACCCCTAGACGGCTATGTAGAAAAACGAAATATCTTCCGTTCAAAACTGGAAAGAAGCTTTCTGAGAAACTGCTCTGTGTTCTGTTAATTCATCTCACAGAGTTACATCTTCCCCTTCAAGAAGACTTTCGCTAAGGCTGTTCTGGTGGAATTCGCAAAGGGATATTTGGAAGCCCATAGAGGGATATGGTGAAAAAGGAAATATCTTCCGTTCAAAACCGGAAAGAAGCTTTCTGAGAAACTGCTCTGTGTTATCTTAATTCATCTCACAGAGTTACATCTTTCCCTTCAAGAAGCCTTTCGCTAAGGCTGTTCTTGTGGAATTGGCAAAGTGATACTTGGAAACCCATAGACGGCTATGTTGAAAAACGAAATATCTTCCGTTCAAAACTGGAAAGAAGCTTTCTGAGAAACTGCTCTGTGTTCTGTTAATTCATCTCACAGAGTTACATCTTTCCCTTCAAGAAGCCTTTCGCTAAGGCTGTTCTTGTGGAATTGGCAAAGGGATATTTGGAAGCCCATGGAGGGCTACTGTGAAAAAGGAAATATTTTGCGTTCAATACTGGAAAAAAGCTTTCTGAGAAACTGCTCTGTGTTCTGTTAATTCATCTCACAGAGTTACATCATTACCTTCAAGAAGCCTTTCGCTAAGGCTGTTCTTGTGGAATTTGCAAAGTGATATTTGGAAGCCCATTGAGGGCTATGGTGAAAAAGGAAGTATCTTCGGTTCAAAACTGTAAAGAAGCTTTCTGAGAAACTGCTCTGTGTTCTGTTAATTCATCTCACAGAGTTACATCTATCCCTTCAAGAAGCCTTTCGCTAAGGCTGTTCTTGTGGAGTTGGCAAAGTGATATTTGGAAGCCCATAGAGGGCTATGGTGAAAAAGGAAATATCTTCCGTTCAAAACTGGAAAGAAGCTTTCTGAGAAACTGCTCTGTGTTCTGTTAATTCATCTCACAGAGTTACATCTTTCCCTTCAAGAAGCCTTTCGCTAAGGCTGTTCTTGTGGAATTGGCAAAGGGATATTAGGAAGCCCAAAGAGGGCTATGGTGAAAAAGGAAATATCTTCCGTTCAAAACTGGAAAGAAGCTTTCTGAGAAACTGCTCTGTGTTCTGTTAATTCATCTCACAGAGTTACATCTTGCCCTTCAAGAAGTCTTTCGCTAAGGTTGTTCTTGTGGAATTGGCAAAGTGATATTTGGAAGCCCATAGAGGGCTATGGTGAAAAAGGAAATATCTTCCGTTCAAAACTGGAAAGAAGCTTTCTGAGAAACTGCTCTGTGTTCTGTTAATTCATCTCACAGAGTTACATCTTTCCCTTCAAGAAGCCTTTCGCTAAGGCTGTTCTTGTGGAATTGGCAAAGTGATATTTGGAAACCCATAGACGGCTATGTTGAAAAACGAAATATCTTCCGTTCAAAACTGGAAAGAAGCTTTCTGAGAAACTGCTCTGTGTTCTGTTAATTCATCTCACAGAGTTACGTCTTTCCCTTCAAGAAGCCTTTCGCTAACTCTGTTCCTGTGGAATTGGCAAAGGGATATTTGGAAGCCCACTGAGGGCTATGGTGAAAAAGGAAGTATCTTCGGTTCAAAACTGGAAAGAAGCTTTCTGAGAAACTGCTCTGTGTTCTGTTAATTCATCCCACAGGGTTACATCTTTCCCTTCAAGAAGCCCTTCGCTTAGGCTGTTCTTGTGGAATTGGCAAAGGGATATTTGGAAGCCCATAGAGGGCTATTGTGAAAAAGGAAGTATCTTCCTTTCAAAACTGGAAAGAAGATTTCTGAGAAACTGCTCTGTCTTCTCTTAATTCATCTCACAGAGTTACATCTTTCCTTTCAAGAAGCCTTTCGCTCAGGCTGTTCTTGTGGAGTTGGCAAAGTGATATTTGGAAGCCCATAGTGGGCTATGGTGAAAAAGGAAATATCTTCCGTTCAAAACTGGAAAGAAGCTTTCTGAGAAACTGCTCTGTGTTCTCTTAATTCATCTCACAGAGTTACATATTTCCCTTCAAGAAGCCTTTCGCTAAGGCTGTTCTTGTGGAATTGGCAAAGGGATATTTGGAAGCCCATAGAGGGCTATGGTGAAAAAGGAAATATCTTCCGTTCAAAACTGGGAAGAAGCTTTCTGAGAAACTGCTCTGTGTTCTGTTAATTCAGCTCACAGGGTTACATCTTTCCCTTCAAGAAGCCGTTCGCTAAGGTTGTTCTTGTGGAATTGGCAAAGGGATATTTGGAATCCCATAGAGGGCTACGGTGAAAAAGGAAATATCTTCCGTTCAAAACTGGAAAGAAGCTTTCTGAGAAACTGCTCTGTGTTCTGTTAATTCATCTCACAGAGTTACATCTTTCCCTTCAAGAAGCCTTTCGCTAAGGCTGTTCTTTTGGAGTTGGCAAAGGGATATTTGGAAACTCATAGAGGGCTATGGTGAAAAAGGAAATACCTTCCGTTCAAAATTGGAAAGAAGCTTTCTGAGAAACTGCTCTGTGTTCTGTTAATTCATCTCACAGAGTTACATCTTTCCCTTCAAGAAGCCTTTCGCTAAGGCTGTTCTTGTGGAATTGGCAAAGGGATATTAGGAAGCCCAAAGAGGGCTATGGTGAAAAAGGAAATATCTTCCGTTCAAAACTGGAAAGAACCTTTCTGAGAAACTGCTCTGTGTTCTGTTAATTCATCTCACAGAGTTACATCTTTTCCTTCAAGAGGCGTTTCGCTAAGGCTGTACTTGTGGAATTGGCAAAGTGATATTTGGAAGCCCATAGATGGCTATGGTGAAAGACGAAATATCTTCCGTTCAAAACTGGAAAGAAGCTTTCTGAGAAACTGCTCTGTAATCTGTTAATTCATCACACAGAGTTACATCTTTCCCTTCAATAAGCCTTTCGCTAACGCTGTTCTTGTGGAATTGGCAAAGTGATATTTGGAAGCCCATAGAGGGCTATGTTGAAAAAGGAAATACCTTCCGTTCAAAACTGGAAAGAAGCTTTCTGAGAAACTCCTCTGTGTTCTGTTAATTCATCTCACAGAGTTACATCTTTCCCTTCAAGAAGCCTTTCGCTAAGGCTGTTCTTGTGGAATTGGCAAAGTGATATTTGGAAGCCCATAGAGGGCTATGGTGAAAAAGGAAATATCTTCTGTTCAAAACTGGAAAGAAGCTTTCTGAGAAACTGCTCTGTGTTCTGTTAATTCATCTCACAGAGTTACATGTTTCCCCTCAAGAAACCTTTCTCTAAGGCTGTTCTTGTGGAATTGAAAAAGTGGTATTTGGAAGCCCAAAGAGGGCTATGGTGAAAAAGGAAATATCTTCCGTTCAAAACTGGAAAGAAGCTTTCTGAGAAACTGCTCTGTGTTCCGTTAATTCATCTCACAGAGTTACATCTTTCCCTTCAAGAAGCCTTTCGCTAAGGCTGTTTTTGTGGAATTGGCAAAGTGATATTTGGAAGTCCATGGAGGGCTACTGTGAAAAAGGAAATATCTTGCGTTCAATACGGGAAAGAAGCTTTCTGAGAAACTGCTCTGTGTTCTGTTAATTCATCTCACAGAGTTACATCTTTCCCTTCAAGAAGCCTTTCGCTAAGGCTGTTCTTGTGGAATTGGCAAAGGGATATTTGGAAGCCCATTGAGGGCTATGGTGAAAAAGGAAGTATCTTCAGTTCAAAACTGGAAAGAAGCTTTCTGAGAAACTGCTCTGTGTTCTGTTAATTCATCTCACAGAGTTACATCTTTCCCTTCAAGAAGCCTTTCGCTAAGGCTGTTTTTGTGGAATTGGCAAAGGGATATTTGGAAGCCCATAGAGGGCTATGGTGAAAAAGGAAATATCTTCCTTTCAAAACTGGAAAGAAGCTTTCTGAGAAACTGCTCTGTGTTCTGTTAATTCATCTCACAGAGTTACATCTTTCCCTTCAAGAAGCCTTTCGTTAGGTTGTTCTTGAGTAATTGGCAAAGGGATACTTGGAAGCCCATAGAGGGCTACGGTGAAAAAGGAAATATCTTCCGTTCAAAACTGGAAAGAAGCTTTCTGAGAAATTGCTCTGTGTTCTGTTAATTCATCTCACAGAGTTACATCTTTCCCTTCAAGAAGCCTTTCGCTAAGGCTGTTCTTGTGGAATTGGCAAAGGGATATTTGGAAGCACATATATGGCTAAGGTGAAAAAGGAAATATCTGACGTTCAAAACTGGAAAGAAGCTTTCTGAGAAACTGCTCTGTGTTCTGTTAATTCATCTCACAGAGCTACATCTTTCCCTTCAAGAAGCCTTTCGCTAAGGCTGTTTTTGTGGAATTGGCAAAGTGATATTTGGAAGCCCATAGAGTGCTATGATGAAAAAGGAAATATCTTCTGTTCAAAACTGGAAAGAAGCTTTCTGAGAAACTGCTCTGTGTTCTGTTAATTCATCTCACAGAGTTACATCTTCCTTTCAAGAAGCCTTTCGCTAAGGCTGTTCTTGTGGAATTGGCAAAGGGATATTTGGAAGCCCATAGAGTGCTATGGTGAAAAAGGAAATATCTTCCGTTCAAAAGTGGAAAGAAGCTTTCTGAGAAACTGCTCTGTGTTCTGTTAATTCCGCTCACAGGGTTACATCTTTCCCTTCAAGAAGGCTTTGGCTAAGGTTTTTCTTGTGGAATTGGCAAAGGGATATTTGGAAGCCCATAGAGGGCTATGGTGAAAAAGGAAATATCTTCCGTTCAAAAGTTGAAAGAAGCTTTCTGAGAAACTGCTCTGTGTTCTGTTAATTCATCTCACAGAGTTACATCTTTCCCTTCAAGAAGCCTTTCGCTAAGGCTGTTCTTGTGGAATTGGCAAAGGGATATTTGGAAGCCCATAGAGGGCTATGGTGAAAAAGGAAATATCTTCTGTTCAAAACTGGAAGGAAGCTTTCTGAGAAACTGCTCTGTGTTCTGTTAATTCATCTCACAGAGTTACATCTTTCCGCTCAAGAAACCTTTCTCTAAGGCTGTTCTTGTGGAATTGGAAAAGTGGTATTTGGAAGCCCAAAGAGGGCTATGGTGAAAAAGGAAATATCTTCCGTTGAAAACTGGAAGGAAGCTTTCTGAGAAACTGCTCTGTGTTCCGTTAATTCATCTAACAGAGTTCCATCTTTCCCTTCAAGAAGCCTTTCGCTAAGGCTGTTCTTGTGGAATTGGCAAAGTGATATTTGGAAGCCCATAGAGGGCTATGGTGAAAAAGGAAATATCTTCCGTTCAAAACTGGAAAGAAGCTTTCTGAGAAACTGCTCTGTGTTCCGTTAATTCATCTCACAGAGTTACATCTTTCCCTTCAAGAAGTCTTTCGCTAAGGCTGTTCTTCTGGAATTGGCAAAGTGATATTTGGAAGCCGCTAGAGGGCTATGGTGAAAAAGGAAATATCTTCCGTTCAAAACTGGAAAGAAGCTTTCTGAGAAACTGCTCTGTGTTCCGTTAATTCATCTCACAGAGTTATATCTTTCCCTTCAAGAAGCCTTTCGCTAAGGCTGTTCTTGTGGAATTGGCAAAGTGATATTTGAAAGCCCATAGAAGGCTATGGTGAAAAAGGAAATATCTTCCGTTCAAAACTGGAAAGAAGCTTTCTGAGAAACTGCTCTGTGTTCTCTTAATTCTTCTCACAGAGTTACATCTTTCCCTTCAAGAAGCCTATCGCTAAGGCTGTTCTTGTGGATTTGGCAAAGGGATATTTGGAAGCCCATAGAGGGCTACGGTGAAAAAGGAAATATCTTCCGTTCAAAACTGGAAAGAAGCTTTCTGAGAAACTGTTCTGTGTTCTGTTAATTCAGCTCACAGAGTTACATCTTTCCCTTCAAGAAGCCTTTCGCTAAGGTTGTTCTTGTGGAATTGGCAAAGGGATATTTGGAAGCCCATAGAGGGCTACGGTGAAAAAGGAAATACCTTCCGTTCAAAACTGGAAAGAAGCTTTCTGAGAAACTGCTCTGTGTTCTGTTAATTCATCTCACAGGGTTACATCTTTCCCTTCAAGAGGCCTTTCGCTAAGGCTGTTCTTGTGGAATTGGCAAAGGGATATTTGGAAGCCCATATATGGCTAAGGTGAAAAAGGAAATATCTGACGTTCAAAACTGGAAAGAGGCTTTCTGAGAAACTGCTCTGTGTTCTGTGAATTCATCACACAGAGTTACATCTTTCCCTTCAAGAAGCATTTCGCTAAGGCTGTTCTTGTGGAATTGGCAAAGTGATATTTGGAAGTCCATAGAGGGCTATGATGAAAAAGGAAATATCTTCCGTTCAAAACTGGAAAGAAGCTTTCTGAGAAACTGCTCTGTGTTCTGTTAATTCATCTCACAGAGTTACATCTTTCCCTTCAAGAAGCCTTTCGCTAAGGTTGTTTTTGTGGAATTGGCAAAGTGATATTTGGAAGCCCATAGAGGGCTATGGTGAAAAAGGAAATATCTTCCGTTCAAAACTGGAAAGAAGCTTTCTGAGAAACTGCTCTGTGTTCTGTTAATAACGCTCACAGGGTTACATCTTTCCCTTCAAGAAGCCTTTGGCTAAGGTTTTTCTTGTGGAATTGGCAAACGGATATTTGGAGGCCCATAGAGGGCTACGGTGAAAAAGGAAATATCTTCCGTTCAAAACTGGAAAGAAGCTTTCTGAGAAACTGCTCTGTGTTCTGTTAATTCATCTCACAGAGTTACATCTTTCCCTTCCAGAAGCCTTTCGCTAAGGCTGTTCTTGTGGAGTTGGCAAAGGGATATTTTGAAACTCATAGAGGGCTGTGGTGAAAAAGGAAATATCTTCCGTTCAATACTGGAAAGAAGCTTTCTGAGAAACTGCTCTGTGTTCTGTTAATTCATCTCACAGAGTTACATCTTTCCCTTCAAGAAGCCTTTCGTTAGGTTGTTCTTGAGTAATTGGCAAAGGGATATTTGGAAGCCCATAGAGGGCTACGGTGAAAAAGGAAATATCTTCCGTTCAAAACTGGAAAGAAGCTTTCTGAGAAATTGCTCTGTGTTCTGTTAATTCATCTCACAGAGTTACATCTTTCCCTTCAAGAAGCCTTTCGCTAAGGCTGTTCTTGTGGAATTGGCAAAGTGATATTTGGAAGCCCGTAGAAGGCTATGTTGAAAAAGGAAATATACTCCGTTCAAAACTGGAAAGAAGCTTTCTGAGAAACTGCTCTGTGTTCTGTTAATTCATCTCACAGAGTTACATCTTTCCCTTCAAGAAGCCTTTCGCTAAGGCTGTTTTTGTGGAATTGGCAAAGTGATATTTGGAAGCCCATAGAGTGCTATGATGAAAAAGGAAATATCTTCTGTTCAAAACTGGAAATAAGATTTCTGAGAAACTGCTCTGTGTTCTGTTAATTCATCTCACAGAGTTACATCTTTCCTTTCAAGAAGCCTTTCGCTAAGGCTGTTCTTGTGGAATTGGCAAAGGGATATTTGGAAGCCCATAGAGTGCTATGGTGAAAAAGGAAATATCTTCCGTTCAAAAGTGGAAAGAAGCTTTCTGAGAAACTGCTCTGTGTTCTGTTAATTCCGCTCACAGGGTTACATCTTTCCCTTCAAGAAGGCTTTGGCTAAGGTTTTTCTTGTGGAATTGGCAAAGGGATATTTGGAAGCCCATAGAGGGCTATGGTGAAAAAGGAAATATCTTCCGTTCAAAAGTTGAAAGAAGCTTTCTGAGAAACTGCTCTGTGTTCTGTTAATTCATCTCACAGAGTTACATCTTTCCCTTCAAGAAGCCTTTCGCTAAGGCTGTTCTTGTGGAATTGGCAAAGGGATATTTGGAAGCCCATAGAGGGCTATGGTGAAAAAGGAAATATCTTCTGTTCAAAACTGGAAGGAAGCTTTCTGAGAAACTGCTCTGTGTTCTATTAATTCATCTCACAGAGTTACATCTTTCCGCTCAAGAAACCTTTCTCTAAGGCTGTTCTTGTGGAATTGGAAAAGTGGTATTTGGAAGCCCAAAGAGGGCTATGGTGAAAAAGGAAATATCTTCCGTTGAAAACTGGAAGGAAGCTTTCTGAGAAACTGCTCTGTGTTCCGTTAATTCATCTAACAGAGTTACATCTTTCCCTTCAAGAAGCCTTTCGCTAAGGCTGTTCTTGTGGAATTGGCAAAGTGATATTTGGAAGCCCATAGAGGGCTATGGTGAAAAAGGAAATATCTTCCGTTCAAAACTGGAAAGAAGCTTTCTGAGAAATTGCTCTGTGTTCCGTTAATTCATCTCACAGAGTTATATCTTTCCCTTCAAGAAGCCTTTCGCTAAGGCTGTTCTTGTGGAATTGGCAAAGGGATATTTGGAAGCCCATAGAGGGCTACGGTGAAAAAGGAAATACCTTCCGTTCAAAACTGGAAAGAAGCTTTCTGAGAAACTGCTCTGTGTTCTGTTAATTCATCTCACAGGGTTACATCTTTCCCTTCAAGAGGCCTTTCGCTAAGGCTGTTCTTGTGGAATTGGCAAAGGGATATTTGGAAGCCCATATATGGCTAAGGTGAAAAAGGAAATATCTGACGTTCAAAACTGGAAAGAGGCTTTCTGAGAAACTGCTCTGTGTTCTGTTAATTCATCTCACAGAGTTACATCTTTCCCTTCAAGAAGCCTTTCGCTAAGGCTGTTTTTGTGGAATTGGCAAAGTGATATTTGGAAGCCCATAGAGGGCTATGGTGAAAAAGGAAATATCTTCCGTTCAAAACTGGAAAGAAGCTTTCTGAGAAACTGCTCTGTGTTCTGTTAATTCCGCTCACAGGGTTACATCTTTCCCTTCAAGAAGCCTTTGGCTAAGGTTTTTCTTGTGGAATTGGCATACGGATATTTGGAGGCCCATAGAGGGCTACGGTGAAAAAGGAAATATCTTCCGTTCAAAACTGGAAAGAAGCTTTCTGAGAAACTGCTCTGTGTTCTGTTAATTCATCTCACAGAGTTACATCTTTCCCTTCCAGAAGCCTTTCGCTAAGGCTGTTGTTGTGGAGTTGGCAAAGGGATATTTTGAAACTCATAGAGGGCTGTGGTGAAAAAGGAAATATCTTCCGTTCAAAACTGGAAAGAAGCTTTCTGAGAAACTGCTCTGTGTTCTGTTAATTCATCTCACAGAGTTACATCTTTCCCTTCAAGAAGCCTTTCGTTAGGTTGTTCTTGAGTAATTGGCAAAGGGATATTTGGAAGCCCATAGAGGGCTACGGTGAAAAAGGAAATATCTTCCGTTCAAAACTGGAAAGAAGCTTTCTGAGAAATTGCTCTGTGTTCTGTTAATTCATCTCACAGAGTTACATCTTTCCCTTCAAGAAGCCTTTCGCTAAGGCTGTTCTTGTGGAATTGGCAAAGGGATATTTGGAAGCACATATATGGCTAAGGTGAAAAAGGAAATATCTGACGTTCAAAACTGGAAAGAAGCTTTCTGAGAAACTGCTCTGTGTTCTGTTAATTCATCTCACAGAGTTACATCTATCCCTTCAAGAAGCCTTTCGCTAAGGCTGTTCTTGTGGAATTGGCAAAGTGATATTTGGAAGCCCGTAGAAGGCTATGTTGAAAAAGGAAATATATTCCGTTCAAAACTGGAAAGAAGCTTTCTGAGAAACTGCTCTGTGTTCTGTTAATTCATCTCACAGAGTTACATCTTTCCCTTCAAGAAGCCTTTCGCTAAGGCTGTTTTTGTGGAATTGGCAAAGTGATCTTTGGAAGCCCATAGAGTGCTATGATGAAAAAGGAAATATCTTCTGTTCAAAACTGGAAAGAAGCTTTCTGAGAAACTGCTCTGTGTTCTGTTAATTCATCTCACAGAGTTACATCTTTCCTTTCAAGAAGCCTTTCGCTAAGGCTGTTCTTGTGGAATTGGCAAAGGGATATTTGGAAGCCCATAGAGGGCTATGGTGAAAAAGGAAATATCTTCCGTTCAAAAGTGGAAAGAAGCTTTCTGAGAAACTGCTCTGTGTTCTGTTAATTCCGCTCACAGGGTTACATCTTTCCCTTCAAGAAGGCTTTGGCTAAGGTTTTTCTTGTGGAATTGGCAAAGGGATATTTGGAAGCCCATAGAGGGCTATGGTGAAAAAGGAAATATCTTCCGTTCAAAAGTTGAAAGAAGCTTTCTGAGAAACTGCTCTGTGTTCTGTTAATTCATCTCACAGAGTTACATCTTTCCCTTCAAGAAGCCTTTCGCTAAGGCTGTTCTTGTGGAATTGGCAAAGGGATATTTGGAAGCCCATAGAGGGCTACGGTGAAAAAGGAAATATCTTCTGTTCAAAACTGGAAGGAAGCTTTCTGAGAAACTGCTCTGTGTTCTGTTAATTCATCTCACAGAGTTACATCTTTCCGCTCAAGAAACCTTTCTCTAAGGCTGTTCTTGTGGAATTGGAAAAGTGGTATTTGGAAGCCCAAAGAGGGCTATGGTGAAAAAGGAAATATCTTCCGTTGAAAACTGGAAGGAAGCTTTCTGAGAAACTGCTCTGTGTTCCGTTAATTCATCTAACAGAGTTACATCTTTCCCTTCAAGAAGCCTTTCGCTAAGGCTGTTCTTGTGGAATTGGCAAAGTGATATTTGGAAGCCCATAGAGGGCTATGGTGAAAAAGGAAATATCTTCCGTTCAAAACTGGAAAGAAGCTTTCTGAGAAACTGCTCTGTGTTCCGTTAATTCATCTCACAGAGTTACATCTTTCCCTTCAAGAAGTCTTTCGCTAAGGCTGTTCTTCTGGAATTGGCAAAGTGATATTTGGAAGCCGCTAGAGGGCTATGGTGAAAAAGGAAATATCTTCCGTTCAAAACTGGAAAGAAGCTTTCTGAGAAACTGCTCTGTGTTCCGTTAATTCATCTCACAGAGTTATATCTTTCCCTTCAAGAAGCCTTTCGCTAAGGCTGTTCTTGTGGAATTGGCAAAGTGATATTTGGAAGCCCTTAGAAGGCTATGGTGAAAAAGGAAATATCTTCCGTTCAAAACTGGAAAGAAGCTTTCTGAGAAACTGCTCTGTGTTCTCTTAATTCATCTCACAGAGTTACATCTTTCCCTTCAAGAAGCCTATCGCTAAGGCTGTTCTTGTGGATTTGGCAAAGGGATATTTGGAAGCCCATAGAGGGCTACGGTGAAAAAGGAAATATCTTCCGTTCAAAACTGGAAAGAAGCTTTCTGAGAAACTGTTCTGTGTTCTGTTAATTCAGCTCACAGAGTTACATCTTTCCCTTCAAGAAGCCTTTCGCTAAGGTTGTTCTTGTGGAATTGGCAAAGGGATATTTGGAAGCCCATAGAGGGCTACGGTGAAAAAGGAAATACTTTCCGTTCAAAACTGGAAAGAAGCTTTCTGAGAAACTGCTCTGTGTTCTGTTAATTCATCTCACAGGGTTACATCTTTCCCTTCAAGAGGCCTTTCGCTAAGGCTGTTCTTGTGGAATTGGCAAAGGGATATTTGGAAGCCCATATATGGCTAAGGTGAAAAAGGAAATATCTGACGTTCAAAACTGGAAAGAGGCTTTCTGAGAAACTGCTCTGTGTTCTATTAATTCATCACACAGAGTTACATCTTTCCCTTCAAGAAGCATTTCGCTAAGGCTGTTCTTGTGGAATTGGCAAAGTGATATTTGGAAGTCCATAGAGGGCTATGATGAAAAAGGAAATATCTTCCGTTCAAAACTGGAAAGAAGCTTTCTGAGAAACTGCTCTGTGTTCTGTTAATTCATCTCACAGAGTTACATCTTTCCCTTCCAGAAGCCTTTCGCTAAGGCTGTTCTTGTGGAGTTGGCAAAGGGATATTTTGAAACTCATAGAGGGCTGTGGTGAAAAAGGAAATATCTTCCGTTCAAAACTGGAAAGAAGCTTTCTGAGAAACTGCTCTGTGTTCTGTTAATTCATCTCACAGAGTTACATCTTTCCCTTCAAGAAGCCTTTCGCTAAGGCTGTTCTTGTGGAATTGGCAAAGGGATATTAGGAAGCCCAAAGAGGGCTATGGTGAAAAAGGAAATATCTTCTCTTCAAAACTGGAAAGAAGCTTTCTGAGAAACTGCTCTGTGTTCTGTTAATTCATCTCACAGAGTTACATCTTGCCCTTCAAGAAGTCTTTCGCTAAGGTTGTTCTTGTGGAATTGGCAAAGTGATATTTGGAAGCCCAAAGAGGGCTATGGTGAAAAAGGAAATATCTTCCGTTCAAAACTGGAAAGAAGCTTTCTGAGAAACTGCTCTGTGTTCTGTTAATTCATCTCACAGAGTTACATCTTTCCCTTCAAGAAGCCTTTCGCTAAGGCTGTTCTTATGGAATTGGCAAAGTGATATTTGGAAACCCATAGACGGCTATGTTGAAAAACGAAATATCTTCCGTTCAAAACTGGAAAGAAGCTTTCTGAGAAACTGCTCTGTGTTCTGTTAATTCATCTCACAGAGTTACGTCTTTCCCTTCAAGAAGCCTTTCGTTAACTCTGTTCCTGTGGAATTGGCAAAGGGATATTTGGAAGCCCACTGAGGGCTATGGTGAAAAAGGAAGTATCTTCGGTTCAAAACTGGAAAGAAGCTTTCTGAGAAACTGCTCTGTGTTCTGTTAATTCATCCCACAGGGTTACATCTTTCCCTTCAAGAAGCCCTTCGCTTAGGCTGTTCTTGTGGAATTGGCAAAGGGATATTTGGAAGCCCATAGAGGGCTATTGTGAAAAAGGAAGTATCTTCCTTTCAAAACTGGAAAGAAGCTTTCTGAGAAACTGCTCTGTCTTCTGTTAATTCATCTCACAGAGTTACATCTTTCCTTTCAAGAAGCCTTTCGCTCAGGCTGTTCTTGTGGAGTTGGCAAAGTGATATTTGGAAGCCCATAGTGGGCTATGTTGAAAAAGGAAATATCTTCCGTTCAAAACTGGAAAGAAGCTTTCTGAGAAACTGCTCTGTGTTCTCTTAATTCATCTCACAGAGTTAGATATTTCCCTTCAAGAAGCCTTTCGCTAAGACTGTTCTTGTGGAATTGGCAAAGGGATATTTGGAAGCCCATAGAGGGCTATGGTGGAAAAGGAAATATCTTCCGTTCAAAACTGGGAAGAAGCTTTCTGAGAAACTGCTCTGTGTTCTGTTAATTCAGCTCACAGGGTTACATCTTTCCCTTCAAGAAGCCTTTCGCTAAGGTTGTTCTTGTGGAATTGGCAAAGGGATATTTGGAAGCCCATAGAGGGCTACGGTGAAAAAGGAAATATCTTCCGTTCAAAACTGGAAAGAAGCTTTCTGAGAAACTGCTCTGTGTTCTGTTAATTCATCTCACAGAGTTACATCTTTCCCTTCAAGAAGCCTTTCGCTAAGGCTGTTCTTGTGGAGTTGGCAAAGGGATATTTGGAAACTCATAGAGGGCTATGGTGAAAAAGGAAATATCTTCCGTTCAAAATTGGAAAGAAGCTTTCTGAGAAACTGCTCTGTGTTCTGTTAATTCATCTCACAGAGTTACATCTTTCCCTTCAAGAAGCCTTTCGCTAAGGCTGTTCTTGTGGAATTGGCAAAGGGATATTAGGAAGCCCAAAGAGGGCTATGGTGAAAAAGGAAATATCTTCCGTTCAAAACTGGAAAGAAGCTTTCTGAGAAACTGCTCTGTGTTCTGTTAATTCATCTCACAGAGTTACATCTTTTCCTTCAAGAAGCGTTTCGCTAAGGCTGTTCTTGTGGAATTGGCAAAGTGATATTTGGAAGCCCATAGAGGGCTATGGTGAAAGACGAAATATCTTCCGTTCAAAACTGGAAAGAAGCTTTCTGAGAAACTGCTCTGTAATCTGTTAATTCATCACACAGAGTTACATCTTTCCCTTCAAGAAGCCTTTCGCTAACGCTGTTCTTGTGGAATTGGCAAAGTGATATTTGGAAGCCCATAGAGGGCTATGTTGAAAAAGGAAATACCTTCCGTTCAAAACTGGAAAGAAGCTTTCTGAGAAACTCCTCTGTGTTCTGTTAATTCATCTCACAGAGTTACATCTTTCCCTTCAAGAAGCCTTTCGCTAAGGCTGTTCTTGTGGAATTGGCAAAGGGATATTTGGAAGCACATATATGGCTAAGGTGAAAAAGGAAATATCTGACTTTCAAAACTGGAAAGAAGCTTTCTGAGAAACTGCTCTGTGTTCTGTTAATTCATCTCACAGAGTTACATCTATCCCTTCAAGAAGCCTTTCGCTAAGGCTGTTCTTGTGGAATTGGCAAAGTGATATTTGGAAGCCCGTAGAAGGCTATGTTGAAAAAGGAAATATATTCCGTTCAAAACTGGAAAGAAGCTTTCTGAGAAACTGCTCTGTGTTCTGTTAATTCATCTCACAGAGTTACATCTTTCCCTTCAAGAAGCCTTTCGCTAAGGCTGTCTTTGTGGAATTGGCAAAGTGATATTTGGAAGCCCATAGAATGCTATGATGAAAAAGGAAATATCTTCTGTTCAAAACTGGAAAGAAGCTTTCTGAGAAACTGCTCTGTGTTCTGTTAATTCATCTCACAGAGTTACATCTTTCCTTTCAAGAAGCCTTTCGCTAAGGCTGTTCTTGTGGAATTGGCAAAGGGATATTTGGAAGCCCATAGAGGGCTATGGTGAAAAAGGAAATATCTTCCGTTCAAAAGTGGAAAGAAGCTTTCTGAGAAACTGCTCTGTGTTCTGTTAATTCCGCTCACAGGGTTACATCTTTCCCTTCAAGAAGGCTTTGGCTAAGGTTTTTCTTGTGGAATTGGCAAAGGGATATTTGGAAGCCCATAGAGGGCTATGGTGAAAAAGGAAATATCTTCCGTTCAAAAGTTGAAAGAAGCTTTCTGAGAAACTGCTCTGTGTTCTGTTAATTCATCTCACAGAGTTACATCTTTCCCTTCAAGAAGCCTTTCGCTAAGGCTGTTCTTGTGGAATTGGCAAAGGGATATTTGGAAGCCCATAGAGGGCTATGGTGAAAAAGGAAATATCTTCTGTTCAAAACTGGAAGGAAGATTTCTGAGAAACTGCTCTGTGTTCTGTTAATTCATCTCACAGAGTTACATCTTTCCGCTCAAGAAACCTTTCTCTAAGGCTGTTCTTGTGGAATTGGAAAAGTGGTATTTGGAAGCCCAAAGAGGGCTATGGTGAAAAAGGAAATATCTTCCGTTGAAAACTGGAAAGAAGCTTTCGGAGAAACTGCTCTGTGTTCCGTTAATTCATCTAACAGAGTTACATCTTTCCCTTCAAGAAGCCTTTCGCTAAGGCTGTTCTTGTGGAATTGGCAAAGTGATATTTGGAAGCCCATAGAGGGCTATGGTGAAAAAGGAAATATCTTCCGTTCAAAACTGGAAAGAAGCTTTCTGATAAACTGCTCTGTGTTCCGTTAATTCATCTCACAGAGTTACATCTTTCCCTTCAAGAAGTCTTTCGCTAAGGCTGTTCTTCTGGAATTGGCAAAGTGATATTTGGAAGCCGCTAGAGGGCTATGGTGAAAAAGGAAATATCTTCCGTTCAAAACTGGAAAGAAGCTTTCTGAGAAACTGCTCTGTGTTCCGTTAATTCATCTCACAGAGTTATATCTTTCCCTTCAAGAAGCCTTTCGCTAAGGCTGCTCTTGTGGAATTGGCAAAGTGATATTTGGAAGCCCATAGAAGGCTACGGTGAAAAAGGAAATATCTTCTGTTCAATACTGGAAAGAAGCGTTCTGAGAAACTGCTCTGTGTTCTGTTAATTCATCTCACAGAGTTACATATTTCCCTTCAAGAAGCGTTTCGCTAAGGCTGTTCTTGTGGAATTGGCAAAGGGATATTTGGAAGCCCATAGAGGGCTATGGTGAAAAAGGAAATATCTTCCGTTAAAAACTGGAAAGAAGCTTTCTGAGAAACTGCTCTGTGTTCTGTTAATTCATCTCACAGAGTTACATCTTTCCCTTCAAGAAGCCTTTCGCCAAGGTTGTTCTTGTGGAATTGGCAAAGGGATATTTGGAAGCACATATATGGCTAAGGTGAAAAAGGAAATATCTTCCGTTCAAAACTGGAAAGAAGCTTTCTGAGAAACTGCTCTGTGTTCTGTTAATTCATCACACAGAGTTACATCTTTCCCTTCAAGAAGCCTTTCGCTAAGGCTGTTCTTGTGGAATTGGCAAAGTGATATTTGGAAGCCCATAGAAGGCTATGTTGAAAAAGGAAATATATTCCGTTCAAAACTGGAAAGAAGCTTTCTGAGAAACTGCTCTGTGTTCTGTTAATTCATCTCACAGAGTTACATCTTTCCCTTCAAGAAGCCTTTCGCTAAGGCTGTTTTTGTGGAATTGGCAAAGTGATATTTGGAAGCCCATAGAGGGCTATGGTGAAAAAGGAAATATCTTCTGTTCAAAACTGGAAAGAAGCTTTCTGAGAAACTGCTCTGTGTTCTGTTAATTCATCTCACAGAGCTACATCTTTCCTTTCAAGAAGCCTTTCGCTAAGGCTGTTCTTGTGGAATTGGCAAAGGGATATTTGGAAGCCCATAGAGGGCTATGGTGAAAAAGGAAATATCTTCCGTTCAAAAGTGGAAAGAAGCTTTCTGAGAAACTGCTCTGTGTTCTGTTAATTCCGCTCACAGGGTTACATCTTTCCCTTCAAGAAGGCTTTGGCTAAGGTTTTTCTTGTGGAATTGGCAAAGGGATATTTGGAAGCCCATAGAGGGCTATGGTGAAAAAGGAAATATCTTCCGTTCAAAAGTGGAAAGAAGCTTTCTGAGAAACTGCTCTGTGTTCTGTTAATTCATCTCACAGAATTACATCTTTCCCTTCATGAAGCCTTTCGCTAAGGCTGTTCTTGTGGAATTGGCAAAGGGATATTTGGAAGCCCATAGAGGGCTATGGTGAAAAAGGAAATATCTTCTGTTCAAAACTGGAAAGAAGCTTTCTGAGAAACTGCTCTGTGTTCTGTTAATGCATCTCACAGAGTTACATCTTTCCGCTCTAGAAACCTTTCTCTAAGGCTGTTCTTGTGGAATTGGAAAAGTGGTATTTGGAAGCCCAAAGAGGGCTATGGTGAAAAAGGAAATATCTTCCGTTGAAAACTGGAAAGAAGCTTTCTGAGAAACTGCTCTGTGTTCCGTTAATTCATCTCACAGAGTTACATCTTTCCCTTCAAGAAGCCTTTCGCTAAGGCTGTTCTTGTGGAATTGGCAAAGTGATATTTGGAAGCCCATAGAGGGCTATGGTGAAAAACGAAATATCTTCCGTTCAAAACTGGAAAGAAGCTTTCTGAGAAACTGCTCTGTGTTCCGTTAATTCATCTCACAGAGTTATATCTTTCCCTTCAAGAAGCCTTTCGCTAAGGCTGTTCTTGTGGAATTGGCAAAGTGATATTTGGAAGCCCATAGAAGGCTACGGTGAAAAAGGAAATATCTTCCGTTCAATATTGGAAAGAAGCTTTCTGAGAAACTGCTCTGTGTTCTGTTAATTCATCTCACAGAGTTACATCTTTACCTTCAAGAAGCCTTTCGCTAAGGCTGTTCTTGTGGAATTGGCAAAGGGATATTTGGAAGCCCATAGAGGGCTATGGTGAAAAAGGAAATATCTTCTGTTCAATACTGGAAAGAAGATTTCTGAGAAACTGCTCTGTGTTCTGTTAATTCATCTCACAGAGTTACATCTTTCCCCTCAAGAAACCTTTCTCTAAGGCTGTTCTTGTGGAATTGGCAAAGGGATATTTGGAAGCCCATAGAGGGCTATGGTGAAAAAGGAAATATCTTCGGTTCAAAACTGGAAAGAAGCTTTCTGAGAAACTGCTCTGTGTTCTGTTAATTCATCTCACAGAGTTACATCTTTCCCTTCAAGAAGCCTTTCGCTAAGGCTGTTCTTGTGGAGTTGGCAAAGTGATATTTGGAAGCCCATAGAGGGCTATGGTGAAGAAGGAAATATCTTCCGTTCAAAACTGGAAAGAAGCTTTCTAAGAAACTGCTCTGTGTTCTGTTAATTCATCTCACAGAGTTACATCTTTCCCTTCAAGAAGCCTTTCGCTAAGGTTGTTCTTGTGGAATTGGCAAAGGGATATTTGGAAGCCCATATATGGCTAAGGTGAAAAAGGAAATATCTGACGTTCAAAACTGGAAAGAAGCTTTCTGAGAAACTGCTCTGTGTTCTGTTAATTCATCACACACAGTTACATCTTTCCCTTCAAGAAGCCTTTCGCTAAGGCTGTTCTTGTGGAATTGGCAAAGTGATATCTGGAAGCACATAGAGGGCTATGTTGAAAAAGGAAATATCTTCCGTTCAAAACTGGAAAGAAGCTTTCTGAGAAACTGCTCAGTGTTCTGTTAATTCATCTCACAGAGTTACATCTTTCCCTTCAAGAAGCCTTTCGCTAAGGCTGTTCTTGTGGAATTGGCAAAGTGATATTTGGAAGCCCTTAGAGGGCTATGGTGAAAAAGGAAATATCTTCTGTTCAAAACTGGAAAGAAGCTTTCTGAGAAACTGCTCTGTGTTCTGTTAATTCATCTCACAGAGTTACATCTTTCCCCTCAAGAAACCTTTCTCTAAGGCTGTTCTTGTGGAATTGGAAAAGTGGTATTTGGAAGCCCAAAGAGGGCTATGGTGAAAAAGGAAATATCTTCCGTTCAAAACTGGAAAGAAGCTTTCTGAGAAACTGCTCTGTGTTCCGTTAATTCATCTCACAGAGTTACATCTTTCCCTTCAAGAAGCCTTTCGCTAAGGCTGTTCTTGTGGAATTGGCAAAGTGATATTTGGAAGCCGCTAGAGGGCTATGGTGAAAAAGGAAATATATTCCGTTCAAAACTGGAAAGAAGCTTTCTGAGAAACTGCTCTGTGTTCCGTTAATTCATCTCACAGAGTTATATCTTTCCCTTCAAGAAGCCTTTCGCTAAGGCTGTTCTTGTGGAATTGGCAAAGTGATATTTGGAAGCCCATAGAAGGCTACGGTGAAAAAGGAAATATCTTCTGTTCAATACTGGAAAGCAGCTTTCTGAGAAACTGCTCTGTGTTCTGTTAATTCATCTCACAGAGTTACATCTTTCCCTTCAAGAAGCCTTTCGCTAAGGCTGTTCTTCTGGAATTGGCAAAGGGATATTTGGAAGCCCATAGAGGGCAATGGTGAAAAAGGAAATATCTTCCGTTAAAAACTGGAAAGAAGCTTTCTGAGAAACTGCTCTGTGTTCTGTTAATTCTGCTCGCAGGGTTACATCCTTCTCTTCAAGAAGCCTTTCGCTAAGGTTGTTCTTGTGGAATTGGCAAAGGGATATTTGGAAGCCCATAGAGGGCTACGGTGAAAAAGGAAATATCTTCCGTTCAAAACTGGAAAGAAGCTTTCTGAGAAACTGCTCTGTGTTCTGTTAATTCATCTCACAGATTTACATCTTTCCCTTCAAGAAGCCTTTCGCTAAGGCTGTTTTTGTGGAATTGGCAAAGGGATATTTGGAAACCCGTATATGGCTAAGGTGAAAAAGGAAATATCTTCCGTTCAAAACTGGAAAGAAACTTTCTGAGAAACTGCTCTGTGTTCCGTTAATTTATCTCACAGAGTTTTATCTTTCCCTTCAAGAAGCCTTTCGCTAAGGCTATTCTTGTGGAATTGGCAAAGTGATATTTGGAAGCCCATAGAAGGCTACGGTGAAAATGAAATATCTTCCGTTCAATACTGGAAAGAAGCTTTCTGAGAAACTGCTCTGTGTTCTGTTAATTCATCTCACAGAGTTACATCTTTCCCTTCAAGAAGCCTTTCGGTAAGGCTGTTCTTGTGGAATTGGCAAAGTGATATTTGGAAGCCCATAGAGGGCTATGGTGAAAAAGGAAATATCTTCCCTTAAAAACTGGAAAGAAGCTTTCTGAGAAACTGCTCTGTGTTCTGTTAATTCATCTCACAGAGTTACATCTTTCCCTTCAAGAAGCCTTTCGCCAAGGTTGTTCTTGTGGAATTGGCAAAGTGATATTTGGAAGCCCATAGAGGGCTACGGTGAAAAAGGAAATATCTTCCGTTCAAAACTGGAAAGAAGCTTTCTGAGAAACTGCTCTGTGTTCTGTTAATTCATCTCACAGAGTTACAACTTTCCCTTCAAGAAGCCTTTCGCTAAGGCTGTTCTTGTGGAATTGGCAAAGTGATACTTGGAAACCCATAGACGGCTATGTTGAAAAACGAAATATCTTCCGTTCAAAACTGGAAAGAAGCTTTCTGAGAAACTGCTCTGTGTTCTGTTAATTCATCTCACAGAGTTACATCTTTCCCTTCAAGAAGCCTTTCGCTAAGGCTGTTCTTGTGGAATTGGCAAAGGGATATTTGGAAGCCCATGGAGGGCTACTGTGAAAAAGGAAATATCTTGCGTTCAATACTGGAAAAAAGCTTTCTGAGAAACTGCTCTGTGTTCTGTTAATTCATCTCACAGAGTTACATCTTTCCCTTCAAGAAGCCTTTCGCTAAGGCTGTTCTTGTGGAATTGGCAAAGGGATATTAGGAAGCCCAAAGAGGGCTATGGTGAAAAAGGAAATATCTTCCGTTCAAAACTGGAAAGAAGCTTTCTGAGAAACTGCTCTGTGTTCTGTTAATTCATCTCACAGAGTTACATCTTGCCCTTCAAGAAGTCTTTCGCTAAGGTTGTTCTTGTGGAATTGGCAAAGTGATATTTGGAAGCCCATAGAGGGCTATGGTGAAAAAGGAAATATCTTCCGTTCAAAACTGGAAAGAAGCTTTCTGAGAAACTGCTCTGTGTTCTGTTAATTCATCTCACAGAGTTACATCTTTCCCTTCAAGAAGCGTTTCGCTAACTCTGTTCCTGTGGAATTGGCAAAGGGATATTTGGAAGCCCACTGAGGGCTATGGTGAAAAAGGAAGTATCTTCGGTTCAAAACTGGAAAGAAGCTTTCTGAGAAACTGCTCTGTGTTCTGTTAATTCATCCCACAGGGTTACATCTTTCCCTTCAAGAAACCTATCGCTAAGGCTGTTCTTGTGGAATTGGCAAGGTGATATTTGGAACCCCATAGAGGGCTATGGTGAAAAAGGAAATATCTTCCGTTCAAAACTGGAAAGAAACTTTCTGAGAAACCGCTCTGTGTTCTGTTAATTCATCTCACAGAGTTACAACTTTCCCTTGAAAACCCTTTCGCTAAGGCTGTTCTTGTGGAAATGGCCAAGTGATATTTGGAAGCCCATAGAGGGCTATGGTGAAAAAGGAAATATCTTCCCTTCAAAACTGGAAAGAAGCTTTCTGAGAAACTGCTCTGTGTTCTGTTAATTCATCTCACAGAGTTACATCTTTCCCTTCAATAATGCTTTCACTAAGGGTGTTCTTCTGGAATTGGCAAAGTGATATTTGGAAGCCCATAGAGGGCTATGGTGAAAAAGGAAATAACTTCCGTTCAAAACTGGAAAGAAGCTTTCTGAGAAACTGCTCTGTGTTCCGTTAATTCATCTCACAGAATTACATCGTTCCCTTCAAGAAGCCTTTCGCTAAGGCTGTTCTTGTGGAATTGGCAAAGTGATATTGGGAACCCATTAGAGGGCTATGGTGAAAAAGGAAATATCTTCCATTCAAAACTGGAAAGAAGCTTTCTGAGAAACTGCTCTGTGTTCTGTTAATTCATCTCACAGAGTTACATCTTTCCCTTCAAGATGCCTTTCACTAAGGCTGTTCTTGTGGAATTGGCAAAGGGATATTTGGAAGCCCATAGAGGGCTAGGGTGTAAAACGAAATATCTTCCGTTCAAAGCTGGAAAGAAGCTTTCTGAGAAACTGCTCTGTGTTCTGTGAATTCATTTCACAGAGTTACATCTTTCCCTTCAAGAAGCCTTTCGCTAAGGCCGTTCTTGTGGAATAGGCAAAGTGATATTTGGAAGCCCATAGAGGGCTATGGTGAAAAAGGAAATATCTTCCGTTCAAAACTGGAAAGAAGCTTTCTGAGAAACTGCTCTGTGTTCTGTTAATTCATCTCACAGAGTTACATCTTTCCCTTCAAGAAGCTTTTCGCTAAGGCTGTTCTTGTGGAATTGGCAAAGTGATATTTGGAAACCATTAGAGGGCTATGGTGAAAAAGGAAATATCTTCCGTTGAAAACTGGAAAGAAGCTTTCTGAGAAACTGCTCTGTGTCCTGTTAATTCATCTCACAGAGTTACATCTTTCCTTTCAAGAAGCCTTTCGCTAAGGCTGTTCTTGTGGAATTGGCAAAGTGATATTTGGAAGCCCATAGAGGGCTATGGTGAAAAAGGAAATATCTTCCCTTCAAAACTGGAAAGAAGCTTTCTGAGAAACTGCTCTGTGTTCTGTTAATTCATCTCACAGAGTTACATCTTTCCCTTTAAGAATGCTTTCACTAAGGCTGTTCTAGTGGAATTGGCAAAGTGATATTTGGAAGCCCTTAGAGGGCTATGGTGAAAAAGGAAATATCTTCCGTTCAAAAGTGGAAAGAAGCTTTCTGAGAAACTGCTCTGTGTTCTGTTAATTCATCTCACAGTGTTACATCTTTCCCTTCAAGAAGCCTTTCGCTAAGGCTGTTCTTGTGGAATTGGCAAAGTGATATTTGGATGCCCATAGAGGGCTATGGTGAAAAAGGAATTATCTTCCGTTCAAAAGTGGAAAGAAGCTTTTTGAGAAACTGCTCTGTGTTCTGTTAATTCATCTCACAGAGTTACATCTTTCCCTTCAAGATGCCTTTCACTAAGGCTGTTCTTGTGGAATTGGCAAAGGGATATTTGGAAGCCCATAGAGGGCTATGGTGAAAAAGGAAATATCTTCCGTTAAAAACTGGAAAGAAGCTTTCTGAGAAACTGCTCTGTGTTCTGTTAATTCATTTCACAGAGTTACATCTTTCCCTTCAAGAAGCCGTTCGCCAAGGTTGTTCTTGTGGAATTGGCAAAGTGATATTTGGAAGCCCATAGAGGGCTATGTTGAAAAAGGAAATATCTTCCGTTCAAAACTGGAAAGAAGCTTTCTGAGAAACTGCTCTGTGTTCTGTTAATTCATCTCACAGAGTTACAACTTGCCCTTCAAGAAGCCTTTCGCTAAGACTGTTCTTGTGGAATTGGCAAAGTGATACTTGGAAACCCATAGACGGCTATGTTGAAAAACGAATTACCTTCCGTTCAAAACTGGAAAGAAGCTTTCTGAGAAACAGCTCTGTGTTCTGTTAATTCATCTCACAGAGTTACATCTTTCCCTTCAAGAAGCCTTTCGCTAAGGCTGTTCTTGTGGAATTGGCAAAGGGATATTTGGAAGCCTATGGAGGGCTACTGTGAAAAAGGAAATATCTTGCGTTCAATACTGGAAAGAAGCTTTCTGAGAAACTGCTCTGTGTTCCGTTAATTCATCTCACAGAGTTACATCATTCCCTTCAAGAAGCCTTTCGCTAAGGCTGTTCTTGTGGAATTGGCAAAGGGATATTTGGAAGCCCATTGAGGGCTATGGTGAAAAAGGAAGAATCTTCGGTTCAAAACTGGAAAGAAGCTTTCTGAGAAACTGCTCTGTGTTCTGTTAATTCATCTCACAGAGTTACATCTTTCCCTTCAAGAAGCCTTTCGCTAAGGCTGTTCTTGTGGAGTTGGCAAAGTGATATTTGGAAGCCCATACAGGGCTATGGTGAAAAAGGAAATACCTTCCGTTCAAAACTGGAAAGAAGCTTTCTGAGAAACTGCTCTGTGTTCTCTTAATTCATCTCACAGAGTTACATCTTTCCCTTCAAGAAGCCTTTCGCTAAGGCTGTTCTTGTGGAATTGGCAAAGGGATGTTTGGAAGCCCATAGAGGGCTATGGTGAAAAAGGAAATATCTTCCGTTCAAAACTGGAAAGAAGCTTTCTGAGAAACTGCTCTGTGTTCCGTTAATTCAGCTCACAGGGTTACATCTTTCCCTTCAAGAAGCCTTTTGCTAAGGTTGTTCTTGTGGAATTGGCAAAGGGATATTTGGAAGCCCATAGAGGGCTGCGGTGAAAAAGGAAATATCTTCCGTTCAAAACTGGAAAGAAGCTTTCTGAGAAACTGCTCTGTGTTCTGCTAATTCATCTCACAGAGTTACATCTTTCCCTTCAAGGAGCCTTTCGCTAAGGCTGTTCATGGGGAATTGGCAAAGGGATATTTGGAAGCCCATATATGGCTAAGGTGAAAAAGGAAATATCTGACGTTCAAAACTGGAAAGAAGCTTTCTGAGAAACTGCTCTGTGTTCTGTTAATTCATCACACAGAGTTACATCTTTCCCTTCAGGAAGCCTTTCGCTAAGGCTGTTCTTGTGGAATTGGCAAAGTGATATTTGGAAGCCCATAGAGGGCTATGTTGAAAAAGGAAATATCTTCCGTTCAAAACTGGAAAGAAGCTTTCTGAGAAACTGCTCTGTGTTCTGTTAATTCATCTCACAGAGTTACATCTTTCCCTTCAAGAAGCCTTTCGCTAAGGCTGTTCTTGTGGAATTGGCAAAGTGATATTTGGAAGCCCATAGAGGGCTATGGTGAAAAAGGAAATATCTTCTGTTCAAAACTGGAAAGAAGCTTTCTGAGAAACTGCTCTGTGTTATGTTAATTCATCTCACAGAGTTACATCTTTCCCTTCAAGAAGCCTTTCGCTAAGGCTGTTCTTGTGGAATTGGAAAAGTGGTATTTGGAAGCCCAAATATAGCTATGGTGAAAAAGGAAATATCTTCCGTTCAAACTGGAAAGAAGCTTTCTGAGAAACTGCTCTGTGTTCAGTTAATTCAATTCACAGAGTTGCATCTTTCCTTTCAAGAAGCCTTTCGCTAAGGCTGTTCTTGTGGAATTGGAAAAGTGGTATTTGGAAGCCCAAAGAGGGCTATGGTGAAAAAGAAAATATCTTCCGTTCAAAACTGGAAAGAAGCTTTCTGAGAAACTGCTCTGTGTTCTGTTAATTCATCTCACAGAGTTACATCTTTCCCTTCCAGAAGCCTTTCGCTAAGGCTGTTCTTGTGGAATTGGCAAAGGGATATTTGGAAGCCCTTAGAGGGCTATGGTGAAAAAGGAAATATCTTCCGTTCAAAACTGGAAAGAAGCTTTCTGAGAAACTGCTCTGTGTTCTGTTAATTCATCTCACAGAGTTACATCTTTCCCTTCAAGAAGCCTCTCGCTAAGGTTGTTCTTGTTGAATTGGCAAAGTGATATTTGGAAGCCCATAGAGGGCTATGGTGAAAAAGGAAATATCTTCCGTTCAAAACTGGAAAGAAGCTTTCTGAGAAACTGCTCTGTGTTCTGTTAATTCATCTCACAGAGTTACAACTTGCCCTTCAAGAATCCTTTCGCTAAGACTGTTCTTGTGGAATTGGCAAAGTGATACTTGGAAACCCATAGACGGCTATGTTGAAAAACGAATTATCTTCCGTTCAAAACTGGAAAGAAGCTTTCTGAGAAACAACTCTGTGTTCTGTTAATTCATCTCACAGAGTTACATCTTTCCCTTCAAGAAGCCTTTCGCTAAGGCTGTTCTTGTGGAATTGGCAAAGGGATATTTGGAAGCCCATGGAGGACTACTGTGAAAAAGGAAATATCTTGCGTTCAATACTGGAAAGAAGCTTCCTGAGAAACTGCTCTGTGTTCCGTTAATTCATCTCACAGAGTTACATCATTCCCTTCAAGAAGCCTTTCGCTAAGGCTGTTCTTGTGGAATTGGCAAAGGGATATTTGGAAGCCCATTGAGGGCTATGGTGAAAAAGGAAGAATCTAAGGTTCAAAACTGGAAAGAAGCTTTCTGAGAAACTGCTCTGTGTTCTGTTAATTCATCTCACAGAGTTACATCTTTCCCTTCAAGAATGCTTTCACTAAGGGTGTTCTTCTGGAATTGGCAAAGTGATATTTGGAAGCCCATAGAGGGCTATGGTGAAAAAGGAAATAACTTCTGTTCAAAACTGGAAAGAAGCTTTCTGAGAAACTGCTCTGTGTTCCGTTAATTCATCTCACAGAGTTACATCGTTCCCTTCAAGAAGCCTTTCGCTAAGGCTGTTCTTGTGGAATTGGCAAAGTGATATTGGGAACCCATTAGAGGGCTATGGTGAAAAAGGAAATATCTTCCGTTCAAAACTGGAAAGAAGCTTTCTGAGAAACTGCTCTGTGTTCTGTTAATTCATCTCACAGAGTTACAACTTTCCCTTGAAAACCCTTTCGCTAAGGCTGTTCTTGTGGAAATGGCAAAGTGATACTTGGAAGCCCATAGAGGGCTACGGAGTAAAACGAAATATCTTCCGTTCAAAGCTGGAAAGAAGATTTCTGAGAAACTGCTCTGTGTTCTGTGAATTCATCTCACAGAGTTACATCTTTCCCTTCAAGAAGCCTTTCGCTAAGGCTGTTCTTGTGGAATTGGCAAAGGGATATTAGGAAGCCCAAAGAGGGCTATGGTGAAAAAGGAAATATCTTCCGTTCAAAACTGGAAAGAAGCTTTCTGAGAAACTGCTCTGTGTTCTGTTAATTCATCTCACAGAGTTACATCTTTTCCTTCAAGAAGCGTTTCGCTAAGGCTGTTCTTGTGGAATTGGCAAAGTGATATTTGGAAGCCCATAGGGGGCTATGGTGAAAGACGAAATATCTTCCGTTCAAAACTGGAAAGAAGCTTTCTAAGAAACTGCTCTGTAATCTGTTAATTCATCACACAGAGTTACATCTTTCCCTTCAAGAAGTCTTTCGCTAACGCTGTTCTTGTGGAATTGGCAAAGTGATATTTGGAAGCCCTTAGAGGGCTATGTTGAAAAAGGAAATATCTTCCGTTCAAAACTGGAAAGAAGCTTTCTGAGAAACTGCTCTGTGTTCTGCTAATTCATCTCACAGAGTTACATCTTTCCCTTCAAGAATGCGTTCGCTAAGGCTGTTCTTGTGGAATTGGCAAAGTGATATTTGGAAGCCCATAGAGGGCTATGGTGAAAAAGGAAATATCTTCCGTTCCAAACTGGAAAGAAGCTTTCTGAGAAACTGCTCTGTGTTCTGTTAATTCATCTCACAGAGTTACATCTTTCCCTTCAAGAAGCCTTTCGCTAAGGCTGTTCTTGTGGAATTGGCAAAGGGATATTTGGAAGCCCATAGATGGCTATGGTGAAAAAGGAAATATCTTCCGTTCAAAACTGGAAAGAAGCTTTCTGAGAAACTGCTCTGTGTTCTGTTAATTCATCTCACTGAGTTACATCTTTCCCTTCAAGAAGCCTTTCGCTAATGCTGTTCTTGTGGAATTGGCAAAGGGATATTTGGAAGCCCATAGAGGGCTATGGTGAAAAAGGAAATATCTTCCGTTCATAACTGGAAAGGAGCTTTCTGAGAAACTACTCTGTGTTCTGTTAATTCATCTCACAGAGTTACATCTTTCCCTTCAAGAAGCCTTTCGCTAAGGCTGTTGTTGTGGAATGGGCAAAGGGATATTTGGAAGCCCATAGAGGGCTATGGTGAAAAAGGAAATATCTTCCGTTCAAAACTGGAAAGAAGCTTTCTGAGAAACTGCTCTGTGTTCTGTTAATTCATCTCACAGCGTTACATCTTTCCCTTCAAGAAGCCTTTCGCTAAGGCTGTTCTTGTGGAATTGGCAAAGTGATATTTGGAAGCCCATAGAGGGCTAAGGTGAAAAAGGAAATATCTTCCGTTCAAAACTGGAAAGAAGCTTTCTGAGAAACTGCTCTGTGTTCTGTTAATTCATCTCACAGAGTTACATCTTTCCCTTCAAGAAGCCTTTCGCTAAGGCTGTTCTTGTGGAATTGGCAAAGGGATATTTGGAAGCCCATAGAGGGCTACGGTGAAAAAGGAAATATCTTCCGTTGTAAACTGCAAAGAAGCTTTCTGAGAAACTGCTCTGTGTTCTGTTAATTCTTCTCACATGGTTACATCTTTCCCTTCAAGAAGCTTTTAGCTAAGGCTGTTCTTGTGGAATTGGCAAAGGGATATTTGGAAGCCCATAGAGGGCTACGGTGAAAAAGGAAATATCTTCCGTTGAAAACTGGAAAGAAGCTTTCTGAGAAACTGCTCTGTGTTCTGTTAATTCATCTCACATGGTTACATCTTTCCCTTCAAGAAGCCTTTCGCTAAGGTGGTTCTTGTGGCATTGGCAAAGTGATATTTTTAAGCCCATAGAGGTCTATGGTGAAAAAGGAAATATCTTCCTTTAAAAACTGGAAAGAAGCTTTCTGAGAAACTGCTCTGTGTTCTGTTAATTCATCTCACAGAGTTACATCTTTCCCTTCAAGAATCCTTTCGCTAAGGCTGTTCTTGTGGATTTGGCAAAGGGTTATTTGGAAGCAAATAGAGGGCTATGGTGAAAAAGGAAATATCTTCCGTTCAAAACTGGAAAGAAGCTTTCTGAGAAACTGCTCTGTGTTCTGTTAATTCATCTCACACAGTTACATCTCTCCCTTCAAGAAGCCTTTCACTAAGGCTGTTCTTGTGCAATTGGCCAAGTGATATTTGGAAGCCCATAGAGGTCTATGGTGAAAAAGGAAATATCTTCTGTTCAAAACTGGAAAGAAGCTTTCTGAGAAACTGCTCTGTTTTCTGTTAATTCATCTCACAGAGTTACATCTTTCCCTTCAAGAAGCCTCTCGGTAAGGCTGCTCTTGTGGAATTGGCAAAGTGATATTTGGAAAAAATTAGAGTGCTATGGTGAAAAAGGAAATATCTTCCTTTGAAAACTGGAAAGAAGCTTTCTCAGAAACTGCTCTGTGTTCTGTTAATTCATCTCACAGTGTTACATCTTTCACATCAGGAAGCCTTTTGCTAAGTCTATTCTTGTGTAATAGGCAAAGTGATATTTGGAAGCCCATAGAGGGCTATGGTGAAAAAGGAAATATCTTCCGTTCAAAACTGGAAAGAAGCTTTCTGAGACACTGCTCTGTGTTCTGTTAATTCATCTCACAGATTTACATCTTTCCCTTCAAAACCCTTTAGCTAAGGCTGTTCTTGTTTAATTGGAAAAGTGATATTTGGAAGCCCATAGAGGGCTATGGTGAAAAAGGAAATATCTTCCGTTAAAAACTGGAAAGAAGCTTTCTGAGAAACTGCTCTGTGTTCTGTTAATTCATCTCACAGAGTTACATCTTTCCCTTCAAGAAACCTATCGCTAAGGCTGTTCTTGTGGAATTGGCAAGGTGATATTTGGAAGCCCATAGAGGGCTATGGTGAAAAAGGAAATATCTTCCGTTCAAAACTGGAAAGAAACTTTCTGAGAAACCGCTCTGTGTTCTGTTAATTCATCTCACAGAGTTACAACTTTCCCTTGAAAACCCTTTCGCTAAGGCTGTTCTTGTGGAAATGGCAAAGTGATACTTGGAAGCCCATAGAGGGCTATGGTGAAAAAGGAAATATCTTCTCTTCAAAACTGGAAAGAAGCTTTCTGAGAAACTGCTCTGTGTTCTGTTAATTCATCTCACAGAGTTACAACTTTCCCTTGAAAACCCTTTCGCTAAGGCTGTTCTTGTGGAAATGGCAAAGTGATACTTGGAAGCCCATAGAGGGCTACGGAGTAAAACGAAATATCTTCCGTTCAAAGCTGGAAAGAAGATTTCTGAGAAACTGCTCTGTGTTCTGTGAATTCATCTCACAGAGTTACATCTTTCCCTTCAAGAAGCCTTTCGCTAAGGCTGTTCTTGTGGAATTGGCAAAGGGATATTAGGAAGCCCAAAGAGGGCTATGGTGAAAAAGGAAATATCTTCCGTTCAAAACTGGAAAGAAGCTTTCTGAGAAACTGCTCTGTGTTCTGTTAATTCATCTCACAGAGTTACATCTTTTCCTTCAAGAAGCGTTTCGCTAAGGCTGTTCTTGTGGAATTGGCAAAGTGATATTTGGAAGCCCATAGGGGGCTATGGTGAAAGACGAAATATCTTCCGTTCAAAACTGGAAAGAAGCTTTCTAAGAAACTGCTCTGTAATCTGTTAATTCATCACACAGAGTTACATCTTTCCCTTCAAGAAGTCTTTCGCTAACGCTGTTCTTGTGGAATTGGCAAAGTGATATTTGGAAGCCCTTAGAGGGCTATGTTGAAAAAGGAAATATCTTCCGTTCAAAACTGGAAAGAAGCTTTCTGAGAAACTGCTCTGTGTTCTGCTAATTCATCTCACAGAGTTACATCTTTCCCTTCAAGAATGCTTTCGCTAAGGCTGTTCTTGTGGAATTGGCAAAGTGATATTTGGAAGCCCATAGAGGGCTATGGTGAAAAAGGAAATATCTTCCGTTCCAAACTGGAAAGAAGCTTTCTGAGAAACTGCTCTGTGTTCTGTTAATTCATCTCACAGAGTTACATCTTTCCCTTCAAGAAGCCTTTCGCTAAGGCTGTTCTTGTGGAATTGGCAAAGGGATATTTGGAAGCCCATAGATGGCTATGGTGAAAAAGGAAATATCTTCCGTTCAAAACTGGAAAGAAGCTTTCTGAGAAACTGCTCTGTGTTCTGTTAATTCATCTCACTGAGTTACATCTTTCCCTTCAAGAAGCCTTTCGCTAATGCTGTTCTTGTGGAATTGGCAAAGGGATATTTGGAAGCCCATAGAGGGCTATGGTGAAAAAGGAAATATCTTCCGTTCATAACTGGAAAGGAGCTTTCTGAGAAACTACTCTGTGTTCTGTTAATTCATCTCACAGAGTTACATCTTTCCCTTCAAGAAGCCTTTCGCTAAGGCTGTTCTTGTGGAATGGGCAAAGGGATATTTGGAAGCCCATAGAGGGCTATGGTGAAAAAGGAAATATCTTCCGTTCAAAACTGGAAAGAAGCTTTCTGAGAAACTGCTCTGTGTTCTGTTAATTCATCTCACAGCGTTACATCTTTCCCTTCAAGAAGCCTTTCGCTAAGGCTGTTCTTGTGGAATTGGCAAAGTGATATTTGGAAGCCCATAGAGGGCTAAGGTGAAAAAGGAAATATCTTCCGTTCAAAACTGGAAAGAAGCTTTCTGAGAAACTGCTCTGTGTTCTGTTAATTCATCTCACAGAGTTACATCTTTCCCTTCAAGAAGCCTTTCGCTAAGGCTGTTCTTGTGGAATTGGCAAAGGGATATTTGGAAGCCCATAGAGGGCTACGGTGAAAAAGGAAATATCTTCCGTTGTAAACTGCAAAGAAGCTTTCTGAGAAACTGCTCTGTGTTCTGTTAATTCTTCTCACATGGTTACATCTTTCCCTTCAAGAAGCTTTTAGATAAGGCTGTTCTTGTGGAATTGGCAAAGGGATATTTGGAAGCCCATAGAGGGCTACGGTGAAAAAGGAAATATCTTCCGTTGAAAACTGGAAAGAAGCTTTCTGAGAAACTGCTCTGTGTTCTGTTAATTCATCTCACATGGTTACATCTTTCCCTTCAAGAAGCCTTTCGCTAAGGTGGTTCTTGTGGCATTGGCAAAGTGATATTTTTAAGCCCATAGAGGTCTATGGTGAAAAAGGAAATATCTTCCTTTAAAAACTGGAAAGAAGCTTTCTGAGAAACTGCTCTGTGTTCTGTTAATTCATCTCACAGAGTTACATCTTTCCCTTCAAGAATCCTTTCGCTAAGGCTGTTCTTGTGGATTTGGCAAAGGGTTATTTGGAAGCAAATAGAGGGCTATGGTGAAAAAGGAAATATCTTCCGTTCAAAACTGGAAAGAAGCTTTCTGAGAAACTGCTCTGTGTTCTGTTAATTCATCTCACACAGTTACATCTCTCCCTTCAAGAAGCCTTTCACTAAGGCTGTTCTTGTGCAATTGGCCAAGTGATATTTGGAAGCCCATAGAGGTCTATGGTGAAAAAGGAAATATCTTCTGTTCAAAACTGGAAAGAAGCTTTCTGAGAAACTGCTCTGTTTTCTGTTAATTCATCTCACAGAGTTACATCTTTCCCTTCAAGAAGCCTCTCGGTAAGGCTGCTCTTGTGGAATTGGCAAAGTGATATTTGGAAAAAATTAGAGTGCTATGGTGAAAAAGGAAATATCTTCCTTTGAAAACTGGAAAGAAGCTTTCTCAGAAACTGCTCTGTGTTCTGTTAATTCATCTCACAGTGTTACATCTTTCACATCAGGAAGCCTTTTGCTAAGTCTATTCTTGTGTAATAGGCAAAGTGATATTTGGAAGCCCATAGAGGGCTATGGTGAAAAAGGAAATATCTTCCGTTCAAAACTGGAAAGAAGCTTTCTGAGACACTGCTCTGTGTTCTGTTAATTCATCTCACAGATTTACATCTTTCCCTTCAAAACCCTTTAGCTAAGGCTGTTCTTGTTTAATTGGAAAAGTGATATTTGGAAGCCCATAGAGGGCTATGGTGAAAAAGGAAATATCTTCCGTTAAAAACTGGAAAGAAGCTTTCTGAGAAACTGCTCTGTGTTCTGTTAATTCATCTCACAGAGTTACATCTTTCCCTTCAAGAAACCTATCGCTAAGGCTGTTCTTGTGGAATTGGCAAGGTGATATTTGGAAGCCCATAGAGGGCTATGGTGAAAAAGGAAATATCTTCCGTTCAAAACTGGAAAGAAACTTTCTGAGAAACCGCTCTGTGTTCTGTTAATTCATCTCACAGAGTTACAACTTTCCCTTGAAAACCCTTTCGCTAAGGCTGTTCTTGTGGAAATGGCAAAGTGATACTTGGAAGCCCATAGAGGGCTATGGTGAAAAAGGAAATATCTTCTCTTCAAAACTGGAAAGAAGCTTTCTGAGAAACTGCTCTGTGTTCTGTTAATTCATCTCACAGAGTTACATCTTTCCCTTCAATAATGCTTTCACTAAGGGTGTTCTTCTGGAATTGGCAAAGTGATATTTGGAAGCCCATAGAGGGCTATGGTGAAAAAGGAAATAACTTCCGTTCAAAACTGGAAAGAAGCTTTCTGAGAAACTGCTCTGTGTTCCGTTAATTCATCTCACAGAGTTACATCGTTCCCTTCAAGAAGCCTTTCGCTAAGGCTGTTCTTGTGGAATTGGCAAAGTGATATTGGGAACCCATTAGAGGGCTATGGTGAAAAAGGAAATATCTTCCATTCAAAACTGGAAAGAAGCTTTCTGAGAAACTGCTCTGTGTTCTGTTAATTCATCTCACAGAGTTACATCTTTCCCTTCAAGATGCCTTTCACTAAGGCTGTTCTTGTGGAATTGGCAAAGGGATATTTGGAAGCCCATAGAGGGCTAGGGTGTAAAACGAAATATCTTCCGTTCAAAGCTGGAAAGAAGCTTTCTGAGAAACTGCTCTGTGTTCTGTGAATTCATTTCACAGAGTTACATCTTTCCCTTCAAGAAGCCTTTCGCTAAGGCCGTTCTTGTGGAATAGGCAAAGTGATATTTGGAAGCCCATAGAGGGCTATGGTGAAAAAGGAAATATCTTCCGTTCAAAACTGGAAAGAAGCTTTCTGAGAAACTGCTCTGTGTTCTGTTAATTCATCTCACAGAGTTACATCTTTCCCTTCAAGAAGCTTTTCGCTAAGGCTGTTCTTGTGGAATTGGCAAAGTGATATTTGGAAACCATTAGAGGGCTATGGTGAAAAAGGAAATATCTTCCGTTGAAAACTGGAAAGAAGCTTTCTGAGAAACTGCTCTGTGTCCTGTTAATTCATCTCACAGAGTTACATCTTTCCTTTCAAGAAGCCTTTCGCTAAGGCTGTTCTTGTGGAATTGGCAAAGTGATATTTGGAAGCCCATAGAGGGCTATGGTGAAAAAGGAAATATCTTCCCTTCAAAACTGGAAAGAAGCTTTCTGAGAAACTGCTCTGTGTTCTGTTAATTCATCTCACAGAGTTACATCTTTCCCTTTAAGAATGCTTTCACTAAGGCTGTTCTAGTGGAATTGGCAAAGTGATATTTGGAAGCCCTTAGAGGGCTATGGTGAAAAAGGAAATATCTTCCGTTCAAAAGTGGAAAGAAGCTTTCTGAGAAACTGCTCTGTGTTCTGTTAATTCATCTCACAGTGTTACATCTTTCCCTTCAAGAAGCCTTTCGCTAAGGCTGTTCTTGTGGAATTGGCAAAGTGATATTTGGATGCCCATAGAGGGCTATGGTGAAAAAGGAATTATCTTCCGTTCAAAAGTGGAAAGAAGCTTTTTGAGAAACTGCTCTGTGTTCTGTTAATTCATCTCACAGAGTTACATCTTTCCCTTCAAGATGCCTTTCACTAAGGCTGTTCTTGTGGAATTGGCAAAGGGATATTTGGAAGCCCATAGAGGGCTATGGTGAAAAAGGAAATATCTTCCGTTAAAAACTGGAAAGAAGCTTTCTGAGAAACTGCTCTGTGTTCTGTTAATTCATTTCACAGAGTTACATCTTTCCCTTCAAGAAGCCGTTCGCCAAGGTTGTTCTTGTGGAATTGGCAAAGTGATATTTGGAAGCCCATAGAGGGCTATGTTGAAAAAGGAAATATCTTCCGTTCAAAACTGGAAAGAAGCTTTCTGAGAAACTGCTCTGTGTTCTGTTAATTCATCTCACAGAGTTACAACTTGCCCTTCAAGAAGCCTTTCGCTAAGACTGTTCTTGTGGAATTGGCAAAGTGATACTTGGAAACCCATAGACGGCTATGTTGAAAAACGAATTACCTTCCGTTCAAAACTGGAAAGAAGCTTTCTGAGAAACAGCTCTGTGTTCTGTTAATTCATCTCACAGAGTTACATCTTTCCCTTCAAGAAGCCTTTCGCTAAGGCTGTTCTTGTGGATTTGGCAAAGGGTTATTTGGAAGCAAATAGAGGGCTATGGTGAAAAAGGAAATATCTTCCGTTCAAAACTGGAAAGAAGCTTTCTGAGAAACTGCTCTGTGTTCTGTTAATTCATCTCACACAGTTACATCTCTCCCTTCAAGAAGCCTTTCACTAAGGCTGTTCTTGTGCAATTGGCCAAGTGATATTTGGAAGCCCATAGAGGTCTATGGTGAAAAAGGAAATATCTTCTGTTCAAAACTGGAAAGAAGCTTTCTGAGAAACTGCTCTGTTTTCTGTTAATTCATCTCACAGAGTTACATCTTTCCCTTCAAGAAGCCTCTCGGTAAGGCTGCTCTTGTGGAATTGGCAAAGTGATATTTGGAAAAAATTAGAGTGCTATGGTGAAAAAGGAAATATCTTCCTTTGAAAACTGGAAAGAAGCTTTCTCAGAAACTGCTCTGTGTTCTGTTAATTCATCTCACAGTGTTACATCTTTCACATCAGGAAGCCTTTTGCTAAGTCTATTCTTGTGTAATAGGCAAAGTGATATTTGGAAGCCCATAGAGGGCTATGGTGAAAAAGGAAATATCTTCCGTTCAAAACTGGAAAGAAGCTTTCTGAGACACTGCTCTGTGTTCTGTTAATTCATCTCACAGATTTACATCTTTCCCTTCAAAACCCTTTAGCTAAGGCTGTTCTTGTTTAATTGGAAAAGTGATATTTGGAAGCCCATAGAGGGCTATGGTGAAAAAGGAAATATCTTCCGTTAAAAACTGGAAAGAAGCTTTCTGAGAAACTGCTCTGTGTTCTGTTAATTCATCTCACAGAGTTACATCTTTCCCTTCAAGAAACCTATCGCTAAGGCTGTTCTTGTGGAATTGGCAAGGTGATATTTGGAAGCCCATAGAGGGCTATGGTGAAAAAGGAAATATCTTCCGTTCAAAACTGGAAAGAAACTTTCTGAGAAACCGCTCTGTGTTCTGTTAATTCATCTCACAGAGTTACAACTTTCCCTTGAAAACCCTTTCGCTAAGGCTGTTCTTGTGGAAATGGCAAAGTGATACTTGGAAGCCCATAGAGGGCTATGGTGAAAAAGGAAATATCTTCTCTTCAAAACTGGAAAGAAGCTTTCTGAGAAACTGCTCTGTGTTCTGTTAATTCATCTCACAGAGTTACATCTTTCCCTTCAATAATGCTTTCACTAAGGGTGTTCTTCTGGAATTGGCAAAGTGATATTTGGAAGCCCATAGAGGGCTATGGTGAAAAAGGAAATAACTTCCGTTCAAAACTGGAAAGAAGCTTTCTGAGAAACTGCTCTGTGTTCCGTTAATTCATCTCACAGAGTTACATCGTTCCCTTCAAGAAGCCTTTCGCTAAGGCTGTTCTTGTGGAATTGGCAAAGTGATATTGGGAACCCATTAGAGGGCTATGGTGAAAAAGGAAATATCTTCCATTCAAAACTGGAAAGAAGCTTTCTGAGAAACTGCTCTGTGTTCTGTTAATTCATCTCACAGAGTTACATCTTTCCCTTCAAGATGCCTTTCACTAAGGCTGTTCTTGTGGAATTGGCAAAGGGATATTTGGAAGCCCATAGAGGGCTAGGGTGTAAAACGAAATATCTTCCGTTCAAAGCTGGAAAGAAGCTTTCTGAGAAACTGCTCTGTGTTCTGTGAATTCATTTCACAGAGTTACATCTTTCCCTTCAAGAAGCCTTTCGCTAAGGCCGTTCTTGTGGAATAGGCAAAGTGATATTTGGAAGCCCATAGAGGGCTATGGTGAAAAAGGAAATATCTTCCGTTCAAAACTGGAAAGAAGCTTTCTGAGAAACTGCTCTGTGTTCTGTTAATTCATCTCACAGAGTTACATCTTTCCCTTCAAGAAGCTTTTCGCTAAGGCTGTTCTTGTGGAATTGGCAAAGTGATATTTGGAAACCATTAGAGGGCTATGGTGAAAAAGGAAATATCTTCCGTTGAAAACTGGAAAGAAGCTTTCTGAGAAACTGCTCTGTGTCCTGTTAATTCATCTCACAGAGTTACATCTTTCCTTTCAAGAAGCCTTTCGCTAAGGCTGTTCTTGTGGAATTGGCAAAGTGATATTTGGAAGCCCATAGAGGGCTATGGTGAAAAAGGAAATATCTTCCCTTCAAAACTGGAAAGAAGCTTTCTGAGAAACTGCTCTGTGTTCTGTTAATTCATCTCACAGAGTTACATCTTTCCCTTTAAGAATGCTTTCACTAAGGCTGTTCTAGTGGAATTGGCAAAGTGATATTTGGAAGCCCTTAGAGGGCTATGGTGAAAAAGGAAATATCTTCCGTTCAAAAGTGGAAAGAAGCTTTCTGAGAAACTGCTCTGTGTTCTGTTAATTCATCTCACAGTGTTACATCTTTCCCTTCAAGAAGCCTTTCGCTAAGGCTGTTCTTGTGGAATTGGCAAAGTGATATTTGGATGCCCATAGAGGGCTATGGTGAAAAAGGAATTATCTTCCGTTCAAAAGTGGAAAGAAGCTTTTTGAGAAACTGCTCTGTGTTCTGTTAATTCATCTCACAGAGTTACATCTTTCCCTTCAAGATGCCTTTCACTAAGGCTGTTCTTGTGGAATTGGCAAAGGGATATTTGGAAGCCCATAGAGGGCTATGGTGAAAAAGGAAATATCTTCCGTTAAAAACTGGAAAGAATCTTTCTGAGAAACTGCTCTGTGTTCTGTTAATTCATTTCACAGAGTTACATCTTTCCCTTCAAGAAGCCGTTCGCCAAGGTTGTTCTTGTGGAATTGGCAAAGTGATATTTGGAAGCCCATAGAGGGCTATGTTGAAAAAGGAAATATCTTCCGTTCAAAACTGGAAAGAAGCTTTCTGAGAAACTGCTCTGTGTTCTGTTAATTCATCTCACAGAGTTACAACTTGCCCTTCAAGAAGCCTTTCGCTAAGACTGTTCTTGTGGAATTGGCAAAGTGATACTTGGAAACCCATAGACGGCTATGTTGAAAAACGAATTACCTTCCGTTCAAAACTGGAAAGAAGCTTTCTGAGAAACAGCTCTGTGTTCTGTTAATTCATCTCACAGAGTTACATCTTTCCCTTCAAGAAGCCTTTCGCTAAGGCTGTTCTTGTGGAATTGGCAAAGGGATATTTGGAAGCCTATGGAGGGCTACTGTGAAAAAGGAAATATCTTGCGTTCAATACTGGAAAGAAGCTTTCTGAGAAACTGCTCTGTGTTCCGTTAATTCATCTCACAGAGTTACATCATTCCCTTCAAGAAGCCTTTCGCTAAGGCTGTTCTTGTGGAATTGGCAAAGGGATATTTGGAAGCCCATTGAGGGCTATGGTGAAAAAGGAAGAATCTTCGGTTCAAAACTGGAAAGAAGCTTTCTGAGAAACTGCTCTGTGTTCTGTTAATTCATCTCACAGAGTTACATCTTTCCCTTCAAGAAGCCTTTCGCTAAGGCTGTTCTTGTGGAGTTGGCAAAGTGATATTTGGAAGCCCATACAGGGCTATGGTGAAAAAGGAAATACCTTCCGTTCAAAACTGGAAAGAAGCTTTCTGAGAAACTGCTCTGTGTTCTCTTAATTCATCTCACAGAGTTACATCTTTCCCTTCAAGAAGCCTTTCGCTAAGGCTGTTCTTGTGGAATTGGCAAAGGGATGTTTGGAAGCCCATAGAGGGCTATGGTGAAAAAGGAAATATCTTCCGTTCAAAACTGGAAAGAAGCTTTCTGAGAAACTGCTCTGTGTTCCGTTAATTCAGCTCACAGGGTTACATCTTTCCCTTCAAGAAGCCTTTTGCTAAGGTTGTTCTTGTGGAATTGGCAAAGGGATATTTGGAAGCCCATAGAGGGCTGCGGTGAAAAAGGAAATATCTTCCGTTCAAAACTGGAAAGAAGCTTTCTGAGAAACTGCTCTGTGTTCTGCTAATTCATCTCACAGAGTTACATCTTTCCCTTCAAGGAGCCTTTCGCTAAGGCTGTTCATGGGGAATTGGCAAAGGGATATTTGGAAGCCCATATATGGCTAAGGTGAAAAAGGAAATATCTGACGTTCAAAACTGGAAAGAAGCTTTCTGAGAAACTGCTCTGTGTTCTGTTAATTCATCACACAGAGTTACATCTTTCCCTTCAGGAAGCCTTTCGCTAAGGCTGTTCTTGTGGAATTGGCAAAGTGATATTTGGAAGCCCATAGAGGGCTATGTTGAAAAAGGAAATATCTTCCGTTCAAAACTGGAAAGAAGCTTTCTGAGAAACTGCTCTGTGTTCTGTTAATTCATCTCACAGAGTTACATCTTTCCCTTCAAGAAGCCTTTCGCTAAGGCTGTTCTTGTGGAATTGGCAAAGTGATATTTGGAAGCCCATAGAGGGCTATGGTGAAAAAGGAAATATCTTCTGTTCAAAACTGGAAAGAAGCTTTCTGAGAAACTGCTCTGTGTTATGTTAATTCATCTCACAGAGTTACATCTTTCCCTTCAAGAAGCCTTTCGCTAAGGCTGTTCTTGTGGAATTGGAAAAGTGGTATTTGGAAGCCCAAATATAGCTATGGTGAAAAAGGAAATATCTTCCGTTCAAACTGGAAAGAAGCTTTCTGAGAAACTGCTCTGTGTTCAGTTAATTCAATTCACAGAGTTGCATCTTTCCTTTCAAGAAGCCTTTCGCTAAGGCTGTTCTTGTGGAATTGGAAAAGTGGTATTTGGAAGCCCAAAGAGGGCTATGGTGAAAAAGAAAATATCTTCCGTTCAAAACTGGAAAGAAGCTTTCTGAGAAACTGCTCTGTGTTCTGTTAATTCATCTCACAGAGTTACATCTTTCCCTTCCAGAAGCCTTTCGCTAAGGCTGTTCTTGTGGAATTGGCAATGGGATATTTGGAAGCCCTTAGAGGGCTATGGTGAAAAAGGAAATATCTTCCGTTCAAAACTGGAAAGAAGCTTTCTGAGAAACTGCTCTGTGTTCTGTTAATTCATCTCACAGAGTTACATCTTTCCCTTCAAGAAGCCTCTCGCTAAGGTTGTTCTTGTTGAATTGGCAAAGTGATATTTGGAAGCCCATAGAGGGCTATGGTGAAAAAGGAAATATCTTCCGTTCAAAACTGGAAAGAAGCTTTCTGAGAAACTGCTCTGTGTTCTGTTAATTCATCTCACAGAGTTACAACTTGCCCTTCAAGAATCCTTTCGCTAAGACTGTTCTTGTGGAATTGGCAAAGTGATACTTGGAAACCCATAGAGGGCTATGGTGAAAAAGGAAATATCTTCCGTTCAAAACTGGAAAGAAGCTTTCTGAGAAACTGCTCTGTGTTCTGTTAATTCATCTCACAGAGTTACAACTTGCCCTTCAAGAATCCTTTCGCTAAGACTGTTCTTGTGGAATTGGCAAAGTGATACTTGGAAACCCATAGACGGCTATGTTGAAAAACGAATTATCTTCCGTTCAAAACTGGAAAGAAGCTTTCTGAGAAACAACTCTGTGTTCTGTTAATTCATCTCACAGAGTTACATCTTTCCCTTCAAGAAGCCTTTCGCTAAGGCTGTTCTTGTGGAATTGGCAAAGGGATATTTGGAAGCCCATGGAGGACTACTGTGAAAAAGGAAATATCTTGCGTTCAATACTGGAAAGAAGCTTCCTGAGAAACTGCTCTGTGTTCCGTTAATTCATCTCACAGAGTTACATCATTCCCTTCAAGAAGCCTTTCGCTAAGGCTGTTCTTGTGGAATTGGCAAAGGGATATTTGGAAGCCCATTGAGGGCTATGGTGAAAAAGGAAGAATCTAAGGTTCAAAACTGGAAAGAAGCTTTCTGAGAAACTGCTCTGTGTTCTGTTAATTCATCTCACAGAGTTACATCTTTCCCTTCAAGAATGCTTTCACTAAGGGTGTTCTTCTGGAATTGGCAAAGTGATATTTGGAAGCCCATAGAGGGCTATGGTGAAAAAGGAAATAACTTCTGTTCAAAACTGGAAAGAAGCTTTCTGAGAAACTGCTCTGTGTTCCGTTAATTCATCTCACAGAGTTACATCGTTCCCTTCAAGAAGCCTTTCGCTAAGGCTGTTCTTGTGGAATTGGCAAAGTGATATTGGGAACCCATTAGAGGGCTATGGTGAAAAAGGAAATATCTTCCGTTCAAAACTGGAAAGAAGCTTTCTGAGAAACTGCTCTGTGTTCTGTTAATTCATCTCACAGAGTTACAACTTTCCCTTGAAAACCCTTTCGCTAAGGCTGTTCTTGTGGAAATGGCAAAGTGATACTTGGAAGCCCATAGAGGGCTACGGAGTAAAACGAAATATCTTCCGTTCAAAGCTGGAAAGAAGATTTCTGAGAAACTGCTCTGTGTTCTGTGAATTCATCTCACAGAGTTACATCTTTCCCTTCAAGAAGCCTTTCGCTAAGGCTGTTCTTGTGGAATTGGCAAAGGGATATTAGGAAGCCCAAAGAGGGCTATGGTGAAAAAGGAAATATCTTCCGTTCAAAACTGGAAAGAAGCTTTCTGAGAAACTGCTCTGTGTTCTGTTAATTCATCTCACAGAGTTACATCTTTTCCTTCAAGAAGCGTTTCGCTAAGGCTGTTCTTGTGGAATTGGCAAAGTGATATTTGGAAGCCCATAGGGGGCTATGGTGAAAGACGAAATATCTTCCGTTCAAAACTGGAAAGAAGCTTTCTAAGAAACTGCTCTGTAATCTGTTAATTCATCACACAGAGTTACATCTTTCCCTTCAAGAAGTCTTTCGCTAACGCTGTTCTTGTGGAATTGGCAAAGTGATATTTGGAAGCCCTTAGAGGGCTATGTTGAAAAAGGAAATATCTTCCGTTCAAAACTGGAAAGAAGCTTTCTGAGAAACTGCTCTGTGTTCTGCTAATTCATCTCACAGAGTTACATCTTTCCCTTCAAGAATGCGTTCGCTAAGGCTGTTCTTGTGGAATTGGCAAAGTGATATTTGGAAGCCCATAGAGGGCTATGGTGAAAAAGGAAATATCTTCCGTTCCAAACTGGAAAGAAGCTTTCTGAGAAACTGCTCTGTGTTCTGTTAATTCATCTCACAGAGTTACATCTTTCCCTTCAAGAAGCCTTTCGCTAAGGCTGTTCTTGTGGAATTGGCAAAGGGATATTTGGAAGCCCATAGATGGCTATGGTGAAAAAGGAAATATCTTCCGTTCAAAACTGGAAAGAAGCTTTCTGAGAAACTGCTCTGTGTTCTGTTAATTCATCTCACTGAGTTACATCTTTCCCTTCAAGAAGCCTTTTGCTAATGCTGTTCTTGTGGAATTGGCAAAGGGATATTTGGAAGCCCATAGAGGGCTATGGTGAAAAAGGAAATATCTTCCGTTCATAACTGGAAAGGAGCTTTCTGAGAAACTACTCTGTGTTCTGTTAATTCATCTCACAGAGTTACATCTTTCCCTTCAAGAAGCCTTTCGCTAAGGCTGTTCTTGTGGAATGGGCAAAGGGATATTTGGAAGCCCATAGAGGGCTATGGTGAAAAAGGAAATATCTTCCGTTCAAAACTGGAAAGAAGCTTTCTGAGAAACTGCTCTGTGTTCTGTTAATTCATCTCACAGCGTTACATCTTTCCCTTCAAGAAGCCTTTCGCTAAGGCTGTTCTTGTGGAATTGGCAAAGTGATATTTGGAAGCCCATAGAGGGCTAAGGTGAAAAAGGAAATATCTTCCGTTCAAAACTGGAAAGAAGCTTTCTGAGAAACTGCTCTGTGTTCTGTTAATTCATCTCACAGAGTTACATCTTTCCCTTCAAGAAGCCTTTCGCTAAGGCTGTTCTTGTGGAATTGGCAAAGGGATATTTGGAAGCCCATAGAGGGCTACGGTGAAAAAGGAAATATCTTCCGTTGTAAACTGCAAAGAAGCTTTCTGAGAAACTGCTCTGTGTTCTGTTAATTCTTCTCACATGGTTACATCTTTCCCTTCAAGAAGCTTTTAGCTAAGGCTGTTCTTGTGGAATTGGCAAAGGGATATTTGGAAGCCCATAGAGGGCTACGGTGAAAAAGGAAATATCTTCCGTTGAAAACTGGAAAGAAGCTTTCTGAGAAACTGCTCTGTGTTCTGTTAATTCATCTCACATGGTTACATCTTTCCCTTCAAGAAGCCTTTCGCTAAGGTGGTTCTTGTGGCATTGGCAAAGTGATATTTTTAAGCCCATAGAGGTCTATGGTGAAAAAGGAAATATCTTCCTTTAAAAACTGGAAAGAAGCTTTCTGAGAAACTGCTCTGTGTTCTGTTAATTCATCTCACAGAGTTACATCTTTCCCTTCAAGAATCCTTTCGCTAAGGCTGTTCTTGTGGATTTGGCAAAGGGTTATTTGGAAGCAAATAGAGGGCTATGGTGAAAAAGGAAATATCTTCCGTTCAAAACTGGAAAGAAGCTTTCTGAGAAACTGCTCTGTGTTCTGTTAATTCATCTCACACAGTTACATCTCTCCCTTCAAGAAGCCTTTCACTAAGGCTGTTCTTGTGCAATTGGCCAAGTGATATTTGGAAGCCCATAGAGGTCTATGGTGAAAAAGGAAATATCTTCTGTTCAAAACTGGAAAGAAGCTTTCTGAGAAACTGCTCTGTTTTCTGTTAATTCATCTCACAGAGTTACATCTTTCCCTTCAAGAAGCCTCTCGGTAAGGCTGCTCTTGTGGAATTGGCAAAGTGATATTTGGAAAAAATTAGAGTGCTATGGTGAAAAAGGAAATATCTTCCTTTGAAAACTGGAAAGAAGCTTTCTCAGAAACTGCTCTGTGTTCTGTTAATTCATCTCACAGTGTTACATCTTTCACATCAGGAAGCCTTTTGCTAAGTCTATTCTTGTGTAATAGGCAAAGTGATATTTGGAAGCCCATAGAGGGCTATGGTGAAAAAGGAAATATCTTCCGTTCAAAACTGGAAAGAAGCTTTCTGAGACACTGCTCTGTGTTCTGTTAATTCATCTCACAGATTTACATCTTTCCCTTCAAAACCCTTTAGCTAAGGCTGTTCTTGTTTAATTGGAAAAGTGATATTTGGAAGCCCATAGAGGGCTATGGTGAAAAAGGAAATATCTTCCGTTAAAAACTGGAAAGAAGCTTTCTGAGAAACTGCTCTGTGTTCTGTTAATTCATCTCACAGAGTTACATCTTTCCCTTCAAGAAACCTATCGCTAAGGCTGTTCTTGTGGAATTGGCAAGGTGATATTTGGAAGCCCATAGAGGGCTATGGTGAAAAAGGAAATATCTTCCGTTCAAAACTGGAAAGAAACTTTCTGAGAAACCGCTCTGTGTTCTGTTAATTCATCTCACAGAGTTACAACTTTCCCTTGAAAACCCTTTCGCTAAGGCTGTTCTTGTGGAAATGGCAAAGTGATACTTGGAAGCCCATAGAGGGCTATGGTGAAAAAGGAAATATCTTCTCTTCAAAACTGGAAAGAAGCTTTCTGAGAAACTGCTCTGTGTTCTGTTAATTCATCTCACAGAGTTACAACTTTCCCTTGAAAACCCTTTCGCTAAGGCTGTTCTTGTGGAAATGGCAAAGTGATACTTGGAAGCCCATAGAGGGCTACGGAGTAAAACGAAATATCTTCCGTTCAAAGCTGGAAAGAAGATTTCTGAGAAACTGCTCTGTGTTCTGTGAATTCATCTCACAGAGTTACATCTTTCCCTTCAAGAAGCCTTTCGCTAAGGCTGTTCTTGTGGAATTGGCAAAGGGATATTAGGAAGCCCAAAGAGGGCTATGGTGAAAAAGGAAATATCTTCCGTTCAAAACTGGAAAGAAGCTTTCTGAGAAACTGCTCTGTGTTCTGTTAATTCATCTCACAGAGTTACATCTTTTCCTTCAAGAAGCGTTTCGCTAAGGCTGTTCTTGTGGAATTGGCAAAGTGATATTTGGAAGCCCATAGGGGGCTATGGTGAAAGACGAAATATCTTCCGTTCAAAACTGGAAAGAAGCTTTCTAAGAAACTGCTCTGTAATCTGTTAATTCATCACACAGAGTTACATCTTTCCCTTCAAGAAGTCTTTCGCTAACGCTGTTCTTGTGGAATTGGCAAAGTGATATTTGGAAGCCCTTAGAGGGCTATGTTGAAAAAGGAAATATCTTCCGTTCAAAACTGGAAAGAAGCTTTCTGAGAAACTGCTCTGTGTTCTGCTAATTCATCTCACAGAGTTACATCTTTCCCTTCAAGAATGCTTTCGCTAAGGCTGTTCTTGTGGAATTGGCAAAGTGATATTTGGAAGCCCATAGAGGGCTATGGTGAAAAAGGAAATATCTTCCGTTCCAAACTGGAAAGAAGCTTTCTGAGAAACTGCTCTGTGTTCTGTTAATTCATCTCACAGAGTTACATCTTTCCCTTCAAGAAGCCTTTCGCTAAGGCTGTTCTTGTGGAATTGGCAAAGGGATATTTGGAAGCCCATAGATGGCTATGGTGAAAAAGGAAATATCTTCCGTTCAAAACTGGAAAGAAGCTTTCTGAGAAACTGCTCTGTGTTCTGTTAATTCATCTCACTGAGTTACATCTTTCCCTTCAAGAAGCCTTTCGCTAATGCTGTTCTTGTGGAATTGGCAAAGGGATATTTGGAAGCCCATAGAGGGCTATGGTGAAAAAGGAAATATCTTCCGTTCATAACTGGAAAGGAGCTTTCTGAGAAACTACTCTGTGTTCTGTTAATTCATCTCACAGAGTTACATCTTTCCCTTCAAGAAGCCTTTCGCTAAGGCTGTTCTTGTGGAATGGGCAAAGGGATATTTGGAAGCCCATAGAGGGCTATGGTGAAAAAGGAAATATCTTCCGTTCAAAACTGGAAAGAAGCTTTCTGAGAAACTGCTCTGTGTTCTGTTAATTCATCTCACAGCGTTACATCTTTCCCTTCAAGAAGCCTTTCGCTAAGGCTGTTCTTGTGGAATTGGCAAAGTGATATTTGGAAGCCCATAGAGGGCTAAGGTGAAAAAGGAAATATCTTCCGTTCAAAACTGGAAAGAAGCTTTCTGAGAAACTGCTCTGTGTTCTGTTAATTCATCTCACAGAGTTACATCTTTCCCTTCAAGAAGCCTTTCGCTAAGGCTGTTCTTGTGGAATTGGCAAAGGGATATTTGGAAGCCCATAGAGGGCTACGGTGAAAAAGGAAATATCTTCCGTTGTAAACTGCAAAGAAGCTTTCTGAGAAACTGCTCTGTGTTCTGTTAATTCTTCTCACATGGTTACATCTTTCCCTTCAAGAAGCTTTTAGATAAGGCTGTTCTTGTGGAATTGGCAAAGGGATATTTGGAAGCCCATAGAGGGCTACGGTGAAAAAGGAAATATCTTCCGTTGAAAACTGGAAAGAAGCTTTCTGAGAAACTGCTCTGTGTTCTGTTAATTCATCTCACATGGTTACATCTTTCCCTTCAAGAAGCCTTTCGCTAAGGTGGTTCTTGTGGCATTGGCAAAGTGATATTTTTAAGCCCATAGAGGTCTATGGTGAAAAAGGAAATATCTTCCTTTAAAAACTGGAAAGAAGCTTTCTGAGAAACTGCTCTGTGTTCTGTTAATTCATCTCACAGAGTTACATCTTTCCCTTCAAGAATCCTTTCGCTAAGGCTGTTCTTGTGGATTTGGCAAAGGGTTATTTGGAAGCAAATAGAGGGCTATGGTGAAAAAGGAAATATCTTCCGTTCAAAACTGGAAAGAAGCTTTCTGAGAAACTGCTCTGTGTTCTGTTAATTCATCTCACACAGTTACATCTCTCCCTTCAAGAAGCCTTTCACTAAGGCTGTTCTTGTGCAATTGGCCAAGTGATATTTGGAAGCCCATAGAGGTCTATGGTGAAAAAGGAAATATCTTCTGTTCAAAACTGGAAAGAAGCTTTCTGAGAAACTGCTCTGTTTTCTGTTAATTCATCTCACAGAGTTACATCTTTCCCTTCAAGAAGCCTCTCGGTAAGGCTGCTCTTGTGGAATTGGCAAAGTGATATTTGGAAAAAATTAGAGTGCTATGGTGAAAAAGGAAATATCTTCCTTTGAAAACTGGAAAGAAGCTTTCTCAGAAACTGCTCTGTGTTCTGTTAATTCATCTCACAGTGTTACATCTTTCACATCAGGAAGCCTTTTGCTAAGTCTATTCTTGTGTAATAGGCAAAGTGATATTTGGAAGCCCATAGAGGGCTATGGTGAAAAAGGAAATATCTTCCGTTCAAAACTGGAAAGAAGCTTTCTGAGACACTGCTCTGTGTTCTGTTAATTCATCTCACAGATTTACATCTTTCCCTTCAAAACCCTTTAGCTAAGGCTGTTCTTGTTTAATTGGAAAAGTGATATTTGGAAGCCCATAGAGGGCTATGGTGAAAAAGGAAATATCTTCCGTTAAAAACTGGAAAGAAGCTTTCTGAGAAACTGCTCTGTGTTCTGTTAATTCATCTCACAGAGTTACATCTTTCCCTTCAAGAAACCTATCGCTAAGGCTGTTCTTGTGGAATTGGCAAGGTGATATTTGGAAGCCCATAGAGGGCTATGGTGAAAAAGGAAATATCTTCCGTTCAAAACTGGAAAGAAACTTTCTGAGAAACCGCTCTGTGTTCTGTTAATTCATCTCACAGAGTTACAACTTTCCCTTGAAAACCCTTTCGCTAAGGCTGTTCTTGTGGAAATGGCAAAGTGATACTTGGAAGCCCATAGAGGGCTATGGTGAAAAAGGAAATATCTTCTCTTCAAAACTGGAAAGAAGCTTTCTGAGAAACTGCTCTGTGTTCTGTTAATTCATCTCACAGAGTTACATCTTTCCCTTCAATAATGCTTTCACTAAGGGTGTTCTTCTGGAATTGGCAAAGTGATATTTGGAAGCCCATAGAGGGCTATGGTGAAAAAGGAAATAACTTCTGTTCAAAACTGGAAAGAAGCTTTCTGAGAAACTGCTCTGTGTTCCGTTAATTCATCTCACAGAGTTACATCGTTCCCTTCAAGAAGCCTTTCGCTAAGGCTGTTCTTGTGGAATTGGCAAAGTGATATTGGGAACCCATTAGAGGGCTATGGTGAAAAAGGAAATATCTTCCGTTCAAAACTGGAAAGAAGCTTTCTGAGAAACTGCTCTGTGTTCTGTTAATTCATCTCACAGAGTTACAACTTTCCCTTGAAAACCCTTTCGCTAAGGCTGTTCTTGTGGAAATGGCAAAGTGATACTTGGAAGCCCATAGAGGGCTACGGAGTAAAACGAAATATCTTCCGTTCAAAGCTGGAAAGAAGATTTCTGAGAAACTGCTCTGTGTTCTGTGAATTCATCTCACAGAGTTACATCTTTCCCTTCAAGAAGCCTTTCGCTAAGGCTGTTCTTGTGGAATTGGCAAAGGGATATTAGGAAGCCCAAAGAGGGCTATGGTGAAAAAGGAAATATCTTCCGTTCAAAACTGGAAAGAAGCTTTCTGAGAAACTGCTCTGTGTTCTGTTAATTCATCTCACAGAGTTACATCTTTTCCTTCAAGAAGCGTTTCGCTAAGGCTGTTCTTGTGGAATTGGCAAAGTGATATTTGGAAGCCCATAGGGGGCTATGGTGAAAGACGAAATATCTTCCGTTCAAAACTGGAAAGAAGCTTTCTAAGAAACTGCTCTGTAATCTGTTAATTCATCACACAGAGTTACATCTTTCCCTTCAAGAAGTCTTTCGCTAACGCTGTTCTTGTGGAATTGGCAAAGTGATATTTGGAAGCCCTTAGAGGGCTATGTTGAAAAAGGAAATATCTTCCGTTCAAAACTGGAAAGAAGCTTTCTGAGAAACTCCTCTGTGTTCTGTTAATTCATCTCACAGAGTTACATCTTTCCCTTCAAGAAGCCTTTCGCTAAGGCTGTTCTTGTGGAATTGGCAAAGTGATATTTGGAAGCCCATAGAGGGCTATGGTGAAAAAGGAAATATCTTCTGTTCAAAACTGGAAAGAAGCTTTCTGAGAAACTGCTCTGTGTTCTGTGAATTCATCTCACAGAGTTACATCTTTCCCTTCAAGAAGCCTTTCGCTAAGGCTGTTCTTGTGGAATAGGCAAAGTGATATTTGGAAACCCATAGAGGGCTATGGTGAAAAAGGAAATATCTTCCCTTCAAAACTGGAAAGAAGCTTTCTGAGAAACTGCTCTGTGTTCTGTTAATTCATCTCACAGAGTTACATCTTTCCCTTCAAGAAGCTTTTCGCTAAGGCTGTTCTTGTGGAATTGGCAAAGTGATATTTGGAAACCATTAGAGGGCTATGGTGAAAAAGGAAATATCTTCCGTTGAAAACTGGAAAGAAGCTTTCTGAGAAACTGCTCTGTGTCCTGTTAATATATCTCACAGAGTTACATCTTTCCCTTCAAGAATGCTTTCACTAAGGCTGTTCTAGTGGAATTGGCAAAGTGATATTTGGAAGCCCTTAGAGGGCTATGGTGAAAAAGGAAATATCTTCCGTTCAAAAGGGGTAAGAAGCTTTCTGAGAAACTGCTCTGTGTTCTGTTAATTCATCTCACAGTGTTACATCTTTCCCTTCAAGAAGCCTTTCGCTAAGGCTGTTCTTGTGGAATTGGCAAAGTGATATTTGGAAGCCCATAGAGGGCTAGGGTGTAAAACGAAATATCTTCCGTTCAAAGCTGGAAAGAAGCTTTCTGAGAAACTGCTCTGTGTTCTGTGAATTCATCTCACAGAGTTACATCTTTCCCTTCAAGAAGCCTTTCGCTAAGGCCGTTCTTGTGGAATAGGCAAAGTGATATTTGGAAGCCCATAGAGGGCTATGGTGAAAAAGGAAATATCTTCCGTTCAAAACTGGAAAGAAGCTTTCTGAGAAACTGCTCTGTGTTCTGTTAATTCATCTCACAGAGTTACATCTTTCCCTTCAAGAAGCTTTTCGCTAAGGCTGTTCTTGTGGAATTGGCAAAGTGATATTTGGAAACCATTAGAGGGCTATGGTGAAAAAGGAAATATCTTCCGTTGAAAACTGGAAAGAAGCTTTCTGAGAAACTTCTCTGTGTCCTGTTAATACATCTCACAGAGTTACATCTTTCTCTTCAAGAAGCCTTTCGCTAAGGCTGTTCTTGTGGAATTGGCAAAGTGATATTTGGAAGCCCATAGAGGGCTATGGTGAAAAAGGAAATATCTTCCGTTCAAAACTGGAAAGAAGCTTTCTGAGAAACTGCTCCGTGTTCTGTTAATTCATCTCACAGAATTACATCTTTCCTTCAAGAAGCCTTTCGCTAAGGCTGTTCTTGTGCAATTGGCAAAGTGATATTTGGAAGCCCATAGAGGGCTATGGTGAAAAAGGAAATATCTTCTGTTCAAAACTGGAAAGAAGCTTTCTGAGAAACTGCTATGTGTTCTGTTAATTCATATCACAGAGTTACATCTTTCCCTTCAAGAATGCTTTCACTAAGGCTGTTCTTGTGGAATTGGCAAAGTGATATTTGGAAGCCCATAGAGGGCTATGGTGAAAAAGGAAATATCTTCGGTTAAAAACTGGAAAGAAGCTTTCTGAGAAACTGCTCTGTGTTCCGTTAATTCATCTCACATAGTTACATCGTTCCCTTCAAGAAGCCTTTCGCTAAGGCTGTTCTTGTGGAATAGGCAAAGTGATATTTGGAAGCCCATAGAGGGCTATGGTGAAAAAGGAAATGTCTTCCGTTCAAAACTGGAAAGAAGCTTTCTGAAAAACTGCTCTGTGTTCTGTTAATTCATCTCACAGAGTTACATCTTTCCCTTCCAGAAGCCTTTCGCTAAGGCTGTTCTTGTGGAATTGGCAAAGGGATATTTGGAAGCCCATAGAGGGCTATGGTGAAAAAGGAAATATCTTCCGTTCAAAACTGGAAAGAAGCTTTCTGGGAAACTGCTCTGTGTTCTGTTAATTCATCTCACAGAGTTACATCTTTCCCTTCAAGAAGCCTTTCGCTAAGTCTGTTCTTGTGGAATTGGCAAAGTGATATTTGGAAACCCATAGAGGGCTATGGTGAAAAAGGAAATATCTTCCGTTCAAAACTGGAAAGAAGCTTTCTGAGAAACTGCTCTGTGTTCTGTTAATTCATCGCAGACAGTTACATCTTTTCCTTCAAGAAGCCGTTCGCTAAGGTTGTTCTTGTGGAATTGGCAAAGTGATATTTGGAAGCCCATAGAGGGATATGGTGAAAAAGGAAATATCTTCAGTTCAAAACTGCAAAGATGCTTTCTGAGAAACTGCTCTGTGTTCTGTTAATTCATCTCACAGAGTTACATCTTTCCCATCAAGAAGCCTTTCGCTAAGGCTGTTCTTGTGGAATTGGCAAAGTGATATTTGGAAGCCCATAGAGGGATATGGTGAAAAAGGAAATATCTTACGTTCAAAACTGGAAAGAAGCTTTCTGAGAAACTGCTCTGTGTTCTGTTAATTCATCTCACAGCGTTACATCTTTCCCTTCAAGAAGCCTTTCGCTAAGGCTGTTCTTGTGGAATTGGCAAAGTGATATTTGGAAGCCCATAGAGGGCTATGGTGAAAAAGAAACTATCTTCCGTTCACAACTGGAAAGAAGCTTTCTGAGAAACTGCTCTGTGTTCTGTTAATTCATCTCACAGAGTTACATCTTTCCCTTCAAGAAGCCTTTCGCTATGGCTGTTCTTGTGGAATTGGCAAAGGGATATTTGGAAGCCCATAGAGGGCTACGGTGAAAAAGGAAATATCTTCCGTTGTAAACTGCAAAGAAGCTTTCTGAGAAACTGCTCTGTGTTCTGTTAATTCATCTCACAGAGTTACATCTTTCCCTTCAAGAAGCCTTTCGCTAAGGCTGTTCTTGTGGAATTGGCAAAGTGATATTTGGAAGCCCATAGCGGGCTATGGTAAAAAAGGAAATATCTTCCTTTAAAAACTGGAAAGAAGCTTTCTGAGAAACTGCTCTGTGTTCTGTTAATTCATCTCACAGAGTTACATCTTTCCCTTCAAGAAGCCTTTCGCTAAGGCTGTTCTTGTGGAATTGGCAAAGTGATATTTGGAAGCCCATAGAGGGCTATGGTGAAAAACGAAATATCTTCCGTTCAAAGCTGGATGGAAGCTTTCTGAGAAACTGCTCTGTGTTCTGTTAATTCATCTCACAGAGTTACATCTTTCCCTTCAAGAAGCCTTACGGTAAGGCTGTTCTTGTGGAATTGGCAAAGTGATATTTGGAAGCCCTTAGAGGGCTATGGTGAAAAAGGAAATATCTTCCGTTCAAAACTTCAAAGAAGCTTTCTGAGAAACTGCTCTGTGTTCTGTTAATTCATCTCACAGAGTTACATCTTTCCCTTCCAGAAGCCTTTCACTAAGGCTGTTCTTGTGGAATTGGCAAAGTGATATTTGGAAGCCCATAGAGGTCTACGGTGTAAAACGAAATATCTTCCGTTGAAAGCTGGAAAGAAGCTTTCTGAGAAACTGCTCTGTGTTCTGTGAATTCATCTCACAGAGTTACATTTTCCCTTCAAGAAGCCTTTCGCTAAGGCTGTTCCTGTGGAATTGGCAAAGTGATATTTGGAAGCCCATAGAGGGCTATGGTGAAAAAGGAAATATCTTCCGTTCAAAACTGGAAAGAAGCTTTCTGAGAAACTGCTCTGTGTTCTGTTAATTCATCTCACAGAGTTACATCTTTCCCTTCAAGAATGCTTTCACTAAGACTGTTCTAGTGGAATTGGCAAAGTGATATTTGGAAGCCCTAAGAGGGCTATGGTGAAAAAGGAAATATCTTCCGTTCAAACGTGGAAAGAAGCTTTCTGAGAAACTGCTCTGTGTTCTGTTAATTCATCTCACAGAGTTACATCTTTCCCTTCAAGAAGCCTTTCGCTAAGGCTGTTCTTGTGGAATTGGCAAAGTGATATTTGGATGCCCATAGAGGGCTATGGTGAAAAAGGAAATGTCTTCCGTTCAAAAGTGGAAAGAAGCTATTTGAGAAACTGCTCTGTGTTCTGTTAATTCATCTCGCAGAGTTACATCTTTCCCTTCAAGAAGCCTTTCGCTAAGGCTGTTCTTGTGGAATTGGCAAAGGGATGTTTGGAAGCCCTTAGAGGGCTATGGTGAAAAAGGAAATACCTTAAGTTCGAAACTGGAAAGAAGCTTTCTGAGAAACTGCTCTGAGTTCTGTTAATTCATTTCACAGAGTTACATCTTTCCCTTCAAGAAGCCTTTCGCTAAGGCTGTTCTTGTGGAATTGGCAAAGTGATATTTGGAAGCCCATAGCGGGCTATGGTAAAAAAGGAAATATCTTCCTTTAAAAACTGGAAAGAAGCTTTCTGAGAAACTGCTCTGTGTTCTGTTAATTCATCTCACAGAGTTACATCTTTCCCTTCAAGAAGCCTTTCGCTAAGGCTGTTCTTGTGGAATTGGCAAAGTGATATTTGGAAGCCCATAGAGGGCTATGGTGAAAAACGAAATATCTTCCGTTCAAAGCTGGATGGAAGCTTTCTGAGAAACTGCTCTGTGTTCTGTTAATTCATCTCACAGAGTTACATCTTTCCCTTCAAGAAGCCTTACGGTAAGGCTGTTCTTGTGGAATTGGCAAAGTGATATTTGGAAGCCCTTAGAGGGCTATGGTGAAAAAGGAAATATCTTCCGTTCAAAACTTCAAAGAAGCTTTCTGAGAAACTGCTCTGTGTTCTGTTAATTCATCTCACAGAGTTACATCTTTCCCTTCCAGAAGCCTTTCACTAAGGCTGTTCTTGTGGAATTGGCAAAGTGATATTTGGAAGCCCATAGAGGTCTACGGTGTAAAACGAAATATCTTCCGTTGAAAGCTGGAAAGAAGCTTTCTGAGAAACTGCTCTGTGTTCTGTGAATTCATCTCACAGAGTTACATTTTCCCTTCAAGAAGCCTTTCGCTAAGGCTGTTCCTGTGGAATTGGCAAAGTGATATTTGGAAGCCCATAGAGGGCTATGGTGAAAAAGGAAATATCTTCCGTTCAAAACTGGAAAGAAGCTTTCTGAGAAACTGCTCTGTGTTCTGTTAATTCATCTCACAGAGTTACATCTTTCCCTTCAAGAATGCTTTCACTAAGACTGTTCTAGTGGAATTGGCAAAGTGATATTTGGAAGCCCTAAGAGGGCTATGGTGAAAAAGGAAATATCTTCCGTTCAAACGTGGAAAGAAGCTTTCTGAGAAACTGCTCTGTGTTCTGTTAATTCATCTCACAGAGTTACATCTTTCCCTTCAAGAAGCCTTTCGCTAAGGCTGTTCTTGTGGAATTGGCAAAGTGATATTTGGATGCCCATAGAGGGCTATGGTGAAAAAGGAAATGTCTTCCGTTCAAAAGTGGAAAGAAGCTATTTGAGAAACTGCTCTGTGTTCTGTTAATTCATCTCGCAGAGTTACATCTTTCCCTTCAAGAAGCCTTTCGCTAAGGCTGTTCTTGTGGAATTGGCAAAGGGATGTTTGGAAGCCCTTAGAGGGCTATGGTGAAAAAGGAAATACCTTAAGTTCGAAACTGGAAAGAAGCTTTCTGAGAAACTGCTCTGAGTTCTGTTAATTCATTTCACAGAGTTACATCTTTCCCTTCAAGAAGCCTTTCGCTAAGGCTGTTCTTGTGGAATTGGCAAAGGGATATTTGGAAGCCCATCGAGGGCTATGGTGAAAAAGGAAATATCTTCCGTTCAAAACTGGAAAGAAGCTTTCTGAGAAACTGCTCTGTGTTCTGTTAATTCATCTCACAGAGTTACATCTTTCCCTTCAAGAAGCCTATCGCTAAGGCTGTTCTTGTGGAATTGGCAAGGTGATATTTGGAAGCCCATAGAGGGCTATGTTGAAAAAGGAAATATCTTCCGTTCAAAACTGGAAAGAAACTTTCTGAGAAACCGCTCTGTGTTCTGTTAATTCATCTCACAGAGTTACATCTTTCCCTTCAAGAAGCCTTTCGCTAAGGCTGTTCTTGTGGAATTGGCAAAGTGATATTTGGAAGCCCATAGCGGGCTATGGTAAAAAAGGAAATATCTTCCTTTAAAAACTGGAAAGAAGCTTTCTGAGCAACTGCTCTGTGTTCTGTTAATTCCTCTCACAGAGTTACATCTTTCCCTTCAAGAAGCCTTTCGCTAAGGCTGTTCTTGTGGAATTGGTAAAGTGATATTCGGAAGCCCATTGAGGGCTATGGTGAAAAAGGAAATAACTTCCGTTCAAAACTGGAAAGAAGCTTTCTGAGAAACTGCTCTGTGTTATGTTAATTCATCTCACAGAGTTACATCTTTCCCTTCAAGAATGCTTTCGCTAAGGCTGTTCTTGTGGAATTGGCAAAGTGATATTTGGAAGCCCATAGAGGGCTATGGTGAAAAACGAAATATCTTCCGTTCCAAACTGGAAAGAAGCTTTCTGAGAAACTGCTCTGTGTTCTGTTAATTCATCTCACAGAGTTACATCTTTCCCTTCAAGAAGCCTTTCGCTAAGGCTGTTCTTGTGGAATTGGCAAAGTGATATTTGGAAGCCCATAGAGGGCTTTGGTGAAAAAGGAAATATCTTCCGTTCAAAACTGGAAAGAAGCTTTCTGAGAAACTGCTCTGTGTTCTGTTAATTCATCTCACAGAGTTACATCTTTCCCTTCAAGAAGCCTTTCGCTAAGGCTGTTCTTGTGGAATTGGCAAAGGGATATTTGGAAGCCATAGAGGGCTATGGTGAAAAAGGAAATATCTTCCGTTCAAAACTGGAAAGAAGCTTTCTGAGAAACTGCTCCGTGTTCTGTTAATTCATCTCACAGAATTACATCTTTCCCTTCAAGAAGCCTTTCGCTAAGCTGTTCTTGTGCAATTGGCAAAGTGATATTTGGAAGCCCATAGAGGGCTATGGTGAAAAAGGAAATATCTTCCGTTCAAAACTGGAAAGAAGCTTTCTGAGAAACTGCTCTGTGTTCTGTTAATTCATCTCACAGAGTTACATCTTTCCCTTCAAGAAGCCTTTCGCTAAGTCTGTTCTTGTGGAAATGGCAAAGTGATATTTGGAAACCCATACAGGGCTATGGTGAAAAAGCAAATATCTTCCGTTCAAAACTTGAAAGAAGCTTTCTGAGAAACTGCTCTGTGTTCTGTTAATTCATCGCAGAGAGTTACATCTTTTCCTTCAAGAAGCCGTTCGCTAAGGCTGTTCTTGTGGAATTGGCAAAGTGATATTTGGAAGCCCATAGAGGGATATGGTGAAAAAGGAAATATCTTCAGTTCAAAACTGGAAAGAAGCTTTCTGAGAAACTGCTCTGTGTTCTGTTAATTCATCTCACAGAGTTACATCTTTCCCATCAAGAAGCCTTTCGCTAAGGCTGTTCTTGTGGAATTGGCAAAGTGATATTTGGAAGCCCATAGAGGGATATGGTGAAAAAGGAAATATCTTCATTTCAAAACTGGAAAGAAGCTTTCTGAGAAACTGCTCTGTGTTCTGTTAATTCATCTCACAGAGTTACATCTTTCCCTTCAAGAAGCCTTTCGCTAAGGCTGTTCTTGTGGAATTGGCAAAGGGATATTTGGAAGCCCATAGAGGGCTATGGTGAAAAAGAAAATATCTTCCGTTCAAAACTGGAAAGAAGCTTTCTGAGAAACTGCTCTGTGTTCTGTTAATTCATCTCACAGAGTTACATCTTTCACTTCAAGAAGCCTTTCGCTAAGGCTGTTCTTGTGGAATTGGCAAAGGGATATTTGGAAGCCCATAGAGGGCTACGGTGAAAAAGGAAATATCTTCCGTTGTAAACTGCAAAGAAGCTCTCTGAGAAACTGCTCTGTGTTCTGTAAATTCATCTCACAGAGTTACATGTTTCCCTTCAAGAAGCCTTTCGCTAAGGCTGTTCTTGTGGAATTGGCAAAGTGATATTTGGAAGCCCATAGCGGGCTATGGTAAAAAAGGAAATATCTTCCTTTAAAAACTGGAAAGAAGCTTTCTGAGAAACTGCTCTGTGTTCTTTTAATTCATCTCACAGAGTTACATCTTTCCCTTCAAGAAGCCTTTCGCTAAGGCTGTTCTTGTGGAATTGGCAACGTGATATTCAGAAGCCCATTGAGGGCTATGGTGAAAAAGGAAATAACTTCCGTTGAAAACTGGAAACAAGCTTTCTGAGAAACTGCTCTGTGTTCTGTTAATTCATCTCACTGAGTTACATCTTTCCCTTCAAGAAGCCTTTGGTGAAAAACGAAATATCTTCCGTTCATAACTGGAAAGAAGCTTTCTGAGAAACTGCTCTGTGTTCTGTTAATTCATCTCACAGAGTTACATCTTTCCCTTCAAGAAGCCTTTCGCTAAGGCTGTTCTTGTGGAATTGGCAAAGTGATATTTGGAAGCCCTTAGAGGGCTATGGTGAAAAAGGAAATATCTTCCGTTCAAAACTGGAAAGAAGCTTTCTGAGAAACTGCTCTGTGTTCTGTTAATTCATCTCACAGAGTTACATCTTTCCTTCAAAAAGCCTTTCGCTAAGGCTGTTCTTGTGGAATTGGCAAAGGGATATTTGGAAGCCCATAGAGGGCTACGGTGAAAAAGGAAATATCTTCCGTGGTAAACAGCAAAGAAGCTTTCTGAGAAACTGCTCTGTGTTCTGTTAATTCATCTCACAGAGTTACATCTTTCCCTTCAAGAAGCCTTTCGCTAAGGCTGTTCTTGTGGAATTGGCAAAGTGATATTTGGAAGCCCATAGCGGGCTATGGTAAAAAAGGAAATATCTTCCTTTAAAAACTGGAAAGAAGCTTTATGAGCAACTGCTCTGTGTTCTGTTAATTCATCTCACAGAGTTACATCTTTCCCTTGAAGAAGCCTTTCGCTAAGGCTGTTCTTGTGGAATTGGCAAAGTGATATTTGGAAGCCCATTGAGGGCTATGTTGAAAAAGGAAATAACTTCCGTTCAAAACTGGAAAGAAGCTTTCTGAGAAACTGCTCTGTGTTCTGTTAATTCATCTCACAGAGTTACATCTTTCCCTTCAAGAAGCCTTTCGCTAAGGCTGTTCTTGTGGAATTGGCAAAGTGATATTTGGAAGCCCATAGAGGGCTTTGGTGAAAAAGGAAATATCTTCCGTTCAAAACTGGAAAGAAGCTTTCTGAGAAACTGCTCTGTGTTCTGTTAATTCATCTCACAGAGTTACATCTTTCCCTTCAAGAAGCTTTTAGCTAAGGCTTTTCTTGTGGAATTGGCAAAGGGATATTTGGAAGCCCATAGAGGGCTATGATGAAAAAGGAAATATCTTCCGTTCCAAACTGGAAAGAAGCTTTCTGAGAAACTGCTCTGTATTCTGTTAATTCATCTCACAGAGTTACATCTTTCCCTTCAAGAAGCCTTTCGCTAAGGCTGTTCTTGTGGAATTGGCAAAGGGATATTTGGAAGCCCATAGAGGGCTATGGTGAAAAAGGAAATATCTTCCGTTCAAAACTGGAAAGAAGCTTTCTGAGAATCTGCTCTGTGTTCTGTTAATTCATCTCACTGAGTTACATGTTTCCCTTCAAGAAGCCTTTCGCTAATGCTGTTCTTGTGGAATTGGCAAAGGGATATTTGGAAGCCCATAGAGGGCTATGGTGAAAAACGAAATATCTTCCGTTCATAACTGGAAAGGAGCTTTCTGAGAAACTGCTCTGTGTTCTGTTAATTCATCTCACAGAGTTACATCTTTCCCTTCAAGAAGCCTTTCGCTAAGGCTGTTCTTGTGGAATGGGCAAAGGGATATTTGGAAGCCCATAGAGGGCTATGGTGAAAAAGGAAATATCTTCCGTTCAAGACTGGAAAGAAGCTTTCTGAGAAACTGCTCTGTGTTCTGTTAATTCATCTCACAGCGTTACATCTTTCCCTTCAAGAAGCCTTTCGCTAAGGCTGTTCTTGTGGAATTGGCAAAGTGATATTTGGAAGCCCTTAGAGGGCTATGGTGAAAAAGGAAATATCTTCCGTTCAAAACTGGAAAGAAGCTTTCTGAGAAACTGCTCTGTGTTCTGTTAATTCATCTCACAGAGTTACATCTTTCCTTCAAAAAGCCTTTCGCTAAGGCTGTTCTTGTGGAATTGGCAAAGGGATATTTGGAAGCCCATAGAGGGCTACGGTGAAAAAGGAAATATCTTCCGTGGTAAACAGCAAAGAAGCTTTCTGAGAAACTGCTCTGTGTTCTGTTAATTCATCTCACAGAGTTACATCTTTCCCTTCAAGAAGCCTTTCGCTAAGGCTGTTCTTGTGGAATTGGCAAAGTGATATTTGGAAGCCCATAGCGGGCTATGGTAAAAAAGGAAATATCTTCCTTTAAAAACTGGAAAGAAGCTTTATGAGCAACTGCTCTGTGTTCTGTTAATTCATCTCACAGAGTTACATCTTTCCCTTGAAGAAGCCTTTCGCTAAGGCTGTTCTTGTGGAATTGGCAAAGTGATATTTGGAAGCCCATTGAGGGCTATGTTGAAAAAGGAAATAACTTCCGTTCAAAACTGGAAAGAAGCTTTCTGAGAAACTGCTCTGTGTTCTGTTAATTCATCTCACAGAGTTACATCTTTCCCTTCAAGAAGCCTTTCGCTAAGGCTGTTCTTGTGGAATTGGCAAAGTGATATTTGGAAGCCCATAGAGGGCTTTGGTGAAAAAGGAAATATCTTCCGTTCAAAACTGGAAAGAAGCTTTCTGAGAAACTGCTCTGTGTTCTGTTAATTCATCTCACAGAGTTACATCTTTCCCTTCAAGAAGCTTTTAGCTAAGGCTTTTCTTGTGGAATTGGCAAAGGGATATTTGGAAGCCCATAGAGGGCTATGATGAAAAAGGAAATATCTTCCGTTCCAAACTGGAAAGAAGCTTTCTGAGAAACTGCTCTGTATTCTGTTAATTCATCTCACAGAGTTACATCTTTCCCTTCAAGAAGCCTTTCGCTAAGGCTGTTCTTGTGGAATTGGCAAAGGGATATTTGGAAGCCCATAGAGGGCTATGGTGAAAAAGGAAATATCTTCCGTTCAAAACTGGAAAGAAGCTTTCTGAGAATCTGCTCTGTGTTCTGTTAATTCATCTCACTGAGTTACATGTTTCCCTTCAAGAAGCCTTTCGCTAATGCTGTTCTTGTGGAATTGGCAAAGGGATATTTGGAAGCCCATAGAGGGCTATGGTGAAAAACGAAATATCTTCCGTTCATAACTGGAAAGGAGCTTTCTGAGAAACTGCTCTGTGTTCTGTTAATTCATCTCACAGAGTTACATCTTTCCCTTCAAGAAGCCTTTCGCTAAGGCTGTTCTTGTGGAATGGGCAAAGGGATATTTGGAAGCCCATAGAGGGCTATGGTGAAAAAGGAAATATCTTCCGTTCAAAACTGGAAAGAAGCTTTCTGAGAAACTGCTCTGTGTTCTGTTAATTCATCTCACAGCGTTACATCTTTCCCTTCAAGAAGCCTTTCGCTAAGGCTGTTCTTGTGGAATTGGCAAAGTGATATTTGGAAGCCCATAGAGGGCTATGGTGAAAAAGGAAATATCTTCCGTTCAAAACTGGAAAGAAGCTTTCTGAGAAACTGCTCTGTGTTCTGTTAATTCATCTCACAGAGTTACATCTTTCCCATCAAGAAGCCTTTCGCTAAGGCTGTTCTTGTGGAATTGGCAAAGGGATATTTGGAAGCCCATAGAGGGCTATGGTGAAAAAGGAAATATCTTCGTTGTAAACTGCAAAGAAGCTTTCTGAGAAACTACTCTGTGTTCTGTTAATTCATCTCACAGAGTTACATCTTTCCCTTCAAGAAGCCTTTCGCTCAGGCTGTTCTTGTGGAATTGGCAAAGGGATATTTGGAAGCCCTTAGAGGGCTATGGTGAAAAAGGAAATACCTTAAGTTCAAAACTGGAAAGAAGCTTTCTGAGAAACTGCTCTGTGTTCTGTGAATTTATCTCACAGAGTTACATCTTTCCCTTCAGGAAGCCTTTTGCTAAGGCTGTTCTTGTGGAATTGGCAAAGTGATATTTGGAAGCCCATATAGGGCTATGGTGAAAAAAGAAATATCTTTCGTTCAAAACTGGAAAGAAGTTTTCTGAGAAACTGCTCTGTGTTCTGTTAATTCATCTCACAGAGTTACATCTTTCCCTTCAAGAATGCTTTCACTAAGGCTGTTCTTGTGGAATTGGCAAAGTGATATTTGGAAGCCCAAAGAGGGCTATGGTGAAAAAGGAAATATCTTCGTTTCAAAACTGGAAAGAAGCTTTCTGAGAAACTGCTCTGTGTTCCGTTAATTCATCTCACAGAGTTACATCGTTCCCTTCAAGAAGACTTTCGCTATGGCTGTTCTTGTGGAATTGGCAAAGTGATATTTGGAACCCATTAGAGGGCTATGGTGAAAAAGGAAATATCTTCCGTTCAAAACTGGAAAGAAGCTTTCTGAGAAACTGCTCTGTGTTCTGTTAATTCATCTCACAGAGTTACATCTTTCCCTTCAAGAAGCCTTTCGCTAAGTCTGTTCTTGTGGAAATGGCAAAGTGATATTTGGAAACCCATAGAGGGCTATGGTGAAAAAGGAAATATCTTCCGTTCAAAACTGGAAAGAAGCTTTCTGAGAAACTGCTCTGTGTTCTGTTAATTCATCGCAGAGAGTTACATCTTTTCCTTCAAGAAGCCGTTCGCTAAGGCTGTTCTTGTGGAATTGGCAAAGTGATATTTGGAAGCCCATAGAGGGATATGGTGAAAAAGGAAATATCTTCAGTTCAAAACTGGAAAGAAGCTTTCTGAGAAACTGCTCTGTGTTCTGTTAATTCATCTCACAGAGTTACATCTTTCCCATCAAGAAGCCTTTCGCTAAGGCTGTTCTTGTGGAATTGGCAAAGTGATATTTGGAAGCCCATAGAGGGATATGGTGAAAAAGGAAATATCTTCAGTTCAAAACTGGAAAGAAGCTTTCTGAGAAACTGCTCTGTGTTCTGTTAATTCATCTCACAGCGTTACATCTTTCCCTTCAAGAAGCCTTTCGCTAAGGCTGTTCTTGTGGAATTGGCAAAGGGATATTTGGAAGCCCATAGAGGGCTATGGTGAAAAAGGAAATATCTTCCGTTGTAAACTGCAAAGAAGCTTTCTGAGAAACTGCTCTGTGTTCTGTAAATTCATCTCACAGAGTTACATCTTTCCCTTCAAGAAGCCTTTCGCTAAGGCTGTTCTTGTGGAATTGGCAAAGTGATATTTGGAAGCCCATAGCGGGCTATGGTAAAAAAGGAAATATCTTCCTTTAAAAACTGGAAAGAAGCTTTCTGAGAAACTGCTCTGTGTTCTTTTAATTCATCTCACAGAGTTACATCTTTCCCTTCAAGAAGCCTTTCGCTAAGGCTGTTCTTGTGGAATTGGCAACGTGATATTCGGAAGCCCATTGAGGGCTATGGTGAAAAAGGAAATAACTTCCGTTCAAAACTGGAAAGAAGCTTTCTGAGAAACTGCTCTGTGTTCTGTTAATTCATCTCACAGAGTTACATCTTTCCCTTCAAGAAGCCTTTCGCTAAGGCTGTTCTTTTGGAATTGGCAAAGTGATATTTGGAAGCCCATAGAGGGCTATGGTGAAAAAGGAAATATCTTCCGTTCCAAATTGGAAAGAAGCTTTCTGAGAAACTGCTCTGTGTTCTGTTAATTCATCTCACAGAGTTACATCTTTCCCTTCAAGAAGCCTTTCGCTAAGGCTGTTCTTGTGTAATTGGCAAAGGGATATTTGAAAGCCCTTAGAGGGCTATGGTGAAAAAGGAAATATCTTCCGTTCAAAACTGGAAAGAAGCTTTCTGAGAAACTGCTCTGTGTTCTGTTAATTCATCTCACTGAGTTACATCTTTCCCTTCAAGAAGCCTTTGGTGAAAAACGAAATATCTTCCGTTCATAACTGGAAAGAAGCTTTCTGAGAAACTGCTCTGTGTTCTGTTAATTCATCTCACAGAGTTACATCTTTCCCTTCAAGAAGCCTTTCGCTAAGGCTGTTCTTGTGGAATTGGCAAAGTGATATTTGGAAGCCCATAGAGGGCTACGGTGAAAAAGGAAATATCTTCCGTTGTAAACAGCAAAGAAGCTTTCTGAGAAACTGCTCTGTGTTCTGTTAATTCATCTCACAGAGTTTCATCTTTCCCTTCAAGAAGCTTTTCGCTAAGGCTGTTCTTGTGGAATTGGCAAAGTGATATTTGGAAGCCAATAGCGGGCTATGGTAAAAAAGGAAATATCTTCCTTTAAAAACTGGAAAGAAGCTTTATGAGCAACTGCTCTGTGTTCTGTTAATTCATCTCACAGAGTTACATCTTTCCCTTGAAGAAGCCTTTCGCTAAGGCTGTTCTTGTGGAATTGGCAAAGTGATATTCGGAAGCCCATTGAGGGCTATGTTGAAAAAGGAAATAACTTCCGTTCAAAACTGGAAAGAAGCTTTCTGAGAAACTGCTCTGTGTTCTGTTAATTCATCTCACAGAGTTACATCTTTCCCTTCAAGAAGCCTTTCGCTAAGGCTGTTCTTGTGGAATTGGCAAAGTGATATTTGGAAGCCCATAGAGGGCTATGGTGAAAAACGAAATATCTTCCGTTCAAAGCTGGATGGAAGCTTTCTGAGAAACTGCTCTGTGTTCTGTTAATTCATCTCACAGAGTTACATCTTTCCCTTCAAGAAGCCTTACGGTAAGGCTGTTCTTGTGGAATTGGCAAAGTGATATTTGGAAGCCCTTAGAGGGCTATGGTGAAAAAGGAAATATCTTCCGTTCAAAACTTCAAAGAAGCTTTCTGAGAAACTGCTCTGTGTTCTGTTAATTCATCTCACAGAGTTACATCTTTCCCTTCCAGAAGCCTTTCGCTAAGGCTGTTCTTGTGGAATTGGCAAAGTGATATTTGGAAGCCCATAGAGGTCTACGGTGTAAAACGAAATATCTTCCGTTGAAAGCTGGAAAGAAGCTTTCTGAGAAACTGCTCTGTGTTCTGTGAATTCATCTCACAGAGTTACATTTTCCCTTCAAGAAGCCTTTCGCTAAGGCTGTTCCTGTGGAATTGGCAAAGTGATATTTGGAAGCCCATAGAGGGCTATGGTGAAAAAGGAAATATCTTCCGTTCAAAACTGGAAAGAAGCTTTCTGAGAAACTGCTCTGTGTTCTGTTAATTCATCTCACAGAGTTACATCTTTCCCTTCAAGAATGCTTTCACTAAGACTGTTCTAGTGGAATTGGCAAAGTGATATTTGGAAGCCCTAAGAGGGCTATGGTGAAAAAGGAAATATCTTCCGTTCAAACGTGGAAAGAAGCTTTCTGAGAGACTGCTCTGTGTTCTGTTAATTCATCTCACAGAGTTACATCTTTCCCTTCAAGAAGCCTTTCGCTAAGGCTGTTCTTGTGGAATTGGCAAAGTGATATTTGGATGCCCATAGAGGGCTATGGTGAAAAAGGAAATGTCTTCCGTTCAAAAGTGGAAAGAAGCTATTTGAGAAACTGCTCTGTGTTCTGTTAATTCATCTCGCAGAGTTACATCTTTCCCTTCAAGAAGCCTTTCGCTAAGGCTGTTCTTGTGGAATTGGCAAAGGGATGTTTGGAAGACCTTAGAGGGCTATGGTGAAAAAGGAAATACCTTAAGTTCGAAACTGGAAAGAAGCTTTCTGAGAAACTGCTCTGAGTTCTGTTAATTCATTTCACAGAGTTACATCTTTCCCTTCAAGAAGCCTTTCGCTAAGGCTGTTCTTGTGGAATTGGCAAAGGGATATTTGGAAGCCCATCGAGGGCTATGGTGAAAAAGGAAATATCTTCCGTTCAAAACTGGAAAGAAGCTTTCTGAGAAACTGCTCTGTGTTCTGTTAATTCATCTCACAGAGTTACATCTTTCCCTTCAAGAAGCCTATCGCTAAGGCTGTTCTTGTGGAATTGGCAAGGTGATATTTGGAAGCCCATAGAGGGCTATGGTGAAAAAGGAAATATCTTCCGTTCAAAACTGGAAAGAAACTTTCTGAGAAACCGCTCTGTGTTCTGTTAATTCATCTCACAGAGTTACATCTTTCCCTTCAAGAAGCCTTTCGCTAAGGCTGTTCTTGTGGAATTGGCAAAGTGATATTTGGAAGCCCATAGCGGGCTATGGTAAAAAAGGAAATATCTTCCTTTAAAAACTGGAAAGAAGCTTTCTGAGCAACTGCTCTGTGTTCTGTTAATTCCTCTCACAGAGTTACATCTTTCCCTTCAAGAAGCCTTTCGCTAAGGCTGTTCTTGTGGAATTGGTAAAGTGATATTCGGAAGCCCATTGAGGGCTATGGTGAAAAAGGAAATAACTTCCGTTCAAAACTGGAAAGAAGCTTTCTGAGAAACTGCTCTGTGTTATGTTAATTCATCTCACAGAGTTACATCTTTCCCTTCAAGAATGCTTTCGCTAAGGCTGTTCTTGTGGAATTGGCAAAGTGATATTTGGAAGCCCATAGAGGGCTATGGTGAAAAACGAAATATCTTCCGTTCCAAACTGGAAAGAAGCTTTCTGAGAAACTGCTCTGTGTTCTGTTAATTCATCTCACAGAGTTACATCTTTCCCTTCAAGAAGCCTTTCGCTAAGGCTGTTCTTGTGGAATTGGCAAAGTGATATTTGGAAGCCCATAGAGGGCTTTGGTGAAAAAGGAAATATCTTCCGTTCAAAACTGGAAAGAAGCTTTCTGAGAAACTGCTCTGTGTTCTGTTAATTCATCTCACAGAGTTACATCTTTCCCTTCAAGAAGCCTTTCGCTAAGGCTGTTCTTGTGGAATTGGCAAAGGGATATTTGGAAGCCATAGAGGGCTATGGTGAAAAAGGAAATATCTTCCGTTCAAAACTGGAAAGAAGCTTTCTGAGAAACTGCTCCGTGTTCTGTTAATTCATCTCACAGAATTACATCTTTCCCTTCAAGAAGCCTTTCGCTAAGGCTGTTCTTGTGCAATTGGCAAAGTGATATTTGGAAGCCCATAGAGGGCTATGGTGAAAAAGGAAATATCTTCCGTTCAAAACTGGAAAGAAGCTTTCTGAGAAACTGCTCTGTGTTCTGTTAATTCATCTCACAGAGTTACATCTTTCCCTTCAAGAAGCCTTTCGCTAAGTCTGTTCTTGTGGAAATGGCAAAGTGATATTTGGAAACCCATACAGGGCTATGGTGAAAAAGCAAATATCTTCCGTTCAAAACTTGAAAGAAGCTTTCTGAGAAACTGCTCTGTGTTCTGTTAATTCATCGCAGAGAGTTACATCTTTTCCTTCAAGAAGCCGTTCGCTAAGGCTGTTCTTGTGGAATTGGCAAAGTGATATTTGGAAGCCCATAGAGGGATATGGTGAAAAAGGAAATATCTTCAGTTCAAAACTGGAAAGAAGCTTTCTGAGAAACTGCTCTGTGTTCTGTTAATTCATCTCACAGAGTTACATCTTTCCCATCAAGAAGCCTTTCGCTAAGGCTGTTCTTGTGGAATTGGCAAAGTGATATTTGGAAGCCCATAGAGGGATATGGTGAAAAAGGAAATATCTTCATTTCAAAACTGGAAAGAAGCTTTCTGAGAAACTGCTCTGTGTTCTGTTAATTCATCTCACAGAGTTACATCTTTCCCTTCAAGAAGCCTTTCGCTAAGGCTGTTCTTGTGGAATTGGCAAAGGGATATTTGGAAGCCCATAGAGGGCTATGATGAAAAAGAAAATATCTTCCGTTCAAAACTGGAAAGAAGCTTTCTGAGAAACTGCTCTGTGTTCTGTTAATTCATCTCACAGAGTTACATCTTTCACTTCAAGAAGCCTTTCGCTAAGGCTGTTCTTGTGGAATTGGCAAAGGGATATTTGGAAGCCCATAGAGGGCTACGGTGAAAAAGGAAATATCTTCCGTTGTAAACTGCAAAGAAGCTCTCTGAGAAACTGCTCTGTGTTCTGTAAATTCATCTCACAGAGTTACATGTTTCCCTTCAAGAAGCCTTTCGCTAAGGCTGTTCTTGTGGAATTGGCAAAGTGATATTTGGAAGCCCATAGCGGGCTATGGTAAAAAAGGAAATATCTTCCTTTAAAAACTGGAAAGAAGCTTTCTGAGAAACTGCTCTGTGTTCTTTTAATTCATCTCACAGAGTTACATCTTTCCCTTCAAGAAGCCTTTCGCTAAGGCTGTTCTTGTGGAATTGGCAACGTGATATTCAGAAGCCCATTGAGGGCTATGGTGAAAAAGGAAATAACTTCCGTTGAAAACTGGAAACAAGCTTTCTGAGAAACTGCTCTGTGTTCTGTTAATTCATCTCACTGAGTTACATCTTTCCCTTCAAGAAGCCTTTGGTGAAAAACGAAATATCTTCCGTTCATAACTGGAAAGAAGCTTTCTGAGAAACTGCTCTGTGTTCTGTTAATTCATCTCACAGAGTTACATCTTTCCCTTCAAGAAGCCTTTCGCTAAGGCTGTTCTTGTGGAACGGGCAAAGTGATATTTGGAAGCCCATAGAGGGCTATGGTGAAAAAGGAAATATCTTCCGTTCAAGACTGGAAAGAAGCTTTCTGAGAAACTGCTCTGTGTTCTGTTAATTCATCTCACAGCGTTACATCTTTCCCTTCAAGAAGCCTTTCGCTAAGGCTGTTCTTGTGGAATTGGCAAAGTGATATTTGGAAGCCCTTAGAGGGCTATGGTGAAAAAGGAAATATCTTCCGTTCAAAACTGGAAAGAAGCTTTCTGAGAAACTGCTCTGTGTTCTGTTAATTCATCTCACAGAGTTACATCTTTCCCTTCAAAAAGCCTTTCGCTAAGGCTGTTCTTGTGGAATTGGCAAAGGGATATTTGGAAGCCCATAGAGGGCTACGGTGAAAAAGGAAATATCTTCCGTGGTAAACAGCAAAGAAGCTTTCTGAGAAACTGCTCTGTGTTCTGTTAATTCATCTCACAGAGTTACATCTTTCCCTTCAAGAAGCCTTTCGCTAAGGCTGTTCTTGTGGAATTGGCAAAGTGATATTTGGAAGCCCATAGCGGGCTATGGTAAAAAAGGAAATATCTTCCTTTAAAAACTGGAAAGAAGCTTTATGAGCAACTGCTCTGTGTTCTGTTAATTCATCTCACAGAGTTACATCTTTCCCTTGAAGAAGCCTTTCGCTAAGGCTGTTCTTGTGGAATTGGCAAAGTGATATTTGGAAGCCCATTGAGGGCTATGTTGAAAAAGGAAATAACTTCCGTTCAAAACTGGAAAGAAGCTTTCTGAGAAACTGCTCTGTGTTCTGTTAATTCATCTCACAGAGTTACATCTTTCCCTTCAAGAAGCCTTTCGCTAAGGCTGTTCTTGTGGAATTGGCAAAGTGATATTTGGAAGCCCATAGAGGGCTTTGGTGAAAAAGGAAATATCTTCCGTTCAAAACTGGAAAGAAGCTTTCTGAGAAACTGCTCTGTGTTCTGTTAATTCATCTCACAGAGTTACATCTTTCCCTTCAAGAAGCTTTTAGCTAAGGCTTTTCTTGTGGAATTGGCAAAGGGATATTTGGAAGCCCATAGAGGGCTATGATGAAAAAGGAAATATCTTCCGTTCCAAACTGGAAAGAAGCTTTCTGAGAAACTGCTCTGTATTCTGTTAATTCATCTCACAGAGTTACATCTTTCCCTTCAAGAAGCCTTTCGCTAAGGCTGTTCTTGTGGAATTGGCAAAGGGATATTTGGAAGCCCATAGAGGGCTCTGGTGAAAAAGGAAATATCTTCCGTTCAAAACTGGAAAGAAGCTTTCTGAGAAACTACTCTGTGTTCTGTTAATTCCTCTCACAGAGTTACATGTTTCCCTTCAAGAAGCTTTTCGCTAAGGCTGTTTTTGTGCAATTGGCAAAGGGTTATTTGGAAGCCCATAGAGTGCTACAGTGAAAAAGGAAATATCTTCTGTTCAAAACTGGAAAGAAGCTTTCTGAGAAATTGCTCTGTGTTCTGTGAATACATCTCACAGAGTTACATCTTTCCCTTCAAGAAGCCTTTCGCTAAGTCTGTTCTCGTGGAATTGGCAAATGGATATTTGGAAGCCCATAGAGGGCTATGGGGAAAAAGGAAATATCTTCCGTTCAAAACTGGAAAGAAGCTTTATGAGAAACTGCTCTGTGTTCTGTGAATTCATCTCACAGAGTTACATCTTTCCCTTCAAAAAGCCTTTCGCTAAGGCTGTTCTGGTGGAATTGGAAAAGGGATATTTGGAAGCCCATAGAGGGCTATGGTGAAAAAGGAAATATCTTCCGTTCAAAACTGGAAAGAAGCTTTCTGAGAAACTTCTCTGTGTTCTGTGAATTCATCTCACAGCGTTACATCTTTCCCTTCAAGAAGCCTTTCGCTAAGGCTGTTCTTGTGGAATTGGCAAAGTGATATTTGGAAGCCCATAGAGGGCTATGGTGAAAAAGGAAATATCTTCCGTTCAAAACTGGAAAGAAGCTTTCTGAGAAACTGCTCTGTGTTCTGTTAATTCATCTCACAGAGTTACATCTTTCCCATCAAGAAGCCTTTCGCTAAGGCTGTTCTTGTGGAATTGGCAAAGGGATATTTGGAAGCCCATAGAGGGCTATGGTGAAAAAGGAAATATCTTCGTTGTAAACTGCAAAGAAGCTTTCTGAGAAACTACTCTGTGTTCTGTTAATTCATCTCACAGAGTTACATCTTTCCCTTCAAGAAGCCTTTCGCTCAGGCTGTTCTTGTGGAATTGGCAAAGGGATATTTGGAAGCCCTTAGAGGGCTATGGTGAAAAAGGAAATACCTTAAGTTCAAAACTGGAAAGAAGCTTTCTGAGAAACTGCTCTGTGTTCTGTGAATTTATCTCACAGAGTTACATCTTTCCCTTCAGGAAGCCTTTTGCTAAGGCTGTTCTTGTGGAATTGGCAAAGTGATATTTGGAAGCCCATATAGGGCTATGGTGAAAAAAGAAATATCTTTCGTTCAAAACTGGAAAGAAGTTTTCTGAGAAACTGCTCTGTGTTCTGTTAATTCATCTCACAGAGTTACATCTTTCCCTTCAAGAATGCTTTCACTAAGGCTGTTCTTGTGGAATTGGCAAAGTGATATTTGGAAGCCCATAGAGGGCTATGGTGAAAAAGGAAATATCTTCGGTTCAAAACTGGAAAGAAGCTTTCTGAGAAACTGCTCTGTGTTCCGTTAATTCATCTCACAGAGTTACATCGTTCCCTTCAAGAAGACTTTCGCTATGGCTGTTCTTGTGGAATTGGCAAAGTGATATTTGGAACCCATTAGAGGGCTATGGTGAAAAAGGAAATATCTTCCGTTCAAAACTGGAAAGAAGCTTTCTGAGAAACTGCTCTGTGTTCTGTTAATTCATCTCACAGAGTTACATCTTTCCCTTCAAGAAGCCTTTCGCTAAGTCTGTTCTTGTGGAAATGGCAAAGTGATATTTGGAAACCCATAGAGGGCTATGGTGAAAAAGGAAATATCTTCCGTTCAAAACTGGAAAGAAGCTTTCTGAGAAACTGCTCTGTGTTCTGTTAATTCATCGCAGAGAGTTACATCTTTTCCTTCAAGAAGCCGTTCGCTAAGGCTGTTCTTGTGGAATTGGCAAAGTGATATTTGGAAGCCCATAGAGGGATATGGTGAAAAAGGAAATATCTTCAGTTCAAAACTGGAAAGAAGCTTTCTGAGAAACTGCTCTGTGTTCTGTTAATTCATCTCACAGAGTTACATCTTTCCCATCAAGAAGCCTTTCGCTAAGGCTGTTCTTGTGGAATTGGCAAAGTGATATTTGGAAGCCCATAGAGGGATATGGTGAAAAAGGAAATATCTTCAGTTCAAAACTGGAAAGAAGCTTTCTGAGAAACTGCTCTGTGTTCTGTTAATTCATCTCACAGCGTTACATCTTTCCCTTCAAGAAGCCTTTCGCTAAGGCTGTTCTTGTGGAATTGGCAAAGTGATATTTGGAAGCCCATAGAGGGCTATGGTGAAAAAGAAAATATCTTCCGTTCAAAACTGGAAAGAAGCTTTCTGAGAAACTGCTCTGTGTTCTGTTAATTCATCTCACAGAGTTACATCTTTCACTTCAAGAAGCCTTTCGCTAAGGCTGTTCTTGTGGAATTGGCAAAGGGATATTTGGAAGCCCATAGAGGGCTATGGTGAAAAAGGAAATATCTTCCGTTGTAAACTGCAAAGAAGCTTTCTGAGAAACTGCTCTGTGTTCTGTAAATTCATCTCACAGAGTTACATCTTTCCCTTCAAGAAGCCTTTCGCTAAGGCTGTTCTTGTGGAATTGGCAAAGTGATATTTGGAAGCCCATAGCGGGCTATGGTAAAAAAGGAAATATCTTCCTTTAAAAACTGGAAAGAAGCTTTCTGAGAAACTGCTCTGTGTTCTTTTAATTCATCTCACAGAGTTACATCTTTCCCTTCAAGAAGCCTTTCGCTAAGGCTGTTCTTGTGGAATTGGCAACGTGATATTCGGAAGCCCATTGAGGGCTATGGTGAAAAAGGAAATAACTTCCGTTCAAAACTGGAAAGAAGCTTTCTGAGAAACTGCTCTGTGTTCTGTTAATTCATCTCACAGAGTTACATCTTTCCCTTCAAGAAGCCTTTCGCTAAGGCTGTTCTTTTGGAATTGGCAAAGTGATATTTGGAAGCCCATAGAGGGCTATGGTGAAAAAGGAAATATCTTCCGTTCCAAATTGGAAAGAAGCTTTCTGAGAAACTGCTCTGTGTTCTGTTAATTCATCTCACAGAGTTACATCTTTCCCTTCAAGAAGCCTTTCGCTAAGGCTGTTCTTGTGTAATTGGCAAAGGGATATTTGAAAGCCCTTAGAGGGCTATGGTGAAAAAGGAAATATCTTCCGTTCAAAACTGGAAAGAAGCTTTCTGAGAAACTGCTCTGTGTTCTGTTAATTCATCTCACTGAGTTACATCTTTCCCTTCAAGAAGCCTTTGGTGAAAAACGAAATATCTTCCGTTCATAACTGGAAAGAAGCTTTCTGAGAAACTGCTCTGTGTTCTGTTAATTCATCTCACAGAGTTACATCTTTCCCTTCAAGAAGCCTTTCGCTAAGGCTGTTCTTGTGGAATTGGCAAAGTGATATTTGGAAGCCCATAGAGGGCTACGGTGAAAAAGGAAATATCTTCCGTTGTAAACAGCAAAGAAGCTTTCTGAGAAACTGCTCTGTGTTCTGTTAATTCATCTCACAGAGTTTCATCTTTCCCTTCAAGAAGCTTTTCGCTAAGGCTGTTCTTGTGGAATTGGCAAAGTGATATTTGGAAGCCAATAGCGGGCTATGGTAAAAAAGGAAATATCTTCCTTTAAAAACTGGAAAGAAGCTTTATGAGCAACTGCTCTGTGTTCTGTTAATTCATCTCACAGAGTTACATCTTTCCCTTGAAGAAGCCTTTCGCTAAGGCTGTTCTTGTGGAATTGGCAAAGTGATATTCGAAAGCCCATTGAGGGCTATGTTGAAAAAGGAAATAACTTCCGTTCAAAACTGGAAAGAAGCTTTCTGAGAAACTGCTCTGTGTTCTGTTAATTCATCTCACAGAGTTACATCTTTCCCTTCAAGAAGCCTTTCGCTAAGGCTGTTCTTGTGGAATTGGCAAAGTGATATTTGGAAGCCCATAGAGGGCTATGGTGAAAAACGAAATATCTTCCGTTCAAAGCTGGATGGAAGCTTTCTGAGAAACTGCTCTGTGTTCTGTTAATTCATCTCACAGAGTTACATCTTTCCCTTCAAGAAGCCTTACGGTAAGGCTGTTCTTGTGGAATTGGCAAAGTGATATTTGGAAGCCCTTAGAGGGCTATGGTGAAAAAGGAAATATCTTCCGTTCAAAACTTCAAAGAAGCTTTCTGAGAAACTGCTCTGTGTTCTGTTAATTCATCTCACAGAGTTACATCTTTCCCTTCCAGAAGCCTTTCGCTAAGGCTGTTCTTGTGGAATTGGCAAAGTGATATTTGGAAGCCCATAGAGGTCTACGGTGTAAAACGAAATATCTTCCGTTGAAAGCTGGAAAGAAGCTTTCTGAGAAACTGCTCTGTGTTCTGTGAATTCATCTCACAGAGTTACATTTTCCCTTCAAGAAGCCTTTCGCTAAGGCTGTTCCTGTGGAATTGGCAAAGTGATATTTGGAAGCCCATAGAGGGCTATGGTGAAAAAGGAAATATCTTCCGTTCAAAACTGGAAAGAAGCTTTCTGAGAAACTGCTCTGTGTTCTGTTAATTCATCTCACAGAGTTACATCTTTCCCTTCAAGAATGCTTTCACTAAGACTGTTCTAGTGGAATTGGCAAAGTGATATTTGGAAGCCCTAAGAGGGCTATGGTGAAAAAGGAAATATCTTCCGTTCAAACGTGGAAAGAAGCTTTCTGAGAAACTGCTCTGTGTTCTGTTAATTCATCTCACAGAGTTACATCTTTCCCTTCAAGAAGCCTTTCGCTAAGGCTGTTCTTGTGGAATTGGCAAAGTGATATTTGGATGCCCATAGAGGGCTATGGTGAAAAAGGAAATGTCTTCCGTTCAAAAGTGGAAAGAAGCTATTTGAGAAACTGCTCTGTGTTCTGTTAATTCATCTCGCAGAGTTACATCTTTCCCTTCAAGAAGCCTTTCGCTAAGGCTGTTCTTGTGGAATTGGCAAAGGGATGTTTGGAAGCCCTTAGAGGGCTATGGTGAAAAAGGAAATACCTTAAGTTCGAAACTGGAAAGAAGCTTTCTGAGAAACTGCTCTGAGTTCTGTTAATTCATTTCACAGAGTTACATCTTTCCCTTCAAGAAGCCTTTCGCTAAGGCTGTTCTTGTGGAATTGGCAAAGGGATATTTGGAAGCCCATCGAGGGCTATGGTGAAAAAGGAAATATCTTCCGTTCAAAACTGGAAAGAAGCTTTCTGAGAAACTGCTCTGTGTTCTGTTAATTCATCTCACAGAGTTACATCTTTCCCTTCAAGAAGCCTATCGCTAAGGCTGTTCTTGTGGAATTGGCAAGGTGATATTTGGAAGCCCATAGAGGGCTATGGTGAAAAAGGAAATATCTTCCGTTCAAAACTTGAAAGAAGCTTTCTGAGAAACTGCTCTGTGTTCTGTTAATTCATCGCAGAGAGTTACATCTTTTCCTTCAAGAAGCCGTTCGCTAAGGCTGTTCTTGTGGAATTGGCAAAGTGATATTTGGAAGCCCATAGAGGGATATGGTGAAAAAGGAAATATCTTCAGTTCAAAACTGGAAAGAAGCTTTCTGAGAAACTGCTCTGTGTTCTGTTAATTCATCTCACAGAGTTACATCTTTCCCATCAAGAAGCCTTTCGCTAAGGCTGTTCTTGTGGAATTGGCAAAGTGATATTTGGAAGCCCATAGAGGGATATGGTGAAAAAGGAAATATCTTCATTTCAAAACTGGAAAGAAGCTTTCTGAGAAACTGCTCTGTGTTCTGTTAATTCATCTCACAGCGTTACATCTTTCCCTTCAAGAAGCCTTTCGCTAAGGCTGTTCTTGTGGAATTGGCAAAGGGATATTTGGAAGCCCATAGAGGGCTATGGTGAAAAAGAAAATATCTTCCGTTCAAAACTGGAAAGAAGCTTTCTGAGAAACTGCTCTGTGTTCTGTTAATTCATCTCACAGAGTTACATCTTTCACTTCAAGAAGCCTTTCGCTAAGGCTGTTCTTGTGGAATTGGCAAAGGGATATTTGGAAGCCCATAGAGGGCTACGGTGAAAAAGGAAATATCTTCCGTTGTAAACTGCAAAGAAGCTCTCTGAGAAACTGCTCTGTGTTCTGTAAATTCATCTCACAGAGTTACATCTTTCCCTTCAAGAAGCCTTTCGCTAAGGCTGTTCTTGTGGAATTGGCAAAGTGATATTTGGAAGCCCATAGCGGGCTATGGTAAAAAAGGAAATATCTTCCTTTAAAAACTGGAAAGAAGCTTTCTGAGAAACTGCTCTGTGTTCTTTTAATTCATCTCACAGAGTTACATCTTTCCCTTCAAGAAGCCTTTCGCTAAGGCTGTTCTTGTGGAATTGGCAACGTGATATTCAGAAGCCCATTGAGGGCTATGGTGAAAAAGGAAATAACTTCCGTTGAAAACTGGAAACAAGCTTTCTGAGAAACTGCTCTGTGTTCTGTTAATTCATCTCACTGAGTTACATCTTTCCCTTCAAGAAGCCTTTGGTGAAAAACGAAATATCTTCCGTTCTTAACTGGAAAGAAGGTTTCTGAGAAACTGCTCTGTGTTCTGTTAATTCATCTCACAGAGTTACATCTTTCCCTTCAAGAAGCCTTTCGCTAAGGCTGTTCTTGTGGAACGGGCAAAGTGATATTTGGAAGCCCATAGAGGGCTATGGTGAAAAAGGAAATATCTTCCGTTCAAGACTGGAAAGAAGCTTTCTGAGAAACTGCTCTGTGTTCTGTTAATTCATCTCACAGCGTTACATCTTTCCCTTCAAGAAGCCTTTCGCTAAGGCTGTTCTTGTGGAATTGGCAAAGTGATATTTGGAAGCCCTTAGAGGGCTATGGTGAAAAAGGAAATATCTTCCGTTCAAAACTGGAAAGAAGCTTTCTGAGAAACTGCTCTGTGTTCTGTTAATTCATCTCACAGAGTTACATCTTTCCCTTCAAAAAGCCTTTCGCTAAGGCTGTTCTTGTGGAATTGGCAAAGGGATATTTGGAAGCCCATAGAGGGCTACGGTGAAAAAGGAAATATCTTCCGTGGTAAACAGCAAAGAAGCTTTCTGAGAAACTGCTCTGTGTTCTGTTAATTCATCTCACAGAGTTACATCTTTCCCTTCAAGAAGCCTTTCGCTAAGGCTGTTCTTGTGGAATTGGCAAAGTGATATTTGGAAGCCCATAGAGGGATATGGTGAAAAAGGAAATATCTTCAGTTCAAAACTGGAAAGAAGCTTTCTGAGAAACTGCTCTGTGTTCTGTTAATTCATCTCACAGCGTTACATCTTTCCCTTCAAGAAGCCTTTCGCTAAGGCTGTTCTTGTGGAATTGGCAAAGTGATATTTGGAAGCCCATAGAGGGCTATGGTGAAAAAGAAAATATCTTCCGTTCAAAACTGGAAAGAAGCTTTCTGAGAAACTGCTCTGTGTTCTGTTAATTCATCTCACAGAGTTACATCTTTCACTTCAAGAAGCCTTTCGCTAAGGCTGTTCTTGTGGAATTGGCAAAGGGATATTTGGAAGCCCATAGAGGGCTATGGTGAAAAAGGAAATATCTTCCGTTGTAAACTGCAAAGAAGCTTTCTGAGAAACTGCTCTGTGTTCTGTAAATTCATCTCACAGAGTTACATCTTTCCCTTCAAGAAGCCTTTCGCTAAGGCTGTTCTTGTGGAATTTGCAAAGTGATATTTGGAAGCCCATAGCGGGCTATGGTAAAAAAGGAAATATCTTCCTTTAAAAACTGGAAAGAAGCTTTCTGAGAAACTGCTCTGTGTTCTTTTAATTCATCTCACAGAGTTACATCTTTCCCTTCAAGAAGCCTTTCGCTAAGGCTGTTCTTGTGGAATTGGCAACGTGATATTCGGAAGCCCATTGAGGGCTATGGTGAAAAAGGAAATAACTTCCGTTCAAAACTGGAAAGAAGCTTTCTGAGAAACTGCTCTGTGTTCTGTTAATTCATCTCACAGAGTTACATCTTTCCCTTCAAGAAGCCTTTCGCTAAGGCTGTTCTTTTGGAATTGGCAAAGTGATATTTGGAAGCCCATAGAGGGCTATGGTGAAAAAGGAAATATCTTCCGTTCCAAATTGGAAAGAAGCTTTCTGAGAAACTGCTCTGTGTTCTGTTAATTCATCTCACAGAGTTACATCTTTCCCTTCAAGAAGCCTTTCGCTAAGGCTGTTCTTGTGTAATTGGCAAAGGGATATTTGAAAGCCCTTAGAGGGCTATGGTGAAAAAGGAAATATCTTCCGTTCAAAACTGGAAAGAAGCTTTCTGAGAAACTGCTCTGTGTTCTGTTAATTCATCTCACTGAGTTACATCTTTCCCTTCAAGAAGCCTTTGGTGAAAAACGAAATATCTTCCGTTCATAACTGGAAAGAAGCTTTCTGAGAAACTGCTCTGTGTTCTGTTAATTCATCTCACAGAGTTACATCTTTCCCTTCAAGAAGCCTTTCGCTAAGGCTGTTCTTGTGGAATTGGCAAAGGGATATTTGGAAGCCCATAGAGGGCTACGGTGAAAAAGGAAATATATTCCGTTGTAAACAGCAAAGAAGCTTTCTGAGAAACTGCTCTGTGTTCTGTTAATTCATCTCACAGAGTTTCATCTTTCCCTTCAAGAAGCTTTTCGCTAAGGCTGTTCTTGTGGAATTGGCAAAGTGATATTTGGAAGCCAATAGCGGGCTATGGTAAAAAAGGAAATATCTTCCTTTAAAAACTGGAAAGAAGCTTTATGAGCAACTGCTCTGTGTTCTGTTAATTCATCTCACAGAGTTACATCTTTCCCTTGAAGAAGCCTTTCGCTAAGGCTGTTCTTGTGGAATTGGCAAAGTGATATTCGGAAGCCCATTGAGGGCTATGTTGAAAAAGGAAATAACTTCCGTTCAAAACTGGAAAGAAGCTTTCTGAGAAACTGCTCTGTGTTCTGTTAATTCATCTCACAGAGTTACATCTTTCCCTTCAAGAAGCCTTTCGCTAAGCCTGTTCTTGTGGAATTGGCAAAGTGATATTTGGAAGCCCATAGAGGGCTATGGTGAAAAAGGAAATATCTTCCATTCAAAAGTGGAAAGAAGCTATCTGAGAAACTGCTCTGTGTTCTGTTAATTCATCTCACAGAGTTACATCTTTCCCTTCAAGAAGCCTTTCGCTACGGCTGTTCTTGTGGAATTGGCAAAGTGATATTTGGATGCCCATAGAGGGCTATGGTGAAAAAGGAAATATCTTCCGTTCAAAAGTGGAAAGAAGATTTTTGCGAAACTGCTCTGTGTTCTGTTAATTCATCTCGCAGAGTTACATCTTTCCCTTCAAGAAGCCTTTCGCTAAGGCTGTTCTTGTGGAATTGGCAAAGGGATGTTTGGAAGCCCTTAGAGGGCTATGATGAAAAAGGAAATACCTTAAGTTCGAAACTGGAAAGAAGCTTTCTGAGAAACTGCTCTGAGTTCTGTTAATTCATCTCACAGAGTTACATCTTTCCCTTCAAGAAGCCTTTCGCTAAGGCTGTTCTTGTGGAATTGGCAAAGGAATATTTGGAAGCCCATCGAGGGCTATGGTGAAAAAGGAAATATCTTCCATTCAAAACTGGAAAGAAGCTTTCTGAGACACTGCTCTGTGTTCTGTTAATTCATCTCACAGAGTTACATCTCTCCCTTCAAAACCCTTTAGCTAAGGCCGTTCTTGTTTAATTGGAAAAGTGATATTTGGAAGCCCATAGAGGGCTATGGTGAAAAAGGAAATATCTTCCGTTAAAAACTGGAAAGAAGCTTTCTGAGAAACTGCTCTGTGTTCTGTTAATTCATCTCACAGCGTTACATCTTTCCCTTCAAGAAGCCTTTCGCTAAGGCTGTTCTTGTGGAATTGGCAAAGTGATATTTGGAAGCCCATAGAGGGCTATGGTGAAAAAGAAAATATCTTCCGTTCAAAACTGGAAAGAAGCTTTCTGAGAAACTGCTCTGTGTTCTGTTAATTCATCTCACAGAGTTACATCTTTCACTTCAAGAAGCCTTTCGCTAAGGCTGTTCTTGTGGAATTGGCAAAGGGATATTTGGAAGCCCATAGAGGGCTATGGTGAAAAAGGAAATATCTTCCGTTGTAAACTGCAAAGAAGCTTTCTGAGAAACTGCTCTGTGTTCTGTAAATTCATCTCACAGAGTTACATCTTTCCCTTCAAGAAGCCTTTCGCTAAGGCTGTTCTTGTGGAATTGGCAAAGTGATATTTGGAAGCCCATAGCGGGCTATGGTAAAAAAGGAAATATCTTCCTTTAAAAACTGGAAAGAAGCTTTCTGAGAAACTGCTCTGTGTTCTTTTAATTCATCTCACAGAGTTACATCTTTCCCTTCAAGAAGCCTTTCGCTAAGGCTGTTCTTGTGGAATTGGCAACGTGATATTCGGAAGCCCATTGAGGGCTATGGTGAAAAAGGAAATAACTTCCGTTCAAAACTGGAAAGAAGCTTTCTGAGAAACTGCTCTGTGTTCTGTTAATTCATCTCACAGAGTTACATCTTTCCCTTCAAGAAGCCTTTCGCTAAGGCTGTTCTTTTGGAATTGGCAAAGTGATATTTGGAAGCCCATAGAGGGCTATGGTGAAAAAGGAAATATCTTCCGTTCCAAATTGGAAAGAAGCTTTCTGAGAAACTGCTCTGTGTTCTGTTAATTCATCTCACAGAGTTACATCTTTCCCTTCAAGAAGCCTTTCGCTAAGGCTGTTCTTGTGTAATTGGCAAAGGGATATTTGAAAGCCCTTAGAGGGCTATGGTGAAAAAGGAAATATCTTCCGTTCAAAACTGGAAAGAAGCTTTCTGAGAAACTGCTCTGTGTTCTGTTAATTCATCTCACTGAGTTACATCTTTCCCTTCAAGAAGCCTTTGGTGAAAAACGAAATATCTTCCGTTCATAACTGGAAAGAAGCTTTCTGAGAAACTGCTCTGTGTTCTGTTAATTCATCTCACAGAGTTACATCTTTCCCTTCAAGAAGCCTTTCGCTAAGGCTGTTCTTGTGGAATTGGCAAAGGGATATTTGGAAGCCCATAGAGGGCTACGGTGAAAAAGGAAATATATTCCGTTGTAAACAGCAAAGAAGCTTTCTGAGAAACTGCTCTGTGTTCTGTTAATTCATCTCACAGAGTTTCATCTTTCCCTTCAAGAAGCTTTTCGCTAAGGCTGTTCTTGTGGAATTGGCAAAGTGATATTTGGAAGCCAATAGCGGGCTATGGTAAAAAAGGAAATATCTTCCTTTAAAAACTGTAAAGAAGCTTTATGAGCAACTGCTCTGTGTTCTGTTAATTCATCTCACAGAGTTACATCTTTCCCTTGAAGAAGCCTTTCGCTAAGGCTGTTCTTGTGGAATTGGCAAAGTGATATTCGGAAGCCCATTGAGGGCTATGTTGAAAAAGGAAATAACTTCCGTTCAAAACTGGAAAGAAGCTTTCTGAGAAACTGCTCTGTGTTCTGTTAATTCATCTCACAGAGTTACATCTTTCCCTTCAAGAAGCCTTTCGCTAAGCCTGTTCTTGTGGAATTGGCAAAGTGATATTTGGAAGCCCATAGAGGGCTATGGTGAAAAAGGAAATATCTTCCATTCAAAAGTGGAAAGAAGCTATCTGAGAAACTGCTCTGTGTTCTGTTAATTCATCTCACAGAGTTACATCTTTCCCTTCAAGAAGCCTTTCGCTACGGCTGTTCTTGTGGAATTGGCAAAGTGATATTTGGATGCCCATAGAGGGCTATGGTGAAAAAGGAAATATCTTCCGTTCAAAAGTGGAAAGAAGATTTTTGCGAAACTGCTCTGTGTTCTGTTAATTCATCTCGCAGAGTTACATCTTTCCCTTCAAGAAGCCTTTCGCTAAGGCTGTTCTTGTGGAATTGGCAAAGGGATGTTTGGAAGCCCTTAGAGGGCTATGGTGAAAAAGGAAATACCTTAAGTTCGAAACTGGAAAGAAGCTTTCTGAGAAACTGCTCTGAGTTCTGTTAATTCATCTCACAGAGTTACATCTTTCCCTTCAAGAAGCCTTTCGCTAAGGCTGTTCTTGTGGAATTGGCAAAGGAATATTTGGAAGCCCATCGAGGGCTATGGTGAAAAAGGAAATATCTTCCATTCAAAACTGGAAAGAAGCTTTCTGAGACACTGCTCTGTGTTCTGTTAATTCATCTCACAGAGTTACATCTCTCCCTTCAAAACCCTTTAGCTAAGGCCGTTCTTGTTTAATTGGAAAAGTGATATTTGGAAGCCCATAGAGGGCTATGGTGAAAAAGGAAATATCTTCCGTTAAAAACTGGAAAGAAGCTTTCTGAGAAACTGCTCTGTGTTCTGTTAATTCATCTCACAGCGTTACATCTTTCCCTTCAAGAAGCCTTTCGCTAAGGCTGTTCTTGTGGAATTGGCAAAGTGATATTTGGAAGCCCATAGAGGGCTATGGTGAAAAAGAAAATATCTTCCGTTCAAAACTGGAAAGAAGCTTTCTGAGAAACTGCTCTGTGTTCTGTTAATTCATCTCACAGAGTTACATCTTTCACTTCAAGAAGCCTTTCGCTAAGGCTGTTCTTGTGGAATTGGCAAAGGGATATTTGGAAGCCCATAGAGGGCTATGGTGAAAAAGGAAATATCTTCCGTTGTAAACTGCAAAGAAGCTTTCTGAGAAACTGCTCTGTGTTCTGTAAATTCATCTCACAGAGTTACATCTTTCCCTTCAAGAAGCCTTTCGCTAAGGCTGTTCTTGTGGAATTGGCAAAGTGATATTTGGAAGCCCATAGCGGGCTATGGTAAAAAAGGAAATATCTTCCTTTAAAAACTGGAAAGAAGCTTTCTGAGAAACTGCTCTGTGTTCTTTTAATTCATCTCACAGAGTTACATCTTTCCCTTCAAGAAGCCTTTCGCTAAGGCTGTTCTTGTGGAATTGGCAACGTGATATTCGGAAGCCCATTGAGGGCTATGGTGAAAAAGGAAATAACTTCCGTTCAAAACTGGAAAGAAGCTTTCTGAGAAACTGCTCTGTGTTCTGTTAATTCATCTCACAGAGTTACATCTTTCCCTTCAAGAAGCCTTTCGCTAAGGCTGTTCTTTTGGAATTGGCAAAGTGATATTTGGAAGCCCATAGAGGGCTATGGTGAAAAAGGAAATATCTTCCGTTCCAAATTGGAAAGAAGCTTTCTGAGAAACTGCTCTGTGTTCTGTTAATTCATCTCACAGAGTTACATCTTTCCCTTCAAGAAGTCTTTCGCTAAGGCTGTTCTTGTGTAATTGGCAAAGGGATATTTGAAAGCCCTTAGAGGGCTATGGTGAAAAAGGAAATATCTTCCGTTCAAAACTGGAAAGAAGCTTTCTGAGAAACTGCTCTGTGTTCTGTTAATTCATCTCACTGAGTTACATCTTTCCCTTCAAGAAGCCTTTGGTGAAAAACGAAATATCTTCCGTTCATAACTGGAAAGAAGCTTTCTGAGAAACTGCTCTGTGTTCTGTTAATTCATCTCACAGAGTTACATCTTTCCCTTCAAGAAGCCTTTCGCTAAGGCTGTTCTTGTGGAATTGGCAAAGTGATATTTGGAAGCCCATAGAGGGCTACGGTGAAAAAGGAAATATCTTCCGTTGTAAACAGCAAAGAAGCTTTCTGAGAAACTGCTCTGTGTTCTGTTGATTCATCTCACAGAGTTTCATCTTTCCCTTCAAGAAGCTTTTCGCTAAGGCTGTTCTTGTGGAATTGGCAAAGTGATATTTGGAAGCCAATAGCGGGCTATGGTAAAAAAGGAAATATCTTCCTTTAAAAACTGGAAAGAAGCTTTATGAGCAACTGCTCTGTGTTCTGTTAATTCATCTCACAGAGTTACATCTTTCCCTTGAAGAAGCCTTTCGCTAAGGCTGTTCTTGTGGAATTGGCAAAGTGATATTCGGAAGCCCATTGAGGGCTATGTTGAAAAAGGAAATAACTTCCGTTCAAAACTGGAAAGAAGCTTTCTGAGAAACTGCTCTGTGTTCTGTTAATTCATCTCACAGAGTTACATCTTTCCCTTCAAGAAGCCTTTCGCTAAGGCTGTTCTTGTGGAATTGGCAAAGTGATATTTGGAAGCCCATAGAGGGCTATGGTGAAAAAGGAAATATCTTCCATTCAAAAGTGGAAAGAAGCTATCTGAGAAACTGCTCTGTGTTCTGTTAATTCATCTCACAGAGTTACATCTTTCCCTTCAAGAAGCCTTTCGCTACGGCTGTTCTTGTGGAATTGACAAAGTGATATTTGGATGCCCATAGAGGGCTATGGTGAAAAAGGAAATATCTTCCGTTCAAAAGTGGAAAGAAGATTTTTGCGAAACTGCTCTGTGTTCTGTTCATTCATCTCGCAGAGTTACATCTTTCCCTTCAAGAAGCCTTTCGCTAAGGCTGTTCTTGTGGAATTGGCAAAGGGATGTTTGGAAGCCCATAGAGGGCTATGGTGAAAAAGGAAATATCTTCTGTTCAAAACTGGAAAGAAGCTTTCTGAGAAACTGCTATGTGTTCTGTTAATTCATCTCACAGAGTTACATCTTTCCCTTCAAGAATGCTTTCACTAAGGCTGTTCTTGTGGAATTGGCAAAGTGATATTTGGAAGCCCATAGAGGGCTATGGTGAAAAAGGAAATATCTTCGGTTCAAAACTGGAAAGAAGCTTTCTGAGAAACTGCTCTGTGTTCCGTTAATTCATCTCACAGAGTTACATCGTTCCCTTCAAGAAGACTTTCGCTATGGCTGTTCTTGTGGAATTGGCAAAGTGATATTTGGAACCCATTAGAGGGCTATGGTGAAAAAGGAAATATCTTCCGTTCAAAACTGGAAAGAAGCTTTCTGAGAAACTGCTCTGTGTTCTGTTAATTCATCTCACAGAGTTACATCTTTCCCTTCAAGAAGCCTTTCGCTAAGTCTGTTCTTGTGGAAATGGCAAAGTGATATTTGGAAACCCATAGAGGGCTATGGTGAAAAAGGAAATATCTTCCGTTCAAAACTGGAAAGAAGCTTTCTGAGAAACTGCTCTGTGTTCTGTTAATTCATCGCAGAGAGTTACATCTTTTCCTTCAAGAAGCCGTTCGCTAAGGCTGTTCTTGTGGAATTGGCAAAGTGATATTTGGAAGCCCATAGAGGGATATGGTGAAAAAGGAAATATCTTCAGTTCAAAACTGGAAAGAAGCTTTCTGAGAAACTGCTCTGTGTTCTGTTAATTCATCTCACAGAGTTACATCTTTCCCATCAAGAAGCCTTTCGCTAAGGCTGTTCTTGTGGAATTGGCAAAGTGATATTTGGAAGCCCATAGAGGGATATGGTGAAAAAGGAAATATCTTCAGTTCAAAACTGGAAAGAAGCTTTCTGAGAAACTGCTCTGTGTTCTGTTAATTCATCTCACAGCGTTACATCTTTCCCTTCAAGAAGCCTTTCGCTAAGGCTGTTCTTGTGGAATTGGCAAAGTGATATTTGGAAGCCCATAGAGGGCTATGGTGAAAAAGAAAATATCTTCCGTTCAAAACTGGAAAGAAGCTTTCTGAGAAACTGCTCTGTGTTCTGTTAATTCATCTCACAGAGTTACATCTTTCACTTCAAGAAGCCTTTCGCTAAGGCTGTTCTTGTGGAATTGGCAAAGGGATATTTGGAAGCCCATAGAGGGCTATGGTGAAAAAGGAAATATCTTCCGTTGTAAACTGCAAAGAAGCTTTCTGAGAAACTGCTCTGTGTTCTGTAAATTCATCTCACAGAGTTACATCTTTCCCTTCAAGAAGCCTTTCGCTAAGACTGTTCTTGTGGAATTGGCAAAGTGATATTTGGAAGCCCATAGCGGGCTATGGTAAAAAAGGAAATATCTTCCTTTAAAAACTGGAAAGAAGCTTTCTGAGAAACTGCTCTGTGTTCTTTTAATTCATCTCACAGAGTTACATCTTTCCCTTCAAGAAGCCTTTCGCTAAGGCTGTTCTTGTGGAATTGGCAACGTGATATTCGGAAGCCCATTGAGGGCTATGGTGAAAAAGGAAATAACTTCCGTTCAAAACTGGAAAGAAGCTTTCTGAGAAACTGCTCTGTGTTCTGTTAATTCATCTCACAGAGTTACATCTTTCCCTTCAAGAAGCCTTTCGCTAAGGCTGTTCTTTTGGAATTGGCAAAGTGATATTTGGAAGCCCATAGAGGGCTATGGTGAAAAAGGAAATATCTTCCGTTCCAAATTGGAAAGAAGCTTTCTGAGAAACTGCTCTGTGTTCTGTTAATTCATCTCACAGAGTTACATATTTCCCTTCAAGAAGCCTTTCGCTAAGGCTGTTCTTGTGTAATTGGCAAAGGGATATTTGAAAGCCCTTAGAGGGCTATGGTGAAAAAGGAAATATCTTCCGTTCAAAACTGGAAAGAAGCTTTCTGAGAAACTGCACTGTGTTCTGTTAATTCATCTCACTGAGTTACATCTTTCCCTTCAAGAAGCCTTTGGTGAAAAACGAAATATCTTCCGTTCATAACTGGAAAGAAGCTTTCTGAGAAACTGCTCTGTGTTCTGTTAATTCATCTCACAGAGTTACATCTTTCCCTTCAAGAATGCTTTCGCTAAGGCTGTTCTTGTGGAATTGGCAAAGTGATATTTGGAAGCCCATAGAGGGCTACGGTGAAAAAGGAAATATCTTCCGTTGTAAACAGCAAAGAAGCTTTCTGAGAAACTGCTCTGTGTTCTGTTAATTCATCTCACAGAGTTTCATCTTTCCCTTCAAGAAGCTTTTCGCTAAGGCTGTACTTGTGGAATTGGCAAAGTGATATTTGGAAGCCAATAGCGGGCTATGGTAAAAAAGGAAATATCTTCCTTTAAAAACTGGAAAGAAGCTTTATGAGCAACTGCTCTGTGTTCTGTTAATTCATCTCACAGAGTTACATCTTTCCCTTGAAGAAGCCTTTCGCTAAGGCTGTTCTTGTAGAATTGGCAAAGTGATATCCGGAAGCCCATTGAGGGCTATGTTGAAAAAGGAAATAACTTCCGTTCAAAACTGGAAAGAAGCTTTCTGAGAAACTGCTCTGTGTTCTGTTAATTCATCTCACAGAGTTACATCTTTCCCTTCAAGAAGCCTTTCGCTAAGGCTGTTCTTGTGGAATTGGCAAAGTGATATTTGGAAGCCCATAGAGGGCTATGGTGAAAAAGGAAATATCTTCCATTCAAAAGTGGAAAGAAGCTATCTGAGAAACTGCTCTGTGTTCTGTTAATTCATCTCACAGAGTTACATCTTTCCCTTCAAGAAGCCTTTCGCTACGGCTGTTCTTGTGGAATTGGCAAAGTGATATTTGGATGCCCATAGAGGGCTATGGTGAAAAAGGAAATATCTTCCGTTCAAAAGTGGAAAGAAGATTTTTGCGAAACTGCTCTGTGTTCTGTTAATTCATCTCGCAGAGTTACATCTTTCCCTTCAAGAAGCCTTTCGCTAAGGCTGTTCTTGTGGAATTGGCAAAGGGATGTTTGGAAGCCCTTAGAGGGCTATGGTGAAAAAGGAAATACCTTAAGTTCGAAACTGGAAAGAAGCTTTCTGAGAAACTGCTCTCAGTTCTGTTAATTCATCTCACAGAGTTACATCTTTCCCTTCAAGAAGCCTTTCGCTAAGGCTGTTCTTGTGGAATTGGCAAAGGGATATTTGGAAGCCCATCGAGGGCTATGGTGAAAAAGGAAATATCTTCCATTCAAAACTGGAAAGAAGCTTTCTGAGACACTGCTCTGTGTTCTGTTAATTCATCTCACAGAGTTACATCTCTCCCTTCAAAACCCTTTAGCTAAGGCCGTTCTTGTTTAATTGGAAAAGTGATATTTGGAAGCCCGTAGAGGGCTATGGTGAAAAAGGAAATATCTTCCGTTAAAAACTGGAAAGAAGCTTTCTGAGAACCTGCTCTGTGTTCTGTTAATTCATCTCACAGAGTTACATCTTTCCCTTCAAGAAGCCTATCGCTAAGGCTGTTCTTGTGGAATTGGCAAGGTGATATTTGGAAGCCCATAGAGGGCTATGGTGAAAAAGGAAATATCTTCCGTTCAAAACTGGAAAGAAGCTTTCTGAGAAAATGTTCTGTGTTCTGTTAATTCATCTCACAGAGTTACATCTTTCCCTTCAGGAAGGCTTTCGCTAAGGCTGTTCTTGTGGAATTTGCAAGGTGATATTTGGAAGCCCATAGAGGGCTATGGTGAAAAAGGAAATATATTCCGTTCAAAACTGGAAAGAAGCTTTCTGAGAAACTGCTCTGTGTTCTGTGAATTCATCTCACAGAGTTACATCTTTCCCTTCAGGAAGCCTTTCTCTAAGGCTGTTCTTGTGGAATTGGCAAAGTGATATTTCGAAGCCCATATAGGGCTATGGTGAAAAAAGAAATATCTTTCGTTCAAAACTGGAAAGAAGCTTTCTGAGAAACTGCTCTGTGTTCTGTTAATTCATCTCACAGAGTTACATCTTTCCCTACAATAATGCTTTCACTAAGGCTGTTCTTGTGGAATTGGCAAAGGGATATTTGGAAGCCATAGAAGGCTATGGTGAAAAAGGAAATATCTTCCGTTCAAAACTGGAAAGAAGCTTTCTGAGAAACGGCTCCGTGTTCTGTTAATTCATCTCACAGAATTACATCTTTCCCTTCAAGAAGCCTTTCGCTAAGGCTGTTCTTGTGCAATTGGCAAAGTGATATTTGGAAGCCCATAGAGGGCTATGGTGAAAAAGGAATTATCTTCCGTTCAAAACTGGAAAGAAGCTTTCTGAGAAACTGCTATGTGTTCTGTTAATTCATCTCACAGAGTTACATCTTTCCCTTCAAGAAGCCTTTCGCTAAGGCTGTTCTTGTGGAATTGGCAAAGGGATATTTGGAAGCCCTTAGAGGGCTATGGTGAAAAAGGAAATACCTTAAGTTCAAAACTGGAAAGAAGCTTTCTGAGAAACTGCTCGGTGTTCTGTGAATTTATCTCACAGCGTTACATCTTTCCCTTCAGGAAGCCTTTCGCTAAGGCTGTTCTTGTGGAATTGGCAAAGTGATATTTGGAAGCCCATATAGGGCTATGGTGAAAAAAGAAATATCTTTCGTTCAAAACTGGAAAGAAGCTTTCTGAGAAACTGCTCTGTGTTCTGTTAATTCATCTCACAGAGTTACATCTTTCCCTTCAATAATGCTTTCACTAAGGCTGTTCTTGTGGAATTGGCAAAGTGATATTTGGAAGCCATAGAGGGCTGTGGTGAAAAAGGAAATATCTTCCGTTCAAAACTGGAAAGAAGCTTTCTGAGAAACTGCTCCGTGTTCTGTTAATTCATCTCACAGAATTACATCTTTCCCTTCCAGAAGCCTTTCGCTAAGGCTGTTCTTGTGCAATTGGCAAAGTGATATTTGAAAGCCCATAGAGGGCTATGGTGAAAAAGGAAATATCTTCTGTTCAAAACTGGAAAGAAGCTTTCTGAGAAACTGCTCTGTGTTATGTGAATTCATCTCAGAGAGTTACATCTTTCCCTTCAGGAAGCCTTTCTCTAAGGCTGTTCTTGTGGAATTGGCAAAGTGATATTTCGAAGCCCATATAGGGCTATGGTGAAAAAAGAAATATCTTTCGTTCAAAACTGGAAAGAAGCTTTCTGAGAAACTGCTCTGTGTTCTGTTAATTCATCTCACAGAGTTACATCTTTCCCTACAATAATGCTTTCACTAAGGCTGTTCTTGTGGAATTGGCAAAGTGATATTTGGAAGCCATAGAGGGCTATGGTGAAAAAGGAAGTATCTTCCGTTCAAAAATGGAATTAAGCTTTCTGAGAAACTGCTCTGTGTTCCGTTAATTCATCTCACAGAGTTACATCGTTCCCTTCAAGAAGCCTTTCGCTAATGCTGTTCTTGTGGAATTGGCAAAGTGATATTTGGAACCCATTAGATGTCTATGGCGGAAAAGGAAATATCTTCCGTTCAAAACTGGAAAGAAACTTTCTGAGAAACTGCTCTGTGTTCCGTTAAATCATCTCACAGAGTTACATCTTTCCCTTCAAGAAGACTTTCGCTAAGGCTGTTCTTGTGGAATAGGCAAAGTGATATTTGGAAGCCCTTAGAGGGCTATGGTGAAAAAGGAAATATCTTCGGTTCAAAACTGGAAAGAAGCTTTCTGAGAAACTGCTCTGTGTTCTGTTAATTCATCTCACAAAGTTACATCTTTCCATTCAAGAAGCCTTTCGCTAAGGCTGTTCTTGTGGAATTGGCAAAGGGATATTTGGAAGCCCTTAGAGGGCTATGGTGAAAAAGGAAATACCTTAAGTTCAAAACTGGAAAGAAGCTTTCTGAGAAACTGCTCTGTGTTCTGTGAATTTATCTCACAGAGTTACATCTCTCCCTTCAGGAAGCCTTTTGCTAAGGCTGTTCTTGTGGAATTGGCAAAGTGATATTTGGAAGCCCATATAGGGCTATGGTGAAAAAAGAAATATCTTTCGTTCAAAACTGGAAAGAAGTTTTCTGAGAAACTGCTCTGTGTTCTGTTAATTCATCTCACAGAGTTACATGTTTCCCTTCAATAATGCTTTCACTAAGGCTGTTCTTGTGGAATTGGCAAAGTGATATTTGGAAGCCATAGAGGGCTATGGTGAAAAAGGAAATATCTTCCGTTCAAAACTGGAAAGAAGCTTTCTGAGAAACTGCTCCGTGTTCTGTTAATTCACCTCACAGAATTACATCTTTCCCTTCCAGAAGCCTTTCGCTAAGGCTGTTCTTGTGCAATTGGCAAAGTGATATTTGGAAGCCCATAGAGGGCTATGGTGAAAAAGGAAATAACTTCTGTTCAAAACTGGAAAGAAGCTTTCAGAGAAACTGCTGTGTGTTCTGTTAATTCATCTCACAGAGTTACATCTTTCCCTTCAAGAATGCTTTCACTAAGGCTGTTCTTGTGGAATTGGCAAAGTGATATTTGGAAGCCCATAGAGGGCTATGGTAAAAAAGGAAATATCTTCGGTTCAAAACTGGAAAGAAGCTTTCTGAGAAACTGCTCTGTGTTCCGTTAATTCATCTCACAGAGTTACATCGTTCCCTTCAAGAAGACTTTCGTTATGGCTGTTCTTGTGGAATTGGCAAAGTGATATTTGGAACCCATTAGAGGGCTATGGTGAAAAAGGAAATATCTTCCGTTCAAAACTGGAAAGAAGCTTTCTGAGAAACTGCTCTGTGTTCTGTTAATTCATCTCACAGAGTTACATGTTTCCCTTCAAGAAGCCTTTCGCTAAGGCTGTTCTTGTGGAATAGGCAAAGTGATATTTGGAAGCCCATAGAGGGCTATGGTGAAAAAGGAAATATCTTCCGTTCAAAACTGGAAAGAAGCTTTCTGAGAAACTGCTCTGTGTTCTGTTAATTCATCTCACAGAGTTACATGTTTCCCTTCAATAATGCTTTCACTAAGGCTGTTCTTGTGGAATTGGCAAAGTGATATTTGGAAGCCATAGAGGGCTATGGTGAAAAAGGAAATATCTTCCGTTCAAAACTGGAAAGAAGCTTTCTGAGAAACTGCTCCGTGTTCTGTTAATTCACCTCACAGAATTACATCTTTCCCTTCCAGAAGCCTTTCGCTAAGGCTGTTCTTGTGCAATTGGCAAAGTGATATTTGGAAGCCCATAGAGGGCTATGGTGAAAAAGGAAATAACTTCTGTTCAAAACTGGAAAGAAGCTTTCAGAGAAACTGCTGTGTGTTCTGTTAATTCATCTCACAGAGTTACATCTTTCCCTTCAAGAATGCTTTCACTAAGGCTGTTCTTGTGGAATTGGCAAAGTGATATTTGGAAGCCCGTAGAGGGCTATGGTAAAAAAGGAAATATCTTCGGTTCAAAACTGGAAAGAAGCTTTCTGAGAAACTGCTCTGTGTTCCGTTAATTCATCTCACAGAGTTACATCGTTCCCTTCAAGAAGACTTTCGCTATGGTTGTTCTTGTGGAATTGGCAAAGTGATATTTGGAAGCCCATACAGGGCTATGGTGAAAAAGGAAATATCTTCGGTTCAAAACTGGAAAGAAGCTTTCTGAGAAACTGCTCTGTGTTCCGTTAATTCATCTCACAGAGTTACATCGTTCCCTTCAATAAGCCTTTCTCTAAGGCTGTTCTTGTGGAATTGGCAAAGTGATATTTGCAACCCATTAGAGGGCTATGGTGAAAAAGGAAATATTTTCCGTTCAAAACTGGAAAGAAGCTTTCTGAGAAACTGCTCTGTGTTCTGTTAATTCATCTCACAGAGTTACATCTTTCCCTTCAAGAAGCCTTTCGCTAAGGCTGTTCTTGTGGAATAGGCAAAGTGATATTTGGAAGCCCATAGAGGGCTATGGTGAAAAAGGACATATCTTCCGTTCAAAACTGGAAAGAAGCTTTCTGAGAAACTGCTCTGTGTTCTGTTAATTCATCTCACAGAGTTACATCTTTTCCTTCAAGAAGCCTTTCGCTAAGGCTGTTCTTGTGGAATTGGCAAAGTGATATTTGGAAACCATTAGAGGGCTATGGTGAAAAAGGAAATATCTTCCGTTCAAAACTGGAAAGAAGCTTCCTGAGAAACTGCTCTGTGTTCTGTTAATTCATCTCACAGAGTTACATCTTTCCCATCAAGAAGCCTTTCGCTAAGGCTGTTCTTGTGGAATAGGCAAAGTGATATTTGGAAACCCATAGAGGGCTGTGGTGAAAAAGGAAATATCTTCCGTTCAAAACTGGAAAGAAGCTTTCTGAGAAACTGCTCTGTGTTCTGTTAATTCATCTCACAGAGTTACATCTTTCCCTTCAAGAAGCCTTTCGCTAAGGCTGTTCTTGTGGAATTGGCAAAGGGATATTTGGAAGCCCATAGACGGATATGGTGAAAAAGGAAATATCTTCCGTTCAAAACTGGAAAGAAGCTTTCTGAGAAGCTGCTCTGTGTTCTGTTAATTCATCTCACAGAGTTACATCTTTCCCTTCAAGAAGCCTTTCGCTAAGTCTGTTCCTGTGGAAATGGCAAAGTGATATTTGGAAACCCATAGAGGGCTATGGTGAAAAAGGAAATATCTTCCGTTCAAAACTGGAAAGAAGCTTTCTGACAAACTGCTCTGTGTTCTGTTAATTCATCGCAGAGAGTTACATCTTTTCCTTCAAGGAGCCGTTCGCTAAGGCTGTTCTTGTGGAATTGGCAAAGTGATATTTGGAAGCCCATAGAGGGATATGGTGAAAAAGGAAATATCTTTACTTCAAAACTGGAAAGAAGCTTTCTGAGAAACTGCTCTGTGTTCTGTTAATTCATCTCACAGAGTTACATCTTTCCCATCAAGAAGCCTTTCGCTAAGGCTGTTCTTGTGCAATTGGCAAAGTGATATTTGGAAGCCCATAGAGGGATGTGGTGAAAAAGGAAATATCTTCAGTTCAAAACTGGAAAGAAGCTTTCTGAGAAACTGCTCTGTGTTCTGTTAATTCATCTCACAGCGTTACATCTTTCCCTTCAAGAAGCCTTTCGCTAAGGCTTTTTTTGTGGAATTGGCAAAGGGATATTTGGAAGCCCATAGAGGGCTATGGTGAAAAAGGAAATATCTTCCGTTCAAAACTGGAAAGAAGCTTTCTGAGAAACTGCTCTGTGTTCTCTTAATTCATCTCACAGAGTTACATCTTTCCCTTCAAGAAGCCTTTTGCTAAGGCTGTTCTTGTGGAATTGGCAAATTGATATTTAGAAGCCCATAGAGGGCTATGGTGAAAAAGGAAATATCTTCCGTTCAAAACTGGAAGGAAGCTTTCTGAGAAACTGCTCTATGTTCTGTTAATTCATCTCACAGAGTTACATCTTTCCCTTCAATAATGCTTTCACTAAGGCTGTTCTTGTGGAATTGGCAAAGTGATATTTAGAAGCCATAGAGGGCTATGGTGAAAAAGGAAATATCTTCCGTTCAAAACTGGAAAGAAGCTTTCTGAGAAACTGCTCCGTGTTCTGTTAATTCATCTCACAGAATTACATCTTTCCCTTCAAGAAGCCTTTCGCTAAGGCTGTTCTTGTGCAATTGGCAAAGTGATATTTGGAAGCCCCTAGAGGGCTATGGTGAAAAAGGAATTATCTTCCGTTCAAAACTGGAAAGAAGCTTTCTGAGAAACTGCTCTGTGTTCTGTTAATTCATCTCACAGAGTTACATCTTTCCCTTCAAGAAGCCTTTCGCTAAGGCTGTTCTTGTGGAATTGGTAAAGTGGTATTTGGAAGCCCATAGAGGGCTAAGGTGAAAAAGGAAATATCTTCTGTTCAAAAATGGAATTAAGCTTTCTGAGAAACTGCTCTGTGTTCCGTCAATTCATCTCACAGAGTTACATCGTTCCCTTAAGAAGCCTTTCGCTAATGCTGTTCTTGTGGAATTGGCAAAGTGATATTTGGAACCCATTAGAGGTCTATGGTGGAAAAGGAAATATCTTCCGTTCAAAACTGGAAAGAAACTTTCTGAGAAACTGCTCTGTGTTCTGTTAATTCATCTCACAGAGTTACATCTTTCCCTTCAAGAAGCATTTCGCTAAGGCTGTTCTTGTGGAATAGGCAAAGTGATATTTGGAAGCCCTAGAGGGCTATGGTGAAAAACGAAATATCTTCCGTTAAAAACTAGAAAGAAGATTTATGAGAAACTGCCCTGTGTTCTGTTAATTCATCTCACAGAGTTACATCTTTCCCTTCAAGAAGCCTTTCGCTAAGGCTGTTCTTGTGCAATTGGCAAAGTGATATTTGGAAGCCCTTAGAGGGGTATGGTGAAAAAGGAAATATCTTCCGTTCAAAACTGGAAAGAAGCTTTCTGAGAAACTGCTCTGTGTTCTGTTAATTCATCTCACAGAGTTACATGTTTCCCTTCCAGAAGCCTTTCGCTAAGGCTGTTCTTGTGGAATTGGCAAAGGGATATTTGGAAGCCCTTAGAGGGCTCTGGTGAAAAAGGAAATATCTTCCGTTAAAAACTGGAAAGAAGCTTTCTGAGAAACCGCTCTGTGTTCTGTTAATTCATCTCACAGAGTTACATCTTTCCCTTCAAAACCCTTTCGCTAAGGCTGTTCTTGTGGAATTGGCAAAGTGATATTTGGAAGCCCATAGAGGGCTATGGTGAAAAAGGAAATATCTTCTGTTCAAAACTGGAAAGAAACTTTCTGAGAAACTGCTATGCGTTCTGTTAATTCATCTCACAGAGTTACATCTTTCCCTTCAAGAATGCTTTCACTAAGCCTGTTCTTGTGAAATTGGCAAAGTGATATTTGGAAGCCCATAGAGGGCTATGGTGAAAAAGGAAATATCTTCCGTTCAAAACTGGAAAGAAGCTTTCTGAGAAACTGCTCTGTTTTCTGTTAATTCATCTCACAGAGTTACATCTTTCCCTTTAAGAAGCCTTTCGCTAAGGCTGCTCTTGTGGAATTGGCAAAGTGATATTTGGAAAAAATTAGAGTGCTATGGTGAAAAAGGAAATATCTTCCGTTGAAAACTGGAAAGAAGCTTTCTGAGAAACTGCTCTGTGTTCTGTTAATTCATCTCACAGAGTTACATCTTTCCCATCAAGAAGCCTTTTGCTAAGGCTGTTCTTGTGGAATAGGCAAAGTGATATTTGGAAGCCCATAGAGGGCTATGGTTAAAAAGGAAATATCTTCCGTTCAAAACAGGAAAGAATCTTTCTGAGACACTGCTCTGTGTTCTGTTAATTCATCTCACAGAGTTACATCTTTCCCTTCAAAACCCTTTAGCTAAGGCTGTTCTTGTTTAATTGGAAAAGTGATATTTGGAAGCCCATAGAGGGCTATGGTGAAAAAGGAAATATCTTCCGTTAAAAACTGGAAAGAAGCTTTCTGAGAAACTGCTCTGTGTTCTGTTAATTCATCTCACAGAGTTACATCTTTCCCTTCAAGAAGCCTATCGCTAAGGCTGTTCTTGTGGAATTGGCAAGGTGATATTTGGAAGCCCATAGAGGGCTATGGTGAAAAAGGAAATATCTTCCGTTCAAAACTGGAAAGAAACTTTCTGAGAAACCGCTCTGTGTTCTGTTAATTCATCTCACAGAGTTACATCTTTCCCTTGAAAACCCTTTCGCTAAGGCTATTCTTGTGGAAATGGCAAAGTGATATTTGGAAGCCCATAGAGGGCTATGGTGAAAAAGGAAATATCTTCCCTTCAAAACTGAAAAGAAGCTTTCTGAGAAACTGCTCTGTGTTCTGTTAATTCATCTCACAGAGTTACATCTTTCCCTTCAATAATGCTTTCACTAAGGGTGTTCTTGTGGAATTGGCAAAGTGATGTTGGAAGCCCATAGAGGGCTATGGTGAAAAAGGAAATAACTTCCGTTCAAACCTGGAAAGAAGCTTTCTGAGTAACTGCTCTGTGTTCCATTAATTCATCTCACAGAGTTACATCTTTCCCTTCAAGAAGCCTTTCGCTAAGGCTGTTCTTGTGGAATAGGCAAAGTGATATTTGGAAGCCCATAGAGGGCTATTGTGAAAAAGGAAATATCTTCCGTTCAAAACTGGAAAGAAGCTTTCTGAGAAACTGCTCTCTGTTGTGTTAATTCATCTCACAGAGTTACATCTTTCCCTTCAAGAAGTCTTTCGCTAAGGCTGTTCTTGTGGAATTGGCAAAGGGATATTTGTAAGCCCATAGAGGGCTATGGTGAAAAAGGAAATATCTTCCGTTCAAAACTGGAAAGAAGCTTTCTGAGAAACTGCTCTGTGTTCTGTTAATTCATCTCACAGAGTTACATCTTTCCCTTCAAGAAGCCTTTCGCTAAGTCTGTTCTTGTGGAATTGGCAAAGTGATATTTGGAAACCCATAGAGGGCTATGGTGAAAAAGGAAATATCTTCCGTTCAAAACTGGAAAGAAGCTTTCTGAGAAACTGCTCTGTGTTCTGTTAATTCATCGCAGAGAGTTACATCTTTTCCTTCATGAAGCCGTTCCCTAAGGGTGTTCTTGTGGAATTGGCAAAGTGATATTTGGAAGCCCATAGAGGGATATGGTGAAAAAGGAAATATCTTCAGTTCAAAACTGGAAAGAAGCTTTCTGAGAAACTACTCTGTGTTCTGTTAATTTATCTCACAGAGTTACATCTTTCCCATCATGAAGCCTTTCGCTAAGGCTGTTCTTGTGGAATTGGCAAACTGATATTTGGAAGCCCATAGAGGGATATGGTGAAAAAGGAAATATCTTCCGTTCCAAACTGGAAAGAAGCTTTCTGAGAAACTGCTCTGTGTTCTGTTAATTCATCTCACAGAGTTACATCTTTCCCATCAAGAAGCCTTTCGCTAAGGCTGTTTTTGTGGAATTGGCAAAGCGATATTTGGAAGCCCATAGAGGGATATGGTGAAAAAGGAAATATCTTCAGTTCAAAACTGGAAAGAAGCTTTCTGAGAAACTGCTCTGTGTTCTGTTAATTCATCTCACAGCGTTACATCTTTCCCTTCAAGAAGCCTTTCGCTAAGGCTGTTCTTGTGGAATTGGCAAAGTGATATTTGGAAGCCCATAGAGGGCTATGGTGAAAAAGAAAATATCTTCCGTTCAAAACTGGAAAGAAGCTTTCTGAGAAACTGCTCTGTGTTCTGTTAATTCATCTCACATAGTTATATCTTTCACTTCAAGAAGCCTTTCGCTAAGGCTGTTCTTGTGGAATTGGCAAAGGGATATTTGGAAGCCCATAGAGGGCTACGGTGAAAAAGGAAATATCTTCCGTTGTAAACTGCAAAGAAGCTTTCTGAGTATCTGCTCTGTGTTCTGTAAATTCATCTCACAGAGTTACATCTTTCCCTTCAAGAAGCCTTTCGCTAAGGCTGTTCTTGTGGAATTGGCAAAGTGATATTTGGAAGCCCATAGCGGGCTATGGTGAAAAAGGAAATATCTTCCGTTCCAAATTAGAAAGAAGCTCTCTGAGAAACTGCTCTGTGTTATGTTAATTCATCTCACAGAGTTACATCTTTCCCTTCAAGAAGCCTTTCGCTAAGGCTGTTCTTGTGTAATTGGCAAAGGGATATTTGAAAGCCCTTAGAGGGCTATGGTGAAAAAGGAAATATCTTCCGTTCAAAACTGGAAAGAAGCTTTCTGAGAAACTGCTCTGTGTTCTGTTAATTCATCTCACTGAGTTACATCTTTCCCTTCAAGAAGCCTTTGGTGAAAAACGAAATATCTTCCGTTCAAAACTGGAAAGAAGCTTTCTGAGAAACTGCTCTGTGTTCTGTTAATTCATCTCACAGCGTTACATCTTTCCCTTCAAGAAGCCTTTCGCTAAGGCTGTTCTTGTGGAATTGGCAAAGTGATATTTGGAAGCCCATAGAGGGCTATGGTGAAAAAGGAAATATCTTCCGTTCAAAACTGGAAAGAAGCTTTCTGAGAAACTGCTCTGTGTTCTGTTAATTCATCTCACAGAGTTACATCTTTCCCTTCAAAAAGCCTTTCGCTAAGGCTGTTCTTGTGGAATTGGCAAAGGGATATTTGGAAGCCCATAGAGGGATACGGTGAAAAAGGAAATATCTTCCGTTGTAAACAGCAAAGAAGCTTTCTGAGAAACTGCTCTGTGTTCTGTTAATTCATCTCACAGAGTTACATCTTTCCCTTCAAGAAGCCTTTCGCTAAGGCTGTTCTTGTGGAATTGGCAAAGTGATATTTGGAAGCCCATAGCGGGCTATGGTAAAAAAGGAAATATCTTCCTTTAAAAACTGGAAAGAAGCTTTATGAGCAACTGCTCTGTGTTCTGTTAATTCATCTCACAGAGTTACATCTTTCCCTTGAAGAAGCCTTTCGCTAAGGCTGTTCTTGTAGAATTGGCAAAGTGATATTCGGAAGCCCATTGAGGGCTATGTTGAAAAAGGAAATAACTTCCGTTCAAAACTGGAAAGAAGCTTTCTGAGAAACTGCTCTGTGTTCTGTTAATTCATCTCACAGAGTTACATCTTTCCCTTCAAGAAGCCTTTCGCTAAGGCTGTTCTTGTGGAATTGGCAAAGTGATATTTGGAAGCCCATAGAGTGCTTTGGTGAAAAAGGAAATATCTTCCGTTCAAAACTGGAAAGAAGCTTTCTGAGAAACTGCTCTGTGTTCTGTTAATTCATCTCACAGAGTTACATCTTTCCCTTCAAGAAGCTTTTAGCTAAGGCTTTTCTTGTGGAATTGGCAAAGTGATATTTTTAAGCCCCTAGAGGGCTATGGTGAAAAAGGAATTATCTTCCGTTCAAAACTGGAAAGAAGCTTTCTGAGAAACTGCTCTGTGTTCTGTTAATTCATCTCACAGAGTTACATCTTTCCCTTCAAGAAGTCTTTCGCTAAGGCTGTTCTTGTGCAATTGGCAAAGTGATATTTGGAAGCCCATATAGGGCTATGGTGAAAAAAGAAATATCTTTCGTTCAAAACTGGAAAGAAGCTTTCTGAGAAACTGCTCTGTGTTCTGTTAATTCATCTCACAGAGTTACATCTTTCCCTTCAATAATGCTTTCACTAAGGCTGTTCTTGTGGAATTGGCAAAGTGATATTTGGAAGCCATAGAGGGCTATGGTGAAAAAGGAAATATCTTCCGTTCAAAACTGGAAAGAAGCTTTCTGAGAAACTGCTCCGTGTTCTGTTAATTCATCTCACAGACTTACATCTTTCCCTTCCAGAAGCCTTTCGCTAAGGCTGTTCTTGTGCAATTGGCAAAGTGATATTTGGAAGCCCATAGAGGGCTATGGTGAAAAAGGAAATATCTTCTGTTCAAAACTGGAAAGAAGCTTTCTGAGAAACTGCTATGTGTTCTGTTAATTCATCTCACAGAGTTACATCTTTCCCTTTAAGAATGCTTTCACTAAGGCTGTTCTTGTGGAATTGGCAAAGTGATATTTGGAAGCCCATAGAGGGCTATGGTGAAAAAGGAAATATCTTCGGTTCAAAACTGGAAAGAAGCTTTCTGAGAAACTGCTCTGTGTTCCGTTAATTCATCTCACAGAGTTACATCGTTCCCTTCAAGAAGACTTTCGCTAAGGCAGTTCTTGTGGAATTGGCAAAGTGATATTTGGAACCCATTAGAGGGCTATGGTGAAAAAGGAAATATCTTCCGTTCTAAACTGGAAAGAAGCTTTCTGAGAAACTGCTCTGTGTTCTGTTAATTCATCTCACAGAGTTACATCTTTCCCTTCAAGAAGCCTTTCGCTAAGGCTGTTCTTGTGGAATAGGCAAAGTGATATTTGGAAGCCCATAGAGGGCTATGGTGAAAGAGGAAATATCTTCCGTTCAAAACTGGAAAGAAGCTTTCTGAGAAACTGCTCTGTGTTGTGTTAATTCATCTCACAGAGTTACATCGTTCCCTTCAAGAAGCCTTTCGCTAAGGCTGTTCTTGTGGAATTGGCAAAGTGATATTGGGAACCCATTAGAGGGTTATGGTGAATAAGGAAATATCTTCCGTTCAAAACTGGAAAGAAGCTTTCTGAGAAACTGCTCTGTGTTCTGTTAATTCATCTCACAGAGTTACATCTTTCCCTTCAGGAAGGCTTTCGCTAAGGCTGTTCTTGTGGAAATTGCAAGGTGATATTTGGAAGCCCATAGAGGGCTATGGTGAAAAAGGAAATATATTCCGTTCAAAACTGGAAAGAAGCTTTCTGAGAAACTGCTCTGAGTTCTGTTAATTCATCTCACAGAGTTACATCTTTCCCTTCAGGAAGCCTTTCGCTAAGGCTGTTCTTGTGGAATTGGCAAAGGGATATTTGGAAGCCCATCGAGGGCTATGGTGAAAAAGGAAATATCTTCCGTTCAAAACTGGAAAGAAGCTTTCTGAGAAACTGCTCTGTGTTCTGTGAATTCATCTCACAGAGTTACATCTTTCCTTTCAGGAAGCCTTTCTCTAAGGCTGTTCTTGTGGAATTGGCAAAGTGGTATTTGGAAGCCCATAGAGGGCTATGGTGAAAAAATAAATATCTTTCGTTCAAAACTGGAAAGAAGCTTTCTGAGAAACTGCTCTGTGTTCTGTTAATTCATCGCAGAGAGTTACATCTTTTCCTTCAAGAAGCCGTTCGCTAAGGCTGTTCTTGTGGAATTGGCAAAGTGATATTTGGAAGCCCATAGAGGGCTATGGTGAAAAAGGAAATATCTTCCGTTCAAAACTGGAAAGAAGCTTTCTGAGAAACTGCTGTCTGTTGTGTTAATTCATCTCACAGAGTTACATCTTTCCCTTCAAGAAGTCTTTCGCTAAGGCTGTTCTTGTGGAATTGGCAAAGGGATATTTGTAAGCCCATAGAGGGCTATGGTGAAAAAGGAAATATCTTCCGTTCAAAACTGGAAAGAAGCTTTCTGTGAAACTGCTCTGTGTTCTGTTAATTCATCTCACAGAGTTACATCTTTCCCTTCAAGAAGCCTTTCGCTAAGTCTGTTCTTGTGGAATTGGCAAAGTGATATTTGGAAACCCATAGAGGGCTATGGTGAAAAAGGAAATATCTTCCGTTCAAAACTGGAAAGAAGCTTTCTGAGAAACTGCTCTGTGTTCTGTTAATTCATCGCAGAGAGTTACATCTTTTCCTTCAAGAAGCCGTTCGCTAAGGGTGTTCTTGTGGAATTGGCAAAGTGATATTTGGAAGCCCATAGAGGGATATGGTGAAAAAGGAAATATCTTCAGTTCAAAACTGGAAAGAAGCTTTCTGAGAAACTACTCTGTGTTCTGTTAATTTATCTCACAGAGTTACATCTTTCCCATCATGAAGCCTTTCGCTAAGGCTGTTCTTGTGGAATTGGCAAACTGATATTTGGAAGCCCATAGAGGGATATGGTGAAAAAGGAAATATCTTCCGTTCCAAACTGGAAAGAAGCTTTATGAGAAACTGCTCTGTGTTCTGTTAATTCATCTCACAGAGTTACATCTTTCCCTTCAAGAAGCCTTTCGCTAAGGCTGTTCTTGTGGAATTGGCAAAGGGATATTTGGAAGCCCTTAGAGGGCAATGGTGAAAAAGGAAGTGTCTTCCGTTCAAAACTCGAAAGAAGCTTTCTGAGAAACTGCTCAGTGTTCTGTTAATTCATCTCACTGAGTTACATCTTTCCCTTCAAGAATGCTTTCACTAAGGCTGTTCTTGTGGAATTGGCAAAGTGATATTTGGAAGCCCATAGAGGGCTATGGTGAAAAAGGAAATATCTTCGGTTCAAAACTGGAAAGAAGCTTTCTGAGAAACTGCTCTGTGTTCCGTAATTCATCTCACAGAGTTACATAGTTCCCTTCAATAAGCCTTTCTCTAAGGCTCTTCTTGTAGAACTGGCAAAGTGATATTTGCAACCCATTAGAGGGCTATGGTGAAAAAGGAAATATCTTCCGTTCAAAACTGGAAAGAAGCTTTCTGAGAAACTGCTCTGTGTTCTGTTAATTCATCTCACAGAGTTACATCTTTCCCTTCAAGAAGCCTTTCGCTAAGGCTGTTCTTGTGGAATAGGCAAAGTGATATTTGGAAGACCATAGAGGGCTATGGTGAAAAAGGAAATATCTTCCGTTCAAAACTGGAAAGAAGCTTTCTGAGAAACTGCTCTGTGTTCTGTTAATTCATCTCACAGAGTTACATCTTTTCCTTCAAGAATCCTTTCGCTAAGGCTGTTCTTGTGGAATTGGCAAAGTGATATTTCGAAACCATTAGAGGGCTATGGTGAAAAAGGAAATATCTTCCGTTCAAAACTGGAAAGAAGCTTCCTGAGAAACTGCTCTGTGTTCTGTTAATTCATCTCACAGAGTTACATCTTTCCCATCAAAAAGCCTTTCGCTAAGGCTGTTCTTGTGGAATAGGCAAAGTGATATTTGGAAGCCCATAGAGGGCTGTGGTGAAAAAGGAAATATCTTCCGTTCAAAACTGGAAAGAAGCTTTCTGAGAAACTGCTCTGTGTTCTGTTAATTCATCTCACAGAGTTACATCTTTCCCTTCAAGAAGCCTTTCGCTAAGGCTGTTCTTGTGGAATTGGCAAAGGGATATTTGAAAGCCCATAGAGGGCTTTGGTGAAAAAGGAAATATCTTCCGTTCAAAACTGGAAAGAAGCTTTCTGAGAAACTGCTCTGTGTTCTGTTAATTCATCTCACAGAGTTACATCTTTCCCTTCAAGAAGCCTTTCGCTAAGTCTGTTCTTCTGGAAATGGCAAAGTGATATTTGGAAACCCATAGAGGGCTATGGTGAAAAAGGAAATATCTTCCGTTCAAAACTGGAAAGAAGCTTTCTGAGAAACTGCTCTGTGTTCTGTTAATTCATCGCAGAGAGTTACATCTTTTCCTTCAAGAAGCCGTTCGCTAAGGCTGTTCTTGTGGAATTGGCAAAGTGATATTTGGAAGCCCATAGAGGGATATGGTGAAAAAGGAAATATCTTCAGTTCAAAACTGGAAAGAAGCTTTCTGAGAAACTGCTCTGTGTTCTGTTAATTCATCTCACAGAGTTACATCTTTCCCATCAAGAAGCCTTTCGCTAAGGCTGTTCTTGTGGAATTGGCAAAGCGATATTTGGAAGCCCATAGAGGGATATGGTGAAAAAGGAAATATCTTCAGTTCAAAACTGGAAAGAAGCTTTCTGAGAAACTGCTCTGTGTTCTGTTAATTCATCTCACAGCGTTATATCTTTCACTTCAAGAAGCCTTTCGCTAAGGCTGTTCTTGTGGAATTGGCAAAGGGATATTTGGAAGCCCATAGAGGGCTACGGTGAAAAAGGAAATATCTTCCGTTGTAAACTGCAAAGAAGCTTTCTGAGTATCTGCTCTGTGTTCTGTAAATTCATCTCACAGAGTTACATCTTTCCCTTCAAGAAGCCTTTCGCTAAGGCTGTTCTTGTGGAATTGGCAAAGTGATATTTGGAAGCCCATAGCGGGCTATGGTGAAAAAGGAAATATCTTCCGTTCCAAATTAGAAAGAAGCTCTCTGAGAAACTGCTCTGTGTTCTGTTAATTCATCTCACAGAGTTACATCTTTCCCTTCAAGAAGCCTTTCGCTAAGGCTGTTCTTGTGTAATTGGCAAAGGGATATTTGAAAGCCCTTAGAGGGCTATGGTGAAAAAGGAAATATCTTCCGTTCAAAACTGGAAAGAAGCTTTCTGAGAAACTGCTCTGTGTTCTGTTAATTCATCTCACTGAGTTACATCTTTCCCTTCAAGAAGCCTTTGGTGAAAAACGAAATATCTTCCGTTCATAACCGGAAAGAAGCTTTCTGAGAAACTGCTCTGTGTTCTGTTAATTCATCTCACAGAGTTACATCTTTCCCTTCAAGAAGCCTTTCGCTAAGGCTGTTCTTGTGGAATGGGCAAAGTGATATTTAGAAGCCCATAGAGGGCTATGGTGAAAAAGGAAATATCTTCCGTTCAAAACTGGAAAGAAGCTTTCTGAGAAACTGCTCTGTGTTCTGTTAATTCATCTCACAGCGTTACATCTTTCCCTTCAAGAAGCCTTTCGCTAAGGCTGTTCTTGTGGAATTGGCAAAGTGATATTTGGAAGCCCATAGAGGGCTATGGTGAAAAAGGAAATATCTTCCGTTCAAAACTGGAAAGAAGCTTTCTGAGAAACTGCTCTGTGTTCTGTTAATTCATCTCACAGAGTTACATCTTTCCCTTCAAAAAGCCTTTCGCTAAGGCTGTTCTTGTGGAATTGGCAAAGGGATATTTGGAAGCCCATAGAGGGATACGGTGAAAAAGGAAATATCTTCCGTTGTAAACAGCAAAGAAGCTTTCTGAGAAACTGCTCTGTGTTCTGTTAATTCATCTCACAGAGTTACATCTTTCCCTTCAAGAAGCCTTCGCTAAGGCTGTTCTTGTGGAATAGGCAAAGTGATATTTGGAAGCCCATAGCGGGCTATGGTAAAAAAGGAAATATCTTCCTTTAAAAACTGGAAAGAAGCTTTATGAGCAACTGCTCTGTGTTCTGTTAATTCATCTCACAGAGTTACATCTTTCCCTTGAAGAAGCCTTTCGCTAAGGCTGTTCTTGTAGAATTGGTAAAGTGATATTCGGAAGCCCATTGAGGGCTATGTTGAAAAAGGAAATAACTTCCGTTCAAAACTGGAAAGAATCTTTCTGAGAAACTGCTCTGTGTTCTGTTAATTCATCTCACAGAGTTACATCTTTTCCTTCAAGAAGCCTTTCGCTAAGGCTGTTCTTGTGGAATTGGCAAAGTGATATTTGGAAGCCCATAGAGGGCTTTGGTGAAAAAGGAAATATCTTCCGTTCAAAACTGGAAAGAAGCTTTCTGAGAAACTGCTCTGTGTTCTGTTAATTCATCTCACAGAGTTACATCTTTCCCTTCAAGAAGCTTTTAGCTAAGGCTTTTCTTGTGGAATTGGCAAAGTGATATTTTTAAGCCCCTAGAGGGCTATGGTGAAAAAGGAATTATCTTCCGTTCAAAACTGGAAAGAAGCTTTCTGAGAAACTGCTCTGTGTTCTGTTAATTCATCTCACAGAGTTACATCTTTCCCTTCAAGAAGCCTTTCGCTAAGGCTGTTCTTTTGCAATTGGCAAAGTGATATTTGGAAGCCCATATAGGGCTATGGTGAAAAAAGAAATATCTTTCGTTCAAAACTGGAAAGAAGCTTTCTGAGAAACTGCTCTGTGTTCTGTTAATTCATCTCACAGAGTTACATCTTTCCCTTCAATAATGCTTTCACTAAGGCTGTTCTTGTGGAATTGGCAAAGTGATATTTGGAAGCCATAGAGGGCTATGGTGAAAAAGGAAATATCTTCCGTTCAAAACTGGAAAGAAGCTTTCTGAGAAACTGCTCCGTGTTCTGTTAATTCATCTCACAGACTTACATCTTTCCCTTCCAGAAGCCTTTCGCTAAGGCTGTTCTTGTGCAATTGGCGAAGTGATATTTGGAAGCCCATAGAGGGCTATGGTGAAAAAGGAAATATCTTCTGTTCAAAACTGGAAAGAAGCTTTCTGAGAAACTGCTATGTGTTCTGTTAATTCATCTCACAGAGTTACATCTTTCCCTTTAAGAATGCTTTCACTAAGGCTGTTCTTGTGGAATTGGCAAAGTGATATTTGGAAGCCCATAGAGGGCTATGGTGAAAAAGGAAATATCTTCGGTTCAAAACTGGAAAGAAGCTTTCTGAGAAACTGCTCTGTGTTCCGTTAATTCATCTCACAGAGTTACATCGTTCCCTTCAAGAAGACTTTCGCTAAGGCTGTTCTTGTGGAATTGGCAAAGTGATATTTGGAACCCATTAGAGGGCTATGGTGAAAAAGGAAATATCTTCCGTTCAAAACTGGAAAGAAGCTTTCTGAGAAACTGCTCTGTGTTGTGTTAATTCATCTCACAGAGTTACATCGTTCCCTTCAAGAAGCCTTTCGCTAAGGCTGTTCTTGTGGAATTGGCAAAGTGATATTGGGAACCCATTAGAGGGTTATGGTGAATAAGGAAATATCTTCCGTTCAAAACTGGAAAGAAGCTTTCTGAGAAACTGCTCTGTGTTCTGTTAATTCATCTCACAGAGTTACATCTTTCCCTTCAGGAAGGCTTTCGCTAAGGCTGTTCTTGTGGAAATTGCAATGTGATATTTGGAAGCCCATAGAGGGCTATGGTGAAAAAGGAAATATATTCCGTTCAAAACTGGAAAGAAGCTTTCTGAGAAACTGCTCTGAGTTCTGTTAATTCATCTCACAGAGTTACATCTTTCCCTTCAGGAAGCCTTTCGCTAAGGCTGTTCTTGTGGAATTGGCAAAGGGATATTTGGAAGCCCATCGAGGGCTATGGTGAAAAAGGAAATATCTTCCGTTCAAAACTGGAAAGAAGCTTTCTGAGAAACTGCTCTGTGTTCTGTGAATTCATCTCACAGAGTTACATCTTTCCCTTCAGGAAGCCTTTCTCTAAGGCTGTTCTTGTGGAATTGGCAAAGGGATATTTGGAAGCCCATAGAGGGCTACGGTGAAAAAGGAAATATCATCCGTTGTAAACTGCAAAGAAACTTTCTGAGAAACTGCTCTGTGTCCTGTAAATTCATCTCACAGAGTTACATCTTTCCCTTCAAGAAGACTTTCGCTAAGGCTGTTCTTGTGGAATAGGCAAAGTGATATTTGGAAGCCCATATAGGGCTATGGTGAAAAAATAAATATCTTTCGTTCAAAACTGGAAAGAAGCTTTCTGAGAAACTGCTCTGTGTTCTGTTAATTCATCTCACAGAGTTACATCTTTCCCTACAATAATGCTTTCACTAAGGCTGTTCTTGTGGAATTGGCAAAGTGATATTTGGAAGCCATAGAGGGCTATGGTGAAAAAGGAAATATCTTCCGTTCAAAACTGGGAAGAAGCTTTCTGAGAAACTGCTCTGTGTTCTGTTAATTCATCTCACAGAGTTACATCTTTCCCTTCAAGAAGCCTTTGGTGAAAAACGAAATATCTTCCGGTCATAACTGGAAAGAAGCTTTCTGAGAAACTGCTCTGTGTTCTGTTAATTCATCTCACAGAGTTACATCTTTCCCTTCAAGAAGCCTTTCGCTAAGTCTGTTCTTCTGGAAATGGCAAAGTGATATTTGGAAACCCATAGAGGGCTATGGTGAAAAAGGAAATATCTTCCGTTCAAAACTGGAAAGAAGCTTTCTGAGAAACTGCTCTGTGTTCTGTTAATTCATCGCAGAGAGTTACATCTTTCCTTCAAGAAGCCGTTCGCTAAGGCTGTTCTTGTGGAATTGGCAAAGTGATATTTGGAAGCCCATAGAGGGATATGGTGAAAAAGGAAATATCTGCAGTTCAAAACTGGAAAGAAGCTTTCTGAGAAACTGCTCTGTGTTCTGTTAATTCATCTCACAGAGTTACATCTCTCCCTTCAAGAAGACTTTTACTAAGGCTGTTCTTGTGCAATTGGAAAAGTGATATTTGGAAGCCCATAGAGGGCTATGGTGAAAAAGGAAATATCTTCCGTTCAAAACTGGAAAGAAGCTTTCTGAGAAACTGCTCTGTTTTCTGTTAATTCATCTCACAGAGTTACATCTTTCCCTTCAAGAAGCCTTTCGCTAAGGCTGCTCTTGTGGAATTGGCAAAGTGATATTTGGAAAAAATTAGAGTGCTATGGTGAAAAAGGAAATATCTTCCGTTGAAAACTGGAAAGAAGCTTTCTGAGAAACTGCTCTGTGTTCTGTTAATTCATCTCACAGAGTTACATCTTTCCCATCAAGAAGCCTTTTGCTAAGGCTATTCTTGTGGAATAGGCAAAGTGATATTTGGAAGCCCATAGAGGGCTATGGTGAAAAAGGAAATAGCTTCCGTTCAAAACAGGAAAGAAGCTTTCTGAGAAACTGCTCTGTGTTCTGTTAATTCATCTCACAGAGTTACATCTTTCCCTTCAAAACCCTTTAGCTAAGGCTGTTCTTGTTTAATTGGAAAAGTGATATTTGGAAGCCCATAGAGGGCTATGGTGAAAAAGGAAATATCTTTCGTTAAAAACTGGAAAAAAGCTTTCTGAGAAACTGCTCTGTGTTCTGTTAATTCATCTCACAGAGTTACATCTTTCCCTTCAAGAAGCCTATCGCTAAGGCTGTTCTTGTGGAATTGGCAAGGTGATATTTGGAAGCCCATAGAGGGCTATGGTGAAAAAGGAAATATCTTCCGTTCAAAACTGTAAAGAAACTTTCTGAGAAACCGCTCTGTGTTCTGTTAATTCATTTCACAGAGTTACATCTTTCCCTTGAAAACCCTTTCGCTAAGGCTATTCTTGTGGAAATGGCAAAGTGATATTTGGAAGCCCATAGAGGGCTACGGTGAAAAAGGAAATATCTTCCCTTCAAAACTGGAAAGAAGCTTTCTGAGAAACTGCTCTGTGTTCTGTTAATTCATCTCACAGAGTTACATCTTTCCCTTCAATAATGCTTTCACTATGGGTGTTCTTGTGGAATTGGCAAAGTGATATTTGGAAGCCCATAGAGGGCTATGGTGAAAAAGGAAATATCTTCCGTTCAAAACTGGAAAGAAGCTTTCTGAGAAACTGCTCCGTGTTCTGTTAATTCATCTCACAGATTTACATCTTTCCCTTCCAGAAGCCTTTCGCTAAGGCTGTTCTTGTGCAATTGGCAAAGTGATATTTGGAAGCCCATAGAGGGCTATGGTGAAAAAGGAAATATCTTCTGTTCAAAACTGGAAAGAAGCTTTCTGAGAAACTGCTATGTGTTCTGTTAATTCATCTCACAGAGTTACATCTTTCCCTTTAAGAATGCTTTCACTAAGGCTGTTCTTGTGGAATTGGCAAAGTGATATTTGGAAGCCCATAGAGGGCTATGGTGAAAAAGGAAATATCTTCGGTTCAAAAATGGAAAGAAGTTTTCTGAGAAACTGCTCTGTGTTCCGTTAATTCATCTCACAGAGTTACATCGTTCCCTTCAAGAAGACTTTCGCTAAGGCTGTTCTTGTGGAATTGGCAAAGTGATATTTGGAACCCATTAGAGGGCTATGGTGAAAAAGGAAATATCTTCCGTTCAAAACTGGAAAGAAGCTTTCTGAGAAACTGCTCTGTGTTCTGTTAATTCATCTCACAGAGTTACATCTTTCCCTTCAAGAAGCCTTTCGCTAAGGCTGTTCTTGTGGAATAGGCAAAGTGATATTTGGAAGCCCATAGAGGGCTATGGCGAAAAAGGAAATATCTTCCGTTCAAAACTGGAAAGAAGCTTTCTGAGAAACTGCTCTGTGTTGTGTTAATTCATCTCACAGAGTTACATCGTTCCCTTCAAGAAGCCTTTCGCTAAGGCTGTACTTGTGGAATTGGCAAAGTGATATTGGGAACCCATTAGAGGGCTATGGTGAAAAAGGAAATATCTTCCGTTCAAAACTGGAAAGAAGCTTTCTGAGAAACTGCTCTGTGTTCTGTTAATTCATCTCACAGAGTTACATCTTTCCCTTCAGGAAGGCTTTCGCTACGGCTGTTCTTGTGGAATTTGCAAGGTGATATTTGGAAGCCCATAGAGGGCTATGGTGAAAAAGGAAATATATTCCGTTCAAAACTGGAAAGAAGCTTTCTGAGAAACTGCTCTGAGTTCTGTTAATTCATCTCACAGAGTTACATCTTTCCCTTCAAGAAGCCTTTCGCTAAGCCTGTTCTTGTGGAATTGGCAAAGGGATATTTGGAAGCCCATAGAGGGCTATGGTGAAAAAGGAAATATCTTCGGTTCAAAACTGGAAAGAAGCTTTCTGAGAAACTGCTCTGTGTTCTGTTAATTCATCTCACAAAGTTACATCTTTCCATTCAAGAAGCCTTTCGCTAAGCCTGTTCTTGTGGAATTGGCAAAGGGATATTTGGAAGCCCTTAGTGGGCTATGGTGAAAAAGGAAATACCTTAAGTTCAAAACTGGAAAGAAGCTTTCTGAGAAACTGCTCTGTGTTCTGTGAATTTATCTCACAGAGTTACATCTTTCCCTTCAGGAAGCCTTTTGCTAAGGCTGTTCTTGTGGAATTGGCAAAGTGATATTTGGAAGCCCATATAGGGCTATGGTGAAAAAAGAAATATCTTTCGTTCAAAACGGGAAAGAAGCTTTCTGAGAAACTGCTCTGTGTTCTGTTAATTCATCTCACAGAGTTACATCTTTCCCTTCAATAATGCTTTCACTAAGGCTGTTCTTGTGGAATTGGCAAAGTGATATTTGGAAGCCATAGAGGGCTATGGTGTAAAAGGAAATATCTTCCGTTCAAAACTGGAAAGAAGCTTTCTGAGAAACAGCTCCGTGTTCTGTTAATTCATCTCACAGAATTACATCTTTCCCTTCCAGAAGCCTTTCGCTAAGGTTGTTCTTGTGCAATTGGCAAAGTGATATTTGGAAGCCCATAGAGGGCAATGGTGAAAAAGGAAATATCTTCTGTTCAAAACTGGAAAGAAGCTTTCTGAGAAACTGCTATGTGTTCTGTTAATTCATCTCACAGAGTTACATCTTTCCCTTCAAGAATGCTTTCACTAAGGCTGTTCTTGTGGAATTGGCAAAGTGATATTTGGAAGCCCATAGAGGGCTATGGTGAAAAAGGAAATATCTTCGGTTCAAAACTGGAAAGAAGCTTTCTGAGAAACTGCTCTGTGTTCTGTTAATTCATCTCACAGAGTTACATCTTTCCCTTCAAGAAGACTTTTTCTATGGCTGTTCCTGTGGAATTGGCAAAGGGATATTTGGAAGCCCATAGAGGGCTATGGTGAAAAAGGAAATATCTTCCGTTCAAAACTGGAAAGAAGCTTTCTGAGAAACTGCTCTGTGTTCTGTTAATTCATCGCAGAGAGTTACATCTTTTCCTTCAAGAAGCCGTTCGCTAAGGCTGTTCTTGTGGAATTGGCAAAGTGATATTTGGAATCCCATAGAGGGCTATGGTGAAAAAGAAAATATCTTCCGTTCAAAACTGGAAAGAAGCTTTCTGAGAAACTGCTCTGTGTTCTGTTAATTCATCTCACAGAGTTACATCTTTCACTTCAAGAAGCCTTTCGCTAAGGCTGTTCTTGTGGAATTGGCAAAGGGATATTTGGAAGCCCATAGAGGGCTACGGTGAAAAAGGAAATATCTTCCGTTGTAAACTGCAAAGAAGCTTTCTGAGAAACTGCTCTGTGTTCTGTAAATTCATCTCACAGCGTTACATCTTTCCCTTCAAGAAGCCTTTCGCTAAGGCTGTTCTTGTGGAATTGGCAAAGTGATATTTGGAAGCCCATAGCGGGCTATGGTAAAAAAGGAAATATCTTCCTTTAAAAACTGGAAAGAAGCTTTCTGAGAAACTGCTCTGTGTTCTTTTAATTCATCTCACAGAGTTACATCTTTCCCTTCAAGAAGCCTTTCGCTAAGGCTGTTCTTGTGGAATTTGCAACGTGATATTCGGAAGCCCATTGAGGGCTATGGTGAAAAAGGAAATAACTTCCGTTCAAAACTGGAAAGAAGCTTTCTGAGAAACTGCTCTGTGTTCTGTTAATTCATCTCACAGAGTTACATCTTTCCCTTCAAGAAGCCTTTCGCTAAGGCTGTTCTTTTGGAATTGGCAAAGTGATATTTGGAAGCCCATAGAGGGCTATGGTGAAAAAGGAAATATCTTCCGTTCCAAATTGGAAAGAAGCGCTCTGAGAAACTGCTCTGTGTTCTGTTAATTCATCTCACAGGGTTACATCTTTCCCTTCAAGAAGCCTTTCGCTAAGGCTGTTCTTGTGTAATTGGCAAAGGGATATTTGAAAGCCCTTAGAGGGCTATGGTGAAAAAGGAAATATCTTCCGTTCAAAACTGGAAAGAAGCTTTCTGAGAAACTTCTCTGTGTTCTGTTAATTCATCTCACTGAGTTACATCTTTCCCTTCAAGAAGCCTTTGGTGAAAAACGAAATATCTTCCTTTCATAACTGGAAAGAAGCTTTCTGAGAAACTGCTCTGTGTTCTGTTAATTCATCTCACAGAGTTACATCTTTCCCTTCAAGAAGCCTTTCGCTAAGGCTGTTCTTGTGGAATGGGCAAAGTGATATTTGGAAGCCCATAGAGGGCTATGGTGAAAAAGGAAATATCTTCCGTTCAAAACTGGAAAGAAGCTTTCTGAGAAACTGCTCTGTGTTCTGTTAATTCATCTCACAGAGTTACATCTTTCCCTTCAAGAATCCTTTCGCTAAGGCTGTTCTTGTGGAATTGGAAAAGTGATATTTGGAAGCCCATAGCGGGCTATGGAAAAAAAGGAAATATCTTCATTTAAAAACTGGAAAGAAGCTTTATGAGCAACTGCTCTGTGTTCTGTTAATTCATCTCACAGAGTTACATCTTTCCCTTCAAGAAGCCTTTCGCTAAGGCTGTTCTTCTGGAATTGGCAAAGTGATATTCGGAAGCCCATTGAGGGCTATGTTGAAAAAGGAAATAACTTCCGTTCAAAACTGGAAAGAAGCTTTCTGAGAAACTGCTCTGTGTTCTGTTAATTCATCTCACAGAGTTACATCTTTCCCTTCAAGAAGCCTTTCGCTAAGTCTGTTCTTGTGGAATTGGCAAAGTGATATTTGGAAGCCCATAGAGGGCTTTGGTGAAAAAGGAAATATCTTCCGTTCAAAACTGGAAAGAAGCTTTCTGAGAAACTGCTCTGTGTTCTGTTACTTCATCTCACAGAGTTACATCTTTCCCTTCAAGAAGCTTTTAGCTAAGGCTTTTCTTGTGGAATTGGCAAAGGGATATTTGGAAGCCCATAGAGGGCTACGGTGATAAAGGAAATATCTTCCGTTGAAAACTGGAAAGAGGCTTTCTGAGAAACTGCTATGTGTTCTGTTAATTCATCTCACATGCTTACATCTTTCCCTTCAAGAAGCCTTTCGCTAAGGCTGTTCTTGTGGAATTGGCAAAGTGATATTTTTAAGCCCATAGAGGTCTACGGTGAAAAACGAAATATCTTCCTTTAAAAACTGGAAAGAAGCTTTCTGAGAAACTGCTCTGTGTTCTATTAATTCATCTCACAGAGTTACATCTTTCCATTCAAGAAGCCTTTCGCTAAGGCTGTTCTTGTGGATTTGGCAAAGGGATATTTGGAAGCCCATAGAGGGCTATGGTGAAAAAGGAAATATCTTCCGTTCAAAACTGGAAAGAAGCTTTCTGAGAAACTGCTCTGTGTTCTGTTAATTCATCTCACAGAGTTACATCTCTCCCTTCAAGAAGACTTTTACTAAGGCTGTTCTTGTGCAATTGGAAAAGTGATATTTGGAAGCCCATAGATGGCTATGGTGAAAAAGGAAATATCTTCCGTTCAAAACTGGAAAGAAGCTTTCTGAGAAACTGCTCTGTTTTCTGTTAATTCATCTCACAGAGTTACATCTTTCCCTTCAAGAAGCCTTTCGCTAAGGCTGCTCTTGTGGAATTGGCAAAGTGATATTTGGAAAATATTAGAGTGCTATGGTGAAAAAGGAAATATCTTCCGTTGAAAACTGGAAAGAAGCTTTCTGAGAAACTGCTCTGTGTTCTGTTAATTCATCTCACAGAGTTACATCTTTCCCATCAAGAAGCCTTTTGCTAAGGCTGTTCTTGTGGAATAGGCAAAGTGATATTTGGAAGCCCATAGAGGGCTATGGTGAAAAAGTAAATATCTTCCGTTCAAAACAGGAAAGAAGCTTTCTGAGAAACTGCTCTGTGTTCTGTTAATTCATCTCACAGAGTTACATCTTTCCCTTCAAAACCCTTTAGCTAAGGCTGTTCTTGTTTAATTGGAAAAGTGATATTTGGAAGCCCATAGAGGGCTATGGTGAAAAAGGAAATATCTTTCGTTAAAAACTGGAAAAAAGCTTTCTGAGAAACTGCTCTGTGTTCTGTTAATTCATCTCACAGTGTTACATCTTTCCCTTCAAGAAGCCTATCGCTAAGGCTGTTGTTGTGGAATTGGCAAGGTGATATTTCGAAGCCCATAGAGGGCTATGGTGAAAAAGGAAATATCTTCCGTTCAAAACTGGAAAGAAACTTTCTGAGAAACCGCTCTGTGTTCTGTTAATTCATCTCACAGAGTTACATCTTTCCCTTGAAAACCCTTTCGCTAAGGCTATTCTTGTGGAAATGGCAAAGTGATATTTGGAAGCCCATAGAGGGCTATGGTGAAAAAGGAAATATCTTCCCTTCAAAACTGGACAGAAGCTTTCTGAGAAACTGCTCTGTGTTCTGTTAATTCATCTCACAGAGTTACATCTTTCCCTTCAATAATGCTTTCACTAAGGATGTTCTTGCGGAATTGGCAAAGTGATATTTGGAAGGCCATAGAGGGCTATGGTGAAAAAGGAAATAACTTCCGTTCAAAACTGGAAAGAAGCTTTCTGAGTAACTGCTCTGTGTTCCGTTAATTCATCTCACAGAGTAACATCGTTCCCTTCAAGAAGCCTTTCGCTAAGGCTGTTCTTGTGGAATTCCAAAGTGATATTGGGAACCCATTAGAGGGCTATGATGAAAAAGGAAATATCTTCCGTTCAAAACTGGAAAGAAGCTTTCTGAGAAACTGCTCTGTGTTCTGTTAATTCTCTCACGGAGTTACATCTTTCCCTTCAGGAAGGCTTTTGCTAAAGCTGTTCTTGTGGAATTGGCAAAGGGATATTTGGAAGCCCATAGATGGCTATGGTAAAAAAGGAAATATATTCCGTTCAAAACTGGAAAGAAGCTTTCTGAGAAACTGCTCTGTGTTCTCTTAATTCATCTCACAGAGTTACATCTTTCCCTTCAAGAAGCCTTTTGCTAAGGCTGTTCTTGTGGAATTGGCAAATTGATACTTAGAAGGCCATAGAGGGCTATGGTGAAAAAGGAAATATCTTCCGTTCAAAACTGGAAGGAAGCTTTCTGAGAAACTGCTCTATGTTCTGTTAATTCATCTCACAGAGTTACATCTTTCCCTTCAAGAAGCCTTTCGCTAAGGCTGTTCTTGTGGAATAGGCAAAGTGATATTTGGAAGCCCTAGAGGGCTATGGTGAAAAACGAAATATCTTCCGTTAAAAACTAGAAAGAAGATTTCTGAGAAACTGCTCTGTGTTCTGTTAATTCATCTCACAGAGTTACATCTTTCCCTTCAGGAAGGCTTTTGCTAAGGCTGTTCTTGTGGAATTGGCAAAGGGATATTTGGAAGCCCATAGAGGGCTATTTTGAAAAAGGAAATATATTCCGTTCAAAACTGGAAAGAAGCTTTCTGAGAAACTGCTCTGTGTTCTCTTAATTCATCTCACAGAGTTACATCTTTCCCTTCAAGAAGCCTTTCGCTAAGGCTGTTCTTGTGGAATTGGCAAAGGGATATTTGGAACCCATTAGAGGTCTATGGCGGAAAAGGAAATATCTTCCGTTAAAAACTGGAAAGAAACTTTCTGAGAAACTGCTCTGTGTTCTGTTAATTCATCTCACAGAGTTACATCTTTCCCTTCAAGAAGCCTTTCGCTAAGGCTGTTCTTGTGGAATAGGCAAAGTGATATTTGGAAGCCCTAGAGGGCTATGGTGAAAAACGAAATATCTTCCGTTAAAAACTAGAAAGAAGATTTCTGAGAAACTGCTCTGTGTTCTGTTAATTCATCTCACAGAGTTACATCTTTCCCTTCAAGAAGCCTTTCGCTAAGGCTGTTCTTGTGCAATTGGCAAAGTGATATTTGGAAGCCCTTAGAGGGGTATGGTGAAAAAGGAAATATCTTCCGTTCAAAACAGGAAATGAAGCTTTCTGAGAAACTGCTCTGTGTTCTGTTAATTCATCTCACAGAGTTACATCTCTCCGTTCAAGAATGCTTTCCCTAAGCCTGTTCTTGTGAAATTGGCAAAGTGATATTTGGAAGCCCATAGAGGGCTATGGTGAAAAAGGAAATATCTTCGGTTCAAAACTGGAAAGAAGCTTTCTGAGAAACTGCTATGTGTTCCGTTAATTCATCTCACAGAGTTACATCGTTCGCTTCAAGAAGCCTTTCGCTAAGGCTGTTCTTGTGGAATTGGCAAAGTGATATTTCGAACCCATTAGAGGGCTATGGTGAAAAAGGAAATATCTTCCGTTCAAAACTGGAAAGAAGCTTTCTGAGAAACTGCTCTGGGTTCTGTTAATTCATCTCACAGAGTTACATCTGTCCCTTCAAGAAGCCTTTCGCTAAGGCTGTTCTTGTGGAATTGGCAAAGTGATATTTTTAAGCCCATAGAGGTCTACGGTGAAAAACGAAATATCTTCCTTTAAAAACTGGAAAGAAGCTTTCTGAGAAACTGCTCTGTGTTCTATTAATTCATCTCACAGAGTTAAATCTTTCCATTCAAGAAGCCTTTCGCTAAGGCTGTTCTTGTGGATTTGGCAAAGGGATATTTGGAAGCCCATAGAGGGCTATGGTGAAAAAGGAAATATCTTCCGTTCAAAACTGGAAAGAAGCTTTCTGAGAAACTGCTCTGTGTTCTGTTAATTCATCTCACAGAGTTACATCTCTCCCTTCAAGAAGACTTTTACTAAGGCTGTTCTTGTGCAATTGGAAAAGTGATATTTGGAAGCCCATAGATGGCTATGGTGAAAAAGGAAATATCTTCCGTTCAAAACTGGAAAGAAGCTTTCTGAGAAACTGCTCTGTTTTCTGTTAATTCATCTCACAGAGTTACATCTTTCCCTTCAAGAAGCCTTTCGCTAAGGCTGCTCTTGTGGAATTGGCAAAGTGATATTTGGAAAATATTAGAGTGCTATGGTGAAAAAGGAAATATCTTCCGTTGAAAACTGGAAAGAAGCTTTCTGAGAAACTGCTCTGTGTTCTGTTAATTCATCTCACAGAGTTACATCTTTCCCATCAAGAAGCCTTTTGCTAAGGCTGTTCTTGTGGAATAGGCAAAGTGATATTTGGAAGCCCATAGAGGGCTATGGTGAAAAAGTAAATATCTTCCGTTCAAAACAGGAAAGAAGCTTTCTGAGAAACTGCTCTGTGTTCTGTTAATTCATCTCACAGAGTTACATCTTTCCCTTCAAAACCCTTTAGCTAAGGCTGTTCTTGTTTAATTGGAAAAGTGATATTTGGAAGCCCATAGAGGGCTATGGTGAAAAAGGAAATATCTTTCGTTAAAAACTGGAAAAAAGCTTTCTGAGAAACTGCTCTGTGTTCTGTTAATTCATCTCACAGTGTTACATCTTTCCCTTCAAGAAGCCTATCGCTAAGGCTGTTGTTGTGGAATTGGCAAGGTGATATTTCGAAGCCCATAGAGGGCTATGGTGAAAAAGGAAATATCTTCCGTTCAAAACTGGAAAGAAACTTTCTGAGAAACCGCTCTGTGTTCTGTTAATTCATCTCACAGAGTTACATCTTTCCCTTGAAAACCCTTTCGCTAAGGCTATTCTTGTGGAAATGGCAAAGTGATATTTGGAAGCCCATAGAGGGCTATGGTGAAAAAGGAAATATCTTCCCTTCAAAACTGGACAGAAGCTTTCTGAGAAACTGCTCTGTGTTCTGTTAATTCATCTCACAGAGTTACATCTTTCCCTTCAATAATGCTTTCACTAAGGATGTTCTTGCGGAATTGGCAAAGTGATATTTGGAAGGCCATAGAGGGCTATGGTGAAAAAGGAAATAACTTCCGTTCAAAACTGGAAAGAAGCTTTCTGAGTAACTGCTCTGTGTTCCGTTAATTCATCTCACAGAGTAACATCGTTCCCTTCAAGAAGCCTTTCGCTAAGGCTGTTCTTGTGGAATTCCAAAGTGATATTGGGAACCCATTAGAGGGCTATGATGAAAAAGGAAATATCTTCCGTTCAAAACTGGAAAGAAGCTTTCTGAGAAACTGCTCTGTGTTCTGTTAATTCTCTCACGGAGTTACATCTTTCCCTTCAGGAAGGCTTTTGCTAAAGCTGTTCTTGTGGAATTGGCAAAGGGATATTTGGAAGCCCATAGATGGCTATGGTAAAAAAGGAAATATATTCCGTTCAAAACTGGAAAGAAGCTTTCTGAGAAACTGCTCTGTGTTCTCTTAATTCATCTCACAGAGTTACATCTTTCCCTTCAAGAAGCCTTTTGCTAAGGCTGTTCTTGTGGAATTGGCAAATTGATACTTAGAAGGCCATAGAGGGCTATGGTGAAAAAGGAAATATCTTCCGTTCAAAACTGGAAGGAAGCTTTCTGAGAAACTGCTCTATGTTCTGTTAATTCATCTCACAGAGTTACATCTTTCCCTTCAAGAAGCCTTTCGCTAAGGCTGTTCTTGTGGAATAGGCAAAGTGATATTTGGAAGCCCTAGAGGGCTATGGTGAAAAACGAAATATCTTCCGTTAAAAACTAGAAAGAAGATTTCTGAGAAACTGCTCTGTGTTCTGTTAATTCATCTCACAGAGTTACATCTTTCCCTTCAGGAAGGCTTTTGCTAAGGCTGTTCTTGTGGAATTGGCAAAGGGATATTTGGAAGCCCATAGAGGGCTATTTTGAAAAAGGAAATATATTCCGTTCAAAACTGGAAAGAAGCTTTCTGAGAAACTGCTCTGTGTTCTCTTAATTCATCTCACAGAGTTACATCTTTCCCTTCAAGAAGCCTTTCGCTAAGGCTGTTCTTGTGGAATTGGCAAAGGGATATTTGGAACCCATTAGAGGTCTATGGCGGAAAAGGAAATATCTTCCGTTAAAAACTGGAAAGAAACTTTCTGAGAAACTGCTCTGTGTTCTGTTAATTCATCTCACAGAGTTACATCTTTCCCTTCAAGAAGCCTTTCGCTAAGGCTGTTCTTGTGGAATAGGCAAAGTGATATTTGGAAGCCCTAGAGGGCTATGGTGAAAAACGAAATATCTTCCGTTAAAAACTAGAAAGAAGATTTCTGAGAAACTGCTCTGTGTTCTGTTAATTCATCTCACAGAGTTACATCTTTCCCTTCAAGAAGCCTTTCGCTAAGGCTGTTCTTGTGCAATTGGCAAAGTGATATTTGGAAGCCCTTAGAGGGGTATGGTGAAAAAGGAAATATCTTCCGTTCAAAACTGGAAATGAAGCTTTCTGAGAAACTGCTCTGTGTTCTGTTAATTCATCTCACAGAGTTACATCTCTCCGTTCAAGAATGCTTTCCCTAAGCCTGTTCTTGTGAAATTGGCAAAGTGATATTTGGAAGCCCATAGAGGGCTATGGTGAAAAAGGAAATATCTTCGGTTCAAAACTGGAAAGAAGCTTTCTGAGAAACTGCTATGTGTTCCGTTAATTCATCTCACAGAGTTACATCGTTCGCTTCAAGAAGCCTTTCGCTAAGGCTGTTCTTGTGGAATTGGCAAAGTGATATTTCGAACCCATTAGAGGGCTATGGTGAAAAAGGAAATATCTTCCGTTCAAAACTGGAAAGAAGCTTTCTGAGAAACTGCTCTGGGTTCTGTTAATTCATCTCACAGAGTTACATCTTTCCCTTCAAGAAGCCTTTCGCTAAGGCTGTTCTTGTGGAATAGGCAAAGTGATATTTGGAAGCCCATAGAGGGCTATGGTGAAAAAGGAAATATCTTCCGTTCAAAACTGGAAAAAAGCTTTCAGAGAAACTGCTCTGTGTTGTGTTAATTCATCTCACAGAGTTACATCTTTTCCTTCAAGAATCCTTTGGCTAAGGCTGTTCTTTTGGAATTGGCAAAGTGATATTTGGAAACCATTAGAGGGCTATGGTGAAAAAGGAAATATCTTCCGTTCAAAACTGGAAAGAAGCTTCCTGAGAAACTGCTCTGTGTTCTGTTAATTCATCTCACAGAGTTACATCTTTCCCATCAAGAAGCCTTTCGTTAAGGCTGTTCTTGTGGTATAGGCAAAGTGATATTTGGAAGCCCATAGAGGGCTATGGTGAAAAAGGAAATATCTTCCGTTCAAAATTGGATAGAAGCTTTCTGAGAAACTGCTCTGTGTTCTGTTAATTCATCTCACAGAGTTACATCTTTCCCTTCAAGAAGCCTTTCGCTAAGGCTGTTCTTGTGGAATTGGCAAAGGGATATTTGGAAGGCCATAGAGGGCTATGGTGAAAAAGGAAATATCTTCCGTTCAAAACTGGAAAGAAGCTTTCTGAGAAACTGCTATGTGTTCTGTTAATTCATCTCACAGAGTTACATCTTTCCCTTCAAGAAGCCTTTCGCTAAGTCTGTTCTTGTGGAATTGGCAAAGTGATATTTGGAAACCCATAGAGGGCTATGGTGAAAAAGGAAATATCTTCCGTTCAAAACTGGAAAGAAGCTTTCTGAGAAACTGCTCTGTGTTCTGTTAATTCATCGCACAGAGTTACATCTTTTCCTTCAAGAAGCCGTTCGCTAAGGCTGTTCTTGTGGAATTGGCAAAGTGATATTTGGAAGCCCATAGAGGGATATGGTGAAAAAGGAAATATCTTCAATTCAAAACTGGAAAGAAGCTTTCTGAGAAACTGCTCTGTGTTTTGTTAATTCATCTCACAGAGTTACATCTTTCCCTTCAAGAAGCCTTTCGCTAAGGTTGTTCTTGTGGAATTGGCAAAGTGATACTTGGAAGCCCATAGAAGGCTATGGTGAAATAGGAAATATCTTCCGTTCAAAACTGGAAAGAAGCTTTCTGAGAAACTGCTCTGTGTTCTGTTAATTCATCTCACAGAGTTACATCTTTCCCTTCAAGAAGCCTTTCGCTAAGGCTGTTCTTGTGGAATTGGCAAAGGGATATTTGGAAGCCCGTAGAGGGCTATGGTGAAAAAGGAAACATCTTCCGTTAAAAACTGGAAGGAAGCTTTCTGAGAAACTGCTCTGTGTTCTGTTAATTCATCGCACAGAGTTACATCTTTCCCTTCAAGAAGCCTTTCGCTAAGGCTGTTCTTGTGGAAATGGCAAAGGGATATTTGGAAGACCATAGATGGCTATGGTGAAAAAGGAAATATCTTCCGTTCAAAACTGGAAAGAAGCTTTCTGAGAAACTGCTCTGTGTTCTGTTAATTCATCTCACAGAGTTACATCTTTCCCTTCAGGAAGGCTTTCGCTAAGGCTGTTATTGTGGAATTTGCAAAGGGATATTTGGAAGCCCATAGATGGCTATGGTGAAAAAGGAAATATCTTCCGTTCAAAACTGGAAAGAAGCTTTCTGAGAAACTGCTCTGTGTTTTGTTAAATCATCTCACAGAGTTACATCTTTCCCTTCAAGAAGCATTTCGGTAAGGCTCTTCTTGTGGAATTGGCCAAGTGGTATTCGGAAGCCCAAAGAGGTCTATGGTGAAAAAGGAAATATCTTCCGTTCATAACTGGAAAGAAGCTTTCTGAGAAACTGCTCTGTGTTCTGTGAATTCATCTCACAGAGTTACATCTTTCCCTTCAAGAAGCCTTTCGCTAAGGCTGTTCTTGTGGAATTGGCAAAGTGATATTTGGAAGCCCTTAGAGGGCTATGGTGAAAAAAGAAATATCTTTCGTTCAAAACTGGAAAGAAGCTTTCTGAGAAACTGCTCTGTGTTCTGTTAATTTATCTCACAGAGTTACATCTTTCCCTTCAAGAAGCCTTTCGCTAAGGCTGTTCTTCGGGAATTGGCAAAGGGAGATTTGGAAGCCCTTAGAGGGCTATGGTGAAAAAGGAAATATCTTCCCTTCAAAACTGGAAAGAAGCTTTCTGAGAAACTGCTCTGTGTTCTGTTAATTCATCTCACAGAGTTACATCTTTCCCTTCAAGAAGCCTTTCGCTAAGGCTGTTCTTGTGCAATTGGCAAAGTGATATTTGGAAGCCCATAGAGGGCTATGGTGAAAAAGGAAATATCTTCCGTTCAAAACTGGAAAGAAGCTTTCTGAGAAACTGCTCTGTGTTCTGTTAATTCATCTCACAGAGTTACATCTTTCCCTTCAAGAATCCTTTCGCTAAGGCTGATCTTCTGGAATTGGCAAAGGGATATTTGGAATCCCATAGAGGGCTATGGTGAAAAAGGAAATATCTTCCGTTCAAAACTGGAAAGAAGCTTTCTGAGAAACTGCTCTGTGTTCTGTTAATTCATCTCACAGAGTTACATCTTTCACTTCAAGCAGCCTTTCGCTCAGGTGTTCTTGTGGAATTGGCAAAGGGATATTTGGAAACCCATTGAGGGCTATGGCGAAAAAGGAAATATCTTCAATTCAAAACTGGAAAGAAGCTTTCTGAGAAACTGCTCTGTGTTCTGTTAATTCATCTCACAGAGTTACATCTTTCCCTTCAAGAAGCCTTTCGCTAAGGCTATTCTTGTGGAATTGGCAAAGGGATATTTGGAAGCCCATAGAGGGCTACGGTGAAAAAGGAAATATCTTCCGTTCAAAACTGGAAAGAAGCTTTCTGAGAAACTGCTCTGTGTTCTGTTAATTCATCTCACAGAGTTACATCTTTCCCTTCAAGAAGCCTTTCGCTAAGGCTGTTCTTCTGGAATTCGCAAAGGAAGATTTGGAAGCCCTTAGAGGGCTATGGTGAAAAAGGAAATATCTTCCGTTCAAAACTGGAAAGAAGCTTTCTGAGAAACTGCTCTGTGTTCTGTTAATTCATTTCACAGAGTTTCATCTTTCCCTTCAAGAACCCTTTCGCTAAGGCTGTTCTTGTGCAATTGGCAAAGTGGTATTTGGAAGCCCATAGAGGGCTATGGTGAAAAAGGAAATATCTTCCGTTCAAAACTGGAAAGAAGCCGTCTGGGAAACTGCTCTGTGTTCCGTTAATTCATCTCACAGTGTTACATCGTTCCTTCAATAAGCCTTTCGCTAAGGCTGTTCTTGTGGAATTGGCAAAGTGATATTTGGAACCCATTAGAGGGCTATGGTGAAAAGGGAAATATCTACCGTTCAAAACTGGAAAGAAGCTTTCTGAGAAACTGCTCTGTGTTCTGTTAATTCATCTCACAGAGTTACATCTTTCCCTTCAAGAAGCCTTTCGCTAAGGCTGTTCTTGTGGAATAGGCAAAGTGATATTTGGAAGCCCATGGAGGGCTATGGTGAAAAAGGAAATATCTTCCGTTCAAAACTGGAAAGAAGCTTTCTGAGAAACTGCTCTGTGTTCTGTTAATTCATCTCACAGAGTTACATCTTTCCCTTCAAGAAGCCTTTCGCTAAGTCTGTTCTTGTGGAATTGGCAAAGTGATATTTGGAAACCCATAGAGGGCTATGGTGAAAAAGGAAATATCTTCCGTTCAAAACTGGAAAGAAGCTTTCTGAGAAACTGCACTGTGTTCTGTTAATTCATCGCAGAGAGTTACATCTTTTCCTTCAAGAAGCCGTTCGCTAAGGCTGTTCTTGTGGAATTGGCAAAGTGATATTTGGGAGCCCATAGAGGGATATGGTGAAAAAGGAAATATCTCCAGTTCAAAACTGGAAAGAAGCTTTCTGAGAAACTGCTCTGTGTTCTGTTAATTCATCTCACAGAGTTACATCTTTCCCATCAAGGAGCCTTTCGCTAAGGCTGTTCTTGTGGAATTGGCAAAGTGATATTTGGAAGCCCATAGAGGGATATGGTGAAAAAGGAAATATCTCCAGTTCAAAACTGGAAAGAAGCTTTCTGAGAAACTGCTCTGTGTTCTGTTAATTCATCTCACAGAGTTACATCTTTCCCTTCAAGAAGCCTTTCGCTAAGGCTGTTCTTGTGTAATTGGCAAAGGGATATTTGAAAGCCCTTAGAGGGCTATGGTGAAAAAGGAAATATCTTCCGTTCAAAACTGGAAAGAAGCTTTCTGAGAAACTGCTCTGTGTTCTGTTAATTCATCTCACAGAGTTACATCTTTCCCTTCAAAAAGCATTTCGCTAAGGCTGTTCTTGTGGAATTGGCAAAGGGATATTTGGAAGCCCATAGAGGGCTACGGTGAAAAAGGAAATATCTTCCGTTGTAAACAGCAAAGAAGCTTTCTGAGAAACTGCTCTGTGTTCTGTTAATTCATCTCACAGAGTTACATCTTTCCCATCAAGGAGCCTTTCGCTAAGGCTGTTCTTGTGGAATTGGCAAAGTGATATTTGGAAGCCCATAGAGGGATATGGTGAAAAAGGAAATATCTTCAATTCAAAACTGGAAAGAAGCTTTCTGAGAAACTGCTCTGTGTTCTGTTAATTCATCTCACAGCGTTACATCTTTCCCTTCAAGAAGCCTTTCGCTAAGGCTGTTCTTGTGGAATTGGCAAAGTGATATTTGGAAGCCCATAGAGGGCTACGGTGAAAAAGGAAATATCTTCCGTTGTAAACTGCAAAGAAGCTTTCTGAGAAACTGCTCTGTGTTCTGTTAATTCATCTCACAGTGTTACATCTATCCCTTCAAGAAGCCTTTCGCTAAGGCTGTTCTTGTGGAATTGGCAAAGTGATATTTGGAAGCCCATAGCGGGCTATGGTAAAAAAGGAAATATCTTCCTTCAAAAACTGGAAAGAAGCTTTCTGAGAAACTGCTCTGTGTTCTTCTAATTCATCTCACAGAGTTACATCTTTCCCTTCAAGAAGCCTTTCGCTAAGGCTGTTCTTGTGGAATTGGCAACGTGATATTCGGAAGCCCATTGAGGGCTATGGTGAAAAAGGAAATAACTTCCGTTCAAAACTGGAAAGAAGCTTTCTGAGAAACTGCTCTGTGTTGTGTTAATTCATCTCACAGAGTTACATCTTTCCCATCAAGAAGCCTTTCGTTAAGGCTGTTCTTGTGGTATAGGCAAAGTGATATTTGGAAGCCCATAGAGGGCTACGGTGAAAAAGGAAATATCTTCCGTTGAAAACTTTAAAGAAGCTTTCTGAGAAACTGCTCTGTGTTCTGTTAATTCATCTCACATGGTTACATCTTTCCCTTCAAGAAGCCTTTCGCTAAGGCTGTTCTTGTGGAATTGGCAAAGTGATATTTTTAAGCCCATAGAGGTCTATGGTGAAAAAGGAAATATCTTCCTTTAAAAACTGGAAAGAAGCTTTCTGAGAAACTGCTCTGTGTTCTATTAATTCAACTCACAGAGTTACATCTTTCCCTTCAAGAAGCCTTTCGATAAGGCTGTTCTTGTGGATTTGGCAAAGGGATATTTGGAAGCCCATAGAGGGCTATGGTGAAAAAGGAAATATCTTCCCTTCAAAACTTGAAAGAAGCTTTCTGAGAATCTGCTCTGTGTTCTGTTAATTCATCTCACAGAGTTACATCTTTCCCTTCAATGATGCTTTCACTAAGGGTGTTCTTGTGGAATTGGCAAAGTGATATTTGGAAGCCCATATATGGCTATGGTGAAAAAGGAAATAACTTCCGTTCAAAACTGGAAAGAAGCTTTCTGAGTAACTGCTCTGTGTTCCGTTAATTCATCTCACAGAGTTACATCGTTCCCTTCAAGAAGCCTTTCGCTAAGGCTGTTCTTGTGGAATTCCAAAGTGATATTGGGAACCCATTAGAGGGCTATGGTGAAAAAGGAAATATCTTCCGTTCAAAACTGGAAAGAAGCTTACTGAGAAACTGCTCTGTGTTCTGTTAATTCATCTCACAGAGTTACATCTTTCCCTTCAAGAAGCCTTTCGCTAAGGCTGTTCTTGTGGAATTGGTAAAGTGGTATTTGGAAGCCCATAGAGGGCTATGGTGAAAAAGGAAATATCTTCCGTTCAAAAATGGAATTAAGCTTTCTGAGAAACTGCTCTGTGTTCCTTTAATTCATCTCACAGAGATACATCGTTCCCTTAAGAAGCCTTTCGCTAATGCTGTTCTTGTGGAATTGGCAAAGTGATATTTCGAACCCATTAGAGGTCTATGGCGGAAAAGGAAATATCTTCCGTTCAAAACTGGAAAGAAACTTTCTGAGAAACTGCTCTGTGTTCTGTTAATTCATCTCACAGAGTTACATCTTTCCCTTCAAGAAGCCTTTCGCTAAGGCTGTTCTTGTGGAATAGGCAAAGTGATATTTGGAAGCCCTAGAGGGCTATGGTGAAAAACGAAATATCTTCCGTTAAAAACTAGAAAGAAGTTTTCTGAGAAACTGCTCTGTGTTCTGTTAATTCATCTCACAGAGTTACATCTTTCCCTTCAAGAAGCCTTTCGCTAAGGCTGTTCTTGTGGATTTGGCAAAGGGATATTTGGAAGCCCATAGAGGGCTATGGTGAAAAAGGAAATATCTTCCCTTCAAAACTGGAAAGAAGCTTTCTGAGAAACAGCTCTGTGTTCTGTTAATTCATCTCACAGAGTTACATCTTTCCCTTCAATAATGCTTTCACTAAGGGTGTTCTTGTGGAATTGGCAAAGTGATATTTGGAAGCCCATAGAGGGCTATGGTGAAAAAGGAAATAACTTCCGTTCAAAACTGGAAAGAAGCTTTCTGAGTAACTGCTCTGTGTTCCGTTAATTCATCTCACAGAGTTACATCGTTCCCTTCAAGAAGCCTTTCGCTAAGGCTGTTCTTGTGGAATTCCAAAGTGATATTGGGAACCAATTAGAGGGCTATGGTGAAAAAGGAAATATCTTCCGTTCAAAACTGGAAAGAAGCTTTCTGAGAAACTGCTCTGTGTTCTGTTAATTCATCTCACAGAGTTACATCTTTCCCTTCAAGAAGCCTTTCGCTAAGGCTGTTCTTGTGGAATTGGTAAAGTGGTATTTGGAAGCCCATAGAGGGCTATGGTGAAAAAGGAAATATCTTCCGTTCAAAACTGGAAAGAAGCTTTCTGAGAAACTGCTCTGTGTTCTGTTAATTCACCTCACAGAGTTACATCTTTCCCTTCAAGAAGCCTTTCGCTAAGTCTGTTCTTGTGGAATTGGCAAAGGGATATTTGGAAGCCCTTAGAGGGCTATGGTGAAAAAGGAAATATCTTCCGTTCAAAACTGGAAAGAAGCTTTCTGAGAAACTGCTCTGTGTTCTGTTAATTCATCTCACAGAGTTACATCTTTCCCTTCAAGAAGCCTTTCGCAAAGTCTGTTCTTGTGGAATTGGCAAAGTGATATTTGGAAACCCATAGAGGGCTATGGTGAAAAAGGAAATATCTTCCGTTCAAAACTGGAAAGAAGCTTTCTGAGAAACTGCTCTGTGTTCTGTTAATTCATCGCACAGAGTTACATCTTTTCCTTCAAGAAGCCGTTCGCTAAGGCTGTTCTTGTGGAATTGGCAAAGTGATATTTGGAAGCCCATAGAGGGATATGGTGAAAAAGGAAATATCTTCAGTTCAAAACTGGAAAGAAGCTTTCTGAGAAACTGCTCTGTGTTTTGTTAATTCATCTCACAGAGTTACATCTTTCCCTTCAAGAAGCCTTTCGCTAAGGTTGTTCTTGTGGAATTGGCAAAGTGATACTTGGAAGCCCATAGAAGGCTATGGTGAAATAGGAAATATCTTCCGTTCAAAACTGGAAAGAAGCTTTCTGAGAAACTGCTCTGTGTTCTGTTAATTCATCTCACAGAGTTACATCTTTCCCTTCAAGAAGCCTTTCGCTAAGGCTGTTCTTGTGGAATTGGCAAAGGGATATTTGGAAGCCCGTAGAGGGCTATGGTGAAAAAGGAAACATCTTCCGTTAAAAACTGGAAGGAAGCTTTCTGAGAAACTGCTCTGTGTTCTGTTAATTCATCTCACAGAGTTACATCTTTCCCTTCAAGAAGCCTTTCGCTAAGGCTGTTCTTGTGGAAATGGCAAAGGGACATTTGGAAGACCATAGATGGCTATGGTGAAAAAGGAAATATCTTCCATTCAAAACTGGAAAGAAGCTTTCTGAGACACTGCTCTGTGTTCTGTTAATTCATCTCACAGAGTTACATCTTTCCCTTCAAGAAGCCTTTCGCTAAGGCTGTTCTTGTGGAATTGGCAAAGTGATATTTGGAAGCACTTAGAGGGCTATGGTGGAAACGGAAATATCTTCCGTTCAAAACTGGAGAGAAGCTTTCTGAGAAACTGCTCTGTGTTCTGTTAATTCATCTCACAGAGTTACATCTTTCCCTTCAGGAAGGCTTTCGCTAAGGCTGTTATTGTGGAATTTGCAAAGGGATATTTGGAAGCCCATAGATGGCTATGGTGAAAAAGGAAATATATTCCGTTCAAAACTGGAAAGAAGCTTTCTGAGAAACTGCTCTGTGTTTTGTTAAATCATCTCACAGAGTTACATCTTTCCCTTCAAGAAGCATTTCGCAATGGCTGTTCTTGTGGAATTGGCAAAGTGGTATTCGGAAGCCCAAAGAGGGCTATGGTGAAAAAGGAAATATCTTCCGTTCAAAACTGGAAAGAAGCTTTCTGAGAAACTGCTCTGTGATCTGTGAATTCATCTCACAGAGTTACATCTTTCCCTTCAAGAAGCCTTTCGCTAAGGCTGTTCTTGTGGAATTGGCAAAGTGATATTTGGAAGCCCATAGAGGGCTATGGTGAAAAAAGAAATATCTTTCGTTCAAAACTGGAAAGAAGCTTTCTGAGAAACTGCTCTGTGTTCTGTTAATTCATCTCACAGAGTTACATCTTTCCCTTCAAGAAGCCTTTCGCTAAGGCTGTTCTTCGGGAATTGGCAAAGGGAGATTTGGAAGCCCTTAGAGGGCTATGGTGAAAAAGGAAATATCTTCCCTTCAAAACGGGAAAGAAGCTTTCTGAGAAACTGCTCTGTGTTCTGTTAATTCATCTCACAGAGTTACATCTTTCCCTTCAAGAAGCCTTTCGCTAAGTCTGTTCTTGTGCAATTGGTAAAGTGATATTTGGAAGCCCATAGAGGGCTATGGTGAAAAAGGAAATATCTTCCGTTCAAAACTGGAAAGAAGCTTTCTGAGAAACTGCTCTGTGTTCTGTTAATTCATCTCACAGAGTTACATCTTTCACTTCAAGCAGCCTTTCGCTCAGGTGTTCTTGTGGAATTGGCAAAGGGGTATTTGGAAGCCCATAGAGGGCTATGGCGAAAAAGGAAATATCTTCCATTCAAAACTGGAAAGAAGCTTTCTGAGAAACTGCTCTGTGTTCTGTTAATTCATCTCACAGAGTTACATCTTTCCCTTCAAGAAGCCTTTCGCTAAGGCTGTTCTTGTGGAATTGGCAAAGGGATATTTGGAAGCCCATAGAGGGCTACGGTGAAAAAGGCAATATCTTCCGTTCAAAACTGGAAAGAAGCTTTCTGAGAAACTGCTCTGTGTTCTGTTAATTCATCTCACAGAGTTACATCTTTCCCTTCAAGAAGACTTTCGCTAAGGCTGTTCTTCTGGAATTCGCAAAGGGAGGTTTGGAAGCCCTTAGAGGGCTATGGTGAAAAAGGAAATATCTTCCGTTCAAAACTGGAAAGAAGCTTTCTGAGAAACTGCTCTGTGTTCTGTTAATTCACTTCACAGAGTTTCATCTTTCCCTTCAAGAAGCCTTTCGCTAAGGCTGTTCTTGTGCAATTGGCAAAGTGGTATTTGGAAGCCCATAGAGGGCTATGGTGAAAAAGGAAATATCTTCCGTTCAAAACTGGAAAGAAGCCGTCTGGGATACTGCTCTGTGTTCCGTTAATTCATCTCACAGAGTTACATCGTTCCCTTCAAGAAGCCTTTCGCTAAGGCTGTTCTTGTGGAATTTTCAAAGTGATACTTGGAACCCATAAGAAGGCTATGGTGAAAAAGGAAATATCTTCCGTTCAAAACTGGAAAGAAGCTTTCTGAGAAACTGCTCTGTGTTCTGGTAATTCATCTCACAGAGTTACATCTTTCCCTTCAATAATGCTTTCACTAAGGCTGTTCTTGTGGAATAGGCAAAGTGATATTTGGAAGCCATAGAGGGCTATGGTGAAAAAGGAAATATCTTCCGTTCAAAACTGGAAAGAAGCTGTCTGAGAAACTGCTCTGTGTTCTGTTAATTCATCTCACAGAGTTACATTTTTCCCTTCAAGAAGCCTTTCACTAAGGCTGTTCTTGTGGAAATGGCAAAGGGATATTTGGAAGCCCTTAGAGGGCTATGGTGGAAACGGAAATATCTTCCGTTCAAAACTGGAGAGAAGCTTTCTGAGAAACTGCTCTGTGTTCTGTTAATTCATCTCACAGAGTTACATCTTTCCCTTCAAGAAGCCTTTCGCTAAGGCTGTTCTTGTGGAAATGGCAAAGGGATATTTGGAAGACCACAGATGGCTATGGTGAAAAAGGAAATATCTTCCGTTCAAAACTGGAAAGAAGCTTTCTGAGAAACTGCTCTGTGTTCTGTTAATTCATCTCACAGAGTTACATCTTTCCCTTCAAGAAGCCTTTCGCTAAGGCTGTTCTTGTGGAATTGGCAAAGCGATATTTGGAAGCACTTAGAGGGCTATGGTGGAAACGGAAATATCTTCCGTTCAAAACTGGAAAGAAGCTTTCTGAGAAACTGCTCTGTGTTCTGTTAATTCATCTCACAGAGTTACATCTTTCCCTTCAAGAAGCCTTTCGCTACGGCTGTTATTGTGGAATTTGCAAAGGGATATTTGGAAGCCCATTGATGGCTATGGTGAAAAAGGAAATATCTTCCGTTCAAAAGGGGAAAGAAGCTTTCTGAGAAACTGCTCTGTGTTCTGTTAATTCATCTCACAGAGTTACATCTTTCCCTTCAGGAAGGCTTTCGCTAAGGCTGTTATTGTGGAATTTGCAAAGGGATATTTGGAAGCCCATAGATGGCTATGGTGAAAAAGGAAATATCTTCCGTTCAAAAGGGGAAAGAAGCTTTCTGAGAAACTGCTCTGTGTTTTGTTAATTCATCTCACAGAGTTACATCTTTCCCTTCAAGAAGCATTTCGCTGAGGCTGTTCTTGTGGAATTGGCAAAGTGATATTTGGAACCCATTAGAGGTCTATGGCGGAAAAGGAAATATCTTCCGTTCAAAACTGGAAAGAAACTTTCTGAGAAACTGCTCTGTGTTCTGTTAATTCATCTCACAGAGTTACATCTTTCCCTTCAAGAAGCCTTTCGCTAAGGCTGTTCTTGTGGAATAGGCAAAGTGATATTTGGAAGCCCTAGAGGGCTATGGTGAAAAACGAAATATCTTCCGTTAAAAACTAGAAAGAAGATTTCTGAGAAACTGCTCTGTGTTCTGTTAATTCATCTCACAGAGTTACATCTTTCCCTTCAAGAAGCCTTTCGCCAAGGCTGTTCTTGTGCAATTGGCAAAGTGATATTTAGAAGCCCATAGAGGGCTATGGTGGAAAAGGAAATATCTTCGGTTCAAAACTGGAAAGAAGCTTTCTGAGAAACTGCTATGTGTTCCGTTAATTCATCTCACAGTGTTACATCGTTCGCTTCAAGAAGCCTTTCGCTAAGGCTGTTCTTGTGGAATTGGCAAAGTGATATTTGGAACCCATTAGAGGGCTATGGTGAAAAAGGAAATATCTTCCGTTCAAAACTGGAAAGAAGCTTTCTGAGAAACTGCTCTGTGTTCTGTTAATTCATCTCACAGAGTTACATCTTTCCCTTCAAGAAGCCTTTCGCTAAGGCTGTTCTTGTGGAATAGGCAAAGTGATATTTGGAAGCCCATAGAGGGCTATGGGGAAAAACGAAATATCTTCCGTTCAAAACTGGAAAGAAGCTTTCAGAGAAACTGCTCTGTGTTCTGTTAATTCATCTCACAGAGTTACATCTTTTCCTTCAAGAATCCTTTGGCTAAGGCTGTTCTTGTGGAATTGGCAAAGGGATATTTGGAAACTCATAGAGGGCTATGGTGGAAAAGGAAATATCTTCCGTTCAAAACTGGAAAGAAGCTTCCTGAGAAACTGCTCTGTGTTCTGTTAATTCATCTCACAGAGTTACATCTTTCCCATCAAGAAGCCTTTCGTTAAGGCTGTTCTTGTGGAATAGGCAAAGTGATATTTGTAAGCCCATAGAGGGCTATGGTGAAAAAGGAAATATCTTCCGTTCAAAACTGGAAAGAAGCTTTCTGAGAAACTGCTCTGTGTTCTGTTAATTCATCTCACAGAGTTACATCTTTCCCTTCAAGAAGCCTTTCGCTAAGGCTGTTCTTGTGGAATTGGCAAAGTGATATTTGGAAGCCCATAGAGGGCTATGGTGAAAAAGGTAATATCTTCCGTTCAAAACTGGAAAGAAGCTTTCTGAGAAACTGCTCTGTGTTCTGTTAATTCGTCTCACAGAGTTACATCTTTTCATTCAAGAAGCCTTTGGCTAAGGCTGTTCTTGTGGAATTGGTAAGGGGATATTTGGAAGCCCATAGAGGGCAATGGTGAAAAAGGAAATATCTTCCGTTCAAAACTGGAAAGAAGCTTTCTGAGAAACTGCCCTGTGTTCTGTTAATTCATCTCACAGAGTTACATCTTTCCCTTCAAGAAGCCTTTCGCTAAGGCTGTTCTTGTGGAATTGGCAAAGGGATATTTGGAATCCCATAGAGGGCTATGGTGAAAAAGGAAATATCTTCCGTTCAAAACTTCAAAGAAGCTTTCTGAGAATCTGCTCTGTGTTTTGTTAATTCATCTCACAGAGTTACATTTTTCCCTTCAAGAAGCCTGTCGCTAAGGCTGTTTTTGTGGAATTGTCAAAGTGATATTTGGAAGCCCATAGAGGGCTATGTTGAAAAAGTAAATATCTTCCGTTCAAAACTGGGAAGAAGCTTTCTGAGAAACTGCTGTGTTCTGTTAATTCATCTCACAGAGTTACATCTTTCCCTTCAAGAAGCCTTTCGCTAAGGCTGTTCTTGTGGAATTGGCAAAGGGATATTTGGAAGCCCATAGAGGGCTATGGTGAAAAAGGAAATATCTTCCGTTCAAAACTTTAAAGAAGCTTTTTGAGAAACTGCTCTGTGTTCTCTTAATTCATCTCACAGAGTTACATCTTTCCTTCAAGAAGCCTTTCGCTAAGGCTGTTCTTGTGGAATTTGCAAAGTGATATTTGGAAGCCTTTAGAGTGCTACGGTAAAAAAGGAAATATCTTCCGTTCAAAACTGTAAAGAATCTCTCTGAGAAACTGCTCTGTGTTCTGTTAATTCATCTCACAGAGTTACATCTTTCCCTTCAAGAAGCCTTTCGCTAAGGCTGTTCTTGTGGAATTGGCAAAGTGATATTTGGAAGCACTTAGAGGGCTATGGTGGAAACGGAAATATCTTCCGTTCAAAACTGGAGAGAAGCTTTCTGAGAAACTGCTCTGTGTTCTGTTAATTCATCTCACAGAGTTACATCTTTCCTTTCAGGAAAGCTTTCGCTAAGGCTGTTATTGTGGAATTTGCAAAGGGATATTTGGAAGCCCATAGATGGCTATGGTGAAAAAGGAAATATATTCCGTTCAAAACTGGAAAGAAGCTTTCTGAGAAACTGCTCTGTGTTTTGTTAAATCATCTCACAGAGTTACATCTTTCCCTTCAAGAAGCATTTCGCAATGGCTGTTCTTGTGGAATTGGCAAAGTGGTATTCGGAAGCCCAAAGAGGGCTATGGTGAAAAAGGAAATATCTTCCGTTCAAAACTGGAAAGAAGCTTTCTGAGAAACTGCTCTGTGTTCTGTTAATTCATCTCACAGCGTTACATCTTTCCCTTCAAGAAGCCTTTCGCTAAGGCTGTTTTTCGGGAATTGGCAAAGGGAGATTTGGAAGCCCTTAGAGGGCTATGGTGAAAAAGGAAATATCTTCCCTTCAAAACGGGAAAGAAGCTTTCTGAGAAACTGCTCTGTGTTCTGTTAATTCATCTCACAGAGTTACATCTTTCACTTCAAGCAGCCTTTCGCTCAGGTGTTCTTGTGGAATTGGCAAAGGGGTATTTGGAAGCCCATAGAGGGCTATGGCGAAAAAGGAAATATCTTCCATTCAAAACTGGAAAGAAGCTTTCTGAGAAACTGCTCTGTGTTCTGTTAATTCATCTCACAGAGTTACATCTTTCCCTTCAAGAAGCCTTTCGCTAAGGCTGTTCTTGTGGAATTGGCAAAGGGATATTTGGAAGCCCATAGAGGGCTACGGTGAAAAAGGAAATATCTTCCGTTCAAAACTGGAAAGAAGCTTTCTGAGAAACTGCTCTGTGTTCTGTTAATTCATCTCACAGAGTTACATCTTTCCCTTCAAGAAGACTTTCGCTAAGGCTGTTCTTCTGGAATTCGCAAAGGGAGGTTTGGAAGCCCTTAGAGGGCTATGGTGAAAAAGGAAATATCTTCCGTTCAAAACTGGAAAGAAGCTTTCTGAGAAACTGCTCTGTGTTCTGTTAATTCACTTCACAGAGTTTCATCTTTCCCTTCAAGAAGCCTTTCTTTTAGGCTGTTCTTGTGCAATTGGCAAAGTGGTATTTGGAAGCCCATAGAGGGCTATGGTGAAAAAGGAAATATCTTCCGTTCAAAACTGGAAAGAAGCCGTCTGGGATACTGCTCTGTGTTCCGTTAATTCATCTCACAGAGTTACATCGTTCCCTTCAAGAAGCCTTTCGCTAAGGCTGTTCTTGTGGAATTGGCAAAGTGATACTTGGAACCCATAGGAAGGCTATGGTGAAAAAGGAAATATCTTCCGTTCAAAACTGGAAAGAAGCTTTCTGAGAAACTGCTCTGTGTTCTGGTAATTCATCTCACAGAGTTACATCTTTCCCTTCAATAATGCTTTCACTAAGGCTGTTCTTGTGGAATAGGCAAAGTGATATTTGGAAGCCATAGAGGGCTATGGTGAAAAAGGAAATATCTTCCGTTCAAAACTGGAAAGAAGCTGTCTGAGAAACTGCTCTGTGTTCTGTTAATTCATCTCACAGAGTTACATTTTTCCCTTCAAGAAGCCTTTCACTAAGGCTGTTCTTGTGGAAATGGCAAAGGGATATTTGGAAGCCCATAGACGGCTATGGTGAAAAAGCAAATATCTTCCGTTCAAAACTGGAAAGAAGCTTTCTGAGAAACTGCTCTGTGTTCTGTTAATTCGTCTCAGAGAGTTACATCTTTCCCTTCAAGAAGCCTTTCGCTAAGGCTGTTCTTGTGGAATTGGCAAAGGGATATTTGGAAGCCCATAGAGGGCTATGGTGAAAAAGGAAATATCTTCCGTTCAAAACTGGAAATAAGCTTTCTGAGAAACTGTTCTGTGTTCTGTTAATTCATCTCACAGAGTTACTTCTTTCCCGTCAAGAAGCCTTTCGCTAAGGCTGTTCTTGTGTAATTGGCAAAGGGATATTTGGAAGCCCGTAGAGGGCTATGGTGAAAAAGGAAACATCTTCCGTTAAAAACTGGAAGGAAGCTTTCTGAGAAACTGCTCTGTGTTCTGTTAATTCATCTCACAGAGTTACATCTTTCCCTTCAAGAAGCCTTTCGCTAAGGCTGTTCTTGTGGAAATGGCAAAGGGACATTTGGAAGACCATAGATGGCTATGGTGAAAAAGGAAATATCTTCCATTCAAAACTGGAAAGAAGCTTTCTGAGACACTGCTCTGTGTTCTGTTAATTCATCTCACAGAGTTACATCTTTCCCTTCAAGAAGCCTTTCGCTAAGGCTGTTCTTGTGGAATTGGCAAAGTGATATTTGGAAGCACTTAGAGGGCTATGGTGGAAACGGAAATATCTTCCGTTCAAAACTGGAGAGAAGCTTTCTGAGAAACTGCTCTGTGTTCTGTTAATTCATCTCACAGAGTTACATCTTTCCCTTCAGGAAGGCTTTCGCTAAGGCTGTTATTGTGGAATTTGCAAAGGGATATTTGGAAGCCCATAGATGGCTATGGTGAAAAAGGAAATATATTCCGTTCAAAACTGGAAAGAAGCTTTCTGAGAAACTGCTCTGTGTTTTGTTAAATCATCTCACAGAGTTACATCTTTCCCTTCAAGAAGCATTTCGCAATGGCTGTTCTTGTGGAATTGGCAAAGTGGTATTCGGAAGCCCAAAGAGGGCTATGGTGAAAAAGGAAATATCTTCCGTTCAAAACTGGAAAGAAGCTTTCTGAGAAACTGCTCTGTGATCTGTGAATTCATCTCACAGAGTTACATCTTTCCCTTCAAGAAGCCTTTCGCTAAGGCTGTTCTTGTGGAATTGGCAAAGTGATATTTGGAAGCCCATAGAGGGCTATGGTGAAAAAAGAAATATCTTTCGTTCAAAACTGGAAAGAAGCTTTCTGAGAAACTGCTCTGTGTTCTGTTAATTCATCTCACAGAGTTACATCTTTCCCTTCAAGAAGCCTTTCGCTAAGGCTGTTCTTCGGGAATTGGCAAAGGGAGATTTGGAAGCCCTTAGAGGGCTATGGTGAAAAAGGAAATATCTTCCCTTCAAAACGGGAAAGAAGCTTTCTGAGAAACTGCTCTGTGTTCTGTTAATTCATCTCACAGAGTTACATCTTTCCCTTCAAGAAGCCTTTCGCTAAGTCTGTTCTTGTGCAATTGGTAAAGTGATATTTGGAAGCCCATAGAGGGCTATGGTGAAAAAGGAAATATCTTCCGTTGAAAACTGGAAAGAAGCTTTCTGAGAAACTGCTTTGTGTTCTGTTAATTCATCTCACAGAGTTACATCTTTCCCTTCAAGAATCCTTTCGCTAAGGCTGATCTTCTGGAATTGGCAAAGGGATATTTGGAATCCCATAGAGGGCTATGGTGAAAAAGGAAATATCTTCCGTTCAAAACTGGAAAGAAGCTTTCTGAGAAACTGCTCTGTGTTCTGTTAATTCATCTCACAGAGTTACATCTTTCACTTCAAGCAGCCTTTCGCTCTGGTGTTCTTGTGGAATTGGCAAAGGGGTATTTGGAAGCCCATAGAGGGCTATGGCGAAAAAGGAAATATCTTCCATTCAAAACTGGAAAGAAGCTTTCTGAGAAACTGCTCTGTGTTCTGTTAATTCATCTCACAGAGTTACATCTTTCCCTTCAAGAAGCCTTTCGCTAAGGCTGTTCTTGTGGAATTGGCAAAGGGATATTTGGAAGCCCATAGAGGGCTACGGTGAAAAAGGCAATATCTTCCGTTCAAAACTGGAAAGAAGCTTTCTGAGAAACTGCTCTGTGTTCTGTTAATTCATCTCACAGAGTTACATCTTTCCCTTCAAGAAGACTTTCGCTAAGGCTGTTCTTCTGGAATTCGCAAAGGGAGGTTTGGAAGCCCTTAGAGGGCTATGGTGAAAAAGGAAATATCTTCCGTTCAAAACTGGAAAGAAGCTTTCTGAGAAACTGCTCTGTGTTCTGTTAATTCACTTCACAGAGTTTCATCTTTCCCTTCAAGAAGCCTTTCGCTAAGGCTGTTCTTGTGCAATTGGCAAAGTGGTATTTGGAAGCCCATAGAGGGCTATGGTGAAAAAGGAAATATCTTCCGTTCAAAACTGGAAAGAAGCCGTCTGGGATACTGCTCTGTGTTCCGTTAATTCATCTCACAGAGTTACATCGTTCCCTTCAAGAAGCCTTTCGCTAAGGCTGTTCTTGTGGAATTTTCAAAGTGATACTTGGAACCCATAAGAAGGCTATGGTGAAAAAGGAAATATCTTCCGTTCAAAACTGGAAAGAAGCTTTCTGAGAAACTGCTCTGTGTTCTGGTAATTCATCTCACAGAGTTACATCTTTCCCTTCAATAATGCTTTCACTAAGGCTGTTCTTGTGGAATAGGCAAAGTGATATTTGGAAGCCATAGAGGGCTATGGTGAAAAAGGAAATATCTTCCGTTCAAAACTGGAAAGAAGCTGTCTGAGAAACTGCTCTGTGTTCTGTTAATTCATCTCACAGAGTTACATTTTTCCCTTCAAGAAGCCTTTCACTAAGGCTGTTCTTGTGGAAATGGCAAAGGGATATTTGGAAGCCCTTAGAGGGCTATGGTGGAAACGGAAATATCTTCCGTTCAAAACTGGAGAGAAGCTTTCTGAGAAACTGCTCTGTGTTCTGTTAATTCATCTCACAGAGTTACATCTTTCCCTTCAAGAAGCCTTTCGCTAAGGCTGTTCTTGTGGAAATGGCAAAGGGATATTTGGAAGACCACAGATGGCTATGGTGAAAAAGGAAATATCTTCCGTTCAAAACTGGAAAGAAGCTTTCTGAGAAACTGCTCTGTGTTCTGTTAATTCATCTCACAGAGTTACATCTTTCCCTTCAAGAAGCCTTTCGCTAAGGCTGTTCTTGTGGAATTGGCAAAGCGATATTTGGAAGCACTTAGAGGGCTATGGTGGAAACGGAAATATCTTCCGTTCAAAACTGGAAAGAAGCTTTCTGAGAAACTGCTCTGTGTTCTGTTAATTCATCTCACAGAGTTACATCTTTCCCTTCAGGAAGGCTTTCGCTAAGGCTGTTATTGTGGAATTTGCAAAGGGATATTTGGAAGCCCATTGATGGCTATGGTGAAAAAGGAAATATCTTCCGTTCAAAAGGGGAAAGAAGCTTTCTGAGAAACTGCTCTGTGTTCTGTTAATTCATCTCACAGAGTTACATCTTTCCCTTCAGGAAGGCTTTCGCTAAGGCTGTTATTGTGGAATTTGCAAAGGGATATTTGGAAGCCCATAGATGGCTATGGTGAAAAAGGAAATATCTTCCGTTCAAAAGGGGAAAGAAGCTTTCTGAGAAACTGCTCTGTGTTTTGTTAATTCATCTCACAGAGTTACATCTTTCCCTTCAAGAAGCATTTCGCTGAGGCTGTTCTTGTGGAATTGGCAAAGTGATATTTGGAACCCATTAGAGGTCTATGGCGGAAAAGGAAATATCTTAAGTTCAAAACTGGAAAGAAACTTTCTGAGAAACTGCTCTGTGTTCTGTTAATTCATCTCACAGAGTTACATCTTTCCCTTCAAGAAGCCTTTCGCTAAGGCTGTTCTTGTGGAATAGGCAAAGTGATATTTGGAAGCCCTAGAGGGCTATGGTGAAAAACGAAATATCTTCCGTTAAAAACTAGAAAGAAGATTTCTGAGAAACTGCTCTGTGTTCTGTTAATTCATCTCACAGAGTTACATCTTTCCCTTCAAGAAGCCTTTCGCCAAGGCTGTTCTTGTGCAATTGGCAAAGTGATATTTAGAAGCCCATAGAGGGCTATGGTGGAAAAGGAAATATCTTCGGTTCAAAACTGGAAAGAAGCTTTCTGAGAAACTGCTATGTGTTCCGTTAATTCATCTCACAGTGTTACATCGTTCGCTTCAAGAAGCCTTTCGCTAAGGCTGTTCTTGTGGAATTGGCAAAGTGATATTTGGAACCCATTAGAGGGCTATGGTGAAAAAGGAAATATCTTCCGTTCAAAACTGGAAAGAAGCTTTCTGAGAAACTGCTCTGTGTTCTGTTAATTCATCTCACAGAGTTACATCTTTCCCTTCAAGAAGCCTTTCGCTAAGGCTGTTCTTGTGGAATAGGCAAAGTGATATTTGGAAGCCCATAGAGGGCTATGGGGAAAAACGAAATATCTTCCGTTCAAAACTGGAAAGAAGCTTTCTGAGAAACTGCTCTGTGTTCTGTTAATTCATCTCACAGAGTTACATCTTTTCCTTCAAGAATCCTTTGGCTAAGGCTGTTCTTGTGGAATTGGCAAAGGGATATTTGGAAACTCATAGAGGGCTATGGTGGAAAAGGAAATATCTTCCGTTCAAAACTGGAAAGAAGCTTCCTGAGAAACTGCTCTGTGTTCTGTTAATTCATCTCACAGAGTTACATCTTTCCCATCAAGAAGCCTTTCGTTAAGGCTGTTCTTGTGGAATAGGCAAAGTGATATTTGTAAGCCCATAGAGGGCTATGGTGAAAAAGGAAATATCTTCCGTTCAAAACTGGAAAGAAGCTTTCTGAGAAACTGCTCTGTGTTCTGTTAATTCATCTCACAGAGTTACATCTTTCCCTTCAAGAAGCCTTTCGCTAAGGCTGTTCTTGTGGAATTGGCAAAGTGATATTTGGAAGCCCATAGAGGGCTATGGTGAAAAAGGTAATATCTTCCGTTCAAAACTGGAAAGAAGCTTTCTGAGAAACTGCTCTGTGTTCTGTTAATTCGTCTCACAGAGTTACATCTTTTCATTCAAGAAGCCTTTGGCTAAGGCTGTTCTTGTGGAATTGGTAAGGGGATATTTGGAAGCCCATAGAGGGCAATGGTGAAAAAGGAAATATCTTCCGTTCAAAACTGGAAAGAAGCTTTCTGAGAAACTGCCCTGTGTTCTGTTAATTCATCTCACAGAGTTACATCTTTCCCTTCAAGAAGCCTTTCGCTAAGGCTGTTCTTGTGGAATTGGCAAAGGGATATTTGGAATCCCATAGAGGGCTATGGTGAAAAAGGAAATATCTTCCGTTCAAAACTTCAAAGAAGCTTTCTGAGAATCTGCTCTGTGTTTTGTTAATTCATCTCACAGAGTTACATTTTTCCCTTCAAGAAGCCTGTCGCTAAGGCTGTTTTTGTGGAATTGTCAAAGTGATATTTGGAAGCCCATAGAGGGCTATGTTGAAAAAGTAAATATCTTCCGTTCAAAACTGGGAAGAAGCTTTCTGAGAAACTGCTGTGTTCTGTTAATTCATCTCACAGAGTTACATCTTTCCCTTCAAGAAGCCTTTCGCTAAGGCTGTTCTTGTGGAATTGGCAAAGGGATATTTGGAAGCCCATAGAGGGCTATGGTGAAAAAGGAAATATCTTCCGTTCAAAACTTTAAAGAAGCTTTTTGAGAAACTGCTCTGTGTTCTCTTAATTCATCTCACAGAGTTACATCTTTCCTTCAAGAAGCCTTTCGCTAAGGCTGTTCTTGTGGAATTTGCAAAGTGATATTTGGAAGCCTTTAGAGTGCTACGGTAAAAAAGGAAATATCTTCCGTTCAAAACTGTAAAGAATCTCTCTGAGAAACTGCTCTGTGTTCTGTTAATTCATCTCACAGAGTTACATCTTTCCCTTCAAGAAGCCTTTCGCTAAGGCTGTTCTTGTGGAATTGGCAAAGTGATATTTGGAAGCACTTAGAGGGCTATGGTGGAAACGGAAATATCTTCCGTTCAAAACTGGAGAGAAGCTTTCTGAGAAACTGCTCTGTGTTCTGTTAATTCATCTCACAGAGTTACATCTTTCCCTTCAGGAAAGCTTTCGCTAAGGCTGTTATTGTGGAATTTGCAAAGGGATATTTGGAAGCCCATAGATGGCTATGGTGAAAAAGGAAATATATTCCGTTCAAAACTGGAAAGAAGCTTTCTGAGAAACTGCTCTGTGTTTTGTTAAATCATCTCACAGAGTTACATCTTTCCCTTCAAGAAGCATTTCGCAATGGCTGTTCTTGTGGAATTGGCAAAGTGGTATTCGGAAGCCCAAAGAGGGCTATGGTGAAAAAGGAAATATCTTCCGTTCAAAACTGGAAAGAAGCTTTCTGAGAAACTGCTCTGTGTTCTGTTAATTCATCTCACAGAGTTACATCTTTCCCTTCAAGAAGCCTTTCGCTAAGGCTGTTTTTCGGGAATTGGCAAAGGGAGATTTGGAAGCCCTTAGAGGGCTATGGTGAAAAAGGAAATATCTTCCCTTCAAAACGGGAAAGAAGCTTTCTGAGAAACTGCTCTGTGTTCTGTTAATTCATCTCACAGAGTTACGTCTTTCACTTCAAGCAGCCTTTCGCTCAGGTGTTCTTGTGGAATTGGCAAAGGGGTATTTGGAAGCCCATAGGGGGCTATGGCGAAAAAGGAAATATCTTCCATTCAAAACTGGAAAGAAGCTTTCTGAGAAACTGCTCTGTGTTCTGTTAATTCATCTCACAGAGTTACATCTTTCCCTTCAAGAAGCCTTTCGCTAAGGCTGTTCTTGTGGAATTGGCAAAGGGATATTTGGAAGCCCATAGAGGGCTACGGTGAAAAAGGAAATATCTTCCGTTCAAAACTGGAAAGAAGCTTTCTGAGAAACTGCTCTGTGTTCTGTTAATTCATCTCACAGAGTTACATCTTTCCCTTCAAGAAGACTTTCGCTAAGGCTGTTCTTCTGGAATTCGCAAAGGGAGGTTTGGAAGCCCTTAGAGGGCTATGGTGAAAAAGGAAATATCTTCCGTTCAAAACTGGAAAGAAGCTTTCTGAGAAACTGCTCTGTGTTCTGTTAATTCACTTCACAGAGTTTCATCTTTCCCTTCAAGAAGCCTTTCTTTAAGGCTGTTCTTGTGCAATTGGCAAAGTGGTATTTGGAAGCCCATAGAGGGCTATGGTGAAAAAGGAAATATCTTCCGTTCAAAACTGGAAAGAAGCCGTCTGGGATACTGCTCTGTGTTCCGTTAATTCATCTCACAGAGTTACATCGTTCCCTTCAAGAAGCCTTTCGCTAAGGCTGTTCTTGTGGAATTGGCAAAGTGATACTTGGAACCCATAGGAAGGCTATGGTGAAAAAGGAAATATCTTCCGTTCAAAACTGGAAAGAAGCTTTCTGAGAAACTGCTCTGTGTTCTGGTAATTCATCTCACAGAGTTACATCTTTCCCTTCAATAATGCTTTCACTAAGGCTGTTCTTGTGGAATAGGCAAAGTGATATTTGGAAGCCATAGAGGGCTATGGTGAAAAAGGAAATATCTTCCGTTCAAAACTGGAAAGAAGCTGTCTGAGAAACTGCTCTGTGTTCTGTTAATTCATCTCACAGAGTTACATTTTTCCCTTCAAGAAGCCTTTCACTAAGGCTGTTCTTGTGGAAATGGCAAAGGGATATTTGGAAGCCCATAGACGGCTATGGTGAAAAAGCAAATATCTTCCGTTCAAAACTGGAAAGAAGCTTTCTGAGAAACTGCTCTGTGTTCTGTTAATTCGTCTCAGAGAGTTACATCTTTCCCTTCAAGAAGCCTTTCGCTAAGGCTGTTCTTGTGGAATTGGCAAAGGGATATTTGGAAGCCCATAGAGGGCTATGGTGAAAAAGGAAATATCTTCCGTTCAAAACTGGAAATAAGCTTTCTGAGAAACTGTTCTGTGTTCTGTTAATTCATCTCACAGAGTTACTTCTTTCCCGTCAAGAAGCCTTTCGCTAAGGCTGTTCTTGTGTAATTGGCAAAGGGATATTTGGAAGCCCGTAGAGGGCTATGGTGAAAAAGGAAACATCTTCCGTTAAAAACTGGAAGGAAGCTTTCTGAGAAACTGCTCTGTGTTCTGTTAATTCATCTCACAGAGTTACATCTTTCCCTTCAAGAAGCCTTTCGCTAAGGCTGTTCTTGTGGAAATGGCAAAGGGACATTTGGAAGACCATAGATGGCTATGGTGAAAAAGGAAATATCTTCCATTCAAAACTGGAAAGAAGCTTTCTGAGACACTGCTCTGTGTTCTGTTAATTCATCTCACAGAGTTACATCTTTCCCTTCAAGAAGCCTTTCGCTAAGGCTGTTCTTGTGGAATTGGCAAAGTGATATTTGGAAGCACTTAGAGGGCTATGGTGGAAACGGAAATATCTTCCGTTCAAAACTGGAGAGAAGCTTTCTGAGAAACTGCTCTGTGTTCTGTTAATTCATCTCACAGAGTTACATCTTTCCCTTCAGGAAGGCTTTCGCTAAGGCTGTTATTGTGGAATTTGCAAAGGGATATTTGGAAGCCCATAGATGGCTATGGTGAAAAAGGAAATATATTCCGTTCAAAACTGGAAAGAAGCTTTCTGAGAAACTGCTCTGTGTTTTGTTAAATCATCTCACAGAGTTACATCTTTCCCTTCAAGAAGCATTTCGCAATGGCTGTTCTTGTGGAATTGGCAAAGTGGTATTCGGAAGCCCAAAGAGGGCTATGGTGAAAAAGGAAATATCTTCCGTTCAAAACTGGAAAGAAGCTTTCTGAGAAACTGCTCTGTGATCTGTGAATTCATCTCACAGAGTTACATCTTTCCCTTCAAGAAGCCTTTCGCTAAGGCTGTTCTTGTGGAATTGGCAAAGTGATATTTGGAAGCCCATAGAGGGCTATGGTGAAAAAAGAAATATCTTTCGTTCAAAACTGGAAAGAAGCTTTCTGAGAAACTGCTCTGTGTTCTGTTAATTCATCTCACAGAGTTACATCTTTCCCTTCAAGAAGCCTTTCGCTAAGGCTGTTCTTCGGGAATTGGCAAAGGGAGATTTGGAAGCCCTTAGAGGGCTATGGTGAAAAAGGAAATATCTTCCCTTCAAAACGGGAAAGAAGCTTTCTGAGAAACTGCTCTGTGTTCTGTTAATTCATCTCACAGAGTTACATCTTTCCCTTCAAGAAGCCTTTCGCTAAGTCTGTTCTTGTGCAATTGGTAAAGTGATATTTGGAAGCCCATAGAGGGCTATGGTGAAAAAGGAAATATCTTCCGTTGAAAACTGGAAAGAAGCTTTCTGAGAAACTGCTTTGTGTTCTGTTAATTCATCTCACAGAGTTACATCTTTCCCTTCAAGAATCCTTTCGCTAAGGCTGATCTTCTGGAATTGGCAAAGGGATATTTGGAATCCCATAGAGGGCTATGGTGAAAAAGGAAATATCTTCCGTTCAAAACTGGAAAGAAGCTTTCTGAGAAACTGCTCTGTGTTCTGTTAATTCATCTCACAGAGTTACATCTTTCACTTCAAGCAGCCTTTCGCTCTGGTGTTCTTGTGGAATTGGCAAAGGGGTATTTGGAAGCCCATAGAGGGCTATGGCGAAAAAGGAAATATCTTCCATTCAAAACTGGAAAGAAGCTTTCTGAGAAACTGCTCTGTGTTCTGTTAATTCATCTCACAGAGTTACATCTTTCCCTTCAAGAAGCCTTTCGCTAAGGCTGTTCTTGTGGAATTGGCAAAGGGATATTTGGAAGCCCATAGAGGGCTACGGTGAAAAAGGCAATATCTTCCGTTCAAAACTGGAAAGAAGCTTTCTGAGAAACTGCTCTGTGTTCTGTTAATTCATCTCACAGAGTTACATCTTTCCCTTCAAGAAGACTTTCGCTAAGGCTGTTCTTCTGGAATTCGCAAAGGGAGGTTTGGAAGCCCTTAGAGGGCTATGGTGAAAAAGGAAATATCTTCCGTTCAAAACTGGAAAGAAGCTTTCTGAGAAACTGCTCTGTGTTCTGTTAATTCACTTCACAGAGTTTCATCTTTCCCTTCAAGAAGCCTTTCGCTAAGGCTGTTCTTGTGCAATTGGCAAAGTGGTATTTGGAAGCCCATAGAGGGCTATGGTGAAAAAGGAAATATCTTCCGTTCAAAACTGGAAAGAAGCCGTCTGGGATACTGCTCTGTGTTCCGTTAATTCATCTCACAGAGTTACATCGTTCCCTTCAAGAAGCCTTTCGCTAAGGCTGTTCTTGTGGAATTTTCAAAGTGATACTTGGAACCCATAAGAAGGCTATGGTGAAAAAGGAAATATCTTCCGTTCAAAACTGGAAAGAAGCTTTCTGAGAAACTGCTCTGTGTTCTGGTAATTCATCTCACAGAGTTACATCTTTCCCTTCAATAATGCTTTCACTAAGGCTGTTCTTGTGGAATAGGCAAAGTGATATTTGGAAGCCATAGAGGGCTATGGTGAAAAAGGAAATATCTTCCGTTCAAAACTGGAAAGAAGCTGTCTGAGAAACTGCTCTGTGTTCTGTTAATTCATCTCACAGAGTTACATTTTTCCCTTCAAGAAGCCTTTCACTAAGGCTGTTCTTGTGGAAATGGCAAAGGGATATTTGGAAGCCCTTAGAGGGCTATGGTGGAAACGGAAATATCTTCCGTTCAAAACTGGAGAGAAGCTTTCTGAGAAACTGCTCTGTGTTCTGTTAATTCATCTCACAGAGTTACATCTTTCCCTTCAAGAAGCCTTTCGCTAAGGCTGTTCTTGTGGAAATGGCAAAGGGATATTTGGAAGACCACAGATGGCTATGGTGAAAAAGGAAATATCTTCCGTTCAAAACTGGAAAGAAGCTTTCTGAGAAACTGCTCTGTGTTCTGTTAATTCATCTCACAGAGTTACATCTTTCCCTTCAAGAAGCCTTTCGCTAAGGCTGTTCTTGTGGAATTGGCAAAGCGATATTTGGAAGCACTTAGAGGGCTATGGTGGAAACGGAAATATCTTCCGTTCAAAACTGGAAAGAAGCTTTCTGAGAAACTGCTCTGTGTTCTGTTAATTCATCTCACAGAGTTACATCTTTCCCTTCAGGAAGGCTTTCGCTAAGGCTGTTATTGTGGAATTTGCAAAGGGATATTTGGAAGCCCATTGATGGCTATGGTGAAAAAGGAAATATCTTCCGTTCAAAAGGGGAAAGAAGCTTTCTGAGAAACTGCTCTGTGTTCTGTTAATTCATCTCACAGAGTTACATCTTTCCCTTCAGGAAGGCTTTCGCTAAGGCTGTTATTGTGGAATTTGCAAAGGGATATTTGGAAGCCCATAGATGGCTATGGTGAAAAAGGAAATATCTTCCGTTCAAAAGGGGAAAGAAGCTTTCTGAGAAACTGCTCTGTGTTTTGTTAATTCATCTCACAGAGTTACATCTTTCCCTTCAAGAAGCATTTCGCTGAGGCTGTTCTTGTGGAATTGGCAAAGTGATATTTGGAACCCATTAGAGGTCTATGGCGGAAAAGGAAATATCTTCCGTTCAAAACTGGAAAGAAACTTTCTGAGAAACTGCTCTGTGTTCTGTTAATTCATCTCACAGAGTTACATCTTTCCCTTCAAGAAGCCTTTCGCTAAGGCTGTTCTTGTGGAATAGGCAAAGTGATATTTGGAAGCCCTAGAGGGCTATGGTGAAAAACGAAATATCTTCCGTTAAAAACTAGAAAGAAGATTTCTGAGAAACTGCTCTGTGTTCTGTTAATTCATCTCACAGAGTTACATCTTTCCCTTCAAGAAGCCTTTCGCCAAGGCTGTTCTTGTGCAATTGGCAAAGTGATATTTAGAAGCCCATAGAGGGCTATGGTGGAAAAGGAAATACCTTCGGTTCAAAACTGGAAAGAAGCTTTCTGAGAAACTGCTATGTGTTCCGTTAATTCATCTCACAGTGTTACATCGTTCGCTTCAAGAAGCCTTTCGCTAAGGCTGTTCTTGTGGAATTGGCAAAGTGATATTTGGAACCCATTAGAGGGCTATGGTGAAAAAGGAAATATCTTCCGTTCAAAACTGGAAAGAAGCTTTCTGAGAAACTGCTCTGTGTTCTGTTAATTCATCTCACAGAGTTACATCTTTCCCTTCAAGAAGCCTTTCGCTAAGGCTGTTCTTGTGGAATAGGCAAAGTGATATTTGGAAGCCCATAGAGGGCTATGGGGAAAAACGAAATATCTTCCGTTCAAAACTGGAAAGAAGCTTTCAGAGAAACTGCTCTGTGTTCTGTTAATTCATCTCACAGAGTTACATCTTTTCCTTCAAGAATCCTTTGGCTAAGGCTGTTCTTGTGGAATTGGCAAAGGGATATTTGGAAACTCATAGAGGGCTATGGTGGAAAAGGAAATATCTTCCGTTCAAAACTGGAAAGAAGCTTCCTGAGAAACTGCTCTGTGTTCTGTTAATTCATCTCACAGAGTTACATCTTTCCCATCAAGAAGCCTTTCGTTAAGGCTGTTCTTGTGGAATAGGCAAAGTGATATTTGTAAGCCCATAGAGGGCTATGGTGAAAAAGGAAATATCTTCCGTTCAAAACTGGAAAGAAGCTTTCTGAGAAACTGCTCTGTGTTCTGTTAATTCATCTCACAGAGTTACATCTTTCCCTTCAAGAAGCCTTTCGCTAAGGCTGTTCTTGTGGAATTGGCAAAGTGATATTTGGAAGCCCATAGAGGGCTATGGTGAAAAAGGTAATATCTTCCGTTCAAAACTGGAAAGAAGCTTTCTGAGAAACTGCTCTGTGTTCTGTTAATTCGTCTCACAGAGTTACATCTTTTCATTCAAGAAGCCTTTGGCTAAGGCTGTTCTTGTGGAATTGGTAAGGGGATATTTGGAAGCCCATAGAGGGCAATGGTGAAAAAGGAAATATCTTCCGTTCAAAACTGGAAAGAAGCTTTCTGAGAAACTGCCCTGTGTTCTGTTAATTCATCTCACAGAGTTACATCTTTCCCTTCAAGAAGCCTTTCGCTAAGGCTGTTCTTGTGGAATTGGCAAAGGGATATTTGGAATCCCATAGAGGGCTATGGTGAAAAAGGAAATATCTTCCGTTCAAAACTTCAAAGAAGCTTTCTGAGAATCTGCTCTGTGTTTTGTTAATTCATCTCACAGAGTTACATTTTTCCCTTCAAGAAGCCTGTCGCTAAGGCTGTTTTTGTGGAATTGTCAAAGTGATATTTGGAAGCCCATAGAGGGCTATGTTGAAAAAGTAAATATCTTCCGTTCAAAACTGGGAAGAAGCTTTCTGAGAAACTGCTGTGTTCTGTTAATTCATCTCACAGAGTTACATCTTTCCCTTCAAGAAGCCTTTCGCTAAGGCTGTTCTTGTGGAATTGGCAAAGGGATATTTGGAAGCCCATAGAGGGCTATGGTGAAAAAGGAAATATCTTCCGTTCAAAACTTTAAAGAAGCTTTTTGAGAAACTGCTCTGTGTTCTCTTAATTCATCTCACAGAGTTACATCTTTCCTTCAAGAAGCCTTTCGCTAAGGCTGTTCTTGTGGAATTTGCAAAGTGATATTTGGAAGCCTTTAGAGTGCTACGGTAAAAAAGGAAATATCTTCCGTTCAAAACTGTAAAGAATCTCTCTGAGAAACTGCTCTGTGTTCTGTTAATTCATCTCACAGAGTTACATCTTTCCCTTCAAGAAGCCTTTCGCTAAGGCTGTTCTTGTGGAATTGGCAAAGTGATATTTGGAAGCACTTAGAGGGCTATGGTGGAAACGGAAATATCTTCCGTTCAAAACTGGAGAGAAGCTTTCTGAGAAACTGCTCTGTGTTCTGTTAATTCATCTCACAGAGTTACATCTTTCCCTTCAGGAAAGCTTTCGCTAAGGCTGTTATTGTGGAATTTGCAAAGGGATATTTGGAAGCCCATAGATGGCTATGGTGAAAAAGGAAATATATTCCGTTCAAAACTGGAAAGAAGCTTTCTGAGAAACTGCTCTGTGTTTTGTTAAATCATCTCACAGAGTTACATCTTTCCCTTCAAGAAGCATTTCGCAATGGCTGTTCTTGTGGAATTGGCAAAGTGGTATTCGGAAGCCCAAAGAGGGCTATGGTGAAAAAGGAAATATCTTCCGTTCAAAACTGGAAAGAAGCTTTCTGAGAAACTGCTCTGTGTTCTGTTAATTCATCTCACAGAGTTACATCTTTCCCTTCAAGAAGCCTTTCGCTAAGGCTGTTTTTCGGGAATTGGCAAAGGGAGATTTGGAAGCCCTTAGAGGGCTATGGTGAAAAAGGAAATATCTTCCCTTCAAAACGGGAAAGAAGCTTTCTGAGAAACTGCTCTGTGTTCTGTTAATTCATCTCACAGAGTTACGTCTTTCACTTCAAGCAGCCTTTCGCTCAGGTGTTCTTGTGGAATTGGCAAAGGGGTATTTGGAAGCCCATAGAGGGCTATGGCGAAAAAGGAAATATCTTCCATTCAAAACTGGAAAGAAGCTTTCTGAGAAACTGCTCTGTGTTCTGTTAATTCATCTCACAGAGTTACATCTTTCCCTTCAAGAAGCCTTTCGCTAAGGCTGTTCTTGTGGAATTGGCAAAGGGATATTTGGAAGCCCATAGAGGGCTACGGTGAAAAAGGAAATATCTTCCGTTCAAAACTGGAAAGAAGCTTTCTGAGAAACTGCTCTGTGTTCTGTTAATTCATCTCACAGAGTTACATCTTTCCCTTCAAGAAGACTTTCGCTAAGGCTGTTCTTCTGGAATTCGCAAAGGGAGGTTTGGAAGCCCTTAGAGGGCTATGGTGAAAAAGGAAATATCTTCCGTTCAAAACTGGAAAGAAGCTTTCTGAGAAACTGCTCTGTGTTCTGTTAATTCACTTCACAGAGTTTCATCTTTCCCTTCAAGAAGCCTTTCTTTAAGGCTGTTCTTGTGCAATTGGCAAAGTGGTATTTGGAAGCCCATAGAGGGCTATGGTGAAAAAGGAAATATCTTCCGTTCAAAACTGGAAAGAAGCCGTCTGGGATACTGCTCTGTGTTCCGTTAATTCATCTCACAGAGTTACATCGTTCCCTTCAAGAAGCCTTTCGCTAAGGCTGTTCTTGTGGAATTGGCAAAGTGATACTTGGAACCCATAGGAAGGCTATGGTGAAAAAGGAAATATCTTCCGTTCAAAACTGGAAAGAAGCTTTCTGAGAAACTGCTCTGTGTTCTGGTAATTCATCTCACAGAGTTACATCTTTCCCTTCAATAATGCTTTCACTAAGGCTGTTCTTGTGGAATAGGCAAAGTGATATTTGGAAGCCATAGAGGGCTATTGTGAAAAAGGAAATATCTTCCGTTCAAAACTGGAAAGAAGCTGTCTGAGAAACTGCTCTGTGTTCTGTTAATTCATCTCACAGAGTTACATTTTTCCCTTCAAGAAGCCTTTCACTAAGGCTGTTCTTGTGGAAATGGCAAAGGGATATTTGGAAGCCCATAGACGGCTATGGTGAAAAAGCAAATATCTTCCGTTCAAAACTGGAAAGAAGCTTTCTGAGAAACTGCTCTGTGTTCTGTTAATTCGTCTCAGAGAGTTACATCTTTCCCTTCAAGAAGCCTTTCGCTAAGGCTGTTCTTGTGGAATTGGCAAAGGGATATTTGGAAGCCCATAGAGGGCTATGGTGAAAAAGGAAATATCTTCCGTTCAAAACTGGAAATAAGCTTTCTGAGAAACTGTTCTGTGTTCTGTTAATTCATCTCACAGAGTTACTTCTTTCCCGTCAAGAAGCCTTTCGCTAAGGCTGTTCTTGTGTAATTGGCAAAGGGATATTTGGAAGCCCTTAGAGGGCTATGGTGGAAACGGAAATATCTTCCGTTCAAAACTGGAGAGAAGCTTTCTGAGAAACTGCTCTGTGTTCTGTTAATTCATCTCACAGAGTTACATCTTTCCCTTCAAGAAGCCTTTCGCTAAGGCTGTTCTTGTGGAAATGGCAAAGGGATATTTGGAAGACCACAGATGGCTATGGTGAAAAAGGAAATATCTTCCGTTCAAAACTGGAAAGAAGCTTTCTGAGAAACTGCTCTGTGTTCTGTTAATTCATCTCACAGAGTTACATCTTTCCCTTCAAGAAGCCTTTCGCTAAGGCTGTTCTTGTGGAATTGGCAAAGCGATATTTGGAAGCACTTAGAGGGCTATGGTGGAAACGGAAATATCTTCCGTTCAAAACTGGAAAGAAGCTTTCTGAGAAACTGCTCTGTGTTCTGTTAATTCATCTCACAGAGTTACATCTTTCCCTTCAGGAAGGCTTTCGCTAAGGCTGTTATTGTGGAATTTGCAAAGGGATATTTGGAAGCCCATAGATGGCTATGGTGAAAAAGGAAATATCTTCCGTTCAAAAGGGGAAAGAAGCTTTCTGAGAAACTGCTCTGTGTTTTGTTAAATCATCTCACAGAGTTACATCTTTCCCTTCAAGAAGCATTTCGCTAAGGCTGTTCTTGTGGAATTGGCAAAGTGGTATTCGGGAGCCCAAAGAGGGCTATGGTGAAAAAGGAAATATCTTCCGTTCAAAACTGGAAAGAAGCTTTCTGAGAAACTGCTCTGTGTTCTGTGAATTCATCTCACAGAGTTACATCTTTCCCTTCAAGAAGCCTTTCGCTAAGGCTGTTCTTGTGGAATTGGCAAAGTGATATTTGGAAGCCCATAGAGGGCTATGGTGAAAAAAGAAATATCTTTCGTTCAAAACTGGAAAGAAGCTTTCTGAGAAACTGCTCTGTGTTCTTTTAATTCATCTCACAGAGTTACATCTTTCCGTTCAAGAAGCCTTTCGCTAAGGCTGTTCTTCGGGAATTGGCAAAGGGAGATTTGGAAGCCCTTAGAGGGCTATGGTGAAAAAGGAAATATCTTCCGTTCAAAACTGGAAAGAAGCTTTCTGAGAAACTGCTCTGTTTTCTGTTAATTCATCTCACAGAGTTACATCTTTCCCTTCAAGAAGCCTTTCGCTAAGGCTGTTCTTGTGCAATTGGCAAAGTGATATTTGGAAGCCCATAGAGGGCTATAGTGAAAAAGGAAATATCTTCCGTTGAAAACTGGAAAGAAGCTTTCTGAGAAACTGCTCTGTGTTCTGTTAATTCATCTCACAGAGTTACATCTTTCCCTTCAAGAATCCTTTCGCTAAGGCTGATCTTCTGGAATTGGCAAAGGGATATTTGGAATCCCATAGAGGGCTATGGTGAAAAAGGAAATATCTTCCGTTCAAAACTGGAAAGAAGGTTTCTGAGAAACTGCTCTGTGTTCTGTTAATTCATCTCACAGAGTTACATCTTTCCCTTCAAGAAGCCTTTCGCTAAGGCTGTTCTTCTGGAATTCGCAAAGGGAGATTTGGAAGCCCTTAGAGGGCTATGGTGAAAAAGGAAATATCTTCCGTTCAAAACTGGAAAGAAGCTTTCTGAGAAACTGCTCTGTGTTCTGTTAATTCATTTCACAGAGTTTCATCTTTCCCTTCAAGAAGCCTTTCGCTAAGGCTGTTCTTGTGCAATTGGCAAAGTGGTATTTGGAAGCCCATAGAGGGCTTTGGTGAAAAAGGAAATATCTTCCGTTCAAAACTGGAAAGAAGCCTTCCGGGAAACTGCTCTGTGTTCCGTTAATTCATCTCACAGAGTTACATCGTTCCCTTCAAGAAGCCTTTCGCTAAGGCTGTTCTTGTGGAATTGGCAAAGTGATACTTGGAACCCATAAGAGGGCTATGGTGAAAAAGGAAATATCTTCCGTTCAAAACTGGAAAGAAGCTTTCTGAGAAACTGCTCTGTGTTCTGGTAATTCATCTCACAGAGTTACATCTTTCCCTTCAATAATGCTTTCCCTAAGGCTGTTCTTGTGGAATAGGCAAAGTGATATTTGGAAGCCATAGAGGGCTATGGTGAAAAAGGAAATAGCTTCCGTTCAAAACTGGAAAGAAGCTTTTTGAGAAACTGCTCCGTGTTCTGTTAATTCATCTCACAGAGTTACATCTTTCCCTTCAAGAAGCCTTTCGCTAAGGCTGATCTTCTGGAATTGGCAAAGGGATATTTAGAAGCCCATAGAGGGCTATGGTGAAAAAGGAAATATCTTCCTTTCAACACTGGAAAGAAGCTTTCTGAGAAACTGCTCTGTGTTCTGTGAATTCATCTCACAGAGTTACATCTTTCACTTCAAGAAGCCTTTCGCTAAGGCTGTTGTTGTGGAATTGGCAAAGGGATATTTGAAAGCCCATAGAGTGCTAAGGTGAAAAAGGAAATATCTTCCGTTCAAAACTAGAAAGAATCTTTCTGAGAAACTGCTCTGTGTTCTGTTAATTCATCCTACAGAGTTACATCTTTCCCTTCAAGAAGCCTTTCGCTAAGGCTGTTCTTGTGGAATTGGCAAAGGGATATTTGGAAGCCCATAGAGGGCTATGGTGAAAAAGGAAATATCTTCCGTTCAAAACTGGAAAGAAGCTTTCTGAGAAACTGCTCTGTGTTCTGTTAATTCATCTCACAGAGTTACATCTTTCCCTTCAAGAAGCCTTTCGCTAAGGCTGTTCTTGTGGAATAGGCAAAGTGATATTTGGAAGCCCATAGAGGGCTATGGGGAAAAACGAAATATCTTCCGTTCAAAACTGGAAAGAAGCTTTCAGAGAAACTGCTCTGTGTTCTGTTAATTCATCTCACAGAGTTACATCTTTTCCTTCAAGAATCCTTTGGCTAAGGCTGTTCTTGTGGAATTGGCAAAGGGATATTTGGAAACTCATAGAGGGCTATGGTGGAAAAGGAAATATCTTCCGTTCAAAACTGGAAAGAAGCTTCCTGAGAAACTGCTCTGTGTTCTGTTAATTCATCTCACAGAGTTACATCTTTCCCATCAAGAAGCCTTTCGTTAAGGCTGTTCTTGTGGAATAGGCAAAGTGATATTTGTAAGCCCATAGAGGGCTATGGTGAAAAAGGAAATATCTTCCGTTCAAAACTGGAAAGAAGCTTTCTGAGAAACTGCTCTGTGTTCTGTTAATTCATCTCACAGAGTTACATCTTTCCCTTCAAGAAGCCTTTCGCTAAGGCTGTTCTTGTGGAATTGGCAAAGGGATATTTGGAAGCCCATAGAGGGCTATGGTGAAAAAGGAAATATCTTCCGTTCAAAACTGGAAAGAAGCTTTCTGAGAAACTGCTCTGTGTTCTGTTAATTCATCTCACAGAGTTACATCTTTCCCTTCAGGAAGGCTTTCGCTAAGGCTGTTATTGTGGAATTTGCAAAGGGATATTTGGAAGCCCATTGATGGCTATGGTGAAAAAGGAAATATCTTCCGTTCAAAAGGGGAAAGAAGCTTTCTGAGAAACTGCTCTGTGTTCTGTTAATTCATCTCACAGAGTTACATCTTTCCCTTCAGGAAGGCTTTCGCTAAGGCTGTTATTGTGGAATTTGCAAAGGGATATTTGGAAGCCCATAGATGGCTATGGTGAAAAAGGAAATATCTTCCGTTCAAAAGGGGAAAGAAGCTTTCTGAGAAACTGCTCTGTGTTTTGTTAATTCATCTCACAGAGTTACATCTTTCCCTTCAAGAAGCATTTCGCTGAGGCTGTTCTTGTGGAATTGGCAAAGTGATATTTGGAACCCATTAGAGGTCTATGGCGGAAAAGGAAATATCTTCCGTTCAAAACTGGAAAGAAACTTTCTGAGAAACTGCTCTGTGTTCTGTTAATTCATCTCACAGAGTTACATCTTTCCCTTCAAGAAGCCTTTCGCTAAGGCTGTTCTTGTGGAATAGGCAAAGTGATATTTGGAAGCCCTAGAGGGCTATGGTGAAAAACGAAATATCTTCCGTTAAAAACTAGAAAGAAGATTTCTGAGAAACTGCTCTGTGTTCTGTTAATTCATCTCACAGAGTTACATCTTTCCCTTCAAGAAGCCTTTCGCCAAGGCTGTTCTTGTGCAATTGGCAAAGTGATATTTAGAAGCCCATAGAGGGCTATGGTGGAAAAGGAAATACCTTCGGTTCAAAACTGGAAAGAAGCTTTCTGAGAAACTGCTATGTGTTCCGTTAATTCATCTCACAGTGTTACATCGTTCGCTTCAAGAAGCCTTTCGCTAAGGCTGTTCTTGTGGAATTGGCAAAGTGATATTTGGAACCCATTAGAGGGCTATGGTGAAAAAGGAAATATCTTCCGTTCAAAACTGGAAAGAAGCTTTCTGAGAAACTGCTCTGTGTTCTGTTAATTCATCTCACAGAGTTACATCTTTCCCTTCAAGAAGCCTTTCGCTAAGGCTGTTCTTGTGGAATAGGCAAAGTGATATTTGGAAGCCCATAGAGGGCTATGGGGAAAAACGAAATATCTTCCGTTCAAAACTGGAAAGAAGCTTTCAGAGAAACTGCTCTGTGTTCTGTTAATTCATCTCACAGAGTTACATCTTTTCCTTCAAGAATCCTTTGGCTAAGGCTGTTCTTGTGGAATTGGCAAAGGGATATTTGGAAACTCATAGAGGGCTATGGTGGAAAAGGAAATATCTTCCGTTCAAAACTGGAAAGAAGCTTCCTGAGAAACTGCTCTGTGTTCTGTTAATTCATCTCACAGAGTTACATCTTTCCCATCAAGAAGCCTTTCGTTAAGGCTGTTCTTGTGGAATAGGCAAAGTGATATTTGTAAGCCCATAGAGGGCTATGGTGAAAAAGGAAATATCTTCCGTTCAAAACTGGAAAGAAGCTTTCTGAGAAACTGCTCTGTGTTCTGTTAATTCATCTCACAGAGTTACATCTTTCCCTTCAAGAAGCCTTTCGCTAAGGCTGTTCTTGTGGAATTGGCAAAGTGATATTTGGAAGCCCATAGAGGGCTATGGTGAAAAAGGTAATATCTTCCGTTCAAAACTGGAAAGAAGCTTTCTGAGAAACTGCTCTGTGTTCTGTTAATTCGTCTCACAGAGTTACATCTTTTCATTCAAGAAGCCTTTGGCTAAGGCTGTTCTTGTGGAATTGGTAAGGGGATATTTGGAAGCCCATAGAGGGCAATGGTGAAAAAGGAAATATCTTCCGTTCAAAACTGGAAAGAAGCTTTCTGAGAAACTGCCCTGTGTTCTGTTAATTCATCTCACAGAGTTACATCTTTCCCTTCAAGAAGCCTTTCGCTAAGGCTGTTCTTGTGGAATTGGCAAAGGGATATTTGGAATCCCATAGAGGGCTATGGTGAAAAAGGAAATATCTTCCGTTCAAAACTTCAAAGAAGCTTTCTGAGAATCTGCTCTGTGTTTTGTTAATTCATCTCACAGAGTTACATTTTTCCCTTCAAGAAGCCTGTCGCTAAGGCTGTTTTTGTGGAATTGTCAAAGTGATATTTGGAAGCCCATAGAGGGCTATGTTGAAAAAGTAAATATCTTCCGTTCAAAACTGGGAAGAAGCTTTCTGAGAAACTGCTGTGTTCTGTTAATTCATCTCACAGAGTTACATCTTTCCCTTCAAGAAGCCTTTCGCTAAGGCTGTTCTTGTGGAATTGGCAAAGGGATATTTGGAAGCCCATAGAGGGCTATGGTGAAAAAGGAAATATCTTCCGTTCAAAACTTTAAAGAAGCTTTTTGAGAAACTGCTCTGTGTTCTCTTAATTCATCTCACAGAGTTACATCTTTCCTTCAAGAAGCCTTTCGCTAAGGCTGTTCTTGTGGAATTTGCAAAGTGATATTTGGAAGCCTTTAGAGTGCTACGGTAAAAAAGGAAATATCTTCCGTTCAAAACTGTAAAGAATCTCTCTGAGAAACTGCTCTGTGTTCTGTTAATTCATCTCACAGAGTTACATCTTTCCCTTCAAGAAGCCTTTCGCTAAGGCTGTTCTTGTGGAATTGGCAAAGTGATATTTGGAAGCACTTAGAGGGCTATGGTGGAAACGGAAATATCTTCCGTTCAAAACTGGAGAGAAGCTTTCTGAGAAACTGCTCTGTGTTCTGTTAATTCATCTCACAGAGTTACATCTTTCCCTTCAGGAAAGCTTTCGCTAAGGCTGTTATTGTGGAATTTGCAAAGGGATATTTGGAAGCCCATAGATGGCTATGGTGAAAAAGGAAATATATTCCGTTCAAAACTGGAAAGAAGCTTTCTGAGAAACTGCTCTGTGTTTTGTTAAATCATCTCACAGAGTTACATCTTTCCCTTCAAGAAGCATTTCGCAATGGCTGTTCTTGTGGAATTGGCAAAGTGGTATTCGGAAGCCCAAAGAGGGCTATGGTGAAAAAGGAAATATCTTCCGTTCAAAACTGGAAAGAAGCTTTCTGAGAAACTGCTCTGTGTTCTGTTAATTCATCTCACAGAGTTACATCTTTCCCTTCAAGAAGCCTTTCGCTAAGGCTGTTTTTCGGGAATTGGCAAAGGGAGATTTGGAAGCCCTTAGAGGGCTATGGTGAAAAAGGAAATATCTTCCCTTCAAAACGGGAAAGAAGCTTTCTGAGAAACTGCTCTGTGTTCTGTTAATTCATCTCACAGAGTTACGTCTTTCACTTCAAGCAGCCTTTCGCTCAGGTGTTCTTGTGGAATTGGCAAAGGGGTATTTGGAAGCCCATAGAGGGCTATGGCGAAAAAGGAAATATCTTCCATTCAAAACTGGAAAGAAGCTTTCTGAGAAACTGCTCTGTGTTCTGTTAATTCATCTCACAGAGTTACATCTTTCCCTTCAAGAAGCCTTTCGCTAAGGCTGTTCTTGTGGAATTGGCAAAGGGATATTTGGAAGCCCATAGAGGGCTACGGTGAAAAAGGAAATATCTTCCGTTCAAAACTGGAAAGAAGCTTTCTGAGAAACTGCTCTGTGTTCTGTTAATTCATCTCACAGAGTTACATCTTTCCCTTCAAGAAGACTTTCGCTAAGGCTGTTCTTCTGGAATTCGCAAAGGGAGGTTTGGAAGCCCTTAGAGGGCTATGGTGAAAAAGGAAATATCTTCCGTTCAAAACTGGAAAGAAGCTTTCTGAGAAACTGCTCTGTGTTCTGTTAATTCACTTCACAGAGTTTCATCTTTCCCTTCAAGAAGCCTTTCTTTAAGGCTGTTCTTGTGCAATTGGCAAAGTGGTATTTGGAAGCCCATAGAGGGCTATGGTGAAAAAGGAAATATCTTCCGTTCAAAACTGGAAAGAAGCCGTCTGGGATACTGCTCTGTGTTCCGTTAATTCATCTCACAGAGTTACATCGTTCCCTTCAAGAAGCCTTTCGCTAAGGCTGTTCTTGTGGAATTGGCAAAGTGATACTTGGAACCCATAGGAAGGCTATGGTGAAAAAGGAAATATCTTCCGTTCAAAACTGGAAAGAAGCTTTCTGAGAAACTGCTCTGTGTTCTGGTAATTCATCTCACAGAGTTACATCTTTCCCTTCAATAATGCTTTCACTAAGGCTGTTCTTGTGGAATAGGCAAAGTGATATTTGGAAGCCATAGAGGGCTATTGTGAAAAAGGAAATATCTTCCGTTCAAAACTGGAAAGAAGCTGTCTGAGAAACTGCTCTGTGTTCTGTTAATTCATCTCACAGAGTTACATTTTTCCCTTCAAGAAGCCTTTCACTAAGGCTGTTCTTGTGGAAATGGCAAAGGGATATTTGGAAGCCCATAGACGGCTATGGTGAAAAAGCAAATATCTTCCGTTCAAAACTGGAAAGAAGCTTTCTGAGAAACTGCTCTGTGTTCTGTTAATTCGTCTCAGAGAGTTACATCTTTCCCTTCAAGAAGCCTTTCGCTAAGGCTGTTCTTGTGGAATTGGCAAAGGGATATTTGGAAGCCCATAGAGGGCTATGGTGAAAAAGGAAATATCTTCCGTTCAAAACTGGAAATAAGCTTTCTGAGAAACTGTTCTGTGTTCTGTTAATTCATCTCACAGAGTTACTTCTTTCCCGTCAAGAAGCCTTTCGCTAAGGCTGTTCTTGTGTAATTGGCAAAGGGATATTTGGAAGCCCTTAGAGGGCTATGGTGGAAACGGAAATATCTTCCGTTCAAAACTGGAGAGAAGCTTTCTGAGAAACTGCTCTGTGTTCTGTTAATTCATCTCACAGAGTTACATCTTTCCCTTCAAGAAGCCTTTCGCTAAGGCTGTTCTTGTGGAAATGGCAAAGGGATATTTGGAAGACCACAGATGGCTATGGTGAAAAAGGAAATATCTTCCGTTCAAAACTGGAAAGAAGCTTTCTGAGAAACTGCTCTGTGTTCTGTTAATTCATCTCACAGAGTTACATCTTTCCCTTCAAGAAGCCTTTCGCTAAGGCTGTTCTTGTGGAATTGGCAAAGCGATATTTGGAAGCACTTAGAGGGCTATGGTGGAAACGGAAATATCTTCCGTTCAAAACTGGAAAGAAGCTTTCTGAGAAACTGCTCTGTGTTCTGTTAATTCATCTCACAGAGTTACATCTTTCCCTTCAGGAAGGCTTTCGCTAAGGCTGTTATTGTGGAATTTGCAAAGGGATATTTGGAAGCCCATAGATGGCTATGGTGAAAAAGGAAATATCTTCCGTTCAAAAGGGGAAAGAAGCTTTCTGAGAAACTGCTCTGTGTTTTGTTAAATCATCTCACAGAGTTACATCTTTCCCTTCAAGAAGCATTTCGCTAAGGCTGTTCTTGTGGAATTGGCAAAGTGGTATTCGGGAGCCCAAAGAGGGCTATGGTGAAAAAGGAAATATCTTCCGTTCAAAACTGGAAAGAAGCTTTCTGAGAAACTGCTCTGTGTTCTGTGAATTCATCTCACAGAGTTACATCTTTCCCTTCAAGAAGCCTTTCGCTAAGGCTGTTCTTGTGGAATTGGCAAAGTGATATTTGGAAGCCCATAGAGGGCTATGGTGAAAAAAGAAATATCTTTCGTTCAAAACTGGAAAGAAGCTTTCTGAGAAACTGCTCTGTGTTCTTTTAATTCATCTCACAGAGTTACATCTTTCCGTTCAAGAAGCCTTTCGCTAAGGCTGTTCTTCGGGAATTGGCAAAGGGAGATTTGGAAGCCCTTAGAGGGCTATGGTGAAAAAGGAAATATCTTCCGTTCAAAACTGGAAAGAAGCTTTCTGAGAAACTGCTCTGTTTTCTGTTAATTCATCTCACAGAGTTACATCTTTCCCTTCAAGAAGCCTTTCGCTAAGGCTGTTCTTGTGCAATTGGCAAAGTGATATTTGGAAGCCCATAGAGGGCTATAGTGAAAAAGGAAATATCTTCCGTTGAAAACTGGAAAGAAGCTTTCTGAGAAACTGCTCTGTGTTCTGTTAATTCATCTCACAGAGTTACATCTTTCCCTTCAAGAATCCTTTCGCTAAGGCTGATCTTCTGGAATTGGCAAAGGGATATTTGGAATCCCATAGAGGGCTATGGTGAAAAAGGAAATATCTTCCGTTCAAAACTGGAAAGAAGGTTTCTGAGAAACTGCTCTGTGTTCTGTTAATTCATCTCACAGAGTTACATCTTTCCCTTCAAGAAGCCTTTCGCTAAGGCTGTTCTTCTGGAATTCGCAAAGGGAGATTTGGAAGCCCTTAGAGGGCTATGGTGAAAAAGGAAATATCTTCCGTTCAAAACTGGAAAGAAGCTTTCTGAGAAACTGCTCTGTGTTCTGTTAATTCATTTCACAGAGTTTCATCTTTCCCTTCAAGAAGCCTTTCGCTAAGGCTGTTCTTGTGCAATTGGCAAAGTGGTATTTGGAAGCCCATAGAGGGCTTTGGTGAAAAAGGAAATATCTTCCGTTCAAAACTGGAAAGAAGCCTTCCGGGAAACTGCTCTGTGTTCCGTTAATTCATCTCACAGAGTTACATCGTTCCCTTCAAGAAGCCTTTCGCTAAGGCTGTTCTTGTGGAATTGGCAAAGTGATACTTGGAACCCATAAGAGGGCTATGGTGAAAAAGGAAATATCTTCCGTTCAAAACTGGAAAGAAGCTTTCTGAGAAACTGCTCTGTGTTCTGGTAATTCATCTCACAGAGTTACATCTTTCCCTTCAATAATGCTTTCCCTAAGGCTGTTCTTGTGGAATAGGCAAAGTGATATTTGGAAGCCATAGAGGGCTATGGTGAAAAAGGAAATAGCTTCCGTTCAAAACTGGAAAGAAGCTTTTTGAGAAACTGCTCCGTGTTCTGTTAATTCATCTCACAGAGTTACATCTTTCCCTTCAAGAAGCCTTTCGCTAAGGCTGATCTTCTGGAATTGGCAAAGGGATATTTAGAAGCCCATAGAGGGCTATGGTGAAAAAGGAAATATCTTCCTTTCAACACTGGAAAGAAGCTTTCTGAGAAACTGCTCTGTGTTCTGTGAATTCATCTCACAGAGTTACATCTTTCACTTCAAGAAGCCTTTCGCTAAGGCTGTTGTTGTGGAATTGGCAAAGGGATATTTGAAAGCCCATAGAGTGCTAAGGTGAAAAAGGAAATATCTTCCGTTCAAAACTAGAAAGAATCTTTCTGAGAAACTGCTCTGTGTTCTGTTAATTCATCCTACAGAGTTACATCTTTCCCTTCAAGAAGCCTTTCGCTAAGGCTGTTCTTGTGGAATTGGCAAAGGGATATTTGGAAGCCCATAGAGGGCTATGGTGAAAAAGGAAATATCTTCCGTTCAAAACTGGAAAGAAGCTTTCTGAGAAACTGCTCTGTGTTCTGTTAATTCATCTCACAGAGTTACATCTTTCCCTTCAAGAAGCCTTTCGCTAAGGCTGTTCTTGTGGAATAGGCAAAGTGATATTTGGAAGCCCATAGAGGGCTATGGGGAAAAACGAAATATCTTCCGTTCAAAACTGGAAAGAAGCTTTCAGAGAAACTGCTCTGTGTTCTGTTAATTCATCTCACAGAGTTACATCTTTTCCTTCAAGAATCCTTTGGCTAAGGCTGTTCTTGTGGAATTGGCAAAGGGATATTTGGAAACTCATAGAGGGCTATGGTGGAAAAGGAAATATCTTCCGTTCAAAACTGGAAAGAAGCTTCCTGAGAAACTGCTCTGTGTTCTGTTAATTCATCTCACAGAGTTACATCTTTCCCATCAAGAAGCCTTTCGTTAAGGCTGTTCTTGTGGAATAGGCAAAGTGATATTTGTAAGCCCATAGAGGGCTATGGTGAAAAAGGAAATATCTTCCGTTCAAAACTGGAAAGAAGCTTTCTGAGAAACTGCTCTGTGTTCTGTTAATTCATCTCACAGAGTTACATCTTTCCCTTCAAGAAGCCTTTCGCTAAGGCTGTTCTTGTGGAATTGGCAAAGGGATATTTGGAAGCCCATAGAGGGCTATGGTGAAAAAGGAAATATCTTCCGTTCAAAACTGGAAAGAAGCTTTCTGAGAAACTGCTCTTTGTTCTGTTAATTCGTCTCACAGAGTTACATCTTTTCATTCAAGAAGCCTTTGGCTAAGGCTGTTCTTGTGGAATTGGTAAGGGGATATTTGGAAGCCCATAGAGGGCAATGGTGAAAAAGGAAATATCTTCCGTTCAAAACTGGAAAGAAGCTTTCTGAGAAACTGCCCTGTGTTCTGTTAATTCATCTCACAGAGTTACATCTTTCGCTTCAAGAAGCCTTTCGCTAAGGCTGTTCTTGTGGAATTGGCAAAGAGATATTTGGAATCCCATAGAGGGCTATGGTGAAAAAGGAAATATCTTCCGTTCAAAACTTCAAAGAAGCTTTCTGAGAATCTGCTCTGTGTTTTGTTAATTCATCTCACAGAGTTACATCTTTCCCTTCAAGAAGCCTGTCGCTAAGGCTGTTTTTGTGGAATTGTCAAAGTGATATTTGGAAGCCCATAGAGGGCTATGTTGAAAAAGTAAATATCTTCCGTTCAAAACTGGGAAGAAGCTTTCTGAGAAACTGCTGTGTTCTGTTAATTCATCTCACAGAGTTACATCTTTCCCTTCAAGAAGCCTTTCGCTAAGGCTGTTCTTGTGGAATTGGCAAAGGGATATTTGGAAGCCCATAGAGGGCTATGGTGAAAAAGGAAATATCTTCCGTTCAAAACTTTAAAGAAGCTTTTTGAGAAACTGCTCTGTGTTCTCTTAATTCATCTCACAGAGTTACATCTTTCCTTCAAGAAGCCTTTCGCTAAGGCTGTTCTTGTGGAATTTGCAAAGTGATATTTGGAAGCCTTTAGAGTGCTACGGTAAAAAAGGAAATATCTTCCGTTCAAAACTGTAAAGAATCTCTCTGAGAAACTGCTCTGTGTTCTGTTAATTCATCTCACAGAGTTACATCTTTCCCTTCAAGAAGCCTTTCGCTAAGGCTGTTCTTGTGGAATTGGCAAAGTGATATTTGGAAGCACTTAGAGGGCTATGGTGGAAACGGAAATATCTTCCGTTCAAAACTGGAGAGAAGCTTTCTGAGAAACTGCTCTGTGTTCTGTTAATTCATCTCACAGAGTTACATCTTTCCCTTCAGGAAGGCTTTCGCTAAGGCTGTTATTGTGGAATTTGCAAAGGGATATTTGGAAGCCCATAGATGGCTATGGTGAAAAAGGAAATATATTCCGTTCAAAACTGGAAAGAAGCTTTCTGAGAAACTGCTCTGTGTTCTGTTAATTCATCTCACAGAGTTACATCTTTCCCTTCAAGAAGCCTTTCGCTAAGGCTGTTCTTGTGGAATTGGCAAAGGGATATTTGGAAGCCCATAGAGGGCTATGGTGAAAAAGGAAATATCTTCCGTTCAAAACTGGAAAGAAGCTTTCTGAGAAACTGCTCTGTGTTCTGTTAATTCGTCTCACAGAGTTACATCTTTTCATTCAAGAAGCCTTTGGCTAAGGCTGTTCTTGTGGAATTGGTAAGGGGATATTTGGAAGCCCATAGAGGGCAATGGTGAAAAAGGAAATATCTTCCGTTCAAAACTGGAAAGAAGCTTTCTGAGAAACTGCCCTGTGTTCTGTTAATTCATCTCACAGAGTTACATCTTTCCCTTCAAGAAGCCTTTCGCTAAGGCTGTTCTTGTGGAATTGGCAAAGGGATATTTGGAATCCCATAGAGGGCTATGGTGAAAAAGGAAATATCTTCCGTTCAAAACTTCAAAGAAGCTTTCTGAGAATCTGCTCTGTGTTTTGTTAATTCATCTCACAGAGTTACATCTTTCCCTTCAAGAAGCCTGTCGCTAAGGCTGTTTTTGTGGAATTGTCAAAGTGATATTTGGAAGCCCATAGAGGGCTATGTTGAAAAAGTAAATATCTTCCGTTCAAAACTGGGAAGAAGCTTTCTGAGAAACTGCTGTGTTCTGTTAATTCATCTCACAGAGTTACATCTTTCCCTTCAAGAAGCCTTTCGCTAAGGCTGTTCTTGTGGAATTGGCAAAGGGATATTTGGAAGCCCATAGAGGGCTATGGTGAAAAAGGAAATATCTTCCGTTCAAAACTTTAAAGAAGCTTTTTGAGAAACTGCTCTGTGTTCTCTTAATTCATCTCACAGAGTTACATCTTTCCTTCAAGAAGCCTTTCGCTAAGGCTGTTCTTGTGGAATTTGCAAAGTGATATTTGGAAGCCTTTAGAGTGCTACGGTAAAAAAGGAAATATCTTCCGTTCAAAACTGTAAAGAATCTCTCTGAGAAACTGCTCTGTGTTCTGTTAATTCATCTCACAGAGTTACATCTTTCCCTTCAAGAAGCCTTTCGCTAAGGCTGTTCTTGTGGAATTGGCAAAGTGATATTTGGAAGCACTTAGAGGGCTATGGTGGAAACGGAAATATCTTCCGTTCAAAACTGGAGAGAAGCTTTCTGAGAAACTGCTCTGTGTTCTGTTAATTCATCTCACAGAGTTACATCTTTCCCTTCAGGAAGGCTTTCGCTAAGGCTGTTATTGTGGAATTTGCAAAGGGATATTTGGAAGCCCATAGATGGCTATGGTGAAAAAGGAAATATATTCCGTTCAAAACTGGAAAGAAGCTTTCTGAGAAACTGCTCTGTGTTTTGTTAAATCATCTCACAGAGTTACATCTTTCCCTTCAAGAAGCATTTCGCAATGGCTGTTCTTGTGGAATTGGCAAAGTGGTATTCGGAAGCCCAAAGAGGGCTATGGTGAAAAAGGAAATATCTTCCGTTCAAAACTGGAAAGAAGCTTTCTGAGAAACTGCTCTGTGATCTGTTAATTCATCTCACAGAGTTACATCTTTCCCTTCAAGAAGCCTTTCGCTAAGGCTGTTCTTCGGGAATTGGCAAAGGGAGATTTGGAAGCCCTTAGAGGGCTATGGTGAAAAAGGAAATATCTTCCCTTCAAAACGGGAAAGAAGCTTTCTGAGAAACTGCTCTGTGTTCTTTTAATTCATCTCACAGAGTTACATCTTTCCCTTCAAGAAGCCTTTCGCTAAGGCTGTTCTTCGGGAATTGACAAAGGGAGATTTGGAAGCCCTTAGAGGGCTATGGTGAAAAAGGAAATATCTTCCGTTCAAAACTGGAAAGAAGCTTTCTGAGAAACTGCTCTGTTTTCTGTTAATTCATCTCACAGAGTTACATCTTTCCCTTCAAGAAGCCTTTCGCTAAGGCTGTTCTTGTGCAATTGGCAAAGTGATATTTGGAAGCCCATAGAGGGCTATGGTGAAAAAGGAAATATCTTCCGTTGAAAACTGGAAAGAAGCTTTCTGAGAAACTGCTCTGTGTTCTGTTAATTCATCTCACAGAGTTACATCTTTCCCTTCAAGAATCCTTTCGCTAAGGCTGATCTTCTGGAATTGGCAAAGGGATATTTGGAATCCCATAGAGGGCTATGGTGAAAAAGGAAATATCTTCCGTTCAAAACTGGAAAGAAGGTTTCTGAGAAACTGCTCTGTGTTCTGTTAATTCATCTCACAGAGTTACATCTTTCCCTTCAAGAAGCCTTTCGCTAAGGCTGTTCTTCTGGAATTCGCAAAGGGAGATTTGGAAGCCCTTAGAGGGCTATGGTGAAAAAGGAAATATCTTCCGTTCAAAACTGGAAAGAAGCTTTCTGAGAAACTGCTCTGTGTTCTGTTAATTCATTTCACAGAGTTTCATCTTTCCCTTCAAGAAGCCTTTCGCTAAGGCTGTTCTTGTGCAATTGGCAAAGTGGTATTTGGAAGCCCATAGAGGGCTTTGGTGAAAAAGGAAATATCTTCCGTTCAAAACTGGAAAGAAGCCTTCTGGGAAACTGCTCTGTGTTCCGTTAATTCATCTCACAGAGTTACATCGTTCCCTTCAAGAAGCCTTTCGCTAAGGCTGTTCTTGTGGAATTGGCAAAGTGATACTTGGAACCCATAAGAGGGCTATGGTGAAAAAGGAAATATCTTCCGTTCAAAACTGGAAAGAAGCTTTCTGAGAAACTGCTCTGTGTTCTGGTAATTCATCTCACAGAGTTACATCTTTCCCTTCAATAATGCTTTCACTAAGGCTGTTCTTGTGGAATAGGCAAAGTGATATTTGGAAGCCATAGAGGGCTATGGTGAAAAAGGAAATAGCTTCCGTTCAAAACTGGAAAGAAGCTTTTTGAGAAACTGCTCCTTGTTCTGCTAATTCATCTCACAGAGTTACATCTTTCCCTTCAAGAAGCCTTTCGCTAAGGCTGATCTTCTGGAATTGGCAAAGGGATATTTGGAAGCCCATAGAGGTCTATGGTGCAAAAGGAAATATCTTCCGTTCAACACTGGAAAGAAGCTTTCTGAGAAACTGCTCTGTGTTCTGTGAATTCATCTCACAGAGTTACATCTTTCACTTCAAGAAGCCTTTCGCTAAGGCTGTTGTTGTGGAATTGGCAAAGGGATATTTGAAAGCCCATAGAGTGCTAAGGTGAAAAAGGAAATATCTTCCGTTCAAAACTGGAAAGAAGCTTTCTGAGAAACTGCTCTGTGTTCTGTTAATTCATCTCACAGAGTTACATCTTTCCCTTCAAGAAGCCTTTCGCTGAGGCTGTTCTTGTGGAATTGGCAAAGGGATATTTGGAAGCCCATAGAGGGCTATGGTGAAAAAGGAAATGTCTTCCGTTCAAAACTAGAAAGAAGCTTTCTGAGAATCTGCTCTGTGTTTTGTTAATTCAATCACAGAGTTACATCTTTCCCTTCAAGAAGCCTTTCGCTAAGGCTGTTCTTGTGGAATTGGGAAAGGGATATTTGGAAGCCGATAGAGGGCTATGGCGAAAAAGCAAATATCTTCCGTTCAAAACTGGAAAGAAGCTTTCTGAGAAACTGCTCTGTGTTCTGTTAATTCATAAAAAAGAGTTACATCTTTCCCTTCAAGAAGCCTTTCGCTGAGGCGGTTCTTGTGGAATTGGCAAAGTGATATTTGGAAGCCCTTTGAGGGCTATGGTGAAAAAGGAAATATCTTCCGTTCAAAACTGGAAAGAAGCTTTCTGAGAAACTGCTCTGTGTTGTGTTAATTCATCTCACAGAGTTACATCTTTCCCTTCAAGAATCCTTTCGCTAAGGCTGTTCTTGTGGAATTGGCAAAGGGATATTTGGAAGCCCATAGAGGGCTATGCTGAAAAAGGAAATATCTTCCGTTCAAACTTTAAAGAAGCTTTTTGAGAAACTGCTCTGTGTTCTGTGAATTCATCTCACAGAGTTCCATCTTTCCCTTCAAGAAGACTTTCCCTAAGGCTGTTCTTGTGGAATTGGCAAAGTGATATTTGGAAGCCCATAGAGGGCTATGGTGAAAAAGGAAATATCTTCCATTCAAAACTGGGAAGAAGCTTTCTGAGAAACTGCTGTGTTCTGTTAATTCATCTCACAGAGTTACATCTTTCCCTTCAAGAAGCCTTTCGCTAAGGCTGTTCTTGTGGAATTGGCAAAGGGATATTTGGAAGCCCATAGAGGGCTATGGTGAAAAAGGAAATATCTTCCGTTCAAAACTTTAAAGAAGCTTTTTAAGAAACTGCTCTGTGTTCTCTTAATTCATCTCACAGAGTTACATCTTTCCCTTCAGGAAGCCTTTCGCTAAGGCTGTTCTTGTGGAATTGGCAAAGTGATATTTGGAAGCCTTTAGAGTGCTACGGTAAAAAAGGAAATATCTTCCGTTCAAAACTGTAAAGAATCTCTCTGAGAAACTGCTCTGTGTTCTGTTAATTCATCACACAGAGTTACATCTTTCCCTTCAAGAAGCCTTTCGCTAAGGCTGTTTTTGTGGAATTGGCAAAGGGATATTTGGAAGCCCATACAGGGCTACGGTGAAAAGGAAATTCATTCCGTTCAAAACTGGAAAGAAGCTTTCTGAGAAACTGCTCTGTGTTCTGTTAATTCGTCTCACAGAGTTACATCTTTTCCTTCAAGAATCCTTTGGCTAAGGCTGTTCTTGTGGAATTGGCAAGGGGATATTTGGAAGCCCATAGAGGGCAATGGTGAAAAAGGAAATATCTTCCGTTCAAAACTGGAAAGAAGATTTCTGAGAAACTGCTCTGTGTTCTGTTAATTCATCTCTAAGCGTTACATCTTTCCCTTCAGGAAGCCTTCGCTAAGGCTGTTCTTGTGGAATTGGCAAAGTGATATTTGGAAGCCCATAGAGGGCTATGGTGAAAAACGAAATATCTTCCGTTCAAAACTGGAAAGAAGCTTTCTGAGAAACTGCTCTGTGTTCTGTTAATTCATCTCACAGAGTTACATCTTTCCCTTCAAGAAGCCTTTCGCTAAGGCTCTTCTTGTGGAATTGGCAAAGGGATATTTGGAAGCCCATAGAGGGCTATGGCGAAAAAGGAAATATCTTCCGTTCAAAACTGGAAAGAAGCTTTCTGAGAAACTGCTCTGTGTTCTGTTAATTCATCTCACAGAGTTACATCTTTCCCTTCAAGAAGCCTTTCGCTAAGGCTGTTCTTGTGGAATTGGCAAAGGGATATTTGGAAGCCCATAGAGGGCTATCGTGAAAAAGGAAATGACTTCCGTTCAAAACTAGAAAGAAGCTTTCTGAGAATCTGCTCTGTGTTTTCTTAATTCATCTCACAGAGTTACATCTTTCCCTTCAAGAAGCCTTTCGCTAAGGCTGTTCTTGTGGAATTGGCAAAGTGAGTTTTCGAAGCCCATAGAGGGATATGGTGAAAAAGGAAATATCTTCCGTTCAAAACTTTAAAGAAGCTTTTTGAGAAACTGCTCTGTGTTCTCTTAATTCATCTCACAGAGTTACATCTTTCCCTTCCAGAAGCCTTTCGCTAAGGCTGTTCTTGTGGAATTTGCAAAGTGATATTTGGAAGCCTTTAGAGTGCTACGGTAAAAAAGGAAATATCTTCCGTTCAAAACTGTAAAGAATCTCTCTGAGAAACTGCTCTGTGTTCTGTTAATTCATCACACAGAGTTACATCTTTCCCTTCAAGAAGCCTTTCGCTAAGGCTGTTTTTGTGGAATTGGCAAAGGGATATTTGGAAGCCCATACAGGGCTACGGTGAAAAGGAAATACATTCCGTTCAAAACTGGAAAGAAGCTTTCTGAGAAACTGCTCTGTGTTCTGTTAATTCGTCTTACAGAGTTACATCTTTTCCTTCAAGAAGCCTTTGGCTAAGGCTGTTCTTGTGGAATTGGCAAGGGGATATTTGGAAGCCCATACAGGGCTACGGTGAAAAGGAAATACATTCCGTTCAAAACTGGAAAGAAGCTTTCTGAGAAACTGCTCTGTGTTCTTTTAATTCGTCTCACAGAGTTACATCTTCTCCTTCAAGAAGCCTTTGGCTAAGGCTGTTCTTGTGGAATTGGCAAGGGGATATTTGGAAGCCCATAGAGGGCTAAGGTGAAAAAGGAAATATCTTCCGTTCAAAACCTGAAAGAATCTTTCTGAGAGACTGCTCTGCGTTCTGTTAATTCATCTCACAGAGTTACATCTTTCCATTCAAGAAGCCTTTCGCTAAGGCTGTTCTTCTGGAATTGACAAAGTGATATTTGGAAGCCCTTAGTGGGCTATGGTGAAAAAGGAAATATCTTCCGTTCAAAACTGGAAAGAAGCTTTCTGAGAAACTGCTCTGTGTTCTGTTAATTCATCTCACAGCGTTACATCTTTCCCTTCTGGAAGCCTTCGCTAAGGCTGTTCTTGTGCAGTTGGCAAAGTGATATTTGGAAGCCCATTGAGGGCTATGGTGAAAAAGGAAATATCTTCCGTTCAAAACTGTGAAGAAGCTTTCTGAGAAACTGCTGTGTTCTGTTAATTCATCTCACAGAGTTACATCTTTCCCTTCAAGAAGCCTTTCGCTAAGGCTGTTCTTGTGGAATTGGCAAAGGGATATTTGGAAGCCCATAAAGGGCTATGGTGAAAAAGGAAATATCTTCCGTTCAAAACTTTAAAGAAGCTTTTTGAGAAACTGCTCTGTGTTCTCTTAATTCATCTCACAGAGTTACATCTTTCCCTTCAAGAAGCCTTTCGCTAAGGCTGTTCTTGTGGAATTTGCAAAGTGATATTTGGAAGCCTTTAGAGTCCTACGGTAAAAAAGGAAATATCTTCCGTTCAAAACTGTAAAGAATCTCTCTGAGAAACTGCTCTGTGTTCTGTTAATTCATCACACAGAGTTACATCTTTCCCTTCAAGAAGCCTATCGCTAAGGCTGTTCTTGTGGAGTTGCCAAAGTGATATTTGGAAGCCTTTAGAGTGCTACGGTAAAAAAGGAAATATCTTCCGTTCAAATCTGTAAAGAATCTCTCTGAGAAACTGCTCTGTGTTCTGTTAATTCATCACACAGAGTTACATCTTTCCCTTCCAGAAGCCTTACGCTAAGGCTGTTTTTGTGGAATTGGCAAAGGGATATTTGGAAGCCCATACAGGGCTACGGTGAAAAGGAAATACATTCCGTTCAAAACTGGAAAGAAGCTTTCTGAGAAACTGCTCTGTGTTCTGTTAATTCGTCTCACAGAGTTACATCTTTTCATTCAAGAAGCCTTTGGCTAAGGCTGTTCTTGTGGAATTGGCAAGGGGATATTTGGAAGCCCATAGAGGGCAATGGTGAAAAAGGAAATATCTTCCGTTCAAAACTGGAAAGAAGCTTTCTGAGAAACTGCCCTGTGTTCTGTTAATTCATCTCACAGAGTTACATCTTTCCCTTCAAGAAGCCTTTCGCTAAGGCTGTTCTTGTGGAATTGGCAAAGGGATATTTGGAATCCCATAGAGGGCTATGGTGAAAAAGGAAATATCTTCCGTTCAAAACCTGAAAGAATCTTTCTGAGAAACTGCTCTGCGTTCTGTTAATTCATCTCACAGAGTTACATCTTTCCCTTCAAGAAACCTTTCGCTAAGGCTGTTCTTCTGGAATTGACAAATTGATATTTGGAAGCCCTTAGAGGGCTATGGTGAAAAACGAAATATCTTCCGTTCAAAACTGGAAAGAAGCTTTCTGAGAAACTGCTCTGTGTTCTGTTAATTCATCTCACAGAGTTACATCTTTCCCTTCAAGAAGCCTTTCGCTAAGGCTGTTCTTGTGGAATTGGCAAAGTGATATTTGGAAGCCCATAGAGGGCTATGGTGAAAAAGGAAATGACTTCCGTTCAAAACTAGAAAGAAGCTTTCTGAGAATCTGCTCTGTGTTTTGTTAATTCATCTCACAGAGTTACATCTTTCCCTTCAAGAAGCCTTTCGCTAAGGCTGTTTTTGTGGAATTGTCAAAGTGATATTTGGAAGCCCATAGAGGGCTATGTTGAAAAAGGAAATATCTTCCGTTCAAAACTGGGAAGAAGCTTTCTGAGAAACTGCTGTGTTCTGTTAATTCATCTCACAGAGTTACATCTTTCCCTTCAAGAAGCCTTTCGCTAAGGCTGTTCTTGTGGAATTGGCAAAGGGATATTTGGAAGCCCATAGAGGGCTATGGTGAAAAAGGAAATATCTTCCGTTCAAAACTTTAAAGAAGCTTTTTGAGAAACTGCTCTGTGTTCTCTTAATTCATCTCACAGAGTTACATCTTTCCTTCAAGAAGCCTTTCGCTAAGGCTGTTCTTGTGGAATTTGCAAAGTGATATTTGGAAGCCTTTAGAGTGCTACGGTAAAAAAGGAAATATCTTCCGTTCAAAACTGTAAAGAATCTCTCTGAGAAACTGCTCTGTGTTCTGTTAATTCATCTCACAGAGTTACATCTTTCCCTTCAAGAAGCCTTTCGCTAAGGCTGTTCTTGTGGAATTGGCAAAGTGATATTTGGAAGCACTTAGAGGGCTATGGTGGAAACGGAAATATCTTCCGTTCAAAACTGGAGAGAAGCTTTCTGAGAAACTGCTCTGTGTTCTGTTAATTCATCTCACAGAGTTACATCTTTCCCTTCAGGAAGGCTTTCGCTAAGGCTGTTATTGTGGAATTTGCAAAGGGATATTTGGAAGCCCATAGATGGCTATGGTGAAAAAGGAAATATATTCCGTTCAAAACTGGAAAGAAGCTTTCTGAGAAACTGCTCTGTGTTTTGTTAAATCATCTCACAGAGTTACATCTTTCCCTTCAAGAAGCATTTCGCAATGGCTGTTCTTGTGGAATTGGCAAAGTGGTATTCGGAAGCCCAAAGAGGGCTATGGTGAAAAAGGAAATATCTTCCGTTCAAAACTGGAAAGAAGCTTTCTGAGAAACTGCTCTGTGATCTGTTAATTCATCTCACAGAGTTACATCTTTCCCTTCAAGAAGCCTTTCGCTAAGGCTGTTCTTCGGGAATTGGCAAAGGGAGATTTGGAAGCCCTTAGAGGGCTATGGTGAAAAAGGAAATATCTTCCCTTCAAAACGGGAAAGAAGCTTTCTGAGAAACTGCTCTGTGTTCTTTTAATTCATCTCACAGAGTTACATCTTTCCCTTCAAGAAGCCTTTCGCTAAGGCTGTTCTTCGGGAATTGACAAAGGGAGATTTGGAAGCCCTTAGAGGGCTATGGTGAAAAAGGAAATATCTTCCGTTCAAAACTGGAAAGAAGCTTTCTGAGAAACTGCTCTGTTTTCTGTTAATTCATCTCACAGAGTTACATCTTTCCCTTCAAGAAGCCTTTCGCTAAGGCTGTTCTTGTGCAATTGGCAAAGTGATATTTGGAAGCCCATAGAGGGCTATGGTGAAAAAGGAAATATCTTCCGTTGAAAACTGGAAAGAAGCTTTCTGAGAAACTGCTCTGTGTTCTGTTAATTCATCTCACAGAGTTACATCTTTCCCTTCAAGAATCCTTTCGCTAAGGCTGATCTTCTGGAATTGGCAAAGGGATATTTGGAATCCCATAGAGGGCTATGGTGAAAAAGGAAATATCTTCCGTTCAAAACTGGAAAGAAGGTTTCTGAGAAACTGCTCTGTGTTCTGTTAATTCATCTCACAGAGTTACATCTTTCCCTTCAAGAAGCCTTTCGCTAAGGCTGTTCTTCTGGAATTCGCAAAGGGAGATTTGGAAGCCCTTAGAGGGCTATGGTGAAAAAGGAAATATCTTCCGTTCAAAACTGGAAAGAAGCTTTCTGAGAAACTGCTCTGTGTTCTGTTAATTCATTTCACAGAGTTTCATCTTTCCCTTCAAGAAGCCTTTCGCTAAGGCTGTTCTTGTGCAATTGGCAAAGTGGTATTTGGAAGCCCATAGAGGGCTTTGGTGAAAAAGGAAATATCTTCCGTTCAAAACTGGAAAGAAGCCTTCTGGGAAACTGCTCTGTGTTCCGTTAATTCATCTCACAGAGTTACATCGTTCCCTTCAAGAAGCCTTTCGCTAAGGCTGTTCTTGTGGAATTGGCAAAGTGATACTTGGAACCCATAAGAGGGCTATGGTGAAAAAGGAAATATCTTCCGTTCAAAACTGGAAAGAAGCTTTCTGAGAAACTGCTCTGTGTTCTGGTAATTCATCTCACAGAGTTACATCTTTCCCTTCAATAATGCTTTCACTAAGGCTGTTCTTGTGGAATAGGCAAAGTGATATTTGGAAGCCATAGAGGGCTATGGTGAAAAAGGAAATAGCTTCCGTTCAAAACTGGAAAGAAGCTTTTTGAGAAACTGCTCCTTGTTCTGCTAATTCATCTCACAGAGTTACATCTTTCCCTTCAAGAAGCCTTTCGCTAAGGCTGATCTTCTGGAATTGGCAAAGGGATATTTGGAAGCCCATAGAGGTCTATGGTGCAAAAGGAAATATCTTCCGTTCAACACTGGAAAGAAGCTTTCTGAGAAACTGCTCTGTGTTCTGTGAATTCATCTCACAGAGTTACATCTTTCACTTCAAGAAGCCTTTCGCTAAGGCTGTTGTTGTGGAATTGGCAAAGGGATATTTGAAAGCCCATAGAGTGCTAAGGTGAAAAAGGAAATATCTTCCGTTCAAAACTGGAAAGAAGCTTTCTGAGAAACTGCTCTGTGTTCTGTTAATTCATCTCACAGAGTTACATCTTTCCCTTCAAGAAGCCTTTCGCTGAGGCTGTTCTTGTGGAATTGGCAAAGGGATATTTGGAAGCCCATAGAGGGCTATGGTGAAAAAGGAAATGTCTTCCGTTCAAAACTAGAAAGAAGCTTTCTGAGAATCTGCTCTGTGTTTTGTTAATTCAATCACAGAGTTACATCTTTCCCTTCAAGAAGCCTTTCGCTAAGGCTGTTCTTGTGGAATTGGGAAAGGGATATTTGGAAGCCGATAGAGGGCTATGGCGAAAAAGCAAATATCTTCCGTTCAAAACTGGAAAGAAGCTTTCTGAGAAACTGCTCTGTGTTCTGTTAATTCATAAAAAAGAGTTACATCTTTCCCTTCAAGAAGCCTTTCGCTGAGGCGGTTCTTGTGGAATTGGCAAAGTGATATTTGGAAGCCCTTTGAGGGCTATGGTGAAAAAGGAAATATCTTCCGTTCAAAACTGGAAAGAAGCTTTCTGAGAAACTGCTCTGTGTTGTGTTAATTCATCTCACAGAGTTACATCTTTCCCTTCAAGAATCCTTTCGCTAAGGCTGTTCTTGTGGAATTGGCAAAGGGATATTTGGAAGCCCATAGAGGGCTATGCTGAAAAAGGAAATATCTTCCGTTCAAACTTTAAAGAAGCTTTTTGAGAAACTGCTCTGTGTTCTGTGAATTCATCTCACAGAGTTCCATCTTTCCCTTCAAGAAGACTTTCCCTAAGGCTGTTCTTGTGGAATTGGCAAAGTGATATTTGGAAGCCCATAGAGGGCTATGGTGAAAAAGGAAATATCTTCCATTCAAAACTGGGAAGAAGCTTTCTGAGAAACTGCTGTGTTCTGTTAATTCATCTCACAGAGTTACATCTTTCCCTTCAAGAAGCCTTTCGCTAAGGCTGTTCTTGTGGAATTGGCAAAGGGATATTTGGAAGCCCATAGAGGGCTATGGTGAAAAAGGAAATATCTTCCGTTCAAAACTTTAAAGAAGCTTTTTAAGAAACTGCTCTGTGTTCTCTTAATTCATCTCACAGAGTTACATCTTTCCCTTCAGGAAGCCTTTCGCTAAGGCTGTTCTTGTGGAATTGGCAAAGTGATATTTGGAAGCCTTTAGAGTGCTACGGTAAAAAAGGAAATATCTTCCGTTCAAAACTGTAAAGAATCTCTCTGAGAAACTGCTCTGTGTTCTGTTAATTCATCACACAGAGTTACATCTTTCCCTTCAAGAAGCCTTTCGCTAAGGCTGTTTTTGTGGAATTGGCAAAGGGATATTTGGAAGCCCATACAGGGCTACGGTGAAAAGGAAATTCATTCCGTTCAAAACTGGAAAGAAGCTTTCTGAGAAACTGCTCTGTGTTCTGTTAATTCGTCTCACAGAGTTACATCTTTTCCTTCAAGAATCCTTTGGCTAAGGCTGTTCTTGTGGAATTGGCAAGGGGATATTTGGAAGCCCATAGAGGGCAATGGTGAAAAAGGAAATATCTTCCGTTCAAAACTGGAAAGAAGATTTCTGAGAAACTGCTCTGTGTTCTGTTAATTCATCTCTAAGCGTTACATCTTTCCCTTCAGGAAGCCTTCGCTAAGGCTGTTCTTGTGGAATTGGCAAAGTGATATTTGGAAGCCCATAGAGGGCTATGGTGAAAAACGAAATATCTTCCGTTCAAAACTGGAAAGAAGCTTTCTGAGAAACTGCTCTGTGTTCTGTTAATTCATCTCACAGAGTTACATCTTTCCCTTCAAGAAGCCTTTCGCTAAGGCTCTTCTTGTGGAATTGGCAAAGGGATATTTGGAAGCCCATAGAGGGCTATGGCGAAAAAGGAAATATCTTCCGTTCAAAACTGGAAAGAAGCTTTCTGAGAAACTGCTCTGTGTTCTGTTAATTCATCTCACAGAGTTACATCTTTCCCTTCAAGAAGCCTTTCGCTAAGGCTGTTCTTGTGGAATTGGCAAAGGGATATTTGGAAGCCCATAGAGGGCTATCGTGAAAAAGGAAATGACTTCCGTTCAAAACTAGAAAGAAGCTTTCTGAGAATCTGCTCTGTGTTTTCTTAATTCATCTCACAGAGTTACATCTTTCCCTTCAAGAAGCCTTTCGCTAAGGCTGTTCTTGTGGAATTGGCAAAGTGAGTTTTCGAAGCCCATAGAGGGATATGGTGAAAAAGGAAATATCTTCCGTTCAAAACTTTAAAGAAGCTTTTTGAGAAACTGCTCTGTGTTCTCTTAATTCATCTCACAGAGTTACATCTTTCCCTTCCAGAAGCCTTTCGCTAAGGCTGTTCTTGTGGAATTTGCAAAGTGATATTTGGAAGCCTTTAGAGTGCTACGGTAAAAAAGGAAATATCTTCCGTTCAAAACTGTAAAGAATCTCTCTGAGAAACTGCTCTGTGTTCTGTTAATTCATCACACAGAGTTACATCTTTCCCTTCAAGAAGCCTTTCGCTAAGGCTGTTTTTGTGGAATTGGCAAAGGGATATTTGGAAGCCCATACAGGGCTACGGTGAAAAGGAAATACATTCCGTTCAAAACTGGAAAGAAGCTTTCTGAGAAACTGCTCTGTGTTCTGTTAATTCGTCTTACAGAGTTACATCTTTTCCTTCAAGAAGCCTTTGGCTAAGGCTGTTCTTGTGGAATTGGCAAGGGGATATTTGGAAGCCCATACAGGGCTACGGTGAAAAGGAAATACATTCCGTTCAAAACTGGAAAGAAGCTTTCTGAGAAACTGCTCTGTGTTCTTTTAATTCGTCTCACAGAGTTACATCTTCTCCTTCAAGAAGCCTTTGGCTAAGGCTGTTCTTGTGGAATTGGCAAGGGGATATTTGGAAGCCCATAGAGGGCTAAGGTGAAAAAGGAAATATCTTCCGTTCAAAACCTGAAAGAATCTTTCTGAGAGACTGCTCTGCGTTCTGTTAATTCATCTCACAGAGTTACATCTTTCCATTCAAGAAGCCTTTCGCTAAGGCTGTTCTTCTGGAATTGACAAAGTGATATTTGGAAGCCCTTAGTGGGCTATGGTGAAAAAGGAAATATCTTCCGTTCAAAACTGGAAAGAAGCTTTCTGAGAAACTGCTCTGTGTTCTGTTAATTCATCTCACAGCGTTACATCTTTCCCTTCTGGAAGCCTTCGCTAAGGCTGTTCTTGTGCAGTTGGCAAAGTGATATTTGGAAGCCCATTGAGGGCTATGGTGAAAAAGGAAATATCTTCCGTTCAAAACTGTGAAGAAGCTTTCTGAGAAACTGCTGTGTTCTGTTAATTCATCTCACAGAGTTACATCTTTCCCTTCAAGAAGCCTTTCGCTAAGGCTGTTCTTGTGGAATTGGCAAAGGGATATTTGGAAGCCCATAAAGGGCTATGGTGAAAAAGGAAATATCTTCCGTTCAAAACTTTAAAGAAGCTTTTTGAGAAACTGCTCTGTGTTCTCTTAATTCATCTCACAGAGTTACATCTTTCCCTTCAAGAAGCCTTTCGCTAAGGCTGTTCTTGTGGAATTTGCAAAGTGATATTTGGAAGCCTTTAGAGTCCTACGGTAAAAAAGGAAATATCTTCCGTTCAAAACTGTAAAGAATCTCTCTGAGAAACTGCTCTGTGTTCTGTTAATTCATCACACAGAGTTACATCTTTCCCTTCAAGAAGCCTATCGCTAAGGCTGTTCTTGTGGAGTTGCCAAAGTGATATTTGGAAGCCTTTAGAGTGCTACGGTAAAAAAGGAAATATCTTCCGTTCAAATCTGTAAAGAATCTCTCTGAGAAACTGCTCTGTGTTCTGTTAATTCATCACACAGAGTTACATCTTTCCCTTCCAGAAGCCTTACGCTAAGGCTGTTTTTGTGGAATTGGCAAAGGGATATTTGGAAGCCCATACAGGGCTACGGTGAAAAGGAAATACATTCCGTTCAAAACTGGAAAGAAGCTTTCTGAGAAACTGCTCTGTGTTCTGTTAATTCGTCTCACAGAGTTACATCTTTTCATTCAAGAAGCCTTTGGCTAAGGCTGTTCTTGTGGAATTGGCAAGGGGATATTTGGAAGCCCATAGAGGGCAATGGTGAAAAAGGAAATATCTTCCGTTCAAAACTGGAAAGAAGCTTTCTGAGAAACTGCCCTGTGTTCTGTTAATTCATCTCACAGAGTTACATCTTTCCCTTCAAGAAGCCTTTCGCTAAGGCTGTTCTTGTGGAATTGGCAAAGGGATATTTGGAATCCCATAGAGGGCTATGGTGAAAAAGGAAATATCTTCCGTTCAAAACCTGAAAGAATCTTTCTGAGAAACTGCTCTGCGTTCTGTTAATTCATCTCACAGAGTTACATCTTTCCCTTCAAGAAACCTTTCGCTAAGGCTGTTCTTCTGGAATTGACAAATTGATATTTGGAAGCCCTTAGAGGGCTATGGTGAAAAACGAAATATCTTCCGTTCAAAACTGGAAAGAAGCTTTCTGAGAAACTGCTCTGTGTTCTGTTAATTCATCTCACAGAGTTACATCTTTCCCTTCAAGAAGCCTTTCGCTAAGGCTGTTCTTGTGGAATTGGCAAAGTGATATTTGGAAGCCCATAGAGGGCTATGGTGAAAAAGGAAATGACTTCCGTTCAAAACTAGAAAGAAGCTTTCTGAGAATCTGCTCTGTGTTTTGTTAATTCATCTCACAGAGTTACATCTTTCCCTTCAAGAAGCCTTTCGCTAAGGCTGTTTTTGTGGAATTGTCAAAGTGATATTTGGAAGCCCATAGAGGGCTATGTTGAAAAAGGAAATATCTTCCGTTCAAAACTGGGAAGAAGCTTTCTGAGAAACTGCTGTGTTCTGTTAATTCATCTCACAGAGTTACATCTTTCCCTTCAAGAAGCCTTTCGCTAAGGCTGTTCTTGTGGAATTGGCAAAGGGATATTTGGAAGCCCATAGAGGGCTATGGTGAAAAAGGAAATATCTTCCGTTCAAAACTTTAAAGAAGCTTTTTGAGAAACTGCTCTGTGTTCTCTTAATTCATCTCACAGAGTTACATCTTTCCCTTCAAGAAGCCTTTCGCTAAGGCTGTTCTTGTGGAATTTGCAAAGTGATATTTGGAAGCCTTTAGAGTGCTACGGTAAAAAAGGAAATATCTTCCGTTCAAAACTGTAAAGAATATCTCTGAGAAACTGCTCTGTGTTCTGTTAATTCATCACACAGAGTTACATCTTTGCCTTCAAAAAGCCTTTCGCTAAGGCTGTTTTTGTGGAATTGGCAAGGGTATATTTGGAAGCCCATTCAGGGCTACGGTGAAAAGGAAATACCTTCCGTTCAAAACTGGAAAGAAGCTTTCTGAGAAACTGCTCTGTGTTCTGTTAATTCGTCTCACAGAGTTACATCTTTTCCTTCAAGATGCCTTTGGCTAAGGCTGTTCTTGTGGAATTGGCAAGGGGATATTTGGAAGCCCATAGAGGGCAATGGTGAAAAAGGTAATATCTTCCGTTCAAAACTGGAAAGAAGCTTTCTGAGAAACTGCCCTGTGTTCTGTTAATTCATCTCACAGAGTTACATCTTTCCCTTCAAGAAGCCTTTCGCTAAGGCTGTTCTTGTGGAATTGGCCAAGGGATATTTGGAATCCCTTAGAGGGCTATGGTGAAAAAGGAAATATCTTCCGTTCAAAACCTGAAAGAATCTTTCTGAGAATCTGCTCTGCGTTCTGTTAATTCATCTCACAGTGTTATATCTTTCCCTTCAAGAAGCCTTTCGCTAAGGCTGTTCTTCTGGAATTGACAAAGTGATATTTGGAAGCCCTTAGAGGGCTATGGTGAAAAAGGAAATATCTTCCGTTCAAAACAGAAAAGAAGCTTTCTGAGAAACTGCTCTGTGTTCTGTTAATTCATCTCACAGAGTTACATCTTTCCCTTCAAGAAGCCTTTCGCTAAGGCTGTTCTTGTGGAATTGGCAAAGGGATATTTGGAAGCCCATACAGGGCTACGGTGAAAAGGAAATACATTCCGTTCAAAACTGGAAAGAAGCTTTCTGAGAAACTGCTCTGTGTTCTGTTAATTCGTCTCACAGAGTTACATCTTTTCATTCAAGAAGCCTTTGGCTAAGGCTGTTCTTGTGGAATTGGCAAGGGGATATTTGGAAGCCCATAGAGGGCAATGGTGAAAAAGGAAATATCTTCCGTTCAAAACTGGAAAGAAGCTTTCTGAGAAACTGCCCTGTGTTCTGTTAATTCATCTCACAGAGTTACATCTTTCCCTTCAAGAAGCCTTTCGCTAAGGCTGTTCTTGTGGAATTGGCAAAGGGATATTTGGAATCCCATAGAGGGCTATGGTGAAAAAGGAAATATCTTCCGTTCAAAACCTGAAAGAATCTTTCTGAGAAACTGCTCTGCGTTCTGTTAATTCATCTCACAGAGTTACATCTTTCCCTTCAAGAAACCTTTCGCTAAGGCTGTTCTTCTGGAATTGACAAAGTGATATTTGGAAGCCCTTAGAGGGCTATGGTGAAAAACGAAATATCTTCCGTTCAAAACTGGAAAGAAGCTTTCTGAGAAACTGCTCTGTGTTCTGTTAATTCATCTCACAGAGTTACACTTTTCCCTTCAAGAAGCCTTAGGCTAAGGCTGTTCTTGTGGAATTGGCAAAGTGATATTTGGAAGCCCATAGAGGGCTATGGTGAAAAAGTAAATGACTTCCGTACAAAACTAGAAAGAAGCTTTCTGAGAATCTGCTCTGTGTTTTGTTAATTCATCTCACAGAGTTACATCTTTCCCTTCAAGAAGCCTTTCGCTAAGGCTGTTTTTGTGGAATTGGCAAAGGGATATTTGGAAGCCCTTAGGGGTCTATGGTGAAAAAGGAAATATCTTCCGTTCAAAACTGGAAAGAAGCTTTCTGAGAAACTGCTCTGTGTTCTGTTAATTCATCTCACAGAGTTACATCTTTCCCTTCAAGAAGCCTTTCGCTAAGGCTGTTCTTGTGGAATTGGCAAAGGGATATTTGGAAGCCCATAGAGGGCTATGGTGAAAAAGGAAATATCTTCCGTTCAAAACTGTAAAGAAGCTTTCTGAGAAACTGCTCTGTGTTCTGTGAATTCATTTCACAGAGTTACATCTTTCCCTTCAAGAAGCCTTTCGCTAAGGCTGTTGTTGTGGAATTGGCAAAGGGATATTTGAAAGCCCATAGAGTGCTAAGGTGAAAAAGGAAATATCTTCCGTTCAAAACTGGAAAGAAGCTTTCTGAGAAACTGCTCTGTGTTCTGTTAATTCATCTCACAGAGTTACATCTTTCCCTTCAAGAAGCCTTTCGCTAAGGCTGTTCTTGTGGAATTGGCAAAGTGATATTTGGAAGCCCATAGAGGGCTATGGTGAAAAAGGAAATATCTTCCGTTCAAAACTGGAAAGAAGCTTTCTGAGAAACTGCTCTGTGTTCTGTTAATTCATCTCACAGAGTTACATCTTTCCCTTCAAGAAGCCTTTCGCTAAGGCTGTTCTTGTGGAATTGGCCAAGGAATATTGGGAAGACCATAGAGGGCTATGGTGAAAAAGGAAATATCTTCCGTTCAAAACTGGAAAGAAACTTTCTGAGAAACTGCTCGGTGTTCTCTTAATTCATCTCACCGAGTTACATCTTTCCCTTCAAGAAGCCTTTCGCTAAGGCTGTTCTTTTGGAATTGACAAAGGGATATTGGGAAGCCCTTAGAGGGCTACGTTGAAAAAGGAAATATCTTCCGTTCAAACTGGAAAGAAGCTTTCTGAGAAACTGCTCTGTGTTCTGTCAATTCATCTCACAGAGTTACATCTTTCCCTTCAAGAAGCCTTTCGCTAAGGCTATTCTTGTGGAATTGGCAAAGTGGTATTTGGAAGCCCATGGAGTGCTACGGTGAAAAAGGAAATATCTTGCGATCAATACTGGAAAGAAGCTTTCTGAGAAACTGCTCTGTGTTTTGTTAATTCATCTCTCAGAGTTACATCTTTCCCTTCAAGAAGCCTTTCGCTAAGGCTGTTCTTGTGGAATTGGCAAAGGGATATTTGGAAGCCCATACAGGGCTACGGTGAAAAGGAAATACATTCCGTTCAAAACTGGAAAGAAGCTTTCTGAGAAACTGCTCTGTGTTCTGTTAATTCGTCTCACAGAGTTACATCTTTTCCTTCAAGAAGCCTTTGGCTAAGGCTGTTCTTGTGGAATTGGCAAGGGGATATTTGGAAGCCCATACAGGGCTACGGTGAAAAGGAAATACATTCCATTCAAAACTGGAAAGAAGCTTTCTGAGAAACTGCTCTGTGTTCTCTTAATTCGTCTCACAGAGTTACATCTTTTCCTTCAAGAAGCCTTTGGCTAAGGCTGTTCTTGTGGAATTGGCAAGGGGATATTTGGAAGCCCATAGAGGGCTAAGGTGAAAAAGGAAATATCTTCTGTTCAAAACTGGAAAGAAGCTTTCTGAGAAACTGCTCTGTGTTCTGTTAATTCATCTCACAGAGTTACATCTTTCCCTTCAAGAAGCCTTTCGCTAAGGCTGTTCTTGTGGAATTGGCAAAGGGATATTTGGAAGCCCATAGAGGGCTATGGTGAAAAAGGAAATATCTTCCGTTCAAAACTTTAAAGAAGCTTTTTGAGAAACTGCTCTGTGTTCTCTTAATTCATCTCACAGAGTTACATCTTTACCATCAGGAAGCCTTTCGCTAAGGCTGTTCTTGTGGAATTTGCAAAGTGATATTTGGAAGCCTTTAGAGTGCTACGGTAAAAAAGGAAATATCTTCCGTTCAAAACTGTAAAGAATCTTTCTGAGAAACTGCTCTGTGTTCTGTTAATTCATCACACAGAGTTACATCTTTCCCTTCAAGAAGCCTTTCGCTAAGGCTGTTTTTGTGGAATTGGCAAAGGGATATTTGGAAGCCCATACAGGGCTACGGTGAAAAGGAAATACTTTCCGTTCAAAACTGGAAAGAAGCTTTCTGAGAAACTGCTCTGTGTTCTGTTAATTCGTCTCACAGAGTTACATCTTTTCCTTCAAGAATCCTTTCGCTAAGGCTGTTCTTGTGGAATTGGCAAGGGGATATTTGGAAGCCCATAGAGGGCAATGGTGAAAAAGGAAATATCTTCCGTTCAAAACTGGAAAGAAGATTTCTGAGAAACTGCTCTGTGTTCTGTTAATTCATCTCTCAGCGTTACATCTTTCCCTTCAGGAAGCCTTCGCTAAGGCTGTTCTTGTGGAATTGGCAAAGTGATATTTGGAATCCCATAGAGGGCTATCTTGAAAAACGAAATATCTTCCGTTCAAAACTGGAAAGAAGCTTTCTGAGAAACTGCTCTGTGTTCTGTTAATTCATCTCACAGAGTTACATCTTTCCCTTCAAGAAGCCTTTCGCTAAGGCTGTTCTTGTGGAATTGGCAAAGGGATATTTGGAAGCCCATAGAGGGCTATGGCGAAAAAGGAAATATCTTCCGTTCAAAACTGGAAAGAAGCTTTCTGAGAAACTGCTCTGTGTTCTGTTAATTCATCTCACAGAGTTACATCTTTCCCTTCAAGAAGCCTTTCGCTAAGGCTGTTCTTGTGGAATTGGCAAAGGGATATTTGGAAGCCCATAGAGGGCTATCGTGAAAAAGGGAATGACTTCCGTTCAAAACTAGAAAGAAGCTTTCTGAGAATCTGCTCTGTGTTTTCTTAATTCATCTCACAGAGTTACATCTTTCCCTTCAGGAAGCCTTTCGCTAAGGCTGTTCTTGTGGAATTGGCAAAGTGAGTTTTCGAAGCCCATAGAGGGATATGGTGAAAAAGGAAATATCTTCCGTTCAAAACTTTAAAGAAGCTTTTTGAGAAACTGCTCTGTGTTCTCTTAATTCATCTCACAGAGTTACATCTTGCCCTTCCAGAAGCCTTTCGCTAAGGCTGTTCTTGTGGAATTTGCAAAGTGATATTTGGAAGCCTTTAGAGTGCTACGGTAAAAAAGGAAATATCTTCCGTTCAAAACTGTAAAGAATCTCTCTGAGAAACTGCTCTGTGTTCTGTTAATTCATCACACAGAGTTACATCTTTCCCTTCAAGAAGCCTTTCGCTAAGGCTGTTTTTGTGGAATTGGCAAAGGGATATTTGGAAGCCCATACAGGGCTACGGTGAAAAGGAAATACATTCCGTTCAAAACTGGAAAGAAGCTTTCTGAGAAACTGCTCTGTGTTCTGTTAATTCGTCTCACCGAGTTACATCTTTTCCTTCAAGAAGCTTTTGGCTAAGGCTGTTCTTGTGGAATTGGCAAGGGGATATTTGGAAGCCCATACAGGGCTACGGTGAAAAGGAAATACATTCCGTTAAAAACTGGAAAGAAGCTTTCTGAGAAACTGCTCTGTGTTCTGTTAATTCGTCTCACAGGGTTACATCTTTTCCTTCAAGAAGCCTTTGGCTAAGGCTGTTCTTGTGGAATTGGCAAGGGGATATTTGGAAGCCCATAGAGGGCTAAGGTGAAAAAGGAAATATCTTCCGTTCAAAACCTGAAAGAATCTTTCTGAGAGACTGCTCTGCGTTCTGTTAATTCATCTCACAGAGTTACATCTTTCCATTCAAGAAGCCTTTCGCTAAGGCTGTTCTTTTGGAATTGACAAAGTGATATTTGGAAGCCCTTAGTGGGCTATGGTGAAAAAGGAAATATCTTCCGTTCAAAACTTTAAAGAAGCTTTTTGAGAAACTGCTCTGTGTTCTCTTAATTCATCTCACAGAGTTACATCTTTCCCTTCAAGAAGCCTTTCGCTAAGGCTGTTCTTGTGGAATTTGCAAAGTGATATTTGGAAGCCTTTAGAGTGCTACGGTAAAAAAGGAAATATCTTCCGTTCAAAACTGTAAAGAATCTCTCTGAGAAACTGCTCTGTGTTCTGTTAATTCATCACACAGAGTTACATCTTTCCCTTCAAGAAGCCTTTCGCTAAGGCTGTTTATGTGGAATTGGCAAAGGGATATTTGGAAGCCCATACAGGGCTACGGTGAAAAGGAAATACCTTCCGTTCAAAACTGGAAAGAAGCTTTCTGAGAAACTGCTCTGTGTTCTGTTAATTCATCTCACAGAGTTACATCTTTTACTTCAAGAAGCCTTTGGCTAAGGCTGTTCTTGTGGAATTGGCAAGGGGATATTTGGAAGCCCATAGAGGGCAATGGTGAAAAAGGAAATATCTTCCGTTCAAAACTGGAAAGAAGCTTTCTGAGAAACTGCCCTGTGTTCTGTTAATTCATCTCACAGAGTTACATCTTTCCCTTCAAGAAGCCTTTCGCTAAGGCTGTTCTTGTGGAATTGGCCAAGGGATATTTGGAATCCCTTAGAGGGCTATGGTGAAAAAGGAAATATCTTCCGTTCAAAACCTGAAAGAATCTTTCTGAGAATCTGCTCTGCGTTCTGTTAATTCATCTCACAGTGTTACATCTTTCCCTTCAAGAAGCCTTTCGCTAAGGCTGTTCTTGTGGAATTGGCAAAGGGATATTTGGAAGCCCATAGAGGGCTATGGTGAAAAAGGAAATATCTTCCGTTCAAAACAGAAAAGAAGCTTTCTGAGAAACTGCTCTGTGTTCTGTTAATTCGTCTCACAGAGTTACATCTTTTCATTCAAGAAGCCTTTGGCTAAGGCTGTTCTTGTGGAATTGGCAAGGGGATATTTGGAAGCCCATAGAGGGCAATGGTGAAAAAGGAAATATCTTCCGTTCAAAACTGGAAAGAAGCTTTCTGAGAAACTGCCCTGTGTTCTGTTAATTCATCTCACAGAGTTACATCTTTCCCTTCAAGAAGCCTTTCGCTAAGGCTGTTCTTGTGGAATTGGCAAAGGGATATTTGGAATCCCATAGAGGGCTATGGTGAAAAAGGAAATATCTTCCGTTCAAAACTTCAAAGAAGCTTTCTGAGAATCTGCTCTGTGTTTTGTTAATTCATCTCACAGAGTTACATCTTTCCCTTCAAGAAGCCTGTCGCTAAGGCTGTTTTTGTGGAATTGTCAAAGTGATATTTGGAAGCCCATAGAGGGCTATGTTGAAAAAGTAAATATCTTCCGTTCAAAACTGGGAAGAAGCTTTCTGAGAAACTGCTGTGTTCTGTTAATTCATCTCACAGAGTTACATCTTTCCCTTCAAGAAGCCTTTCGCTAAGGCTGTTCTTGTGGAATTGGCAAAGGGATATTTGGAAGCCCATAGAGGGCTATGGTGAAGAAGGAAATATCTTCCGTTCAAAACTTTAAAGAAGCTTTTTGAGAAACTGCTCTGTGTTCTCTTAATTCATCTCACAGAGTTACATCTTTCCTTCAAGAAGCCTTTCGCTAAGGCTGTTCTTGTGGAATTTGCAAAGTGATATTTGGAAGCCTTTAGAGTGCTACGGTAAAAAAGGAAATATCTTCCGTTCAAAACTGTAAAGAATCTCTCTGAGAAACTGCTCTGTGTTCTGTTAATTCATCTCACAGAGTTACATCTTTCCCTTCAAGAAGCCTTTCGCTAAGGCTGTTCTTGTGGAATTGGCAAAGTGATATTTGGAAGCACTTAGAGGGCTATGGTGGAAACGGAAATATCTTCCGTTCAAAACTGGAGAGAAGCTTTCTGAGAAACTGCTCTGTGTTCTGTTAATTCATCTCACAGAGTTACATCTTTCCCTTCAGGAAGGCTTTCGCTAAGGCTGTTATTGTGGAATTTGCAAAGGGATATTTGGAAGCCCATAGATGGCTATGGTGAAAAAGGAAATATATTCCGTTCAAAACTGGAAAGAAGCTTTCTGAGAAACTGCTCTGTGTTTTGTTAAATCATCTCACAGAGTTACATCTTTCCCTTCAAGAAGCATTTCGCAATGGCTGTTCTTGTGGAATTGGCAAAGTGGTATTCGGAAGCCCAAAGAGGGCTATGGTGAAAAAGGAAATATCTTCCGTTCAAAACTGGAAAGAAGCTTTCTGAGAAACTGCTCTGTGTTCTGTTAATTCATCTCACAGAGTTACATCTTTCCCTTCAAGAAGCCTTTCGCTAAGGCTGTTCTTCGGGAATTGGCAAAGGGAGATTTGGAAGCCCTTAGAGGGCTATGGTGAAAAAGGAAATATCTTCCCTTCAAAACGGGAAAGAAGCTTTCTGAGAAACTGCTCTGTGTTCTTTTAATTCATCTCACAGAGTTACATCTTTCCCTTCAAGAAGCCTTTCGCTAAGGCTGTTCTTCGGGAATTGACAAAGGGAGATTTGGAAGCCCTTAGAGGGCTATGGTGAAAAAGGAAATATCTTCCGTTCAAAACTGGAAAGAAGCTTTCTGAGAAACTGCTCTGTTTTCTGTTAATTCATCTCACAGAGTTACATCTTTCCCTTCAAGAAGCCTTTCGCTAAGGCTGTTCTTGTGCAATTGGCAAAGTGATATTTGGAAGCCCATAGAGGGCTATGGTGAAAAAGGAAATATCTTCCGTTGAAAACTGGAAAGAAGCTTTCTGAGAAACTGCTCTGTGTTCTGTTAATTCATCTCACAGAGTTACATCTTTCCCTTCAAGAATCCTTTCGCTAAGGCTGATCTTCTGGAATTGGCAAAGGGATATTTGGAATCCCATAGAGGGCTATGGTGAAAAAGGAAATATCTTCCGTTCAAAACTGGAAAGAAGGTTTCTGAGAAACTGCTCTGTGTTCTGTTAATTCATCTCACAGAGTTACATCTTTCCCTTCAAGAAGCCTTTCGCTAAGGCTGTTCTTCTGGAATTCGCAAAGGGAGATTTGGAAGCCCTTAGAGGGCTATGGTGAAAAAGGAAATATCTTCCGTTCAAAACTGGAAAGAAGCTTTCTGAGAAACTGCTCTGTGTTCTGTTAATTCATTTCACAGAGTTTCATCTTTCCCTTCAAGAAGCCTTTCGCTAAGGCTGTTCTTGTGCAATTGGCAAAGTGGTATTTGGAAGCCCATAGAGGGCTTTGGTGAAAAAGGAAATATCTTCCGTTCAAAACTGGAAAGAAGCCTTCTGGGAAACTGCTCTGTGTTCCGTTAATTCATCTCACAGAGTTACATCGTTCCCTTCAAGAAGCCTTTCGCTAAGGCTGTTCTTGTGGAATTGGCAAAGTGATGCTTGGAACCCATAAGAGGGCTATGGTGAAAAAGGAAATATCTTCCGTTCAAAACTGGAAAGAAGCTTTCTGAGAAACTGCTCTGTGTTCTGGTAATTCATCTCACAGAGTTACATCTTTCCCTTCAATAATGCTTTCACTAAGGCTGTTCTTGTGGAATAGGCAAAGTGATATTTGGAAGCCATAGAGGGCTATGGTGCAAAAGGAAATATCTTCCGTTCAACACTGGAAAGAAGCTTTCTGAGAAACTGCTCTGTGTTCTGTGAATTCATCTCACAGAGTTACATCTTTCACTTCAAGAAGCCTTTCGCTAAGGCTGTTGTTGTGGAATTGGCAAAGGGATATTTGAAAGCCCATAGAGTGCTAAGGTGAAAAAGGAAATATCTTCCGTTCAAAACTGGAAAGAAGCTTTCTGAGAAACTGCTCTGTGTTCTGTTAATTCATCTCACAGAGTTACATCTTTCCCTTCAAGAAGCCTTTCGCTAAGGCTGTTCTTGTGGAATTGGCAAAGGGATATTTGGAAGCCCATAGAGGGCTATGGTGAAAAAGGAAATGTCTTCCGTTCAAAACTAGAAAGAAGCTTTCTGAGAATCTGCTCTGTGTTTTGTTAATTCAATCACAGAGTTACATCTTTCCCTTCAAGAAGCCTTTCGCTAAGGCTGTTCTTGTGGAATTGGGAAAGGGATATTTGGAAGCCGATAGAGGGCTATGGCGAAAAAGCAAATATCTTCCGTTCAAAACTGGAAAGAAGCTTTCTGAGAAACTGCTCTGTGTTGTGTTAATTCATAAAAAAGAGTTACATCTTTCCCTTCAAGAAGCCTTTCGCTGAGGCGGTTCTTGTGGAATTGGCAAAGTGATATTTGGAAGCCCTTTGAGGGTTATGGTGAAAAAGGAAATATCTTCCGTTCAAAACTGGAAAGAAGCTTTCTGAGAAACTGCTCTGTGTTGTGTTAATTCATCTCACAGAGTTACATCTTTCCCTTCAAGAATCCTTTCGCTAAGGCTGTTCTTGTGGAATTGGCAAAGGGATATTTGGAAGCCCATAGAGGGCTATGCTGAAAAAGGAAATATCTTCCGGTTAAAACTTTAAAGAAGCTTTTTGAGAAACTGCTCTGTGTTCTGTGAATTCATCTCACAGAGTTCCATCTTTCCCTTCAAGAAGACTTTCCCTAAGGCTGTTCTTGTGGAATTGGCAAAGTGATATTTGGAAGCCCATAGAGGGCTATGGTGAAAAAGGAAATATCTTCCATTCAAAACTGGGAAGAAGCTTTCTGAGAAACTGCTGTGTTCTGTTAATTCATCTCAAAGAGTTACATCTTTCCCTTCAAGAAGCCTTTCGCTAAGGCTGTTCTTGTGGAATTGGCAAAGGGATATTTGGAAGCCCATAGAGGGCTATGGTGAAAAAGGAAATATCTTCCGTTCAAAACTTTAAAGAAGCTTTTTGAGAAACTGCTCTGTGTTCTCTTAATTCATCTCACAGAGTTACATCTTTCCCTTCAGGAAGCCTTTCGCTAAGGCTGTTCTTGTGGAATTGGCAAAGTGATATTTGGAAGCCTTTAGAGTGCTACGGTAAAAAAGGAAATATCTTCCGTTCAAAACTGTAAAGAATCTCTCTGAGAAACTGCTCTGTGTTCTGTTAATTCATCACACAGAGTTACATCTTTCCCTTCAAGAAGCCTTTCGCTAAGGCTGTTTTTGTGGAATTGGCAAAGGGATATTTGGAAGCCCATACAGGGCTACGGTGAAAAGGAAATTCATTCCGTTCAAAACTGGAAAGAAGCTTTCTGAGAAACTGCTCTGTGTTCTGTTAATTCGTCTCACAGAGTTACATCTTTTCCTTCAAGAATCCTTTGGCTAAGGCTGTTCTTGTGGAATTGGCAAGGGGATATTTGGAAGCCCATAGAGGGCAATGGTGAAAAAGGAAATATCTTCCGTTCAAAACTGGAAAGAAGATTTCTGAGAAACTGCTCTGTGTTCTGTTAATTCATCTCTAAGCGTTACATCTTTCCCTTCAGGAAGCCTTCGCTAAGGCTGTTCTTGTGGAATTGGCAAAGTGATATTTCGAAGCCCATAGAGGGCTATGGTGAAAAACGAAATATCTTCCGTTCAAAACTGGAAAGAAGCTTTCTGAGAAACTGCTCTGTGTTCTGTTAATTCATCTCACAGAGTTACATCTTTCCCTTCAAGAAGCCTTTCGCTAAGGCTCTTCTTGTGGAATTGGCAAAGGGATATTTGGAAGCCCATAGAGGGCTATGGCGAAAAAGGAAATATCTTCCGTTCAAAACTGGAAAGAAGCTTTCTGAGAAACTGCTCTGTGTTCTGTTAATTCATCTCACAGAGTTACATCTTTCCCTTCAAGAAGCCTTTCGCTAAGGCTGTTCTTGTGGAATTGGCAAAGGGATATTTGGAAGCCCATAGAGGGCTATCGTGAAAAAGGAAATGACTTCCGTTCAAAACTAGAAAGAAGCTTTCTGAGAATCTGCTCTGTGTTTTCTTAATTCATCTCACAGAGTTACATCTTTCCCTTCAAGAAGCCTTTCGCTAAGGCTGTTCTTGTGGAATTGGCAAAGTGAGTTTTCGAAGCCCATAGAGGGATATGGTGAAAAAGGAAATATCTTCCGTTCAAAACTTTAAAGAAGCTTTTTGAGAAACTGCTCTGTGTTCTCTTAATTCATCTCACAGAGTTACATCTTTCCCTTCCAGAAGCCTTTCGCTAAGGCTGTTCTTGTGGAATTTGCAAAGTGATATTTGGAAGCCTTTAGAGTGCTACGGTAAAAAAGGAAATATCTTCCGTTCAAAACTGTAAAGAATCTCTCTGAGAAACTGCTCTGTGTTCTGTTAATTCATCACACAGAGTTACATCTTTCCCTTCAAGAAGCCTTTCGCTAAGGCTGTTTTTGTGGAATTGGCAAAGGGATATTTGGAAGCCCATACAGGGCTACGGTGAAAAGGAAATACATTCCGTTCAAAACTGGAAAGAAGCTTTCTGTGAAACTGCTCTGTGTTCTGTTAATTCGTCTTACAGAGTTACATCTTTTCCTTCAAGAAGCCTTTGGCTAAGGCTGTTCTTGTGGAATTGGCAAGGGGATATTTGGAAGCCCATACAGGGCTACGGTGAAAAGGAAATACATTCCGTTCAAAACTGGAAAGAAGCTTTCTGAGAAACTGCTCTGTGTTCTGTTAATTCGTCTCACAGAGTTACATCTTCTCCTTCAAGAAGCCTTTGGCTAAGGCTGTTCTTGTGGAATTGGCAAGGGGATATTTGGAAGCCCATAGAGGGCTAAGGTGAAAAAGGAAATATCTTGCGTTCAAAACCTGAAAGAATCTTTCTGAGAGACTGCTCTGCGTTCTGTTAATTCATCTCACAGAGTTACATCTTTCCATTCAAGAAGCCTTTCGCTAAGGCTGTTCTTCTGGAATTGACAAAGTGATATTTGGAAGCCCTTAGTGGGCTATGGTGAAAAAGGAAATATCTTCCGTTCAAAACTGGAAAGAAGCTTTCTGAGAAACTGCTCTGTGTTCTGTTAATTCATCTCACAGCGTTACATCTTTCCCTTCTGGAAGCCTTCGCTAAGGCTGTTCTTGTGCAGTTGGCAAAGTGATACTTGGAAGCCCATTGAGGGCTATGGTGAAAAAGGAAATATCTTCCGTTCAAAACTGTGAAGAAGCTTTCTGAGAAACTGCTGTGTTCTGTTAATTCATCTCACAGAGTTACATCTTTCCCTTCAAGAAGCCTTTCGCTAAGGCTGTTCTTGTGGAATTGGCAAAGGGATATTTGGAAGCCCATAAAGGGCTATGGTGAAAAAGGAAATATCTTCCGTTCAAAACTTTAAAGAAGCTTTTTGAGAAACTGCTCTGTGTTCTCTTAATTCATCTCACAGAGTTACATCTTTCCCTTCAAGAAGCCTTTCGCTAAGGCTGTTCTTGTGGAATTTGCAAAGTGATATTTGGAAGCCTTTAGAGTCCTACGGTAAAAAAGGAAATATCTTCCGTTCAAAACTGTAAAGAATCTCTCTGAGAAACTGCTCTGTGTTCTGTTAATTCATCACACAGAGTTACATCTTTCCCTTCAAGAAGCCTATCGCTAAGGCTGTTCTTGTGGAGTTGCCAAAGTGATATTTGGAAGCCTTTAGAGTGCTACGGTAAAAAAGGAAATATCTTCCGTTCAAATCTGTAAAGAATCTCTCTGAGAAACTGCTCTGTGTTCTGTTAATTCATCTCACAGAGTTACATCTTTCCCTTCAAGAAGCCTTTCGCTAAGGCTGTTCTTGTGGAATTGGCAAAGGGATATTTGGAAGCCCATAGAGGGCTATGGTGAAAAAGGAAATATCTTCCGTTCAAAACTTTAAAGAAGCTTTTTGAGAAACTGCTCTGTGTTCTCTTAATTCATATCACAGAGTTACATCTTTCCCTTCAAGAAGCCTTTCGCTAAGGCTGTTCTTGTGGAATTTGCAAAGTGATATTTGGAAGTCTTTAGAGTGCTACGGTAAAAAAGGAAATATCTTCCGTTCAAAACTGTAAAGAATCTCTCTGAGAAACTGCTCTGTGTTCTGTTAATTCATCACACAGAGTTACATCTTTCCCTTCCAGAAGCCTTACGCTAAGGCTGTTTTTGTGGAATTGGCAAAGGGATATTTGGAAGCCCATACAGGGCTACGGTGAAAAGGAAATACATTCCGTTCAAAACTGGAAAGAAGCTTTCTGAGAAACTGCTCTGTGTTCTGTTAATTCGTCTCACAGAGTTACATCTTTTCATTCAAGAAGCCTTTGGCTAAGGCTGTTCTTGTGGAATTGGCAAGGGGATATTTGGAAGCCCATAGAGGGCAATGGTGAAAAAGGAAATATCTTCCGTTCAAAACTGGAAAGAAGCTTTCTGAGAAACTGCCCTGTGTTCTGTTAATTCATCTCACAGAGTTACATCTTTCCCTTCAAGAAGCCTTTCGCTAAGGCTGTTCTTGTGGAATTGGCAAAGGGATATTTGGAATCCCATAGAGGGCTATGGTGAAAAAGGAAATATCTTCCGTTCAAAACCTGAAAGAATCTTTCTGAGAAACTGCTCTGCGTTCTGTTAATTCATCTCACAGAGTTACATCTTTCCCTTCAAGAAACCTTTCGCTAAGGCTGTTCTTCTGGAATTGACAAATTGATATTTGGAAGCCCTTAGAGGGCTATGGTGAAAAACGAAATATCTTCCGTTCAAAACTGGAAAGAAGCTTTCTGAGAAACTGCTCTGTGTTCTGTTAATTCATCTCACAGAGTTACATCTTTCCCTTCAAGAAGCCTTTCGCTAAGGCTGTTCTTGTGGAATTGGCAAAGTGATATTTGGAAGCCCATAGAGGGCTATGGTGAAAAAGGAAATGACTTCCGTTCAAAACTAGAAAGAAGCTTTCTGAGAATCTGCTCTGTGTTTTGTTAATTCATCTCACAGAGTTACATCTTTCCCTTCAAGAAGCCTTTCGCTAAGGCTGTTTTTGTGGAATTGTCAAAGTGATATTTGGAAGCCCATAGAGGGCTATGTTGAAAAAGGAAATATCTTCCGTTCAAAACTGGGAAGAAGCTTTCTGAGAAACTGCTGTGTTCTGTTAATTCATCTCACAGAGTTACATCTTTCCCTTCAAGAAGCCTTTCGCTAAGGCTGTTCTTGTGGAATTGGCAAAGGGATATTTGGAAGCCCATAGAGGGCTATGGTGATAAAGGAAATATCTTCCGTTCAAAACTTTAAAGAAGCTTTTTGAGAAACTGCTCTGTGTTCTCTTAATTCATCTCACAGAGTTACATCTTTCCCTTCAAGAAGCCTTTCGCTAAGGCTGTTCTTGTGGAATTTGCAAAGTGATATTTGGAAGCCTTTAGAGTGCTACGGTAAAAAAGGAAATATCTTCCGTTCAAAACTGTAAAGAATCTCTCTGAGAAACTGCTCTGTGTTCTGTTAATTCATCACACAGAGTTACATCTTTCCCTTCAAAAAGCCTTTCGCTAAGGCTGTTTTTGTGGAATTGGCAAAGGTATATTTGGAAGCCCTTTCAGGGCTACGGTGAAAAGGAAATACCTTCCGTTCAAAACTGGAAAGAAGCTTTCTGAGAAACTGCTCTGTGTTCTGTTAATTCGTCTCACAGAGTTACATCTTTTCCTTCAAGAAGCCTTTGGCTAAGGCTGTTCTTGTGGAATTGGCAAGGGGATATTTGGAAGCCCATAGAGGGCAATGGTGAAAAAGGTAATATCTTCCGTTCAAAACTGGAAAGAAGCTTTCTGAGAAACTGCCCTGTGTTCTGTTAATTCATCTCACAGAGTTACATCTTTCCCTTCAAGAAGCCTTTCGCTAAGGCTGTTCTTGTGGAATTGGCCAAGGGATATTTGGAATCCCTTAGAGGGCTATGGTGAAAAAGGAAATATCTTCCGTTCAAAACCTGAAAGAATCTTTCTGAGAATCTGCTCTGCGTTCTGTTAATTCATCTCACAGTGTTATATCTTTCCCTTCAAGAAGCCTTTCGCTAAGGCTGTTCTTCTGGAATTGACAAAGTGATATTTGGAAGCCCTTAGAGGGCTATGGTGAAAAAGGAAATATCTTCCGTTCAAAACAGAAAAGAAGCTTTCTGAGAAACTGCTCTGTGTTCTGTTAATTCATCTCACAGAGTTACATCTTTCCCTTCAAGAAGCCTTTCGCTAAGGCTGTTCTTGTGGAATTGGCAAAGGGATATTTGGAAGCCCATACAGGGCTACGGTGAAAAGGAAATACATTCCGTTCAAAACTGGAAAGAAGCTTTCTGAGAAACTGCTCTGTGTTCTGTTAATTCGTCTCACAGAGTTACATCTTTTCATTCAAGAAGCCTTTGGCTAAGGCTGTTCTTGTGGAATTGGCAAGGGGATATTTGGAAGCCCATAGAGGGCAATGGTGAAAAAGGAAATATCTTCCGTTCAAAACTGGAAAGAAGCTTTCTGAGAAACTGCCCTGTGTTCTGTTAATTCATCTCACAGAGTTACATCTTTCCCTTCAAGAAGCCTTTCGCTAAGGCTGTTCTTGTGGAATTGGCAAAGGGATATTTGGAATCCCATAGAGGGCTATGGTGAAAAAGGAAATATCTTCCGTTCAAAACCTGAAAGAATCTTTCTGAGAAACTGCTCTGCGTTCTGTTAATTCATCTCACAGAGTTACATCTTTCCCTTCAAGAAACCTTTCGCTAAGGCTGTTCTTCTGGAATTGACAAAGTGATATTTGGAAGCCCTTAGAGGGCTATGGTGAAAAACGAAATATCTTCCGTTCAAAACTGGAAAGAAGCTTTCTGAGAAACTGCTCTGTGTTCTGTTAATTCATCTCACAGAGTTACACTTTTCCCTTCAAGAAGCCTTAGGCTAAGGCTGTTCTTGTGGAATTGGCAAAGTGATATTTGGAAGCCCATAGAGGGCTATGGTGAAAAAGGAAATGACTTCCGTACAAAACTAGAAAGAAGCTTTCTGAGAATCTGCTCTGTGTTTTGTTAATTCATCTCACAGAGTTACATCTTTCCCTTCAAGAAGCCTTTCGCTAAGGCTGTTTTTGTGGAATTGGCAAAGGGATATTTGGAAGCCCTTAGGGGTCTATGGTGAAAAAGGAAATATCTTCCGTTCAAAACTGGAAAGAAGCTTTCTGAGAAACTGCTCTGTGTTCTGTTAATTCATCTCACAGAGTTACATCTTTCCCTTCAAGAAGCCTTTCGCTAAGGCTGTTCTTGTGGAATTGGCAAAGGGATATTTGGAAGCCCATAGAGGGCTATGGTGAAAAAGGAAATATCTTCCGTTCAAAACTGGAAAGAAGCTTTCTGAGAAACTGCTCTGTGTTCTGTGAATTCATTTCACAGAGTTACATCTTTCCCTTCAAGAAGCCTTTCGCTAAGGCTGTTGTTGTGGAATTGGCAAAGGGATATTTGAAAGCCCATAGAGTGCTAAGGTGAAAAAGGAAATATCTTCCGTTCAAAACTGGAAAGAAGCTTTCTGAGAAACTGCTCTGTGTTCTGTTAATTCATCTCACAGAGTTACATCTTTCCCTTCAAGAAGCCTTTCGCTAAGGCTGTTTTTGTGGAATTGGCAAAGGGATATTTGGAAGCCCATACAGGGCTACGGTGAAAAGGAAATACATTCCGTTCAAAACTGGAAAGAAGCTTTCTGAGAAACTGCTCTGTGTTCTGTTAATTCGTCTCACCGAGTTACATCTTTTCCTTCAAGAAGCTTTTGGCTAAGGCTGTTCTTGTGGAATTGGCAAGGGGATATTTGGAAGCCCATACAGGGCTACGGTGAAAAGGAAATACATTCCGTTAAAAACTGGAAAGAAGCTTTCTGAGAAACTGCTCTGTGTTCTGTTAATTCGTCTCACAGGGTTACATCTTTTCCTTCAAGAAGCCTTTGGCTAAGGCTGTTCTTGTGGAATTGGCAAGGGGATATTTGGAAGCCCATAGAGGGCTAAGGTGAAAAAGGAAATATCTTCCGTTCAAAACCTGAAAGAATCTTTCTGAGAGACTGCTCTGCGTTCTGTTAATTCATCTCACAGAGTTACATCTTTCCATTCAAGAAGCCTTTCGCTAAGGCTGTTCTTTTGGAATTGACAAAGTGATATTTGGAAGCCCTTAGTGGGCTATGGTGAAAAAGGAAATATCTTCCGTTCAAAACTGGAAAGAAGCTTTCTGAGAAACTGCTCTGTGTTCTGTTAATTCATCTCACAGCGTTACATCTTTCCCTTCTGGAAGCCTTCGCTAAGGCTGCTCTTGTGCAGTTGGCAAAGTGATATTTGGAAGCCCATTGAGGGCTATGGTGAAAAAGGAAATATCTTCCGTTCAAAACTGTGAAGAAGCTTTCTGAGAAACTGCTGTGTTCTGTTAACTCATCTCACAGAGTTACATCTTTCCCTTCAAGAAGCCTTTCGCTAAGGCTGTTCTTGTGGAATTGGCAAAGGGATATTTGGAAGCCCATAAAGGGCTATGGTGAAAAAGGAAATATCTTCCGTTCAAAGCTTTAAAGAACCTTTTTGAGAAACTGCTCTGTGTTCTGTTAATTCATCACACAGAGTTACATCTTTCCCTTCAAGAAGCCTATCGCTAAGGCTGTTCTTGTGGAGTTGCCAAAGTGATATTTGGAAGCCTTTAGAGTGCTACGGTAAAAAAGGAAATATCTTCCGTTCAAATCTGTAAAGAATCTCTCTGAGAAACTGCTCTGTGTTCTGTTAATTCATCTCACAGAGTTACATCTTTCCCTTCAAGAAGCCTTTCGCTAAGGCTGTTCTTGTGGAATTGGCAAAGGGATATTTGGAAGCCCATAGAGGGCTATGGTGAAAAAGGAAATATCTTCCGTTCAAAACTTTAAAGAAGCTTTTTGAGAAACTGCTCTGTGTTCTCTTAATTCATATCACAGAGTTACATCTTTCCATTCAAGAAGCCTTTCGCTAAGGCTGTTCTTGTGGAATTTGCAAAGTGATATTTGGAAGCCTTTAGAGTGCTACGGTAAAAAAGGAAATATCTTCCGTTCAAAACTGTAAAGAATCTCTCTGAGAAACTGCTCTGTGTTCTGTTAATTCATCACACAGAGTTACATCTTTCCCTTCCAGAAGCCTTACGCTAAGGCTGTTTTTGTGGAAGTGGCAAAGGGATATTTGGAAGCCCATACAGGGCTACGGTGAAAAGGAAATACATTCCGTTCAAAACTGGAAAGAAGCTTTCTGAGAAACTGCTCTGTGTTCTGTTAATTCGTCTCACAGAGTTACATCTTTCCCTTCAAGAAGCCTTTGGCTAAGGCTGTTCTTGTGGAATTGGCAAGGGGATATTTGGAAGCCCATAGAGGGCAATAGTGAAAAAGGAAATATCTTCCGTTCAAAACTGGAAAGAAGCTTTCTGAGAAACTGCCCTGTGTTCTGTTAATTCATCTCACAGAGTTACATCTTTCCCTTCAAGAAGCCTTTCGCTAAGGCTGTTCTTGTGGAATTGGCAAAGGGATATTTGGAATCCCATAGAGGGCTATGGTGAAAAAGGAAATATCTTCCGTTCAAAACCTGAAAGAATCTTTCTGAGAAACTGCTCTGCGTTCTGTTAATTCATCTCACAGAGTTACATCTTTCCCTTCAAGAAACCTTTCGCTAAGGCTGTTCTTCTGGAATTGAGAAAGTGATATTTGGAAGCCCATAGAGGGCTATTGTGAAAAACGAAATATCTTCCGTTCAAAACTGGAAAGAAGCTTTCTGAGAAACTGCTCTGTGTTCTGTTAATTCATCTCACAGAGTTACATCTTTCCTTCAAGAAGCCTTTCGCTAAGGCTGTTCTTGTGGAATTGGCAAAGTGATATTTGGAAGCCCATAGAGGGCTATGGTGAAAAAGGAAATGACTTCCGTTCAAAACTAGAAAGAAGCTTTCTGAGAATCTGCTCTGTGTTTTGTTAATTCATCTCACAGAGTTACATCATTCCCTTCAAGAAGCCTTTCGCTAAGGCTGTTTTTGTGGAATTGTCAAAGTGATATTTGGAAGCCCATAGAGGGCTATGTTGAAAAAGGAAATATCTTCCGTTCAAAACTGGGAAGAAGCTTTCTGAGAAACTGCTGTGTTCTGTTAATTCATCTCACAGAGTTACATTTTTCCCTTCAAGAAGCCTTTCGCTAAGGCTGTTCTTGTGGAATTGGCAAAGGGATATTTGGAAGCCCATAGAGGGCTATGGTGAAAAAGGAAATATCTTCCGTTTAAAACTTTAAAGAAGCTTTTTGAGAAACTGCTCTGTGTTCTCTTAATTCATCTCACAGAGTTACATCTTTCCCTTCAAGAAGCCTTTCGCTAAGGCTGTTCTTGTGGAATTTGCAAAGTGATATTTGGAAGCCTTTAGAGTGCTACGGTAAAAAAGGAAATATCTTCCGTTCAAAACTGTAAAGAATCTCTCTGAGAAACTGCTCTGTGTTCTGTTAATTCATCACACAGAGTTACATCTTTCCCTTCAAGAAGCCTTTCGCTAAGGCTGTTTATGTGGAATTGGCAAAGGGATATTTGGAAGCCCATACAGGGCTACGGTGAAAAGGAAATACCTTCCGTTCAAAACTGGAAAGAAGCTTTCTGAGAAACTGCTCTGTGTTCTGTTAATTCATCTCACAGAGTTACATCTTTTACTTCAAGAAGCCTTTGGCTAAGGCTGTTCTTGTGGAATTGGCAAGGGGATATTTGGAAGCCCATAGAGGGCAATGGTGAAAAAGGAAATATCTTCCGTTCAAAACTGGAAAGAAGCTTTCTGAGAAACTGCCCTGTGTTCTGTTAATTCATCTCACAGAGTTACATCTTTCCCTTCAAGAAGCCTTTCGCTAAGGCTGTTCTTGTGGAATTGGCCAAGGGATATTTGGAATCCCTTAGAGGGCTATGGTGAAAAAGGAAATATCTTCCGTTCAAAACCTGAAAGAATCTTTCTGAGAATCTGCTCTGCGTTCTGTTAATTCATCTCACAGTGTTACATCTTTCCCTTCAAGAAGCCTTTCGCTAAGGCTTTTCTTGTGGAATTGGCAAAGGGATATTTGGAAGCCCATAGAGGGCTATGGTGAAAAAGGAAATATCTTCCGTTCAAAACAGAAAAGAAGCTTTCTGAGAAACTGCTCTGTGTTCTGTTAATTCATCTCACAGAGTTACATCTTTCCCTTCAAGAAGCCTTTCGCTAAGGCTGTTCTTGTGGAATTGGCAAAGGGATATTTGGAAGCCCATAGAGGGCTACGGTGAAAAAGGAAATATCTTCCGTTCAAAACTGGAAAGAAGCTTTCTGAGAAACTGCTCTGTGTTCTGTTAATTCATCTCACAGAGTTACATCTTTCCCTTCAAGAAGACTTTCGCTAAGGCTGTTCTTGTGGAATTGGCAAAGGGATATTTGGAAGCCCATAGAGGGCTATGGTGAAAAAGGAAATATCTTCCGTTCAAAACTTTAAAGAAGCTTTTTGAGAAACTGCTCTGTGTTCTGTGAATTCATCTCACAGAGTTACATCTTTCCCTTCAAGAAGACTTTCGCTAAGGCTGTTCTTGTGGAATTGGCAAAGGGATATTTGGAAGCCCATAGACGGCTATGGTGAAAAAGGAAATATCTTCCGTTCAAAACTTTAAAGAAGCTTTTTGAGAAACTGCTCTGTGTTCTGTGAATTCATCTCACAGAGTTACATCTTTCCCTTCAAGAAGACTTTCGCTAAGGCTGTTCTTGTGGAATTGGCAAAGGGATATTTGGAAGCCCATAGACGGCTATGGTGAAAAAGGAAATATCTTCCGTTCAAAACTTTAAAGAAGCTTTCTGAGAAACTGCTCTGTGTTCTGTTAATTCATCTCACAGCGTTACATCTTTCCCTTCAGGAAGCCTTCGCTAAGGCTGTTCTTGTGCAATTGGCAAAGTGATATTTGGAAGCCCATAGAGGGCTATGGTGAAAAACGAAATATCTTCCGTTCAAAACTGGAAAGAAGCTTTCTGAGAAACTGCTCTGTGTTCTGTTAATTCATCTCACAGAGTTACATCTTTCCCTTCAGGAAGCCTTTCGCTAAGGCTGTTCTTGTGGAATTGGCAAAGGGATATTTGGAAGCCCATAGAGGGCTATAGCGAAAAAGGAAATATCTTCCGTTCAAAACTGGAAAGAAGCTTTCTGAGAAACTGCTCTGTGTTCTGTTAATTCATCTCACAGAGTTACATCTTTCCCTTCAAGAAGCCTTTCGCTAAGGCTGTTCTTGTGGAATTGGCAAAGTGATATTTGGAAGCCCTTAGAGAGCTATGGTGAAAAAGGAAATGACTTCCGTTCAAAACAAGAAAGAAGCTTTCTGAGAATCTGCTCTGTGTTTTGATAATTCATCTCACAGAGTTACATCTTTCCCTTCAAGAAGCCTTTCGCTAAGGCTGTTCTTGTAGAATTGGCAAAGTGATATTTGGAAGCCCATAGAGGGCTATGGTGAAAAAGGAAATATCTTCCGTTCAAAACTGGGAAGAAGCTTTCTGAGAAACTGCTGTGTTCTGTTAATTCATCTCACAGAGTTACATCTTTCCCTTCAAGAAGCCTTTCGCTAAGGCTGTTCTTCTGGAATTGAGAAAGGGATATTGGGAAGCCCTTAGGGGTCTATGGTGAAAAAGGAAATATCTTCCGTTCAAAACTGGAAAGAAGCTTTCTGAGAAACTGCTCTGTGTTCTGTTAATTCATCTCACAGAGTTACATCTTTCCCTTCAAGAAGCCTTTCGCTAAGGCTGTTCTTGTGGATTTGGCAAAGGGATATTTGGAAGCCCATAGAGGGCTATGGTGAAAAAGGAAATATCTTCCGTTCAAAACTGGAAAGAAGCTTTCTGAGAAACTGCTCTGTGTTCTGTGAATTCATTTCACAGAGTTACATCTTTCCCTTCAAGAAGCCTTTCGCTAAGGCTGTTGTTGTGGAATTGGCAAAGGGATATTTGAAAGCCCATAGAGTGCTTAGGTGAAAAAGGAAATATCTTCCGTTCAAAACTGGAAAGAAGCTTTCTGAGAAACTGCTCTGTGTTCTGTTAATTCATCTCACAGAGTTACATCTTTCCCTTCAAGAAGCCTTTCGCTAAGGCTGTTCTTGTGGAATTGGCCAAGGAATATTGGGAAGACCATAGAGGGCTATGGTGAAAAAGGAAATATCTTCCGTTCAAAACTGGAAAGAAACTTTCTGAGAAACTGCTCTGTGTTCTGTTAATTCATCTCACCGAGTTACATCTTTCCCTTCAAGAAGCCTTTCGCTAAGGCTGTTCTTCTGGAATTGACAAAGGGATATTGGGAAGCCCTTAGAGGGCTACGTTGAAAAAGGAAATATCTTCCGTTCAAACTGGAAAGAAGCTTTCTGAGAAACTGCTCTGTGTTCTGTCAATTCATCTCACAGAGTTACATCTTTCCTTTCAAGAAGCCTTTCGCTAAGGCTGTTCTTGTGGAATTGGCAAAGTGGTATTTGGAAGCCCATGGAGTGCTACGGTGAAAAAGGAAATATCTTGCGATCAATACTGGAAAGAAGCTTTCTGAGAAACTGCTCTGTGTTCTGTTAATTCATCTCTCAGAGTTACATCTTTCCCTTCAAGAAGCCTTTCGCTAAGGCTGTTCTTGTGGAATTGGCAAGGGGATATTTGGAAGCCCATAGAGGGCTAAGGTGAAAAAGGAAATATCTTCCGTTCAAAACCTGAAAGAATCTTTCTGAGAGACTGTTCTGCGTTCTGTTAATTCATCTCACAGAGTTACATCTTTCCATTCAAGAAGCCTTTCGCTAAGGCTGTTCTTTTGGAATTGACAAAGTGATATTTGGAAGCCCTTAGTGGGCTATGGTGAAAAAGGAAATATCTTCCGTTCAAAACTGAAAAGAAGCTTTCTGAGAAACTGCTCTGTGTTCTGTTAATTCATCTCACAGCGTTACATCTTTCCCTTCTGGAAGCCTTCGCTAAGGCTGCTCTTGTGCAGTTGGCAAAGTGATATTTGGAAGCCCATTGAGGGCTATGGTGAAGAAGGAAATATCTTCCGTTCAAAACTGTGAAGAAGCTTTCTGAGAAACTGCTGTGTTCTGTTAACTCATCTCACAGAGTTACATCTTTCCCTTCAAGAAGCCTTTCGCTAAGGCTGTTCTTGTGGAATTGGCAAAGGGATATTTGGAAGCCCATAAAGGGCTATGGTGAAAAAGGAAATATCTTCCGTTCAAAGCTTTAAAGAACCTTTTTGAGAAACTGCTCTGTGTTCTGTTAATTCATCACACAGAGTTACATCTTTCCCTTCAAGAAGCCTATCGCTAAGGCTGTTCTTGTGGAGTTGCCAAAGTGATATTTGGAAGCCTTTAGAGTGCTACGGTAAAAAAGGAAATATCTTCCGTTCAAATCTGTAAAGAATCTCTCTGAGAAACTGCTCTGTGTTCTGTTAATTCATCTCACAGAGTTACATCTTTCCCTTCAAGAAGCCTTTCGCTAAGGCTGTTCTTGTGGAATTGGCAAAGGGATATTTGGAAGCCCATAGAGGGCTATGGTGAAAAAGGAAATATCTTCCGTTCAAAACTTTAAAGAAGCTTTTTGAGAAACTGCTCTGTGTTCTCTTAATTCATATCACAGAGTTACATCTTTCCCTTCAAGAAGCCTTTCGCTAAGGCTGTTCTTGTGGAATTTGCAAAGTGATATTTGGAAGCCTTAGGGTGCTACGGTAAAAAAGGAAATATCTTCCGTTCAAAACTGTAAAGAATCTCTCTGAGAAACTGCTCTGTGTTCTGTTAATTCATCACACAGAGTTACATCTTTCCCTTCCAGAAGCCTTACGCTAAGGCTGTTCTTGTGGAATTGGCAAAGTGATATTTGGAAGCCCATAGAGGGCTATGGTGAAAAAGGAAATATCTTCTGTTCAAAACTGGAAAGAAGCTTTCTGAGAAACTGCTCTGTGTTCTGATAATTCATCTCACAGAGTTACATCTTTCCCTTCAAGAAGCCTTTGGCTAAGGCTGTTCTTGTGGAATTGGCAAGGGGATATTTGGAAGCCCATAGAGGGCAATAGTGAAAAAGGAAATATCTTCCGTTCAAAACTGGAAAGAAGCTTTCTGAGAAACTGCCCTGTGTTCTGTTAATTCATCTCACAGAGTTACATCTTTCCCTTCAAGAAGCCTTTCGCTAAGGCTGTTCTTGTGGAATTGGCAAAGGGATATTTGGAATCCCATAGAGGGCTATGGTGAAAAAGGAAATATCTTCCGTTCAAAACCTGAAAGAATCTTTCTGAGAAACTGCTCTGCGTTCTGTTAATTCATCTCACAGAGTTACATCTTTCCCTTCAAGAAACCTTTCGCTACGGCTGTTCTTCTGGAATTGACAAAGTGATATTTGGAAGCCCATAGAGGGCTATTTTGAAAAACGAAATATCTTCCGTTCAAAACTGGAAAGAAGCTTTCTGAGAAACTGCTCTGTGTTCTGTTAATTCATCTCACAGAGTTACATCTTTCCTTCAAGAAGCCTTTCGCTAAGGCTGTTCTTGTGGAATTGGCAAAGTGATATTTGGAAGCCCATAGAGGGCTATGGTGAAAAAGGAAATGACTTCCGTTCAAAACTAGAAAGAAGCTTTCTGAGAATCTGCTCTGTGTTTTGTTAATTCATCTCACAGAGTTACATCATTCCCTTCAAGAAGCCTTTCGCTAAGGCTGTTTTTGTGGAATTGTCAAAGTGATATTTGGAAGCCCATAGAGGGCTATGTTGAAAAAGGAAATATCTTCCGTTCAAAACTGGGAAGAAGCTTTCTGAGAAACTGCTGTGTTCTGTTAATTCATCTCACAGAGTTACATCTTTCCCTTCAAGAAGCCTTTTGCTAAGGCTGTTCTTGTGGAATTGGCAAAGGGATATTTGGAAGCCCATAGAGGGCTATGGTGAAAAAGGAAATATCTTCCGTTCAAAACTTTAAAGAAGCTTTTTGAGAAACTGCTCTGTGTTCTCTTAATTCATCTCACAGAGTTACATCTTTCCCTTCAAGAAGCCTTTCGCTAAGGCTGTTCTTGTGGAATTTGCAAAGTGATATTTGGAAGCCTTTAGAGTGCTACGGTAAAAAAGGAAATATCTTCCGTTCAAAACTGTAAAGAATCTCTCTGAGAAACTGCTCTGTGTTCTGTTAATTCATCACACAGAGTTACATCTTTCCCTTCAAGAAGCCTTTCGCTAAGGCTGTTTTTGTGGAATTGGCAAAGGGATATTTGGAAGCCCATACAGGGCTACGGTGAAAAGGAAATACCTTCCGTTCAAAACTGGAAAGAAGCTTTCTGAGAAACTGCTCTGTGTTCTGTTAATTCATCTCACAGAGTTACATCTTTTCCTTCAAGAAGCCTTTGGCTAAGGCTGTTCTTGTGGAATTGGCAAGGGGATATTTGGAAGCCCATAGAGGGCAATGGTGAAAAAGGAAATATCTTCCGTTCAAAACTGGAAAGAAGCTTTCTGAGAAACTGCCCTGTGTTCTGTTAATTCATCTCACAGAGTTACATCTTTCCCTTCAAGAAGCCTTTCGCTAAGGCTGTTCTTGTGGAATTGGCCAAGGGATATTTGGAATCCCTTAGAGGGCTATGGTGAAAAAGGAAATATCTTCCGTTCAAAACCTGAAAGAATCTTTCTGAGAATCTGCTCTGCGTTCTGTTAATTCATCTCACAGTGTTACATCTTTCCCTTCAAGAAGCCTTTCGCTAAGGCTGTTCTTGTGGAATTGGCAAAGGGATATTTGGAAGCCCATAGAGGGCTATGGTGAAAAAGGAAATATCTTCCGTTCAAAACAGAAAAGAAGCCTTCTGAGAAACTGCTCTGTGTTCTGTTAATTCATCTCACAGAGTTACATCTTTCCTTTCAAGAAGCCTTTCGCTAAGGCTGTTCTTGTGGAATTGGCAAAGGGATATTTGGAAGCCCATAGAGGGCTACGGTGAAAAAGGAAATATCTTCCGTTCAAAACTGGAAAGAAGCTTTCTGAGAAACTGCTCTGTGTTCTGTTAATTCATCTCACAGAGTTACATCTTTCCCTTCAAGAAGACTTTCGCTAAGGCTGTTCTTGTGGAATTGGCAAAGGGATATTTGGAAGCCCATAGAGGGCTATGGTGAAAAAGGAAATATCTTCCGTTCAAAACTTTAAAGAAGCTTTTTGAGAAACTGCTCTGTGTTCTGTGAATTCATCTCACAGAGTTACATCTTTCCCTTCAAGAAGACTTTCGCTAAGGCTGTTCTTGTGGAATTGGCAAAGGGATATTTGGAAGCCCATAGACGGCTATGGTGAAAAAGGAAATATCTTCCGTTCAAAACTTTAAAGAAGCTTTCTGAGAAACTGCTCTGTGTTCTGTTAATTCATCTCACAGCGTTACATCTTTCCCTTCAGGAAGCCTTCGCTAAGGCTGTTCTTGTGCAAGTGGCAAAGTGATATTTGGAAGCCCATAGAGGGCTATGGTGAAAAACGAAATATCTTCCGTTCAAAACTGGAAAGAAGCTTTCTGAGAAACTGCTCTGTGTTCTGTTAATTCATCTCACAGAGTTACATCTTTCCCTTCAGGAAGCCTTTCGCTAAGGCTGTTCTTGTGGAATTGGCAAAGGGATATTTGGAAGCCCATAGAGGGCTATGGCGAAAAAGGAAATATCTTCCGTTCAAAACTGGAAAGAAGCTTTCTGAGAAACTGCTCTGTGTTCTGTTAATTCATCTCACAGAGTTACATCTTTCCCTTCAAGAAGCCTTTCGCTAAGGCTGTTCTTGTGGAATTGGCAAAGTGATATTTGGAAGCCCTTAGAGAGCTATGGTGAAAAAGGAAATGACTTCCGTTCAAAACAAGAAAGAAGCTTTCTGAGAATCTGCTCTGGGTTTTGATAATTCATCTCACAGAGTTACATCTTTCCCTTCAAGAAGCCTTTCGCTAAGGCTGTTCTTGTAGAATTGGCAAAGTGATATTTGGAAGCCCATAGAGGGCTATGGTGAAAAAGGAAATATCTTCCGTTCAAAACTGGGAAGAAGCTTTCTGAGAAACTGCTGTGTTCTGTTAATTCATCTCACAGAGTTACATCTTTCCCTTCAAGAAGCCTTTCGCTAAGGCTGTTCTTCTGGAATTGAGAAAGGGATATTGGGAAGCCCTTAGGGGTCTATGGTGAAAAAGGAAATATCTTCCGTTCAAAACTGGAAAGAAGCTTTCTGAGAAACTGCTCTGTGTTCTGTTAATTCATCTCACAGAGTTACATCTTTCCCTTCAAGAAGCCTTTCGCTAAGGCTGTTCTTGTGGAATTGGCAATGGGGTATTTGGAAGTCCATGGAGGGCTACGGTGAAAAAGGAAATATCTTGCGTTTAATACTGGAAAGAAGCTTTCTGAGAAACTGTTCTGTGTTTGTTAATTCATCTCACAGAGTTACATCTTTCCCTTCAAGAAGCCTTTCGCTAAGGCTGTTCTTGTGGAATTGGCAAAGTGATATTTGGAAGCCCATAGAGGGCTATGGTGAAAAAGGAAATATCTTCCGTTCAAAACTGGAAAGAAGCTTTCTGAGAAACTGCTCTGTGTTCTGTTAATTCATCTCACAGAGTTACATCTTTCCCTTCAAGAAGCCTTTCGCTAAGGCTGTTCTTGTGCAGTTGGCCAAGAGATATTTGGAAGCCCATAGAGGGCTATGGTGAAAAAGGAAATATCTTCCGTTCAAAACTGGAAAGAAGCTTTCTGAGAAACTACTCTGTGTTCTGTTAATTCATCTCACAGAGTTACATCTTTCCCTTCAAGAAGCCTTTCGCTAAGGCTGTTCTTGTGGAATTGGCAAACGAATATTGGGAAGACCATAGAGGGCTATGGTGAAAAAGGAAATATCTTCCGTTCAAAACTGGAAAGAAACTTTCTGAGAAACTGCTCTGTGTTCTGTTAATTCATCTCACCGAGTTACATCTTTCCCTTCAAGAAGCCTTTCGCTAAGGCTGTTCTTCTGGAATTGACAAAGGGATATTGGGAAGCCGTTAGAGGGCTACGTTGAAAAAGGAAATATCTTCCGTTCAAACTGGAAAGAAGCTTTCTGAGAAACTGCTCTGTGTTCTGTCAATTCATCTCACAGAGTTACATCTTTCCCTTCAAGAAGCCTTTCTCTAAGGCTGTTCTTGTGGAATTCGCAAAGGGATATTGGGAATCCCATAGAGCGCTATGGTGAAAAAGGAAATATCTTCCGTTCAAAACTGGAAAGTAGCTTTCTGAGAAACTGCTCTGTGTTCTGTTAATTCATCTCACAGAGTTACATCTTTCCCTTCAAGAATCCTTTAGCTAAGGCTGATCTTCTGGAATTGGCAAAGGGATATTTGGAAGCCCATAGAGGGCTATGGTGAAAAAGGAAATATCTTCCGTTCAAAACTGGAAAGAAGCTTTCTGAGAAACTGCTCTGTGTTCTGTTAATTCATCTCACAGAGTTACATCTTTCCCTTCAAGAAGCCTTTCGCTAAGACTGTTCTTGTGGAATTTGCAAAGTGATATTTGGAAGCCCATAGAGGGCTATGGTGAAAAAGGAAATATCTTCTGTTCAAAACTGGAAAGAAGCTTTCTGAGAAACTGCTCTGTGTTCTGTTAATTCATCTCACAGAGTTACATCTTTCCCTTCAAGAAGCCTTTCGCTAAGGCTGTTATTGTGGAATTGGCAAAGTGGTATTTGGAATCCCAAAGAGGGCTTTGGTGAAAAAGGAAATATCTTCCGTTCAAAACTGGAAAGAAGCTTTCCGAGAAACTGCTCTGTGTTCTGTTAATTCATCTCACAGAGTTACATCTTTCCCTTCAAGAAGCCTTTCGCTAAGGCTGTTCTTGTGGAATTGGCAAAGTGATATCTGGAAGCCCATAGAGGGCTATGGTGAAAAAGAAAATATCTTCCGTTCAAAACTGGAAAGAAGCTTTCTGAGAAACTGCTCTGTGTTCTGTTAATTCATCTCACAGCGTTACATCGTTCCCTTCAAGAAGCCTTTCGATAAGACTGTTCTTGTGGAATTGGCAAAGGGGTATTTGGAAGTCCATGGAGGGCTACGGTGAAAAAGGAAATATCTTGCGTTTAATACTGGAAAGAAGCTTTCTGAGAAACTACTCTGTGTTTTGTTAATTCATCTCACAGAGTTACATCTTTCCCTTCAAGAAGCCTTTCGCTAAGGCTGTTCTTGTGGAGTTGGCATAGTGATATTTGGAAGCCCATAGAAGGCTATGGTGAAAAAGGAAATATCTTCCTTTCAAAATTGGAAAGAAGCTTTCAGAGAAACTGCTCTGTGTTCTGTTAATTCATCTCACAGAGTTACATCTTTCCCTTCAAGAAGCCTTTCGCTAAGGCTGTTCTTGTGAAATTGGCAAAGTGATATCTGGAAGCCCATAGAGGGCTATGGTGAAAAAGGAAATATCTTCCGTTCAAAACTGGAACGAACTTTCTGAGAAACTGCTCTGTGTTCTGTTAATTCATCTCACAGAGTTACATCTTTCCCTTCAAGAATCCTTTCGCTAAGGCTGTTCTTGTGGAATTGGCAAAGTGATATATGGAAGCCCATAAAGGGCTATGGTGAAAAAGGAAATATCTTCCGTTCAAAACTGGAAGGAAGCTTCCTGAGAAACTGCTCTGTGTTCTGTTAATTCATCTCACAGAGTTGCATCTTTCCATTCAAGAAGCCATTCGCTAAGGCTGTTCTTGTGGAATTCGCAAAGTGATATTTGGAAAACCTTAGAGGGCTACGCTGAAATAGGAAATATCTTCCTTTCAAAACTGGAAACAAGCTTTCTGAGAAACTGCTCTGTGTTCTGTTAATTCATCTCACAGAGTTACATCTTTCCCTTCAAGAAGCCTTTCGCTAAGGCTGTTCTTGTGGAATTGGCAAAGTGATATCTGGAAGCCCATAGAGGGCTATGGTGAAAAAGGAAATATCTTCCGTTCAAAACTGGAAAGAAGCTTTCTGAGAAACTGTTCTGTGTTTGTTAATTCATCTCACAGAGTTACATCTTTCCCTTCAAGAAGCCTTTCGCTAAGGCTGTTCTTGTGGAATTGGCAAAGTGATATTTGGAAGCCCATAGAGGGCTATGGTGAAAAAGGAAATATCTTCCGTTCAAAACTGGAAAGAAGCTTTCTGAGAAACTGCTCTGTGTTCTGTTAATTCATCTCACAGAGTTACATCTTTCCCTTCAAGAAGCCTTTCGCTAAGGCTGTTCTTGTGGAATTGGCAAAGTGATATCTGGAAGCCCATAGAGGGCAATGGTGAAAAAGGAAATATCTTCCGTTCAAAACTGGAAAGAAGCTTTCTGAGAAACTGCTCTGTGTTCTGTTAATTCAACTCACAGAGTTACATCTTTCCCTTCAAGAAGCCTTTCGCTAAGGCTGTTCTTGTGCAGTTGGCCAAGAGATATTTGGAAGCCCATAGAAGGCTATGGTGAAAAAGGAAATATCATCCGTTCAAAACTGGAAAGAAGCTTTCTGAGAAACTGCTCTGTGTTCTGTTAATTCATCTCACAGAGTTACATCTTTCCCTTCAAGAAGCCTTTCGCTAAGACTGTTCTTGTGGAATTGGCAAAGTGGTTTTTGGAATCCCAAAGAGGGCTATGGTGAAAAAGGAAATATCTTCCGTTCAAAACTGGAAATAAGCTTTCTGAGAAACTGCTCTGTGTTCTGTTAATTCATCTCACAGAGTTACATCTTTCCCTTCAAGAAGCCTTTCGCTAAGGCTGTTCTTGTGAAATTGGCAAAGTGATATCTGGAAGCCCATAGAGGGCTATGGTGAAAAAGGAAATATCTTCCGTTCAAAACTGGAACGAACTTTCTGAGAAACTGCTCTGTGTTCTGTTAATTCATCTCACAGAGTTACATCTTTCCCTTCAAGAAGCCTTTCGATAAGGCTGTTCTTGTGGAATTGGCAAAGGGGTATTTGGAAGTCCATGGAGGGCTACGGTGAAATAGGAAATATCTTGCGTTTAATACTGGAAAGAAGCTTTCTGAGAAACTACTCTGTGTTTTGTTAATTCATCTCACAGAGTTACATCTTTCCCTTCAAGAAGCCTTTCGCTAAGGCTGTTCTTGTGGAGTTGGCAAAGTGATATTTCGAAGCCCATAGAAGGCTATGGTGAAAAAGGAAATACCTTCCTTTCAAAACTGGAAAGAAGCTTTCAGAGAAACTGCTCTGTGTTCTGTTAATTCATCTCACAGAGTTACATCTTTCCCTTCAAGAAGCCTTTCGCTAAGGCTGTTCTTGTGGAATTGGCAAAGTGATATCTGGAAGCCCATAGAGGGCTATGGTGAAAAAGGAAATATCTTCCGTTGAAAACTGGAAAGAAGCTTTCTGAGAAACTGCTCTGTGTTCTGTTAATTCATCTCACAGAGTTATATCTTTCCCTTCAAGAAGACTTTCGCTAAGGCTGTTCTTGTGGAATTGGCAAAGTGATATTTGGAAGCCCATAGAGGGCTATGGTGAAAAAAGAAATACCTTCCGTTCAAAACTGGAAAGAAGCTTTCTGAGAAACTGCTCTGTGTTCTGTTAATTCATCTCACAGCGTTACATCTTTCAATTCAAGAAGCCTTTCGCTAAGGCTGTTCTTGTGGAATTGGCAAAGTGGTATTAGGAAGCCCAAAGAGGGCTATGGTGAATAAGGAAATATCTTCCGTTCAAAACTGGAAAGAAGCTTTCTGAGAAACTGCTCTGTGTTCCGTTAATTCATCTCAAAGAGTTACATCTTTCCCTTCAAGAAGCCTTTCGCTAAGGCTGTTCTTGTCGAATTGGCAAAGTGATATTTGGAAGCCCCTAGTGGGCTATGGTGAAAAAGGAAATATCTTCCGTTAAAAACTGGAAAGAAGCTTTCTGAGAAACTGCTCTGTGTTCCGTTAATTCATCTCACAGAGTTACATCTTTCCCTTCAAGAAGCCTTTCGCTAAGGTTGTTCTTGTGGAATTTGCAAAGTGATATTTGGAAGCCCATAGAGGGCTATGGTGAAAAAGGAAATATCTTCCGTTCAAAAGTGGAAAAAAGCTTTCTGAGAAACTGCTCTGTGTTCTGTTAATTCATCTCACAGAGTTATATCTTTCCGTTCAAGAAGACTTTCGCTAAGGCTGTTCTTGTGGAATTGGCAAAGTGATATTTGGAAGCCCATAGAGGGCTATGGTGAAAAAGGAAATATCTTCCGTTCAAAACTGGAAAGAAGCTTTCTGAGAAACTGCTCTGTGTTCTGTTAATTCATCTCACAGAGTTACATCTTTCCCTTAAAGAAGCCTTTCGCTAAGGCTGTTCTTGTGGAGTTGGCAAAGTGATATTTGGAAGCCTATAGAAGGCTATAGTGAAAAAGGAAATACCTTCCTTTCAAAACTGGAAAGAAGCTTTCAGAGAAACTGCTCTGTGTTCTGTTAATTCATCTCACAGAGTTACATCTTTCCCTTCAAGAAGCCTTTCGCTAAGGCTGTTCTTGTGGAATTGGCAAAGGGATAATTGGAAGCCCGTAGAGGGCTATGGTGAAAAAGGAAATATCTTCCATTCAAAACTGGAAAGAATCTTTCTGAGAAACTGCTCTGTGTTCTGTTAATTCATCTCACAGAGTTACATCTTTCCCTTCAAGAAGCCATTCGCTAAGGCTGTTCTTGTGGAATTCGCAAAGTGATATTTGGAAATCCTTAGAGGGCTATGGTGAAATAGGAAATATCTTCCTTTCAAAACTGGAAAGAAGCTTTCTGAGAAACTGCTCTGTGTTCTGTTAATTCATCTCACAGAGTTACATCTTTCCCTTCAAGAAGCCTTTCGCTAAGTCTGTTCTTGTGGAATTGGCAAAGGGATATTTGGAAGCCCATAGAGGGCTATGGTGAAAAAGGAAATATCTTCCGTTCAAAAGTGGAAAGAAGCTTTCTGAGAAAGTGCTCTGTGTTCTGTTAATTCATCTCACAGAGTTACATCTTTCCCTTCAAGAAGACTTTCGCTAAGGCTGTTCTTGTGGAATTGGCAAAGTGATATATGGAAGCCATTAAAGGGCTATGGTGAAAAAGGAAATATCTTCCGTTCAGAACTGGAAAGAAACTTCCTGAGAAACTGCCCTGTGTTCTGTTAATTCATCTCACAGAGTTGCATCTTTCCATTCAAGAAGCCTTTCGCTAAGGCTGTTCTTGTGGAATTGGCAAAGTGGTATTTGGAAGCCCAAAGAGGGCTATCGTGAATAAGGAAATATCTTCAGTTCAAAACTGGAAAGAAGCTTTCTGAGAAACTGCTCTGTGTTCCGTTAATTCATCTCACAGAGTTACATCTTTCCGTTCAAGAAGCCTTTCGCTAAGGCTGTTCTTGTGGAATTGGCAAAGTGATATTTGGAAGCCCAACGAGGGATTTGGTGAAAAAGAAAATATCTTCCGTTCAAAAGTGGAAAAAAGCTTTCTGAGAAACTGCACTGTGTTCTATTAATGCATCTCACAGAGTTATATCTTTCCGTTCAAGAAGACTTTCGCTAAGGCTGTTCTTGTGGAATTGGCAAAGTGATATTTGGAAGCCCATAGAGGGCTACGGTGAAAAAGGAAATATCTTCGGTTCAATACTGGAAAGAAGCTTTCTGAGAAACTGCTCTGTGTTCTGTTAATTCATCTCACAGAGTTACATGTTTCCCTTCAAGATGCCTTTCGCTAACGCTGTTCTTGTGGAATTTGCAAAGTGATATTTGGAAGCCTATAGAGGGCTATGGTGAAAAAGGAAATATCTTCTGTTCAAAACTGGAAAGAAGCTTTCTGAGAAACTGCGCTGTGTTCTGTTAATTCATCTCACAGAGTTACATCTTTCCCTTCAAGAATCCTTTCGCTAACGCTGTTCTTGTGGAATTGGCAAAGGGGTATTTTGAAGTCCATGGAGGGCTACTGTGAAATCGGAAATATCTTGCGTTTAATACTGGAAAGAAGCTTTCTGAGAAACTACTCTGTGTTTTTTTAATTCATCTCACAGAGTTACATCTTTCCCTTCAAGAAGCCTTTCGCTAAGGCTGTTCTTGTGGAGTTGGCAAAGTGATATTTTGAAGCCCATAGAAGGCTATTTTGAAAAAGGAAATATCTTCCTTTCAAAACTGGAAAGAGGCTTTCTGAGAAACTGCTCTGTGTTCTGTTAATTCATCTCACAGAGCTACATCTTTGCCTTCAAGAAGCCTTTCGCTAAGGCTGTTCTTGTGGAATTGGCAAAGTGATATTTGGAAGGCCATAGAGGGCTACGGTGAAAAAGGAAATATCTTCCGTTGAATACTGGAAAGAAGCTTTCTGAGAAACTGCTCTGTGTTCTGTTAATTCATCTCACAGACTTACATCTTTCCCTTCAAGAAGCCTTTCGCTAAGGCTGTTCTTGTGGAATTGGCAAAGTGATATTTGGAAGCCCTAGTGGGCTATGGTGAAAAAGGAAATATCTTCCGTTCAAAACTGGAAAGAAGCTTTCTGAGAAACTGCTCTGTGCTCTGTTAATTCATCTCACAGAGTTGCATCTTTGCATTAAAGAAGCCATTAGCTAATGCTGTTCTTGTGGAATTCGGAAAGTGATATTTGGAAGCCCACAGACGGCTACGGTGAAATAGGAAATATCTTCCGTTCAAAACTGGAAAGAAGCTTTCTGAGAAACTGCTCTGTGTTCTCTTAATTCATCTCACAGAGTTACATCTTTCCCTTCAAGAAGCCTTTGAATTAGGCTGTTCTGGTGGAATTTGCAAAGTCATATTTGGTTGCCCATAGAGGGCTATGGTTAAAAAGGAAATATCTTCCGTTCAAAACAAGAAAGAAGCTTTCTGAGAAACTGCTCTGTGTTCCGTTAACTCATCTCACAGAGTTACATCTTTCCCTTCAAGAAGCCTTTCGCTAAGGCTGTTCTTGTGTAATTGGCAAAGTGATATTTGGAAGCCCATTGAGGGCTATGGTGGAAAAGGAAATATCTTCCATTCAAAACTGGAAAGAAGCTTTCTGAGAAACTGCTCTGTGTTCTGTTAATTCATCTCACAGAGTTACATCATTCCCTTCAAGAAGCCTTTCGCTAAGGCTGTTCTTCTGGATTTGGCAAAGTGGTATTCGGAAGCCCAAAGAGGTCTATGGTGAAAAAGGAAATATCTTCCTTTCAAAACTGGAAAGAAGCTTTCTGAGAAACTGCTCTGTGTTCCGTTAATTCATCTCACAGTGTTACATCTTTCCCTTCAAGAAGCCTTTCGCTAAGGCTGTTCTTGTGGAATTGACAAAGTGATATTTGGAAGCCCATAGAGGGCTAGGGTGAAAAAGGAAATATCTTCCGTTCAAAAGTGGAAAGAAGCTTTCTGAGAAACTGCTCTGTGTTCTGTTAATTCATCTCACAGAGTTTTATCTTTCCCTTCAAGAAGACTTTCGCTAAGGCTGTTCTTGAGGAATTGGCAAAGTGATATTTGGAAGCCCATAGAGGGCTACGGTGAAAAAGGAAATATCTTCGGTTCAATACTTGAAAGAAGCTTTCTGAGAAACTGCTCTGTGTTCTGTTAATTCATCTCACAGAGTTACATCTTTCCCTTCAAGAAGCCTTTTGCTAAGGCTGTTCTTGTGGAATTGGCAAAGGGATATTTGGAAGGCCATACAGGGCTACGGTGAAAAAGAAAATATCTTAAGTTCAAAACTGGAAAGAAGCTTTCTGAGAAACTGCTCTGAGTTCTGTTAATTCATCTCACAGAGTTACATCTTTCCCTTCAAGAAGCCTTTCGCTAAGGCTGTTCTTGTGGAATTGGCAAAGGGATTTTTGGAAGCCCATAGAGGACTATGATGAAAAAGGAAATATCTTCCGTTCAAAACTGGAAAGAAGCTTTCTGAGAAACTGCTCTGCGTTCTGTTAATTCATCTCACAGAGTTACATCTTTCCCTTCATGAAGCCTTTCGCTAAGGCTGTTCTTGTGGAGTTCGCAAAGTGATATTTGGAAGCCCATATAGGGCTACGGTGAAAAAGGAAATATCTTCCGTTCAAAACTGGAAAGAACCCTTCTGAGAAACTGTTCTGTGTTCTGTTAATTCATCTCACAGAGCTACATCTTTGCCTTCAAGAAGCCTTTCGCTAAGGCTGTTCTTGTGGAATTGGCAAAGTGATATTTGGAAGGCCATAGAGGGCTACGGTGAAAAAGGAAATATCTTCCGTTGAATACTGGAAAGAAGCTTTCTGAGAATCTGCTCTGTGTTCTGTTAATTCATCTCACAGGCTTACATCTTTCCCTTCAAGAAGCCTTTCGCTAAGGCTGTTCTTTTGGAATTGGCTAAGTGATATTTGGAAGCCCTAGTGGGCATGGTGAAAAAGGAAATATCTTCCGTTCAAAACTGGAAAGAAGCTTTCTGAGAAACTGCTCTGTGCTCTGTTAATTCATCTCACAGAGTTGCATCTTTCCATTAAAGAAGCCATTAGCTAATGCTGTTCTTGTGGAATTCGCAAAGTGATATTTGGAAGCCCATAGAGGGCTACGGTGAAATAGGAAATATCTTCCGTTCAAAACTGGAAAGAAACTTTCTGAGAAACTGCTCTGTGTTCTGTTAATTCATCTCACAGAGTTACATCTTTCCCTTCAAGAAGCCTTTCGCTAAGGCTGTTCTTGTGGAATTGGCAAAATGATATCTAGAAGTCCTTAGAGGGGTATGGTGAAAAAGGAAATATCTTCCGTTCAAAACTGGAAAGAAGCTTTCTGAGAAACTGCTTTGTGTTCTCTTAATTCATCTCACAGAGTTACATCTTTCCCTTCAAGAGGCCTTGGGCTAAGGCTGTTCTTGTGGAATTGGCAAAGGGATATTTGGAAGTCCATGGAGGGCTACTGTGAAAAAGGAAATATCTTGCGTTCAATACTGGAAGGAAGCTTTCTGAGATACTGCTCTGTGTTCTGTTAATTCATCTCACAGAGTTACATCTTTCCCTTCAAGAAGCCTTTCGCTAAGGCTGTTCTTGTGGAATTGGCAAAGGGATATTTGGAAGCCCATAGAGGGCTATGGTGAAAAAGGAAGTATCTTCCGTTCAAAACTGGAAAGAAGCTTTCTGAAAAACTGCTCTGTGTTCTGTTAATTCATCTCACAGAGTTACATCTTTCCCTTCAAGAAGCCTTTCGCTAAGGCTGTTCTTATGGAATTGGCAAAGGGATATTTGGAAGCCCATAGAGGGCAATGGTGAAAAAGGAATTATCTTCCGTTCAAAACTGGAAAGAAGCTTTCTGAGAAACTGCTCTGTGTTCTGTTATTTCATCTCACAGAGTTACATCTTTCCCTTCAAGAAGCCTTTCGATTAGTCTGTTCTTGTGGAATTGGCAAAGGGATATTTGGAAGCCCATAGAGGGCTATGTTGAAAAAGGAAGTATCTTCCGTTCAAAACTGGAAAGAAGCTTTCTGAGAAACTGCTCTGTGTTCTGTTAATTCATCTCACAGAGTTACATCTATCCCTTCAAGATGCCTTTCGCTAAGGCTGTTCTTGTGGAGTTGGCAAAGTGATATTTGGAAGCCCATAGAGGGCTATGGTGAAAAAGGAAATATCTTCCGTTCAAAACTGGAAAGCATCTTTCTGAGAAACTGCTCTGTGTTCTGTTAATTCATCTCACAGAGTTACATATTTCCCTTCAAGAAGCCTTTCGATTAGGCTGTTCTGGTGGAATTTGCAAAGTCATATTTGGTTGCCCATAGAGGGCTATGGTGAAAAAGGAAATATCTTCCGTTCAAAACAGGAAAGAAGCTTTCTGACAAACTGCTCTGTGTTCCGTTAACTCATCTCACAGAGTTACATCTTTCCCTTCAAGAAGCCTTTCGCTAAGGCTGTTCTTGTGTAATTGGCAAAATGATATTTGGAAGCCCATTGAGGGCTATGGTGGAAAAGGAAATATCTTCTGTTCAAAACTGGAAAGAAGCTTTCTGAGAAACTGCTCTGTGTTCTGTTAATTCATCTCACAGAGTTACATCTTTCCCTTCAAGAAGCCTTTCGCTAAGGCTGTTCTTGTGGAATTGGCAAAGTGGTATTTGGAAGCCCATGGAGGGCTACGGTGAAAAAGGAAATATCTTCCGTTCAAAACTGGAAAGAAGCTTTCTGAGAAACTGCTCTGTGTTTTGTAAATTCATCTCACAGAGTTACATCTTTCCCTTCAAGAAGCCTTTCGCTAAGGCTGTTCTTGTGGAATTGGCAAAGTGATATTTGGAAGCCCATAGAGGGCTATGGTGAAACACGAAATATCTTCCGTTCAAAACTGGAAAGAAGCTTTCTGAGAAACTGCTCTGTGTTCTGTTAATTCATCTCAAAGAGTTACATCTTTCCCTTCAAGAAGCCTATCGCTAAGGCTGTTCTTGTGGAGTTGGCAAAATGATATTTGGAAGCCCATAGAGGGCTATGGTGAAACACGAAATATCTTCCGTTCAAAACTGGAAAGAAGCTTTCTGAAAAACTGCTCTGTGTTCTGTTAATTCATCTCACAGAGTTACATCTTTCCCTTCAAGAAGCCTTTGGCTAAGGCTGTTCTTGTGGAATTGGCAAAGGGATATTTGGAAGTCCATGGAGGGCTACTGTGAAAAAGGAAATATCTTGCGTTCAATACTGGAAAGAAGCTTTCTGAGATACTGCTCTGCGTTCTGTTAATTCATCTCACAGAGTTACATCTTTCCCTTCAAGAAGCCTTTCGCTAAGGCTGTTCTTGTGGAATTGGCAAAGGGATATTTGGAAGCCCATAGAGGGCTATGGTGAAAAAGGAAGTATCTTCCGTTCAAAACTGGAAAGAAGCTTTCTGAGAAACTGCTCTGTGTTCTGTTAATTCATCTCACAGAGTTTTATCTTTCCCTTCAAGAAGACTTTCGCTAAGGCTGTTCTTGAGGAATTGGCAAAGTGATATTTGGAAGCCCATAGAGGGCTACGGTGAAAAAGGAAATATCTTCGGTTCAATACTTGAAAGAAGCTTTCTGAGAAACTGCTCTGTGTTCTGTTAATTCATCTCACAGAGTTACATCTTTCCCTTCAAGAAGCCTTTTGCTAAGGCTGTTCTTGTGGAATTGGCAAAGGGATATTTGGAAGGCCATACAGGGCTACGGTGAAAAAGAAAATATCTTCCGTTCAAAACTGGAAAGAAGCTTTCTGAGAAACTGCTCTGAGTTCTGTTAATTCATCTCACAGAGTTACATCTTTCCCTTCAAGAAGCCTTTCGCTAAGGCTGTTCTTGTGGAATTGGCAAAGGGATTTTTGGAAGCCCATAGAGGACTATGATGAAAAAGGAAATATCTTCCGTTCAAAACTGGAAGGAAGCTTTCTGAGAAACTGCTCTGCGTTCTGTTAATTCATCTCACAGAGTTACATCTTTCCCTTCATGAAGCCTTTCGCTAAGGCTGTTCTTGTGGAGTTCGCAAAGTGATATTTGGAAGCCCATATAGGGCTACGGTGAAAAAGGAAATATCTTCCGTTCAAAACTGGAAAGAACCCTTCTGAGAAACTGTTCTGTGTTCTGTTAATTCATCTCACAGAGCTACATCTTTGCCTTCAAGAAGCCTTTCGCTAAGGCTGTTCTTGTGGAATTGGCAAAGTGATATTTGGAAGGCCATAGAGGGCTACGGTGAAAAAGGAATTATCTTCCGTTGAATACTGGAAAGAAGCTTTCTGAGAATCTGCTCTGTGTTCTGTTAATTCATCTCACAGGCTTACATCTTTCCCTTCAAGAAGCCTTTCGCTAAGGCTGTTCTTGTGGAATTGGCAAAGTGATATTTGGAAGCCCTAGTGGGCATGGTGAAAAAGGAAATATCTTCCGTTCAAAACTGGAAAGAAGCTTTCTGAGAAACTGCTCTGTGCTCTGTTAATTCATCTCACAGAGTTGCATCTTTTCATTAAAGAAGCCATTAGCTAATGCTGTTCTTGTGGAATTCGCAAAGTGATATTTGGAAGCCCATAGAGGGCTACGGTGAAATAGGAAATATCTTCCGTTCAAAACTGGAAAGAAACTTTCTGAGAAACTGCTCTGTGTTCTGTTAATTCATCTCACAGAGTTACATCTTTCCCTTCAAGAAGCCTTTCGCTAAGGCTGTTCTTGTGGAATTGGCAAAATGATATCTAGAAGCCCTTAGAGGGGTATGGTGAAAAAGGAAATATCTTCCGTTCAAAACTGGAAAGAAGCTTTCTGAGAAACTGCTTTGTGTTCTCTTAATTCATCTCACAGAGTTACATCTTTCCCTTCAAGAAGCCTTGGGCTAAGGCTGTTCTTGTGGAATTGGCAAAGGGATATTTGGAAATCCATGGAGGGCTACTGTGAAAAAGGAAATATCTTGCGTTCAATACTGGAAGGAAGCTTTCTGAGATACTGCTCTGTGTTCTGTTAATTCATCTCACAGAGTTACATCTTTCCCTTCAAGAAGCCTTTCGCTAAGGCTGTTCTTGTGGAATTGGCAAAGGGATATTTGGAAGCCCATAGAGGGCTATGGTGAAAAAGGAAGTATCTTCCGTTCAAAACTGGAAAGAAGCTTTCTGAAAAACTGCTCTGTGTTCTGTTAATTCATCTCACAGAGTTACATCTTTCCCTTCAAGAAGCCTTTCGCTAAGGCTGTTCTTATGGAATTGGCAAAGGGATATTTGGAAGCCCATAGAGGGCAATGGTGAAAAAGGAATTATCTTCCGTTCAAAACTGGAAAGAAGCTTTCTGAGAAACTGCTCTGTGTTCTGTTATTTCATCTCACAGAGTTACATCTTTCCCTTCAAGAAGCCTTTCGATTAGTCTGTTCTTGTGGAATTGGCAAAGGGATATTTGGAAGCCCATAGAGGGCTATGTTGAAAAAGGAAGTATCTTCCGTTCAAAACTGGAAAGAAGCTTTCTGAGAAACTGCTCTGTGTTCTGTTAATTCATCTCACAGAGTTACATCTATCCCTTCAAGATGCCTTTCGCTAAGGCTGTTCTTGTGGAGTTGGCAAAGTGATATTTGGAAGCCCATAGAGGGCTATGGTGAAAAAGGAAATATCTTCCGTTCAAAACTGGAAAGCATCTTTCTGAGAAACTGCTCTGTGTTCTGTTAATTCATCTAACAGAGTTACATATTTCCCTTCAAGAAGCCTTTCGATTAGGCTGTTCTGGTGGAATTTGCAAAGTCATATTTGGTTGCCCATAGAGGGCTATGGTGAAAAAGGAAATATCTTCCGTTCAAAACAGGAAAGAAGCTTTCTGACAAACTGCTCTGTGTTCCGTTAACTCATCTCGCAGAGTTACATCTTTCCCTTCAAGAAGCCTTTCGCTAAGGCTGTTCTTGTGTAATTGGCAAAATGATATTTGGAAGCCCATTGAGGGCTATGGTGGAAAAGGAAATATCTTCTGTTCAAAACTGGAAAGAAGCTTTCTGAGAAACTGCTCTGTGTTCTGTTAATTCATCTCACAGAGTTACATCTTTCCCTTCAAGAAGCCTTTCGCTAAGGCTGTTCTTGTGGAATTGGCAAAGTGGTATTTGGAAGCCCATGGAGGGCTACGGTGAAAAAGGAAATATCTTCCGTTCAAAACTGGAAAGAAGCTTTCTGAGAAACTGCTCTGTGTTTTGTAAATTCATCTCACAGAGTTACATCTTTCCCTTCAAGAAGCCTTTCGCTAAGGCTGTTCTTGTGGAATTGGCAAAGGGATATTTGGAAGCCCATAGAGGGCTATGGTGAAAAAGGAAGTATCTTCCGTTCAAAACTGGAAAGAAGCTTTCTGAGAAACTGCTCTGTGTTCTGTTAATTCATCTCACAGAGTTTTATCTTTCCCTTCAAGAAGACTTTCGCTAAGGCTGTTCTTGAGGAATTGGCAAAGTGATATTTGGAAGCCCATAGAGGGCTACGGTGAAAAAGGAAATATCTTCGGTTCAATACTTGAAAGAAGCTTTCTGAGAAACTGCTCTGTGTTCTGTTAATTCATCTCACAGAGTTACATCTTTCCCTTCAAGAAGCGTTTTGCTAAGGCTGTTCTTGTGGAATTGGCAAAGGGATATTTGGAAGGCCATACAGGGCTACGGTGAAAAAGAAAATATCTTCCGTTCAAAACTGGAAAGAAGCTTTCTGAGAAACTGCTCTGAGTTCTGTTAATTCATCTCACAGAGTTACATCTTTCCCTTCAAGAAGCCTTTCGCTAAGGCTGTTCTTGTGGAATTGGCAAAGGGATTTTTGGAAGCCCATAGAGGACTATGATGAAAAAGGAAATATCTTCCGTTCAAAACTGGAAAGAAGCTTTCTGAGAAACTGCTCTGCGTTCTGTTAATTCATCTCACAGAGTTACATCTTTCCCTTCATGAAGCCTTTCGCTAAGGCTGTTCTTGTGGAGTTCGCAAAGTGATATTTGGAAGCCCATATAGGGCTACGGTGAAAAAGGAAATATCTTCCGTTCAAAACTGGAAAGAAGCCTTCTGAGAAACTGTTCTGTGTTCTGTTAATTCATCTCACAGAGCTACATCTTTGCCTTCAAGAAGCCTTTCGCTAAGGCTGTTCTTGTGGAATTGGCAAAGTGATATTTGGAAGGCCATAGAGGGCTACGGTGAAAAAGGAAATATCTTCCGTTGAATACTGGAAAGAAGCTTTCTGAGAATCTGCTCTGTGTTCTGTTAATTCATCTCACAGACTTACATCTTTCCCTTCAAGAAGCCTTTCGCTAAGGCTCTTCTTGTGGAATTGGCAAGTGATATTTGGAAGCCCTAGTGGGCATGGTGAAAAAGGAAATATCTTCCGTTCAAAACTGGAAAGAAGCTTTCTGAGAAACTGCTCTGTGCTCTGTTAATTCATCTCACAGAGTTGCATCTTTCTATTAAAGAAGCCATTAGCTAATGCTGTTCTTGTGGAATTCGCAAAGTGATATTTGGAAGCCCATAGAGGGCTACGGTGAAATAGGAAATATCTTCCGTTCAAAACTGGAAAGAAGCTTTCTGAGAAACTGCTCTGTGTTCTGTTAATTCATCTCACAGAGTTACATCTTTCCCTTCAAGAAGCCTTTCGCTAAGGCTGTTCTTGTGGAATTGGCAAAATGATATCTAGAAGCCCTTAGAGGGGTATGGTGAAAAAGGAAATATCTTCCGTTCAAAACTGGAAAGAAGCTTTCTGAGAAACTGCTTTGTGTTCTCTTAATTCATCTCACAGAGTTACATCTTTCGCTTCAAGAAGACTATCGCTAAGGCTGTTCTTGTGGAATTGACAAAGTGGTATTTGGAAGCCCATTAATGGCTACGCTGAAAAAGGAAATATCTTGCGTTCAATACTGGAAAGAAGCTTTCTGAGAAACTGCTCTGTGTTCTGTAAGTTTATCTCACAGAGTTGCATCTTTCCATTCAGGAAGCCATTCGCTAAGGCTGTTCTTGTGGAATTCGAAAAATGATATTTGGAAGTCCTTAGAAGGCTACGGTGAAATAGGAAATATCTTCCTTTCAAAACTGGAAAGAGGCTTTCTGAGAAACTGCTCTGTGTTCTGTTAATTCATCTCACAGAGTTACATCTTTCCCTTCAAGAAGCCTTTCGCAAAGGCTGTTCTTGTGGAATTTTCAAAGTGATATTTGGAACCCCATGGAGGGCTACAGTGAAAAAGGAAATATCTTGCGTTCAATACTGGAAAGAAGCTCTCTGAGAAACTGCTCTGTGTTCTGTTAATTCATCTCACAGAGTTACATCTTTCCCTTCAAGAAGCCTTTCGCTAAGTCTGTTCTTGTGGAATTGGCAAAGTGATATTTGGAAGCCCATAGAGGGCTATGGTGTAAAAGGAACTATCTTCCATTCAAAACAGGAAAGAAGCTTTCTGAGAAACTGCTCTGTGTTCTGTTAACTCATCTCACCGAGATACATCATTTCCTGCAAGAAGCCTTTCATTAAGGCTGTTCTTGTGGAACTGGCAAAGTGATATTTGGAAGCCCATAGAGGGCTATGGTGAAAAAGGAAATATCTTCCGTTCAAAACAGGAAAGAAGCTTTCTGAGAAACTGCTCTGTGTTCTGTTAATTCATCTCACAGAGTTACATCTTTCCCTTCAAGAAGCCTTTCGCTAAGGCTGTTCTTGTGAAATTGGCAAAGGGATATTTGGAAGCCCATAGAGGGCTATGGTGAAAAACGAATTATCTTCCGTTCAAAACTGCAAAGAAGCTTTCTGAGAAACCGCTCTGTGTTCTGTTAATTCATCTCACAGAGTTACATCTTTCCCTTCAAGAAGCCTTTCCCTAAGGCTGTTCTTGTGGAATTGGCAAAGGGATATTTGGAAGCCCATAGAGGGCTATGGTGAAAAAGGAAATATCTTCCGTTCAAATCTGGAAAGAAGCTTTGGGAGAAACTGCTCTGTGTTCTGTTAATTCATCTCACTGAGTTACATCTTTCCCTTCAAGACGCCTTTCGCTATGGTTGTTCTTGTGGAATTGGCAAAGCGATATTTGGAAGCCCATAGAGGGCTATGGTGAAAAAGGAAATATCTTCCGTTTAAAACTGGAAAGAAGCTTTCTGAGAAACTGCTCTGTGTTCTGTTAATTCATCTCAAAGAGTTACATCTTTCCCTTCAAGAAGCCTATCGCTAAGGCTGTTCTTGTGGAGTTGGCAAAATGATATTTGGAAGCCCATAGAGGGCTATGGTGAAACACGAAATATCTTCCGTTCAAAACTGGAAAGAAGCTTTCTGAAAAACTGCTCTGTGTTCTGTTAATTCATCTCACAGAGTTACATCTTTCCCTTCATGAAGCCTTTCGCTAAGGCTGTTCTTGTGGAGTTCGCAAAGTGATATTTGGAAGCCCATATAGGGCTACGGTGAAAAAGGAAATATCTTCCGTTCAAAACTGGAAAGAAGCCTTCTGAGAAACTGTTCTGTGTTCTGTTAATTCATCTCACAGAGCTAGATCTTTGCCTTCAAGAAGCCTTTCGCTAAGGCTGTTCTTGTGGAATTGGCAAAGTGATATTTGGAAGGCCATAGAGGGCTGCGGTGAAAAAGGAAATATCTTCCGTTGAATACTGGAAAGAAGCTTTCTGAGAATCTGCTCTGTGTTCTGTTAATTCATCTCACAGACTTACATCTTTCCCTTCAAGAAGCCTTTCGCTAAGGCTGTTCTTGTGGAATTGGCAAGTGATATTTGGAAGCCCTAGTGGGCATGGTGAAAAAGGAAATATCTTCCGTTCAAAACTGGAAAGAAGCTTTCTGAGAAACTGCTCTGTGCTCTGTTAATTCATCTCACAGAGTTGCATCTTTCTATTAAAGAAGCCATTAGCTAATGCTGTTCTTGTGGAATTCGCAAAGTGATATTTGGAAGCCCATAGAGGGCTACGGTGAAATAGGAAATATCTTCCGTTCAAAACTGGAAAGAAGCTTTCTGAGAAACTGCTCTGTGTTCTGTTAATTCATCTCACAGAGTTACATCTTTCCCTTCAAGAAGCCTTTCGCTAAGGCTGTTCTTGTGGAATTGGCAAAATGATATCTAGAAGCCCTTAGAGGGGTATGGTGAAAAAGGAAATATCTTCCGTTCAAAACTGGAAAGAAGCTTTCTGAGAAACTGCTTTGTGTTCTCTTAATTCATCTCACAGAGTTACATCTTTCGCTTCAAGAAGACTATCGCTAAGGCTGTTCTTGTGGAATTGACAAAGTGGTATTTGGAAGCCCATTAATGGCTACGCTGAAAAAGGAAATATCTTGCGTTCAATACTGGAAAGAAGCTTTCTGAGAAACTGCTCTGTGTTCTGTAAGTTTATCTCACAGAGTTGCATCTTTCCATTCAAGAAGCCATTCGCTAAGGCTGTTCTTGTGGAATTCGAAAAATGATATTTGGAAGTCCTTAGAAGGCTACGGTGAAATAGGAAATATCTTCCTTTCAAAACTGGAAAGAGGCTTTCTGAGAAACTGCTCTGTGTTCTGTTAATTCATCTCACAGAGTTACATCTTTCCCTTCAAGAAGCCTTTCGCAAAGGCTGTTCTTGTGGAATTTTCAAAGTGATATTTGGAACCCCATGGAGGGCTACAGTGAAAAAGGAAATATCTTGCGTTCAATACTGGAAAGAAGCTCTCTGAGAAACTGCTCTGTGTTCTGTTAATTCATCTCACAGAGTTACATCTTTCCCTTCAAGAAGCCTTTCGCTAAGTCTGTTCTTGTGGAATTGGCAAAGTGATATTTGGAAGCCCATAGAGGGCTATGGTGTAAAAGGAACTATCTTCCATTCAAAACAGGAAAGAAGCTTTCTGAGAAACTGCTCTGTGTTCTGTTAACTCATCTCACCGAGATACATCATTCCCTGCAAGAAGCCTTTCATTAAGGCTGTTCTTGTGGAACTGGCAAAGTGATATTTGGAAGCCCATAGAGGGCTATGGTGAAAAAGGAAATATCTTCCGTTCAAAACAAGAAAGAAGCTTTCTGAGAAACTGCTCTGTGTTCTGTTAATTCATCTCACAGAGTTACATCTTTCCCTTCAAGAAGCCTTTGGCTAAGGCTGTTCTTGTGGAATTGGCAAAGGGATATTTGGAAGTCCATGGAGGGCTACTGTGAAAAAGGAAATATCTTGCGTTCAATACTGGAAAGAAGCTTTCTGAGATACTGCTCTGCGTTCTGTTAATTCATCTCACAGAGTTACATCTTTCCCTTCAAGAAGCCTTTCGCTAAGGCTGTTCTTGTGGAATTGGCAAAGGGATATTTGGAAGCCCATAGAGGGCTATGGTGAAAAAGGAAGTATCTTCCGTTCAAAACTGGAAAGAAGCTTACTGAAAAACTGCTCTGTGTTCTGTTAATTCATCTCACATAGTTACATCTTTCCCTTCAAGAAGCCTTTCGCTAAGGCTGTTCTTATGGAATTGGCAAAGGGATATTTGGAAGCCCATAGAGGGCAATGGTGAAAAAGGAATTATCTTCCGTTCAAAACTGGAAAGAAGCTTTCTGAGAAACTGCTCTGTGTTCTGTTAATTCATCTCACAGAGTTACATCTTTTCCTTCAAGAATCCTTTCGCTAAGGCTGTTCTTGTGGAGTTGGCAAAGTGATATTTGGAAGCCCCTAGAGGGCTATGGTGAAACACGAAATATCTTCCGTTCAAAACTGGAAAGAAGCTTTCTGAGAAACTGCTCTGTGTTCTGTTAATTCATCTCACAGAGTTACATCTTTCCCTTCAAGAATCCTTTGGCTAAGGCTGTTCTTGTGGAATTGGCAAAGGGATATTTGGAAGTCCATGGAGGGATACTGTGAAAAAGGAAATATCTTGCGTTCAATACTGGAAAGAAGCTTTCTGAGAAACTGCTCTGTGTTCTGTTTATTCATCTCACAGAGTTACATCTTTCCCTTCAAGAAGCCTTTCGCTAAGGGTGTTCTTGTGGAATTGGCAAAGGGATACTTGGAAGCCCATTAAGGGCTATGGTGAAAAACGAAATAACTTCCTTTCAAAACTGGAAAGAAGCTTTCTGAGAAACTGCTCTGTGTTCTGTTAATTCATCTCACAGAGTTACATCTTTCTCTTCAAGAAGCCTTTCGCTAAGACTGTTCTTGTGGAATTGGCAAAGGGATATTTGGAAGCCCATAGAGGGCTATGGTGAAAAAGGAAATATCTTCCGTTCAAATCGGAAAGAAGCTTTGGGAGAAACTGCTCTGTGTTCTGTTAACTCATCTCACTGAGTTACATCTTTCCCTTCAAGACGCCTTTCGCTATGGTTGTTCTTGTGGAATTGGCAAAGCGATATTTGGAAGCCCATAGAGGGCTATGGTGAAAAAGGAAATATCTTCCGTTTAAAACTGGAAAGAAGCTTTCTGAGAAACTGCTCTGTGTTCTGTTAATTCATCTCAAAGAGTTACATCTTTCCCTTCAAGAAGCCTATCGCTAAGGCTGTTCTTGTGGAGTTGGCAAAATGATATTTGGAAGCCCATAGAGGGCTATGGTGAAACACGAAATATCTTCCGTTCAAAACTGGAAAGAAACTTTCTGAAAAACTGCTCTGTGTTCTGTTAATTCATCTCACAGAGTTACATCTTTCCCTTCAAGAAGCCTTGGGCTAAGGCTGTTCTTGTGGAATTGGAAAAGGGATATTTGGAAGTCCATGGAGGGCTACTGTGAAAAAGGAAATATCTTGCGTTCAATACTGGAAAGAAGCTTTCTGAGATACTGCTCTGTGTTCTGTTAATTCATCTCACAGAGTTACATCTATCCCTTCAAGATGCCTTTCGCTAAGGCTGTTCTTGTGGAGTTGGCAAAGTGATATTTGGAAGCCCATAGAGGGCTATGGTGAAAAAGGAAATATCTTCCGTTCAAAACTGGAAAGAATCTTTCTGAGAAACTGCTCTGTGTTCTGTTAATTCATCTCACAGAGTTACATATTTCCCTTCAAGAAGCCTTTCGATTAGGCTGTTCTGGTGGAATTTGCAAAGTCATATTTGGTTGCCCATAGAGGGCTATGGTGAAAAAGGAAATATCTTCCGTTCAAAACAGGAAAGAAGCTTTCTGAGAAACTGCTCTGTGTTCCGTTAACTCATCTCACAGAGTTACATCTTTCCCTTCAAGAAGCCTTTCGCTAAGGCTGTTCTTGTGTAATTGGCAAAATGATATTTGGAAGCCCATTGAGGGCTATGGTGGAAAAGGAAATATCTTCTGTTCAAAACTGGAAAGAAGCTTTCTGAGAAACTGCTCTGTGTTCTGTTAATTCATCTCACAGAGTTACATCTTTCCCTTCAAGAAGCCTTTCGCTAAGGCTGTTCTTGTGGAATTGGCAAAGTGGTATTTGGAAGCCCATGGAGGGCTACGGTGAAAAAGGAAATATCTTCCGTTCAAAACTGGAAAGAAGCTTTCTGAGAAACTGCTCTGTGTTTTGTAAATTCATCTGTCAGAGTTACATCTTTCCCTTCAAGAAGCCTTTCGCTAAGGCTGTTCTTGTGGAGTTGGCAAAATGATATTTGGAAGCCCATAGAGGGCTATGGTGAAACACGAAATATCTTCCGTTCAAAACTGGAAAGAAGCTTTCTGAAAAACTGCTCTGTGTTCTGTTAATTCATCTCACAGAGTTACATCTTTCCCTTCAAGAAGCCTTTGGCTAAGGCTGTTCTTGTGGAATTGGCAAAGGGATATTTGGAAGTCCATGGAGGGCTACTGTGAAAAAGGAAATATCTTGCGTTCAATACTGGAAAGAAGCTTTCTGAGATACTGCTCTGCGTTCTGTTAATTCATCTCACAGAGTTACATCTTTCCCTTCAAGAAGCCTTTCGCTAAGGCTGTTCTTGTGGAATTGGCAAAGGGATATTTGGAAGCCCATAGAGGGCTATGGTGAAAAAGGAAGTATCTTCCGTTCAAAACTGGAAAGAAGCTTTCTGAAAAACTGCTCTGTGTTCTGTTAATTCATCTCACATAGTTACATCTTTCCCTTCAAGAAGCCTTTCGCTAAGGCTGTTCTTATGGAATTGGCAAAGGGATATTTGGAAGCCCATAGAGGGCAATGGTGAAAAAGGAATTATCTTCCGTTCAAAACTGGAAAGAAGCTTTCTGAGAAACTGCTCTGTGTTCTGTTAATTCATCTCACAGAGTTACATCTTTCCCTTCAAGAAGCCTTTCGATTAGTCTGTTCTTGTGGAATTGGCAAAGGGATATTTGGAAGCCCATAGAGGGCTTTTGTTGAAAAAGGAAGTATCTTCCGTTCAAAACAGGAAAGAAGCTTTCTGAGAAACTGCTCTGTGTTCCGTTAACTCATCTCACAGAGTTACATCTTTCCCTTCAAGAAGCCTTTCGCTAAGGCGGTTCTTGTGTAATTGTCAAAGTGATATTTGGAAGCCCATTGAGGGCTATGATGGAAAAGGAAATATCTTCTGTTCAAAATTGGAAAGAAGCTTTCTGAGAAACTGCTCTGTGTTCTGTTAATTCATCTCACAGAGTTACATCTTTCCCTTCAAGAAGCCTTTCGCTAAGGCTGTTCTTGTGGAATTGGCAAAGTGGTATTTGGAAGCCCATGGAGGGCTACGGTGAAAAAGGAAATATCTTCCGTTCAAAACTGGAAAGAAGCTTTCTGAGAAACTGCTCTGTGTTTTGTAAATTCATCTGTCAGAGTTACATCTTTCCCTTCAAGAAGCCTTTCGCTAAGGCTGTTCTTGTGTAATTGGCAAAGTGATATTTGGAAGCCCATAGAGGGCTAACGTGAAAAAGGAAATATCTTCTGTTCAAAACTGGAAAGAAGCTTTCTGAGAAACTGCTCTGTGTTCTGTTAATTCATCTCACAGAGTTACATCTTTCCCTTCAAGAAGCCTTTCGCTAAGGCTGTTCTTGTGGAATTGGCAAAGTGATATTTGGAACCCCATAGAGGGCTATGGTGAAATAGGAAATATCTTCCGTTCAAAACTGGAAAGAAGCTTTCTGAGAAACTGCTCTGTGTTCTGTTAATTCATATCACAGAGTTACATCTTTCCCTTCAAGAAGCCTTTCGCTAAGGCTGTTCTTCTGGAATTGGCAAAGTGGTATTCGAAAGCCCAAAGAGGGCTATGGTGAAAAAGGAAATATCTTCCGTTCAAAACTGGAAAGAAGCCTTCTGAGAATCTGCTCTGTGTTCCGTTAATTCATCTCACAGAGTTACATCTTTCCCTTCAAGAAGCCTTTCGCTGAGGCTGTTCTTTTGGAATTGGCAAAGTGATATTTGGAAGCCCTTAGAGAGCTATTGTGAAAAAGGAAATATCTTCCATTCAAAAGTGGAAAGAAGATTTCTGAGAAACTGCTCTGTGTTCTGTTAATTCATCTCACAGAGTTATATCTTTCCTTTCAAGAAGCCTTTCGCTAAGGCAGTTCTTGTGGAATTGGCAAAGGGATATTTGGAAGCCCATAGAGGGCTACGGTGAAAAAGGAAATATCTTCCGTTGAATACTGGAAAGAAGCTTTCTGAGAAACTGCTCTGTGTTCTGTTAATTCATCTCACAGACTTACATCTTTCCCTTCAAGAAGCCTTTCGCTAAGGCTGTTCTTGTGGAATTGGCAAAGTGATATTTGGAAGCCCTAGTGGGCTATGGTGAAAAAGGAAATATCTTCCGTTCAAAACTGGAAAGAAGCTTTCTGAGAAACTGCTCTGTGCTCTGTTAATTCATCTCACAGAGTTACATATTTCCCTTCAGGAAGCCTTTGGATTAGGCTGTACTGGTGGAATTTGCAAAGTCATATTTGGTTGCCCATAGAGGGCTATTGTTAAAAAGGAAATATCTTCCGTTCAAAACAGGAAAGAAGCTTTCTGAGAAACTGCTCTGTGTTCCCTTAACTCATCTCACAGAGTTACATCTTTCCCTTCAAGAAGCCTTTCGCTAAGGCTGTTCTTGTGGAATTGGCAAAATGATATCTGGAAGCCCTTAGAGGGGTATGGTGAAAAAGGAAATATCTTCCGTTCAAAACTGGAAACAAGCTTTCTGAGAAACTGCTTTGTGTTCTCTTAATTCATCTCACAGAGTTACATCTTTCGCTTCAAGAAGACTTTCGCTAAGGCTGTTCTTGTGGAATTGACAAAGTGGTATTTGGAAGCCCATTAATGGCTACGCTGAAAAAGGAAATATCTTGCGTTCAATACTGGAAATAAGCTTTCTGAGAAACTGCTCTGTGTTCTGATAATTCATCTCACAGAGTTACATCTTTCCCTTCAAGAAGCCTTTCGCTAAGGCTGTTCTTGTGGAATTGGCAAAGTGATATTTGGAAGCCCATAGAGGGCTATGGTGAAACACGAAATATCTTCCGTTCAAAACTGGAAAGAAGCTTTCTGAGAAACTGCTCTGTGTTCTGTTAATTCATCTCACAGTTACATCTTTCCCTTCAAGAAGCCGTTCGCTAAGGCTGTTCTTGTGGAATTGGCAAAGTGATATTTGGAAGCCCATAGAGGGCTATGGTGAAAAAGGAAATATCTTCCGATTAAAACTGGAAAGAAGCTTTCTGAGAAACTGCTCTGTGTTCTGTTAATTCATCTCAAAGAGTTACATCTTTCCCTTCAAGAAGCCTATCGCTAAGGCTGTTCTTGTGGAGTTGGCAAGGTGATATTTGGAAGCCCATAGAGGGCTATGGTGAAAAAGGAAATATCTTCCGTTCAAAACTGGAAAGAAGCTTTCTGAGAAACTGCTCTGTGTTCTGTTAATTCATCTCACAGAGTTACATCTTTGCCTTCAAGAAGCCTTTCGCTAAGGCTGTTCTTGTGGAATTGGCAAAGTGATATTTGGAAGGAAATAGAGGGCTACGGTGAAAAAGGAAATATCTTCCGTTCAATACTGGAAAGAAGCTTTCTGAAAAACTGCTCTGTGTTCTGTTAATTCATCTCACAGAGTTACATCTTTCCCTTCAAGAAGCCTTTGGCTAAGGCTGTTCTTGTGGAATTGGCAAAGGGATATTTGAAAGTCCATGGAGGGCTACTGTGAAAAAGGAAATATCTTGCGTTCAATAGTGGAAAGAAGCTTTCTGAGATACTGCTCTGTGTTCTGTTAATTCATCTCACAGAGTTACATCTTTCCCTTCAAGAAGCCTTTCGCTAAGGCTGTTCTTGTGGAATTGGCAAAGGGATATTTGGAAGCCCATAGAGGGCTATGGTGAAAAAGGAAGTATCTTCCGTTCAAAACTGGAAAGAAGCTTTCTGAAAAACTGCTCTGTGTTCTGTTAATTCATCTCACATAGTTACATCTTTCCCTTCAAGAAGCCTTTCGCTAAGGCTGTTCTTATGGAATTGGCAAAGGGATATTTGGAAGCCCATAGAGGGCAATGGTGAAAAAGGAATTATCTTCCGTTCAAAACTGGAAAGAAGCTTTCTGAGAAACTGCTCTGTGTTCTGTTAATTCATCTCACAGAGTTACATCTTTCCCTTCAAGAAGCCTTTCGATTAGTCTGTTCTTGTGGAATTGGCAAAGGGATATTTGGAAGCCCATAGAGGGCTATGGTGAAAAAAGAAATACCTTCCGTTCAAAACTGGAAAGAAGCTTTCTGAGAAACTGCTCTGTGTTCTGTTAATTCATCTCACAGCGTTACATCTTTCCCTTCAAGAAGCCTTTCGCTAAGGCTGTTCTTGTGGAATTGGCAAAGTGGTATTAGGAAGCCCAAAGAGGGCTATGGTGAATAAGGAAATATCTTCCGTTCAAAACTGGAAAGAAGCTTTCTGAGAAACTGCTCTGTGTTCCGTTAATTCATCTCAAAGAGTTACATCTTTCCCTTCAAGAAGCCTTTCGCTAAGGCTGTTCTTGTCGAATTGGCAAAGTGATATTTGGAAGCCCCTAGTGGGCTATGGTGAAAAAGGAAATATCTTCCGTTAAAAACTGGAAAGAAGCTTTCTGAGAAACTGCTCTGTGTTCCGTTAATTCATCTCACAGACTTACATCTTTCCCTTCAAGAAGCCTTTCGCTAAGGTTGTTCTTGTGGAATTTGCAAAGTGATATTTGGAAGCCCATAGAGGGCTATGGTGAAAAAGGAAATATCTTCCGTTCAAAAGTGGAAAAAAGCTTTCTGAGAAACTGCTCTGTGTTCTGTTAATTCATCTCACAGAGTTATATCTTTCCGTTCAAGAAGACTTTCGCTAAGGCTGTTCTTGTGGAATTGGCAAAGTGATATTTGGAAGCCCATAGAGGGCTATGGTGAAAAAGGAAATATCTTCCGTTCAAAACTGGAAAGAAGCTTTCTGAGAAACTGCTCTGTGTTCTGTTAATTCATCTCACAGAGTTACATCTTTCCCTTAAAGAAGCCTTTCGCTAAGGCTGTTCTTGTGGAGTTGGCAAAGTGATATTTGGAATCCTATAGAAGGCTATAGTGAAAAAGGAAATACCTTCCTTTCAAAACTGGAAAGAAGCTTTCAGAGAAACTGCTCTGTGTTCTGTTAATTCATCTCACAGAGTTACATCTTTCCCTTCAAGAAGCCTTTCGCTAAGGCTGTTCTTGTGGAATTGGCAAAGGGATAATTGGAAGCCCGTAGAGGGCTATGGTGAAAAAGGAAATATCTTCCATTCAAAACTGGAAAGAAGCTTTCTGAGAAACTGCTCTGTGTTCTGTTAATTCATCTCACAGAGTTACATCTTTCCCTTCAAGAAGCCATTCGCTAAGGCTGTTCTTGTGGAATTCGCAAAGTGATATTTGGAAATCCTTAGAGGGCTATGGTGAAATAGGAAATATCTTCCTTTCAAAACTGGAAAGAAGCTTTCTGAGAAACTGCTCTGTGTTCTGTTAATTCATCTCACAGAGTTACATCTTTCCCTTCAAGAAGCCTTTCGCTAAGTCTGTTCTTGTGGAATTGGCAAAGGGATATTTGGAAGCCCATAGAGGGCTATGGTGAAAAAGGAAATATCTTCCGTTCAAAAGTGGAAAGAAGCTTTCTGAGAAAGTGCTCTGTGTTCTGTTAATTCATCTCACAGAGTTACATCTTTCCCTTCAAGAAGACTTTCGCTAAGGCTGTTCTTGTGGAATTGGCAAAGTGATATATGGAAGCCATTAAAGGGCTATGGTGAAAAAGGAAATATCTTCCGTTCAGAACTGGAAAGAAACTTCCTGAGAAACTGCCCTGTGTTCTGTTAATTCATCTCACAGAGTTGCATCTTTCCATTCAAGAAGCCTTTCGCTAAGGCTGTTCTTGTGGAATTGGCAAAGTGGTATTTGGAAGCCCAAAGAGGGCTATCGTGAATAAGGAAATATCTTCAGTTCAAAACTGGAAAGAAGCTTTCTGAGAAACTGCTCTGTGTTCCGTTAATTCATCTCACAGAGTTACATCTTTCCGTTCAAGAAGCCTTTCGCTAAGGCTGTTCTTGTGGAATTGGCAAAGTGATATTTGGAAGCCCAACGAGGGATTTGGTGAAAAAGGAAATATCTTCCGTTCAAAAGTGGAAAAAAGCTTTCTGAGAAACTGCACTGTGTTCTATTAATGCATCTCACAGAGTTATATCTTTCCGTTCAAGAAGACTTTCGCTAAGGCTGTTCTTGTGGAATTGGCAAAGTGATATTTGGAAGCCCATAGAGGGCTACGGTGAAAAAGGAAATATCTTCGGTTCAATACTGGAAAGAAGCTTTCTGAGAAACTGCTCTGTGTTCTGTTAATTCATCTCACAGAGTTACATGTTTCCCTTCAAGATGCCTTTCGCTAACGCTGTTCTTGTGGAATTTGCAAAGTGATATTTGGAAGCCTATAGAGGGCTATGGTGAAAAAGGAAATATCTTCTGTTCAAAACTGGAAAGAAGCTTTCTGAGAAACTGCGCTGTGTTCTGTTAATTCATCTCACAGAGTTACATCTTTCCCTTCAAGAATCCTTTCGCTAACGCTGTTCTTGTGGAATTGGCAAAGGGGTATTTTGAAGTCCATGGAGGGCTACTGTGAAATCGGAAATATCTTGCGTTTAATACTGGAAAGAAGCTTTCTGAGAAACTACTCTGTGTTTTTTTAATTCATCTCACAGAGTTACATCTTTCCCTTCAAGAAGCCTTTCGCTAAGGCTGTTCTTGTGGAGTTGGCAAAGTGATATTTTGAAGCCCATAGAAGGCTATTTTGAAAAAGGAAATATCTTCCTTTCAAAACTGGAAAGAGGCTTTCTGAGAAACTGCTCTGTGTTCTGTTAATTCATCTCACAGAGCTACATCTTTGCCTTCAAGAAGCCTTTCGCTAAGGCTGTTCTTGTGGAATTGGCAAAGTGATATTTGGAAGGCCATAGAGGGCTACGGTGAAAAAGGAAATATCTTCCGTTGAATACTGGAAAGAAGCTTTCTGAGAAACTGCTCTGTGTTCTGTTAATTCATCTCACAGACTTACATCTTTCCCTTCAAGAAGCCTTTCGCTAAGGCTGTTCTTGTGGAATTGGCAAAGTGATATTTGGAAGCCCTAGTGGGCTATGGTGAAAAAGGAAATATCTTCCGTTCAAAACTGGAAAGAAGCTTTCTGAGAAACTGCTCTGTGCTCTGTTAATTCATCTCACAGAGTTGCATCTTTGCATTAAAGAAGCCATTAGCTAATGCTGTTCTTGTGGAATTCGGAAAGTGATATTTGGAAGCCCACAGACGGCTACGGTGAAATAGGAAATATCTTCCGTTCAAAACTGGAAAGAAGCTTTCTGAGAAGCTGCTCTGTGTTCTCTTAATTCATCTCACAGAGTTACATCTTTCCCTTCAAGAAGCCTTTGAATTAGGCTGTTCTGGTGGAATTTGCAAAGTCATATTTGGTTGCCCATAGAGGGCTATGGTTAAAAAGGAAATATCTTCCGTTCAAAACAAGAAAGAAGCTTTCTGAGAAACTGCTCTGTGTTCCGTTAACTCATCTCACAGAGTTACATCTTTCCCTTCAAGAAGCCTTTCGCTAAGGCTGTTCTTGTGTAATTAGCAAAGTGATATTTGGAAGCCCATTGAGGGCTATGGTGGAAAAGGAAATATCTTCCGTTCAAAACTGGAAAGAAGCTTTCTGAGAAACTGCTCTGTGTTCTGTTAATTCATCTCACAGAGTTACATCTTTCCCTTCAAGAAGCCTTTCGCTAAGGCTGTTCTTGTGGAATTGGCAAAGTGGTATTTGGAAGCCCATGGAGGGCTACAGTGAAAAAGGAAATATCTTCCGTTCAAAACTGGAAAGAAGCTTTCTGAGAAACTGCTCTGTGTTTTGTAAATTCATCTGTCAGAGTTACATCTTTCCCTTCAAGAAGCCTTTCGCTAAGGCTGTTCTTGTGGAATTGGCAAAGTGATATTTGGAACCCCTAAGAGGGCTATGGTGAAAAAGGAAATATTTTCCGTTCAAAACTGGAAAGAAGCTTTCTGAGAAACTGCTCTGTGTTCTGTTAATTCATCTCACAGAGTTACATCATTCCCTTCAAGAAGCCTTTCGCTAAGGCTGTTCTTCTGGATTTGGCAAAGTGGTATTCGGAAGCCCAAAGAGGTCTATGGTGAAAAAGGAAATATCTTCCTTTCAAAACTGGAAAGAAGCTTTCTGAGAAACTGCTGTGTTCCGTTAATTCATCTCACAGTGTTACATCTTTCCCTTCAAGAAGCCTTTCGCTAAGGCTGTTCTTGTGGAATTGACAAAGTGATATTTGGAAGCCCATAGAGGGCTAGGGTGAAAAAGGAAATATCTTCCGTTCAAAAGTGGAAAGAAGCTTTCTGAGAAACTGCTCTGTGTTCTGTTAATTCATCTCACAGAGTTTTATCTTTCCCTTCAAGAAGACTTTCGCTAAGGCTGTTCTTGAGGAATTGGCAAAGTGATATTTGGAAGCCCATAGAGGGCTACGGTGAAAAAGGAAATATCTTCGGTTCAATACTTGAAAGAAGCTTTCTGAGAAACTGCTCTGTGTTCTGTTAATTCATCTCACAGAGTTACATCTTTCCCTTCAAGAAGCCTTTTGCTAAGGCTGTTCTTGTGGAATTGGCAAAGGGATATTTGGAAGGCCATACAGGGCTACGGTGAAAAAGAAAATATCTTCCGTTCAAAACTGGAAAGAAGCTTTCTGAGAAACTGCTCTGAGTTCTGTTAATTCATCTCACAGAGTTACATCTTTCCCTTCAAGAAGCCTTTCGCTAAGGCTGTTCTTGTGGAATTGGCAAAGGGATTTTTGGAAGCCCATAGAGGACTATGATGAAAAAGGAAATATCTTCCGTTCAAAACTGGAAAGAAGCTTTCTGAGAAACTGCTCTGCGTTCTGTTAATTCATCTCACAGAGTTACATCTTTCCCTTCATGAAGCCTTTCGCTAAGGCTGTTCTTGTGGAGTTCGCAAAGTGATATTTGGAAGCCCATATAGGGCTACGGTGAAAAAGGAAATATCTTCCGTTCAAAACTGGAAAGAACCCTTCTGAGAAACTGTTCTGTGTTCTGTTAATTCATCTCACAGAGCTACATCTTTGCCTTCAAGAAGCCTTTCGCTAAGGCTGTTCTTGTGGAATTGGCAAAGTGATATTTGGAAGGCCATAGAGGGCTACGGTGAAAAAGGAAATATCTTCCGTTGAATACTGGAAAGAAGCTTTCTGAGAATCTGCTCTGTGTTCTGTTAATTCATCTCACAGGCTTACATCTTTCCCTTCAAGAAGCCTTTCGCTAAGGCTGTTCTTGTGGAATTGGCAAAGTGATATTTGGAAGCCCTAGTGGGCATGGTGAAAAAGGAAATATCTTCCGTTCAAAACTGGAAAGAAGCTTTCTGAGAAACTGCTCTGTGCTCTGTTAATTCATCTCACAGAGTTGCATCTTTCCATTAAAGAAGCCATTAGCTAATGCTGTTCTTCTGGAATTCGCAAAGTGATATTTGGAAGCCCATAGAGGGCTACGGTGAAATAGGAAATATCTTCCGTTCAAAACTGGAAAGAAACTTTCTGAGAAACTGCTCTGTGTTCTGTTAATTCATCTCACAGAGTTACATCTTTCCCTTCAAGAAGCCTTTCGCTAAGGCTGTTCTTGTGGAATTGGCAAAATGATATCTAGAAGCCCTTAGAGGGGTATGGTGAAAAAGGAAATATCTTCCGTTCAAAACTGGAAAGAAGCTTTCTGAGAAACTGCTTTGTGTTCTCTTAATTCATCTCACAGAGTTACATCTTTCCCTTCAAGAGGCCTTGGGCTAAGGCTGTTCTTGTGGAATTGGCAAAGGGATATTTGGAAGTCCATGGAGGGCTACTGTGAAAAAGGAAATATCTTGCGTTCAATACTGGAAGGAAGCTTTCTGAGATACTGCTCTGTGTTCTGTTAATTCATCTCACAGAGTTACATCTTTCCCTTCAAGAAGCCTTTCGCTAAGGCTGTTCTTGTGGAATTGGCAAAGGGATATTTGGAAGCCCATAGAGGGCTATGGTGAAAAAGGAAGTATCTTCCGTTCAAAACTGGAAAGAAGCTTTCTGAAAAACTGCTCTGTGTTCTGTTAATTCATCTCACAGAGTTACATCTTTCCCTTCAAGAAGCCTTTCGCTAAGGCTGTTCTTATGGAATTGGCAAAGGGATATTTGGAAGCCCATAGAGGGCAATGGTGAAAAAGGAATTATCTTCCGTTCAAAACTGGAAAGAAGCTTTCTGAGAAACTGCTCTGTGTTCTGTTATTTCATCTCACAGAGTTACATCTTTCCCTTCAAGAAGCCTTTCGATTAGTCTGTTCTTGTGGAATTGGCAAAGGGATATTTGGAAGCCCATAGAGGGCTATGTTGAAAAAGGAAGTATCTTCCGTTCAAAACTGGAAAGAAGCTTTCTGAGAAACTGCTCTGTGTTCTGTTAATTCATCTCACAGAGTTACATCTATCCCTTCAAGATGCCTTTCGCTAAGGCTGTTCTTGTGGAGTTGGCAAAGTGATATTTGGAAGCCCATAGAGGGCTATGGTGAAAAAGGAAATATCTTCCGTTCAAAACTGGAAAGCATCTTTCTGAGAAACTGCTCTGTGTTCTGTTAATTCATCTCACAGAGTTACATATTTCCCTTCAAGAAGCCTTTCGATTAGGCTGTTCTGGTGGAATTTGCAAAGTCATATTTGGTTGCCCATAGAGGGCTATGGTGAAAAAGGAAATATCTTCCGTTCAAAACAGGAAAGAAGCTTTCTGACAAACTGCTCTGTGTTCCGTTAACTCATCTCACAGAGTTACATCTTTCCCTTCAAGAAGCCTTTCGCTAAGGCTGTTCTTGTGTAATTGGCAAAATGATATTTGGAAGCCCATTGAGGGCTATGGTGGAAAAGGAAATATCTTCTGTTCAAAACTGGAAAGAAGCTTTCTGAGAAACTGCTCTGTGTTCTGTTAATTCATCTCACAGAGTTACATCTTTCCCTTCAAGAAGCCTTTCGCTAAGGCTGTTCTTGTGGAATTGGCAAAGTGGTATTTGGAAGCCCATGGAGGGCTACGGTGAAAAAGGAAATATCTTCCGTTCAAAACTGGAAAGAAGCTTTCTGAGAAACTGCTCTGTGTTTTGTAAATTCATCTCACAGAGTTACATCTTTCCCTTCAAGAAGCCTTTCGCTAAGGCTGTTCTTGTGGAATTGGCAAAGTGATATTTGGAAGCCCATAGAGGGCTATGGTGAAACACGAAATATCTTCCGTTCAAAACTGGAAAGAAGCTTTCTGAGAAACTGCTCTGTGTTCTGTTAATTCATCTCAAAGAGTTACATCTTTCCCTTCAAGAAGCCTATCGCTAAGGCTGTTCTTGTGGAGTTGGCAAAATGATATTTGGAAGCCCATAGAGGGCTATGGTGAAACACGAAATATCTTCCGTTCAAAACTGGAAAGAAGCTTTCTGAAAAACTGCTCTGTGTTCTGTTAATTCATCTCACAGAGTTACATCTTTCCCTTCAAGAAGCCTTTGGCTAAGGCTGTTCTTGTGGAATTGGCAAAGGGATATTTGGAAGTCCATGGAGGGCTACTGTGAAAAAGGAAATATCTTGCGTTCAATACTGGAAAGAAGCTTTCTGAGATACTGCTCTGCGTTCTGTTAATTCATCTCACAGAGTTACATCTTTCCCTTCAAGAAGCCTTTCGCTAAGGCTGTTCTTGTGGAATTGGCAAAGGGATATTTGGAAGCCCATAGAGGGCTATGGTGAAAAAGGAAGTATCTTCCGTTCAAAACTGGAAAGAAGCTTTCTGAGAAACTGCTCTGTGTTCTGTTAATTCATCTCACAGAGTTTTATCTTTCCCTTCAAGAAGACTTTCGCTAAGGCTGTTCTTGAGGAATTGGCAAAGTGATATTTGGAAGCCCATAGAGGGCTACGGTGAAAAAGGAAATATCTTCGGTTCAATACTTGAAAGAAGCTTTCTGAGAAACTGCTCTGTGTTCTGTTAATTCATCTCACAGAGTTACATCTTTCCCTTCAAGAAGCCTTTTGCTAAGGCTGTTCTTGTGGAATTGGCAAAGGGATATTTGGAAGGGAATACAGGGCTACGGTGAAAAAGAAAATATCTTCCGTTCAAAACTGGAAAGAAGCTTTCTGAGAAACTGCTCTGAGTTCTGTTAATTCATCTCACAGAGTTACATCTTTCCCTTCAAGAAGCCTTTCGCTAAGGCTGTTCTTGTGGAATTGGCAAAGGGATTTTTGGAAGCCCATAGAGGACTATGATGAAAAAGGAAATATCTTCCGTTCAAAACTGGAAAGAAGCTTTCTGAGAAACTGCTCTGCGTTCTGTTAATTTATCTCACAGAGTTACATCTTTCCCTTCATGAAGCCTTTCGCTAAGGCTGTTCTTGTGGAGTTCGCAAAGTGATATTTGGAAGCCCATATAGGGCTACGGTGAAAAAGGAAATATCATCCGTTCAAAACTGGAAAGAACCCTTCTGAGAAACTGTTCTGTGTTCTGTTAATTCATCTCACAGAGCTACATCTTTGCCTTCAAGAAGCCTTTCGCTAAGGCTGTTCTTGTGGAATTGGCAAAGTGATATTTGGAAGGCCATAGAGGGCTACGGTGAAAAAGGAATTATCTTCCGTTGAATACTGGAAAGAAGCTTTCTGAGAATCTGCTCTGTGTTCTGTTAATTCATCTCACAGGCTTACATCTTTCCCTTCAAGAAGCCTTTCGCTAAGGCTGTTCTTGTGGAATTGGCAAAGTGGATATTTGAAGCCCTAGTGGCATGGTGAAAAAGGAAATATCTTCCGTTCAAAACTGGAAAGAAGCTTTCTGAGAACTGCTCTGTGCTCTGTTAATTCATCTCACAGAGTTGCATCTTTCATTAAAGAAGCCATTAGCTAATGCTGTTCTTGTGGAATTCGCAAAGTGATATTTGGAAGCCCATAGAGGGCTACGGTGAAATAGGAAATATCTTCCGTTCAAAACTGGAAAGAAACTTTCTGAGAAACTGCTCTGTGTTCTGTTAATTCATCTCACAGAGTTACATCTTTCCCTTCAAGAAGCCTTTCGCTAAGGCTGTTCTTGTGGAATTGGCAAAATGATATCTAGAAGCCCTTAGAGGGGTATGGTGAAAAAGGAAATATCTTCCGTTCAAAACTGGAAAGAAGCTTTCTGAGAAACTGCTTTGTGTTCTCTTAATTCATCTCACAGAGTTACATCTTTCCCTTCAAGAAGCCTTGGGCTAAGGCTGTTCTTGTGGAATTGGCAAAGGGATATTTGGAAATCCATGGAGGGCTACTGTGAAAAAGGAAATATCTTGCGTTCAATACTGGAAGGAAGCTTTCTGAGATACTGCTCTGTGTTCTGTTAATTCATCTCACAGAGTTACATCTTTCCCTTCAAGAAGCCTTTCGCTAAGGCTGTTCTTGTGGAATTGGCAAAGGGATATTTGGAAGCCCATAGAGGGCTATGGTGAAAAAGGAAGTATCTTCCGTTCAAAACTGGAAAGAAGCTTTCTGAAAAACTGCTCTGTGTTCTGTTAATTCATCTCACAGAGTTACATCTTTCCCTTCAAGAAGCCTTTCGCTAAGGCTGTTCTTATGGAATTGGCAAAGGGATATTTGGAAGCCCATAGAGGGCAATGGTGAAAAAGGAATTATCTTCCGTTCAAAACTGGAAAGAAGCTTTCTGAGAAACTGCTCTGTGTTCTGTTATTTCATCTCACAGAGTTACATCTTTCCCTTCAAGAAGCCTTTCGATTAGTCTGTTCTTGTGGAATTGGCAAAGGGATATTTGGAAGCCCATAGAGGGCTATGTTGAAAAAGGAAGTATCTTCCGTTCAAAACTGGAAAGAAGCTTTCTGAGAAACTGCTCTGTGTTCTGTTAATTCATCTCACAGAGTTACATCTATCCCTTCAAGATGCCTTTCGCTAAGGCTGTTCTTGTGGAGTTGGCAAAGTGATATTTGGAAGCCCATAGAGGGCTATGGTGAAAAAGGAAATATCTTCCGTTCAAAACTGGAAAGCATCTTTCTGAGAAACTGCTCTGTGTTCTGTTAATTCATCTAACAGAGTTACATATTTCCCTTCAAGAAGCCTTTCGATTAGGCTGTTCTGGTGGAATTTGCAAAGTCATATTTGGTTGCCCATAGAGGGCTATGGTGAAAAAGGAAATATCTTCCGTTCAAAACAGGAAAGAAGCTTTCTGACAAACTGCTCTGTGTTACGTTAACTCATCTCGCAGAGTTACATCTTTCCCTTCAAGAAGCCTTTCGCTAAGGCTGTTCTTGTGTAATTGGCAAAATGATATTTGGAAGCCCATTGAGGGCTATGGTGGAAAAGGAAATATCTTCTGTTCAAAACTGGAAAGAAGCTTTCTGAGAAACTGCTCTGTGTTCTGTTAATTCATCTCACAGAGTTACATCTTTCCCTTCAAGAAGCCTTTCGCTAAGGCTGTTCTTGTGGAATTGGCAAAGTGGTATTTGGAAGCCCATGGAGGGCTACGGTGAAAAAGGAAATATCTTCCGTTCAAAACTGGAAAGAAGCTTTCTGAGAAACTGCTCTGTGTTTTGTAAATTCATCTCACAGAGTTACATCTTTCCCTTCAAGAAGCCTTTCGCTAAGGCTGTTCTTGTGGAATTGGCAAAGTGATATTTGGAAGCCCATAGAGGGCTATGGTGAAACACGAAATATCTTCCGTTCAAAACTGGAAAGAAGCTTTCTGAGAAACTGCTCTGTGTTCTGTTAATTCATCTCAAAGAGTTACATCTTTCCCTTCAAGAAGCCTATCGCTAAGGCTGTTCTTGTGGAGTTGGCAAAATGATATTTGGAAGCCCATAGAGGGCTATGGTGAAACACGAAATATCTTCCGTTCAAAACTGGAAAGAAGCTTTCTGAAAAACTGCTCTGTGTTCTGTTAATTCATCTCACAGAGTTACATCTTTCCCTTCAAGAAGCCTTTGGCTAAGGCTGTTCTTGTGGAATTGGCAAAGGGATATTTGGAAGTCCATGGAGGGCTACTGTGAAAAAGGAAATATCTTGCGTTCAATACTGGAAAGAAGCTTTCTGAGATACTGCTCTGCGTTCTGTTAATTCATCTCACAGAGTTACATCTTTCCCTTCAAGAAGCCTTTCGCTAAGGCTGTTCTTGTGGAATTGGCAAAGGGATATTTGGAAGCCCATAGAGGGCTATGGTGAAAAAGGAAGTATCTTCCGTTCAAAACTGGAAAGAAGCTTTCTGAGAAACTGCTCTGTGTTCTGTTAATTCATCTCACAGAGTTTTATCTTTCCCTTCAAGAAGACTTTCGCTAAGGCTGTTCTTGAGGAATTGGCAAAGTGATATTTGGAAGCCCATAGAGGGCTACGGTGAAAAAGGAAATATCTTCGGTTCAATACTTGAAAGAAGCTTTCTGAGAAACTGCTCTGTGTTCTGTTAATTCATCTCACAGAGTTACATCTTTCCCTTCAAGAAGCCTTTTGCTAAGGCTGTTCTTGTGGAATTGGCAAAGGGATATTTGGAAGGGAATACAGGGCTACGGTGAAAAAGAAAATATCTTCCGTTCAAAACTGGAAAGAAGCTTTCTGAGAAACTGCTCTGAGTTCTGTTAATTCATCTCACAGAGTTACATCTTTCCCTTCAAGAAGCCTTTCGCTAAGGCTGTTCTTGTGGAATTGGCAAAGGGATTTTTGGAAGCCCATAGAGGACTATGATGAAAAAGGAAATATCTTCCGTTCAAAACTGGAAAGAAGCTTTCTGAGAAACTGCTCTGCGTTCTGTTAATTCATCTCACAGAGTTACATCTTTCCCTTCATGAAGCCTTTCGCTAAGGCTGTTCTTGTGGAGTTCGCAAAGTGATATTTGGAAGCCCATATAGGGCTACGGTGAAAAAGGAAATATCTTCCGTTCAAAACTGGAAAGAACCCTTCTGAGAAACTGTTCTGTGTTCTGTTAATTCATCTCACAGAGCTACATCTTTGCCTTCAAGAAGCCTTTCGCTAAGGCTGTTCTTGTGGAATTGGCAAAGTGATATTTGGAAGGCCATAGAGGGCTACGGTGAAAAAGGAATTATCTTCCGTTGAATACTGGAAAGAAGCTTTCTGAGAATCTGCTCTGTGTTCTGTTAATTCATCTCACAGGCTTACATCTTTCCCTTCAAGAAGCCTTTCGCTAAGGCTGTTCTTGTGGAATTGGCAAAGTGATATTTGGAAGCCCTAGTGGGCATGGTGAAAAAGGAAATATCTTCCGTTCAAAACTGGAAAGAAGCTTTCTGAGAAACTGCTCTGTGCTCTGTTAATTCATCTCACAGAGTTGCATCTTTCCATTAAAGAAGCCATTAGCTAATGCTGTTCTTGTGGAATTCGCAAAGTGATATTTGGAAGCCCATAGAGGGCTACGGTGAAATAGGAAATATCTTCCGTTCAAAACTGGAAAGAAACTTTCTGAGAAACTGCTCTGTGTTCTGTTAATTCATCTCACAGAGTTACATCTTTCCCTTCAAGAAGCCTTTCGCTAAGGCTGTTCTTGTGGAATTGGCAAAATGATATCTAGAAGCCCTTAGAGGGGTATGGTGAAAAAGGAAATATCTTCCGTTCAAAACTGGAAAGAAGCTTTCTGAGAAACTGCTTTGTGTTCTCTTAATTCATCTCACAGAGTTACATCTTTCCCTTCAAGAAGCCTTGGGCTAAGGCTGTTCTTGTGGAATTGGCAAAGGGATATTTGGAAATCCATGGAGGGCTACTGTGAAAAAGGAAATATCTTGCGTTCAATACTGGAAGGAAGCTTTCTGAGATACTGCTCTGTGTTCTGTTAATTCATCTCACAGAGTTACATCTTTCCCTTCAAGAAGCCTTTCGCTAAGGCTGTTCTTGTGGAATTGGCAAAGGGATATTTGGAAGCCCATAGAGGGCTATGGTGAAAAAGGAAGTATCTTCCGTTCAAAACTGGAAAGAAGCTTTCTGAAAAACTGCTCTGTGTTCTGTTAATTCATCTCACAGAGTTACATCTTTCCCTTCAAGAAGCCTTTCGCTAAGGCTGTTCTTATGGAATTGGCAAAGGGATATTTGGAAGCCCATAGAGGGCAATGGTGAAAAAGGAATTATCTTCCGTTCAAAACTGGAAAGAAGCTTTCTGAGAAACTGCTCTGTGTTCTGTTATTTCATCTCACAGAGTTACATCTTTCCCTTCAAGAAGCCTTTCGATTAGTCTGTTCTTGTGGAATTGGCAAAGGGATATTTGGAAGCCCATAGAGGGCTATGTTGAAAAAGGAAGTATCTTCCGTTCAAAACTGGAAAGAAGCTTTCTGAGAAACTGCTCTGTGTTCTGTTAATTCATCTCACAGAGTTACATCTATCCCTTCAAGATGCCTTTCGCTAAGGCTGTTCTTGTGGAGTTGGCAAAGTGATATTTGGAAGCCCATAGAGGGCTATGGTGAAAAAGGAAATATCTTCCGTTCAAAACTGGAAAGCATCTTTCTGAGAAACTGCTCTGTGTTCTGTTAATTCATCTAACAGAGTTACATATTTCCCTTCAAGAAGCCTTTCGATTAGGCTGTTCTGGTGGAATTTGCAAAGTCATATTTGGTTGCCCATAGAGGGCTATGGTGAAAAAGGAAATATCTTCCGTTCAAAACAGGAAAGAAGCTTTCTGACAAACTGCTCTGTGTTACGTTAACTCATCTCGCAGAGTTACATCTTTCCCTTCAAGAAGCCTTTCGCTAAGGCTGTTCTTGTGTAATTGGCAAAATGATATTTGGAAGCCCATTGAGGGCTATGGTGGAAAAGGAAATATCTTCTGTTCAAAACTGGAAAGAAGCTTTCTGAGAAACTGCTCTGTGTTCTGTTAATTCATCTCACAGAGTTACATCTTTCCCTTCAAGAAGCCTTTCGCTAAGGCTGTTCTTGTGGAATTGGCAAAGTGGTATTTGGAAGCCCATGGAGGGCTACGGTGAAAAAGGAAATATCTTCCGTTCAAAACTGGAAAGAAGCTTTCTGAGAAACTGCTCTGTGTTTTGTAAATTCATCTCACAGAGTTACATCTTTCCCTTCAAGAAGCCTTTCGCTAAGGCTGTTCTTGTGGAATTGGCAAAGTGATATTTGGAAGCCCATAGAGGGCTATGGTGAAACACGAAATATCTTCCGTTCAAAACTGGAAAGAAGCTTTCTGAGAAACTGCTCTGTGTTCTGTTAATTCATCTCAAAGAGTTACATCTTTCCCTTCAAGAAGCCTATCGCTAAGGCTGTTCTTGTGGAGTTGGCAAAATGATATTTGGAAGCCCATAGAGGGCTATGGTGAAACACGAAATATCTTCCGTTCAAAACTGGAAAGAAGCTTTCTGAAAAACTGCTCTGTGTTCTGTTAATTCATCTCACAGAGTTACATCTTTCCCTTCAAGAAGCCTTTGGCTAAGGCTGTTCTTGTGGAATTGGCAAAGGGATATTTGGAAGTCCATGGAGGGCTACTGTGAAAAAGGAAATATCTTGCGTTCAATACTGGAAAGAAGCTTTCTGAGATACTGCTCTGCGTTCTGTTAATTCATCTCACAGAGTTACATCTTTCCCTTCAAGAAGCCTTTCGCTAAGGCTGTTCTTGTGGAATTGGCAAAGGGATATTTGGAAGCCCATAGAGGGCTATGGTGAAAAAGGAAGTATCTTCCGTTCAAAACTGGAAAGAAGCTTTCTGAGAAACTGCTCTGTGTTCTGTTAATTCATCTCACAGAGTTTTATCTTTCCCTTCAAGAAGACTTTCGCTAAGGCTGTTCTTGAGGAATTGGCAAAGTGATAATTGGAAGCCCATAGAGGGCTACGGTGAAAAAGGAAATATCTTCGGTTCAATACTTGAAAGAAGCTTTCTGAGAAACTGCTCTGTGTTCTGTTAATTCATCTCACAGAGTTACATCTTTCCCTTCAAGAAGCGTTTTGCTAAGGCTGTTCTTGTGGAATTGGCAAAGGGATATTTGGAAGGCCATACAGGGCTACGGTGAAAAAGAAAATATCTTCCGTTCAAAACTGGAAAGAAGCTTTCTGAGAAACTGCTCTGAGTTCTGTTAATTCATCTCACAGAGTTACATCTTTCCCTTCAAGAAGCCTTTCGCTAAGGCTGTTCTTGTGGAATTGGCAAAGGGATTTTTGGAAGCCCATAGAGGACTATGATGAAAAAGGAAATATCTTCCGTTCAAAACTGGAAAGAAGCTTTCTGAGAAACTGCTCTGCGTTCTGTTAATTCATCTCACAGAGTTACATCTTTCCCTTCATGAAGCCTTTCGCTAAGGCTGTTCTTGTGGAGTTCGCAAAGTGATATTTGGAAGCCCATATAGGGCTACGGTGAAAAAGGAAATATCTTCCGTTCAAAACTGGAAAGAAGCCTTCTGAGAAACTGTTCTGTGTTCTGTTAATTCATCTCACAGAGCTACATCTTTGCCTTCAAGAAGCCTTTCGCTAAGGCTGTTCTTGTGGAATTGGCAAAGTGATATTTGGAAGGCCATAGAGGGCTACGGTGAAAAAGGAAATATCTTCCGTTGAATACTGGAAAGAAGCTTTCTGAGAATCTGCTCTGTGTTCTGTTAATTCATCTCACAGGCTTACATCTTTCCCTTCAAGAAGCCTTTCGCTAAGGCTGTTCTTGTGGAATTGGCAAAGTGATATTTGGAAGCCCTAGTGGGCATGGTGAAAAAGGAAATATCTTCCGTTCAAAACTGGAAAGAAGCTTTCTGAGAAACTGCTCTGTGCTCTGTTAATTCATCTCACAGAGTTGCATCTTTCCATTAAAGAAGCCATTAGCTAATGCTGTTCTTGTGGAATTCGCAAAGTGATATTTGGAAGCCCATAGAGGGCTACGGTGAAATAGGAAATATCTTCCGTTCAAAACTGGAAAGAAACTTTCTGAGAAACTGCTCTGTGTTCTGTTAATTCATCTCACAGAGTTACATCTTTCCCTTCAAGAAGCCTTTCGCTAAGGCTGTTCTTGTGGAATTGGCAAAATGATATCTAGAAGCCCTTAGAGGGGTATGGTGAAAAAGGAAATATCTTCCGTTCAAAACTGGAAAGAAGCTTTCTGAGAAACTGCTTTGTGTTCTCTTAATTCATCTCACAGAGTTACATCTTTCCCTTCAAGAAGCCTTGGGCTAAGGCTGTTCTTGTGGAATTGGCAAAGGGATATTTGGAAATCCATGGAGGGCTACTGTGAAAAAGGAAATATCTTGCGTTCAATACTGGAAGGAAGCTTTCTGAGATACTGCTCTGTGTTCTGTTAATTCATCTCACAGAGTTACATCTTTCCCTTCAAGAAGCCTTTCGCTAAGGCTGTTCTTGTGGAATTGGCAAAGGGATATTTGGAAGCCCATAGAGGGCTATGGTGAAAAAGGAAGTATCTTCCGTTCAAAACTGGAAAGAAGCTTTCTGAAAAACTGCTCTGTGTTCTGTTAATTCATCTCACAGAGTTACATCTTTCCCTTCAAGAAGCCTTTCGCTAAGGCTGTTCTTATGGAATTGGCAAAGGGATATTTGGAAGCCCATAGAGGGCAATGGTGAAAAAGGAATTATCTTCCGTTCAAAACTGGAAAGAAGCTTTCTGAGAAACTGCTCTGTGTTCTGTTATTTCATCTCACAGAGTTACATCTTTCCCTTCAAGAAGCCTTTCGATTAGTCTGTTCTTGTGGAATTGGCAAAGGGATATTTGGAAGCCCATAGAGGGCTATGTTGAAAAAGGAAGTATCTTCCGTTCAAAACTGGAAAGAAGCTTTCTGAGAAACTGCTCTGTGTTCTGTTAATTCATCTCACAGAGTTACATCTATCCCTTCAAGATGCCTTTCGCTAAGGCTGTTCTTGTGGAGTTGGCAAAGTGATATTTGGAAGCCCATAGAGGGCTATGGTGAAAAAGGAAATATCTTCCGTTCAAAACTGGAAAGCATCTTTCTGAGAAACTGCTCTGTGTTCTGTTAATTCATCTAACAGAGTTACATATTTCCCTTCAAGAAGCCTTTCGATTAGGCTGTTCTGGTGGAATTTGCAAAGTCATATTTGGTTGCCCATAGAGGGCTATGGTGAAAAAGGAAATATCTTCCGTTCAAAACAGGAAAGAAGCTTTCTGACAAACTGCTCTGTGTTACGTTAACTCATCTCGCAGAGTTACATCTTTCCCTTCAAGAAGCCTTTCGCTAAGGCTGTTCTTGTGTAATTGGCAAAATGATATTTGGAAGCCCATTGAGGGCTATGGTGGAAAAGGAAATATCTTCTGTTCAAAACTGGAAAGAAGCTTTCTGAGAAACTGCTCTGTGTTCTGTTAATTCATCTCACAGAGTTACATCTTTCCCTTCAAGAAGCCTTTCGCTAAGGCTGTTCTTGTGGAATTGGCAAAGTGGTATTTGGAAGCCCATGGAGGGCTACGGTGAAAAAGGAAATATCTTCCGTTCAAAACTGGAAAGAAGCTTTCTGAGAAACTGCTCTGTGTTTTGTAAATTCATCTCACAGAGTTACATCTTTCCCTTCAAGAAGCCTTTCGCTAAGGCTGTTCTTGTGGAATTGGCAAAGTGATATTTGGAAGCCCATAGAGGGCTATGGTGAAACACGAAATATCTTCCGTTCAAAACTGGAAAGAAGCTTTCTGAGAAACTGCTCTGTGTTCTGTTAATTCATCTCAAAGAGTTACATCTTTCCCTTCAAGAAGCCTATCGCTAAGGCTGTTCTTGTGGAGTTGGCAAAATGATATTTGGAAGCCCATAGAGGGCTATGGTGAAACACGAAATATCTTCCGTTCAAAACTGGAAAGAAGCTTTCTGAAAAACTGCTCTGTGTTCTGTTAATTCATCTCACAGAGTTACATCTTTCCCTTCAAGAAGCCTTTGGCTAAGGCTGTTCTTGTGGAATTGGCAAAGGGATATTTGGAAGTCCATGGAGGGCTACTGTGAAAAAGGAAATATCTTGCGTTCAATACTGGAAAGAAGCTTTCTGAGATACTGCTCTGCGTTCTGTTAATTCATCTCACAGAGTTACATCTTTCCCTTCAAGAAGCCTTTCGCTAAGGCTGTTCTTGTGGAATTGGCAAAGGGATATTTGGAAGCCCATAGAGGGCTATGGTGAAAAAGGAAGTATCTTCCGTTCAAAACTGGAAAGAAGCTTTCTGAGAAACTGCTCTGTGTTCTGTTAATTCATCTCACAGAGTTTTATCTTTCCCTTCAAGAAGACTTTCGCTAAGGCTGTTCTTGAGGAATTGGCAAAGTGATAATTGGAAGCCCATAGAGGGCTACGGTGAAAAAGGAAATATCTTCGGTTCAATACTTGAAAGAAGCTTTCTGAGAAACTGCTCTGTGTTCTGTTAATTCATCTCACAGAGTTACATCTTTCCCTTCAAGAAGCGTTTTGCTAAGGCTGTTCTTGTGGAATTGGCAAAGGGATATTTGGAAGGCCATACAGGGCTACGGTGAAAAAGAAAATATCTTCCGTTCAAAACTGGAAAGAAGCTTTCTGAGAAACTGCTCTGAGTTCTGTTAATTCATCTCACAGAGTTACATCTTTCCCTTCAAGAAGCCTTTCGCTAAGGCTGTTCTTGTGGAATTGGCAAAGGGATTTTTGGAAGCCCATAGAGGACTATGATGAAAAAGGAAATATCTTCCGTTCAAAACTGGAAAGAAGCTTTCTGAGAAACTGCTCTGCGTTCTGTTAATTCATCTCACAGAGTTACATCTTTCCCTTCATGAAGCCTTTCGCTAAGGCTGTTCTTGTGGAGTTCGCAAAGTGATATTTGGAAGCCCATATAGGGCTACGGTGAAAAAGGAAATATCTTCCGTTCAAAACTGGAAAGAAGCCTTCTGAGAAACTGTTCTGTGTTCTGTTAATTCATCTCACAGAGCTACATCTTTGCCTTCAAGAAGCCTTTCGCTAAGGCTGTTCTTGTGGAATTGGCAAAGTGATATTTGGAAGGCCATAGAGGGCTACGGTGAAAAAGGAAATATCTTCCGTTGAATACTGGAAAGAAGCTTTCTGAGAATCTGCTCTGTGTTCTGTTAATTCATCTCACAGACTTACATCTTTCCCTTCAAGAAGCCTTTCGCTAAGGCTGTTCTTGTGGAATTGGCAAGTGATATTTGGAAGCCCTAGTGGGCATGGTGAAAAAGGAAATATCTTCCGTTCAAAACTGGAAAGAAGCTTTCTGAGAAACTGCTCTGTGCTCTGTTAATTCATCTCACAGAGTTGCATCTTTCTATTAAAGAAGCCATTAGCTAATGCTCTTCTTGTGGAATTCGCAAAGTGATATTTGGAAGCCCATAGAGGGCTACGGTGAAATAGGAAATATCTTCCGTTCAAAACTGGAAAGAAGCTTTCTGAGAAACTGCTCTGTGTTCTGTTAATTCATCTCACAGAGTTACATCTTTCCCTTCAAGAAGCCTTTCGCTAAGGCTGTTCTTGTGGAATTGGCAAAATGATATCTAGAAGCCCTTAGAGGGGTATGGTGAAAAAGGAAATATCTTCCGTTCAAAACTGGAAAGAAGCTTTCTGAGAAACTGCTTTGTGTTCTCTTAATTCATCTCACAGAGTTACATCTTTCGCTTCAAGAAGACTATCGCTAAGGCTGTTCTTGTGGAATTGACAAAGTGGTATTTGGAAGCCCATTAATGGCTACGCTGAAAAAGGAAATATCTTGCGTTCAATACTGGAAAGAAGCTTTCTGAGAAACTGCTCTGTGTTCTGTAAGTTTATCTCACAGAGTTGCATCTTTCCATTCAGGAAGCCATTCGCTAAGGCTGTTCTTGTGGAATTCGAAAAATGATATTTGGAAGTCCTTAGAAGGCTACGGTGAAATAGGAAATATCTTCCTTTCAAAACTGGAAAGAGGCTTTCTGAGAAACTGCTCTGTGTTCTGTTAATTCATCTCACAGAGTTACATCTTTCCCTTCAAGAAGCCTTTCGCAAAGGCTGTTCTTGTGGAATTTTCAAAGTGATATTTGGAACCCCATGGAGGGCTACAGTGAAAAAGGAAATATCTTGCGTTCAATACTGGAAAGAAGCTCTCTGAGAAACTGCTCTGTGTTCTGTTAATTCATCTCACAGAGTTACATCTTTCCCTTCAAGAAGGCTTTCGCTAAGTCTGTTCTTGTGGAATTGGCAAAGTGATATTTGGAAGCCCATAGAGGGCTATGGTGTAAAAGGAACTATCTTCCATTCAAAACAGGAAAGAAGCTTTCTGAGAAACTGCTCTGTGTTCTGTTAACTCATCTCACCGAGATACATCATTCCCTGCAAGAAGCCTTTCATTAAGGCTGTTCTTGTGGAACTGGCAAAGTGATATTTGGAAGCCCATAGAGGGCTATGGTGAAAAAGGAAATATCTTCCGTTCAAAACAGGAAAGAAGCTTTCTGAGAAACTGCTCTGTGTTCTGTTAATTCATCTCACAGAGTTACATCTTTCCCTTCAAGAAGCCTTTCGCTAAGGCTGTTCTTGTGAAATTGGCAAAGGGATATTTGGAAGCCCATAGAGGGCTATGGTGAAAAACGAATTATCTTCCGTTCAAAACTGCAAAGAAGCTTTCTGAGAAACCGCTCTGTGTTCTGTTAATTCATCTCACAGAGTTACATCTTTCCCTTCAAGAAGCCTTTCCCTAAGGCTGTTCTTGTGGAATTGGCAAAGGGATATTTGGAAGCCCATAGAGGGCTATGGTGAAAAAGGAAATATCTTCCGTTCAAATCTGGAAAGAAGCTTTGGGAGAAACTGCTCTGTGTTCTGTTAATTCATCTCACTGAGTTACATCTTTCCCTTCAAGACGCCTTTCGCTATGGTTGTTCTTGTGGAATTGGCAAAGCGATATTTGGAAGCCCATAGAGGGCTATGGTGAAAAAGGAAATATCTTCCGTTTAAAACTGGAAAGAAGCTTTCTGAGAAACTGCTCTGTGTTCTGTTAATTCATCTCAAAGAGTTACATCTTTCCCTTCAAGAAGCCTATCGCTAAGGCTGTTCTTGTGGAGTTGGCAAAATGATATTTGGAAGCCCATAGAGGGCTATGGTGAAACACGAAATATCTTCCGTTCAAAACTGGAAAGAAGCTTTTTGAAAAACTGCTCTGTGTTCTGTTAATTCATCTCACAGAGTTACATCTTTCCCTTCATGAAGCCTTTCGCTAAGGCTGTTCTTGTGGAGTTCGCAAAGTGATATTTGGAAGCCCATATAGGGCTACGGTGAAAAAGGAAATATCTTCCGTTCAAAACTGGAAAGAAGCCTTCTGAGAAACTGTTCTGTGTTCTGTTAATTCATCTCACAGAGCTAGATCTTTGCCTTCAAGAAGCCTTTCGCTAAGGCTGTTCTTGTGGAATTGGCAAAGTGATATTTGGAAGGCCATAGAGGGCTGCGGTGAAAAAGGAAATATCTTCCGTTGAATACTGGAAAGAAGCTTTCTGAGAATCTGCTCTGTGTTCTGTTAATTCATCTCACAGACTTACATCTTTCCCTTCAAGAAGCCTTTCGCTAAGGCTGTTCTTGTGGAATTGGCAAGTGATATTTGGAAGCCCTAGTGGGCATGGTGAAAAAGGAAATATCTTCCGTTCAAAACTGGAAAGAAGCTTTCTGAGAAACTGCTCTGTGCTCTGTTAATTCATCTCACAGAGTTGCATCTTTCTATTAAAGAAGCCATTAGCTAATGCTGTTCTTGTGGAATTCGCAAAGTGATATTTGGAAGCCCATAGAGGGCTACGGTGAAATAGGAAATATCTTCCGTTCAAAACTGGAAAGAAGCTTTCTGAGAAACTGCTCTGTGTTCTGTTAATTCATCTCACAGAGTTACATCTTTCCCTTCAAGAAGCCTTTCGCTAAGGCTGTTCTTGTGGAATTGGCAAAATGATATCTAGAAGCCCTTAGAGGGGTATGGTGAAAAAGGAAATATCTTCCGTTCAAAACTGGAAAGAAGCTTTCTGAGAAACTGCTTTGTGTTCTCTTAATTCATCTCACAGAGTTACATCTTTCGCTTCAAGAAGACTATCGCTAAGGCTGTTCTTGTGGAATTGACAAAGTGGTATTTGGAAGCCCATTAATGGCTACGCTGAAAAAGGAAATATCTTGCGTTCAATACTGGAAAGAAGCTTTCTGAGAAACTGCTCTGTGTTCTGTAAGTTTATCTCACAGAGTTGCATCTTTCCATTCAAGAAGCCATTCGCTAAGGCTGTTCTTGTGGAATTCGAAAAATGATATTTGGAAGTCCTTAGAAGGCTACGGTGAAATAGGAAATATCTTCCTTTCAAAACTGGAAAGAGGCTTTCTGAGAAACTGCTCTGTGTTCTGTTAATTCATCTCACAGAGTTACATCTTTCCCTTCAAGAAGCCTTTCGCAAAGGCTGTTCTTGTGGAATTTTCAAAGTGATATTTGGAACCCCATGGAGGGCTACAGTGAAAAAGGAAATATCTTGCGTTCAATACTGGAAAGAAGCTCTCTGAGAAACTGCTCTGTGTTCTGTTAATTCATCTCACAGAGTTACATCTTTCCCTTCAAGAAGCCTTTCGCTAAGTCTGTTCTTGTGGAATTGGCAAAGTGATATTTGGAAGCCCATAGAGGGCTATGGTGTAAAAGGAACTATCTTCCATTCAAAACAGGAAAGAAGCTTTCTGAGAAACTGCTCTGTGTTCTGTTAACTCATCTCACCGAGATACATCATTCCCTGCAAGAAGCCTTTCATTAAGGCTGTTCTTGTGGAACTGGCAAAGTGATATTTGGAAGCCCATAGAGGGCTATGGTGAAAAAGGAAATATCTTCCGTTCAAAACAGGAAAGAAGCTTTCTGAGAAACTGCTCTGTGTTCTGTTAATTCATCTCACAGAGTTACATCTTTCCCTTCAAGAAGCCTTTGGCTAAGGCTGTTCTTGTGGAATTGGCAAAGGGATATTTGGAAGTCCATGGAGGGCTACTGTGAAAAAGGAAATATCTTGCGTTCAATACTGGAAAGAAGCTTTCTGAGATACTGCTCTGCGTTCTGTTAATTCATCTCACAGAGTTACATCTTTCCCTTCAAGAAGCCTTTCGCTAAGGCTGTTCTTGTGGAATTGGCAAAGGGATATTTGGAAGCCCATAGAGGGCTATGGTGAAAAAGGAAGTATCTTCCGTTCAAAACTGGAAAGAAGCTTTCTGAAAAACTGCTCTGTGTTCTGTCAATTCATCTCACATAGTTACATCTTTCCCTTCAAGAAGCCTTTCGCTAAGGCTGTTCTTATGGAATTGGCAAAGGGATATTTGGAAGCCCATAGAGGGCAATGGTGAAAAAGGAATTATCTTCCGTTCAAAACTGGAAAGAAGCTTTCTGAGAAACTGCTCTGTGTTCTGTTAATTCATCTCACAGAGTTACATCTTTTCCTTCAAGAATCCTTTCGCTAAGGCTGTTCTTGTGGAGTTGGCAAAGTGATATTTGGAAGCCCCTAGAGGGCTATGGTGAAACACGAAATATCTTCCGTTCAAAACTGGAAAGAAGCTTTCTGAGAAACTGCTCTGTGTTCTGTTAATTCATCTCACAGAGTTACATCTTTCCCTTCAAGAATCCTTTGGCTAAGGCTGTTCTTGTGGAATTGGCAAAGGGATATTTGGAAGTCCATGGAGGGATACTGTGAAAAAGGAAATATCTTGCGTTCAATACTGGAAAGAAGCTTTCTGAGAAACTGCTCTGTGTTCTGTTTATTCATCTCACAGAGTTACATCTTTCCCTTCAAGAAGCCTTTCGCTAAGGGTGTTCTTGTGGAATTGGCAAAGGGATACTTGGAAGCCCATTAAGGGCTATGGTGAAAAACGAAATAACTTCCTTTCAAAACTGGAAAGAAGCTTTCTGAGAAACTGCTCTGTGTTCTGTTAATTCATCTCACAGAGTTACATCTTTCTCTTCAAGAAGCCTTTCGCTAAGACTGTTCTTGTGGAATTGGCAAAGGGATATTTGGAAGCCCATAGAGGGCTATGGTGAAAAAGGAAATATCTTCCGTTCAAATCGGAAAGAAGCTTTGGGAGAAACTGCTCTGTGTTCTGTTAATTCATCTCACTGAGTTACATCTTTCCCTTCAAGACGCCTTTCGCTATGGTTGTTCTTGTGGAATTGGCAAAGCGATATTTGGAAGCCCATAGAGGGCTATGGTGAAAAAGGAAATATCTTCCGTTTAAAACTGGAAAGAAGCTTTCTGAGAAACTGCTCTGTGTTCTGTTAATTCATCTCAAAGAGTTACATCTTTCCCTTCAAGAAGCCTATCGCTAAGGCTGTTCTTGTGGAGTTGGCAAAATGATATTTGGAAGCCCATAGAGGGCTATGGTGAAACACGAAATATCTTCCGTTCAAAACTGGAAAGAAACTTTCTGAAAAACTGCTCTGTGTTCTGTTAATTCATCTCACAGAGTTACATCTTTCCCTTCAAGAAGCCTTGGGCTAAGGCTGTTCTTGTGGAATTGGCAAAGGGATATTTGGAAGTCCATGGAGGGCTACTGTGAAAAAGGAAATATCTTGCGTTCAATACTGGAAAGAAGCTTTCTGAGATACTGCTCTGTGTTCTGTTAATTCATCTCACAGAGTTACATCTATCCCTTCAAGATGCCTTTCGCTAAGGCTGTTCTTGGGGAGTTGGCAAAGTGATATTTGGAAGCCCATAGAGGGCTATGGTGAAAAAGGAAATATCTTCCGTTCAAAACTGGAAAGAATCTTTCTGAGAAACTGCTCTGTGTTCTGTTAATTCATCTCACAGAGTTACATATTTCCCTTCAAGAAGCCTTTCGATTAGGCTGTTCTGGTGGAATTTGCAAAGTCATATTTGGTTGCCCATAGAGGGCTATGGTGAAAAAGGAAATATCTTCCGTTCAAAACAGGAAAGAAGCTTTCTGAGAAACTGCTCTGTGTTCCGTTAACTCATCTCACAGAGTTACATCTTTCCCTTCAAGAAGCCTTTCGCTAAGGCTGTTCTTGTGTAATTGGCAAAATGATATTTGGAAGCCCATTGAGGGCTATGGTGGAAAAGGAAATATCTTCTGTTCAAAACTGGAAAGAAGCTTTCTGAGAAACTGCTCTGTGTTCTGTTAATTCATCTCACAGAGTTACATCTTTCCCTTCAAGAAGCCTTTCGCTAAGGCTGTTCTTGTGGAATTGGCAAAGTGGTATTTGGAAGCCCATGGAGGGCTACGGTGAAAAAGGAAATATCTTCCGTTCAAAACTGGAAAGAAGCTTTCTGAGAAACTGCTCTGTGTTTTGTAAATTCATCTGTCAGAGTTACATCTTTCCCTTCAAGAAGCCTTTCGCTAAGGCTGTTCTTGTGGAGTTGGCAAAATGATATTTGGAAGCCCATAGAGGGCTATGGTGAAACACGAAATATCTTCCGTTCAAAACTGGAAAGAAGCTTTCTGAAAAACTGCTCTGTGTTCTGTTAATTCATCTCACAGAGTTACATCTTTCCCTTCAAGAAGCCTTTGGCTAAGGCTGTTCTTGTGGAATTGGCAAAGGGATATTTGGAAGTCCATGGAGGGCTACTGTGAAAAAGGAAATATCTTGCGTTCAATACTGGAAAGAAGCTTTCTGAGATACTGCTCTGCGTTCTGTTAATTCATCTCACAGAGTTACATCTTTCCCTTCAAGAAGCCTTTCGCTAAGGCTGTTCTTGTGGAATTGGCAAAGGGATATTTGGAAGCCCATAGAGGGCTATGGTGAAAAAGGAAGTATCTTCCGTTCAAAACTGGAAAGAAGCTTTCTGAAAAACTGCTCTGTGTTCTGTTAATTCATCTCACATAGTTACATCTTTCCCTTCAAGAAGCCTTTCGCTAAGGCTGTTCTTATGGAATTGGCAAAGGGATATTTGGAAGCCCATAGAGGGCAATGGTGAAAAAGGAATTATCTTCCGTTCAAAACTGGAAAGAAGCTTTCTGAGAAACTGCTCTGTGTTCTGTTAATTCATCTCACAGAGTTACATCTTTCCCTTCAAGAAGCCTTTCGATTAGTCTGTTCTTGTGGAATTGGCAAAGGGATATTTGAAAGCCCATAGAGGGCTTTTGTTGAAAAAGGAAGTATCTTCCGTTCAAAACAGGAAAGAAGCTTTCTGAGAAACTGCTCTGTGTTCCGTTAACTCATCTCACAGAGTTACATCTTTCCCTTCAAGAAGCCTTTCGCTAAGGCGGTTCTTGTGTAATTGGCAAAGTGATATTTGGAAGCCCATTGAGGGCTATGATGGAAAAGGAAATATCTTCTGTTCAAAATTGGAAAGAAGCTTTCTGAGAAACTGCTCTGTGTTCTGTTAATTCATCTCACAGAGTTACATCTTTCCCTTCAAGAAGCCTTTCGCTAAGGCTGTTCTTGTGGAATTGGCAAAGTGGTATTTGGAAGCCCATGGAGGGCTACGGTGAAAAAGGAAATATCTTCCGTTCAAAACTGGAAAGAAGCTTTCTGAGAAACTGCTCTGTGTTTTGTAAATTCATCTGTCAGAGTTACATCTTTCCCTTCAAGAAGCCTTTCGCTAAGGCTGTTCTTGTGTAATTGGCAAAGTGATATTTGGAAGCCCATAGAGGGCTAACGTGAAAAAGGAAATATCTTCTGTTCAAAACTGGAAAGAAGCTTTCTGAGAAACTGCTCTGTGTTCTGTTAATTCATCTCACAGAGTTACATCTTTCCCTTCAAGAAGCCTTTCGCTAAGGCTGTTCTTGTGGAATTGGCAAAGTGATATTTGGAACCCCATAGAGGGCTATGGTGAAATAGGAAATATCTTCCGTTCAAAACTGGAAAGAAGCTTTCTGAGAAACTGCTCTGTGTTCTGTTAATTCATATCACAGAGTTACATCTTTCCCTTCAAGAAGCCTTTCGCTAAGGCTGTTCTTCTGGAATTGGCAAAGTGGTATTCGAAAGCCCAAAGAGGGCTATGGTGAAAAAGGAAATATCTTCCGTTCAAAACTGGAAAGAAGCCTTCTGAGAATCTGCTCTGTGTTCCGTTAATTCATCTCACAGAGTTACATCTTTCCCTTCAAGAAGCCTTTCGCTGAGGCTGTTCTTTTGGAATTGGCAAAGTGATATTTGGAAGCCCTTAGAGAGCTATTGTGAAAAAGGAAATATCTTCCATTCAAAAGTGGAAAGAAGATTTCTGAGAAACTGCTCTGTGTTCTGTTAATTCATCTCACAGAGTTATATCTTTCCTTTCAAGAAGCCTTTCGCTAAGGCAGTTCTTGTGGAATTGGCAAAGGGATATTTGGAAGCCCATAGAGGGCTACGGTGAAAAAGGAAATATCTTCCGTTGAATACTGGAAAGAAGCTTTCTGAGAAACTGCTCTGTGTTCTGTTAATTCATCTCACAGACTTACATCTTTCCCTTCAAGAAGCCTTTCGCTAAGGCTGTTCTTGTGGAATTGGCAAAGTGATATTTGGAAGCCCTAGTGGGCTATGGTGAAAAAGGAAATATCTTCCGTTCAAAACTGGAAAGAAGCTTTCTGAGAAACTGCTCTGTGCTCTGTTAATTCATCTCACAGAGTTACATATTTCCCTTCAGGAAGCCTTTGGATTAGGCTGTACTGGTGGAATTTGCAAACTCATATTTGGTTGCCCATAGAGGGCTATTGTTAAAAAGGAAATATCTTCCGTTCAAAACAGGAAAGAAGCTTTCTGAGAAACTGCTCTGTGTTCCCTTAACTCATCTCACAGAGTTACATCTTTCCCTTCAAGAAGCCTTTCGCTAAGGCTGTTCTTGTGGAATTGGCAAAATGATATCTGGAAGCCCTTAGAGGGGTATGGTGAAAAAGGAAATATCTTCCGTTCAAAACTGGAAACAAGCTTTCTGAGAAACTGCTTTGTGTTCTCTTAATTCATCTCACAGAGTTACATCTTTCGCTTCAAGAAGACTTTCGCTAAGGCTGTTCTTGTGGAATTGACAAAGTGGTATTTGGAAGCCCATTAATGGCTACGCTGAAAAAGGAAATATCTTGCGTTCAATACTGGAAATAAGCTTTCTGAGAAACTGCTCTGTGTTCTGATAATTCATCTCACAGAGTTACATCTTTCCCTTCAAGAAGCCTTTCGCTAAGGCTGTTCTTGTGGAATTGGCAAAGTGATATTTGGAAGCCCATAGAGGGCTATGGTGAAACACGAAATATCTTCCGTTCAAAACTGGAAAGAAGCTTTCTGAGAAACTGCTCTGTGTTCTGTTAATTCATCTCACAGTTACATCTTTCCCTTCAAGAAGCCGTTCGCTAAGGCTGTTCTTGTGGAATTGGCAAAGTGATATTTGGAAGCCCATAGAGGGCTATGGTGAAAAAGGAAATATCTTCCGATTAAAACTGGAAAGAAGCTTTCTGAGAAACTGCTCTGTGTTCTGTTAATTCATCTCAAAGAGTTACATCTTTCCCTTCAAGAAGCCTATCGCTAAGGCTGTTCTTGTGGAGTTGGCAAGGTGATATTTGGAAGCCCATAGAGGGCTATGGTGAAAAAGGAAATATCTTCCGTTCAAAACTGGAAAGAAGCTTTCTGAGAAACTGCTCTGTGTTCTGTTAATTCATCTCACAGAGTTACATCTTTGCCTTCAAGAAGCCTTTCGCTAAGGCTGTTCTTGTGGAATTGGCAAAGTGATATTTGGAAGGAAATAGAGGGCTACGGTGAAAAAGGAAATATCTTCCGTTCAATACTGGAAAGAAGCTTTCTGAAAAACTGCTCTGTGTTCTGTTAATTCATCTCACAGAGTTACATCTTTCCCTTCAAGAAGCCTTTGGCTAAGGCTGTTCTTGTGGAATTGGCAAAGGGATATTTGGAAGTCCATGGAGGGCTACTGTGAAAAAGGAAATATCTTGCGTTCAATAGTGGAAAGAAGCTTTCTGAGATACTGCTCTGTGTTCTGTTAATTCATCTCACAGAGTTACATCTTTCCCTTCAAGAAGCCTTTCGCTAAGGCTGTTCTTGTGGAATTGGCAAAGGGATATTTGGAAGCCCATAGAGGGCTATGGTGAAAAAGGAAGTATCTTCCGTTCAAAACTGGAAAGAAGCTTTCTGAAAAACTGCTCTGTGTTCTGTTAATTCATCTCACATATTTACATCTTTCCCTTCAAGAAGCCTTTCGCTAAGGCTGTTCTTATGGAATTGGCAAAGGGATATTTGGAAGCCCATAGAGGGCAATGGTGAAAAAGGAATTATCTTCCGTTCAAAACTGGAAAGAAGCTTTCTGAGAAACTGCTCTGTGTTCTGTTAATTCATCTCACAGAGTTACATCTTTCCCTTCAAGAAGCCTTTCGATTAGTCTGTTCTTGTGGAATTGGCAAAGGGATATTTGGAAGCCCATAGAGGGCTATGTTGAAAAAGGAAGTATCTTCAGTTCAAAACTGGAAAGAAGCTTTCTGAGAAACTGCTCTGTGTTCTGTTAATTCATCTCACAGAGTTACATCTATCCCTTCAAGATGCCTTTCGCTAAGGCTGTTCTTGTGGAGTTGGCAAAGTGATATTTGGAAGCCCGTAGAGGGCTATGGTGAAAAAGGAAATATCTTCCGTTCAAAACTGGAAAGAAGCTTTCTGAGAAACTGCTCTGTGTTCTGTTAATTCATCTCACAGAGTTACATATTTCCCTTCAAGAAGCCTTTCGATTAGGCTGTTCTGGTGGAATTTGCAAAGTCATATTTGGTTGCCCATAGAGGGCTATGGTTAAAAAGGAAATATCTTCCGTTCAAAACAGGAAAGAAGCTTTCTGAGAAACTGCTCTGTGTTCCGTTAACTCATCTCACGGAGTTACATCTTTCCCTTCAAGAAGCCTTTCGCTAAGGCTGTTCTTGTGTAATTGGTAAAGTGATATTTGGAAGCCCATTGAGGGCTATGATGGAAAAGGAAATATCTTCTGTTCAAAACTGGAAAGAAGCTTTCTGAGAAACTGCTCTGTGTTCTGTTAATTCATCTCACAGAGTTACATCTTTCCCTTCAAGAAGCCTTTCGCTAAGGCTGTTCTTGTGGAATTGGCAAAGTGGTATTTGGAAGCCCATGGAGGGCTACGGTGAAAAAGGAAATATCTTCCGTTCAAAACTGGAAAGAAGCTTTCTGAGAAACTGCTCTGTGTTTTATAAATTCATCTGTCAGAGTTACATCTTTCCCTTCAAGAAGCCTTTCGCTAAGGCTGTTCTTGTGGAATTGTCAAAGTGATATTTGGAAGCCCATAGAGGGCTATCGTGAAAAAGGAAATATCTTCTGTTCAAAACTGGAAAGAAGCTTTCTGAGAAACTGCTCTGTATTCTGTTAATTCATCTCACAGAGTTACATCTTTCCCTTCAAGAAGCCTTTCTCTAAGGCTGTTCTTGTGGAATTGGCAAAGTGATATTTGGAACCCCATAGAGGGCTATGGTGAAATAGGAAATATCTTCCGTTCAAAACTGGAAAGAAGCTTTCTGAGAAACTGCTCTGTGTTCTGTTAATTCATCTCACTGAGTTACATCTTTCCCTTCAAGAAGCCTTTCGCTAAGGCTGTTCTTCTGGAATTGGCAAAGTGGTATTCGAAAGCCCAAAGAGGGCTATGGTGAAAAAGGAAATATCTTCCGTTCAAAACTGGAAAGAAGCTTTCTGAGAATCTGCTCTGTGTTCCGTTAATTCATCTCACAGAGTTACATCTTTCCCTTCAAGAAGCCTTTCGCTAAGGCTGTTCTTTTGGAATTGGCAAAGTGATATTTGGAAGCCCTTAGAGGGCTATTGTGAAAAAGGAAATATCTTCCATTCAAAAGTGGAAAGAAGATTTCTGAGAAACTGCTCTGTGTTCTGTTAATTCATCTCACAGAGTTATATCTTTCCTTTCAAGAAGCCTTTCGCTAAGGCAGTTCTTGTGGAATTGGCAAAGGGATATTTGGAAGCCCATAGAGGGCTACGGTGAAAAAGGAAATATCTTCCGTTCAAAACTGGAAAGAAGCTTTCTGAGAAACTGCTCTGTGTTCTGTTAATTCATCTCACAGAGGTACATCTTTGCCTTCAAGAAGCCTTTCGCTAAGGCTGTTCTTGTGGAATTGGTAAAGTGATATTTGGAAGCCCTAGTGGGCTATGGTGAAAAAGGAAATATCTTCCGTTCAAAACTGGAAAGAAGCTTTCTGAGAAACTGCTCTGTGCTCTGTTAATTCATCTCACAGAGTTACATATTTCCCTTCAAGAAGCCTTTGGATTAGGCTGTTCTGGTGGAATTTGAAAAGTCATATTTGGTTGCCCATAGAGGGCTATGGTTAAAAAGGAAATATCTTCCGTTCAAAACAGGAAAGAAGCTTTCTGAGAAACTGCTCTGTGTTCCGTTAACTCATCTCACAGAGTTAAATCTTTCCCTTCAAGAAGCCTTTCGCTAAGGCTGTTCTTGTGGAATTGGCAAAATGATATCTGGAAGCCCTTAGAGGGGTATGGTGAAAAAGGAAATATCTTCCGTTCAAAACTGGAAACAAGCTTTCTGAGAAACTGCTTTGTGTTCTCTTAATTCATCTCACAGAGTTACATCTTTCGCTTCAAGAAGACTTTCGCTAAGGCTGTTCTTGTGGAATTGACAAAGTGGTATTTGGAAGCCCATTAATGGCTACGCTGAAAAAGGAAATATCTTGCGTTCAATACTGGAAATAAGCTTTCTGAGAAACTGCTCTGTGTTCTGATAATTCATCTCACAGAGTTACATCTTTCCCTTCAAGAAGCCTTTCGCTAAGTCTGTTCTTGTGGAATTGGCAAAGTGATATTTGGAAGCCCATAGAGGGCTATGGTGAAACACGAAATATCTTCCGTTCAAAACTGGAAAGAAGCTTTCTGAGAAACTGCTCTGTGTTCTGTTAATTCATCTCACAGAGTTACATCTTTCCCTTCAAGAAGCCTTTCGCTAAGGCTGTTCTTCTGGAATTGGCAAAGTGGTATTCGAAAGCCCAAAGAGGGCTATGGTGAAAAAGGAAATATCTTCCGTTTAAAACAGGAAAGAAGCTTTCTGAGAAACTACTCTGTGTTCTGCTAATTCATCTCAAAGAGTTACATCTTTCCCTTCAAGGAGCCTATCGCTAAGGCTGTTCTTGTGGAGTTGGCAAGGTGATATTTGGAAGCCCATAGAGGGCTATGGTGAAAAAGGAAATATCTTCCGTTCAATACTGGAAAGAAGCTTTCTGAGAAACTGCTCTGTGTTCTCTTAATTCATCTCAAAGAGTTACATCTTTCCCTTCAAGAAGCCTATCGCTAAGGCTGTTCTTGTGGAGTTGGCAAGGTGATATTTGGAAGCCCATAGAGGGCTATGGTGAAACACGAAATATCTTCCGTTCAAAACTGGAAAGAAGCTTTCTGAAAAACTGCTCTGTGTTCTGTTAATTCATCTCACAGAGTTACACCTTTCCCTTCAAGAAGCCTTTGGCTAAGGCTGTTCTTGTGGAATTGGCAAAGGGATATTTGGAAGTCCATGGAGGGCTACTGTGAAAAAGGAAATATCTTGCGTTCAATAGTGGAAAGAAGCTTTCTGAGATACTGCTCTGTGTTCTGTTAATTCATCTCACAGAGTTACATCTTTCCCTTCAAGAAGCCTTTCGCTAAGGCTGTTCTTGTGGAATTGGCAAAGGGATATTTTGAACCCCTAGAGGGCTATGGTGAAAAAGGAATTATCTTCCGTTCAAAACTGGAAAGAAGCTTTCTGAAAAACTGCTCTGTGTTCTGTTAATTCATCTCACATAGTTACATCTTTCCCTTCAAGAAGCCTTTCGCTAAGGCTGTTCTTATGGAATTGGCAAAGGGATATTTGGAAGCCCATAGAGGGCAATGGTGAAAAAGGAATTATCTTCCGTTCAAAACTGGAAAGAAGCTTTCTGAGAAACTGCTCTGTGTTCTGTTAATTCATCTCACAGAGTTACATCTTTCCCTTCAAGAAGCCTTTCGATTTGTCTGTTCTTGTGGAATTGGCAAAGGGATATTTGGAAGCCCATAGAGGGCTATGTTGAAAAAGGAAGTATCTTCCGTTCAAAACTGGAAAGAAGCTTTCTGAGAAACTGCTCTGTGTTCTGTTAATTCATCTCACAGAGTTACATCTATCCCTTCAAGATGCCTTTCGCTAAGGCTGTTCTTGTGGAGTTGGCAAAGTGATATTTGGAAGCCCATAGAGGGCAATGGTGAAAAAGGAAATATCTTCCGTTCAAAACTGGAAAGAAGCTTTCTGAGAAACTGCTCTGTGTTCTGTTAATTCATCTCACAGAGTTTCATATTTCCCTTCAAGAAGCCTTTCGTTTAGGCTGTTCTGGTGGAATTTGCAAAGTCATATTTGGTTGCCCATAGAGGGCTATGGTGAAAAAGGAAATATCTTCCGTTCAAAACAGGAAAGAAGCTTTCTGAGAAACTGCTCTGTGCTCTGTTAATTCATCTCACAGAGTTACATATTTCCCTTCAAGAAGCCTTTGGATTAGGCTGTTCTGGTGGAATTTGAAAAGTCATATTTGGTTGCCCATAGAGGGCTATGGTTAAAAAGGAAATATCTTCCGTTCAAAACAGGAAAGAAGCTTTCTGAGAAACTGCTCTGTGTTCCGTTAACTCATCTCACAGAGTTACATCTTTCCCTTCAAGAAGCCTTTCGCTAAGGCTGTTCTTGTGGAATTGGCAAAATGATATCTGGAAGCCCTTAGAGGGGTATGGTGAAAAAGGAAATATCTTCCGTTCAAAACTGGAAACAAGCTTTCTGAGAAACTGCTTTGTGTTCTCTTAATTCATCTCACAGAGTTACATCTTTCGCTTCAAGAAGACTTTCGCTAAGGCTGTTCTTGTGGAATTGACAAAGTGGTATTTGGAAGCCCATTAATGGCTACGCTGAAAAAGGAAATATCTTGCGTTCAATACTGGAAATAAGCTTTCTGAGAAACTGCTCTGTGTTCTGATAATTCATCTCACAGAGTTACATCTTTCCCTTCAAGAAGCCTTTCGCTAAGGCTGTTCTTGTGGAATTGGCAAAGTGATATTTGGAAGCCCATAGAGGGCTATGGTGAAACACGAAATATCTTCCGTTCAAAACTGGAAAGAAGCTATCTGAGAAACTGCTCTGTGTTCTGTTAATTCATCTCACAGAGTTACATCTTTCCCTTCAAGAAGCCGTTCGCTAAGGCTGTTCTTGTGGAATTGGCAAAGTGATATTTGGAAGCCCATAGAGGGCTATGGTGAAAAAGGAAATATCTTCCGTTCAATACTGGAAAGAAGCTTTCTGAGAAACTGCTCTGTGTTCTCTTAATTCATCTCAAAGAGTTACATCTTTCCCTTCAAGAAGCCTATCGCTAAGGCTGTTCTTGTGGAGTTGGCAAGGTGATATTTGGAAGCCCATAGAGGGCTATGGTGAAACACGAAATATCTTCCGTTCAAAACTGGAAAGAAGCTTTCTGAAAAACTGCTCTGTGTTCTGTTAATTCATCTCACAGAGTTACATCTTTCCCTTCAAGAAGCCTTTGGCTAAGGCTGTTCTTGTGGAATTGGCAAAGGGATATTTGGAAGTCCATGGAGGGCTACTGTGAAAAAGGAAATATCTTGCGTTCAATAGTGGAAAGAAGCTTTCTGAGATACTGCTCTGTGTTCTGTTAATTCATCTCACAGAGTTACATCTTTCCCTTCAAGAAGCCTTTCGCTAAGGCTGTTCTTATGGAATTGGCAAAGGGATATTTGGAAGCCCATAGAGGGCAATGGTGAAAAAGGAATTATCTTCCGTTCAAAACTGGAAAGAAGCTTTCTGAGAAACTGCTCTGTGTTCTGTTAATTCATCTCACAGAGTTACATCTTTCCCTTCAAGAAGCCTTTCGATTAGTCTGTTCTTGTGGAATTGGCAAAGGGATATTTGGAAGCCCATAGAGGGCTATGTTGAAAAAGGAAGTATCTTCCGTTCAAAACTGGAAAGAAGCTTTCTGAGAAACTGCTCTGTGTTCTGTTAATTCATCTCACAGAGTTACATCTATCCCTTCAAGATGCCTTTCGCTAAGGCTGTTCTTGTGGAGTTGGCAAAGTGATATTTGGAAGCCCATAGAGGGCTATGGTGAAAAAGGAAATATCTTCCGTTCAAAACTGGAAAGAAGCATTCTGAGAAACTGCTCTGTGTTCTGTTAATTCATCTCACAGAGTTACATATTTCCCTTCAAGAAGCCTTTCGATTAGGCTGTTCTGGTGGAATTTGCAAAGTCATATTTGGTTGCCCATAGAGGGCTATGGTGAAAAAGGAAATATCTTCCGTTCAAAACAGGAAAGAAGCTTTCTGAGAAACTGCTCTGTGTTCCGTTACCTCATCTCACAGAGTTACATCTTTCCCTTCAAGAAGCCTTTCGCTAAGGCTGTTCTTGTGTAATTGGCAAAGTGATATTTGGAAGCCCATTGAGGGCTATGGTGGAAAAGGAACTATCTTCTGTTCAAAACTGGAAAGAAGCTTTCTGAGAAACTGCTCTGTGTTCTGTTAATTCATCTCACAGAGTTACATCTTTCCCTTCAAGAAGACTTTCGCTAAGGCTGTTCTTGTGGAATTGGCAAAGTGGTATTTGGAAGCCCATGCAGGGCTACGGTGAAAAAGGAAATATATTCCGTTCAAAACTGGAAAGAAGCTTTCTGAGAAACTGCTCTGTGTTTTGTAAATTCATCTGTCAGAGTTACATCTTTCCCTTCAAGAAGCCTTTCGCTAAGGCTGTTCTTGTGGAATTGGCAAAGTGATATTTGGAAGCCCATAGAGGGCTATCGTGAAAAAGGAAATATCTTCTGTTCAAAACTGGAAAGAAGCTTTCTGAGAAACTGCTCTGTGTTCTGTTAATTCATCTCACAGAGTTACATCTTTCCCTTCAAGAAGACTTTCGCTAAGGCTGTTCTTGTGGAATTGGCAAAGTGATATTTGGAACCCCTTAGAGCGCTATGGTGAAATAGGAAATATCTTCCGTTCAAAACTGGAAAGAAGCTTTCTGAGAAACTGCTCTGTGTTCTGTTAATTCATCTCACAGAGTTACATCTTTCCCTTCAAGAAGCCTTTCGCTAAGGCTGTTCTTCTGGAATTGGCAAAGTGGTATTCGGAAGCCCAAAGAGGGCTATGGTGAAAAAGTAAATATCTTCCGTTCAAAACTGGAAAGAAGCTTTATGAGAATCTGCTCTGTGTTCCGTTAATTCATCTCACAGAGTTACATCTTTCCCTTCAAGAAGCCTTTCGCTAAGGCTGTTCTTGTGGAATTGGCAAAGTGATATTTGGAAGCCCTTAGAGGGTTATTGTGAAAAAGGAAATATCTTCCATTCAAAAGTGGAAAGAAGATTTCTGAGAAACTGCTCTGTGTTCTGTTAATTCATCTCACAGAGTTATATCTTTCCTTTCAAGAAGCCTTTCGCTAAGGCAGTTCTTGTGGAATTGGCAAAGGGATATTTGGAAGCCCATAGAGGGCTACGGTGAAAAAGGAAATATCTTCCGTTCAAAACTGGAAAGAAGCTTTCTGAGAAACTGCTCTGTGTTCTGTTAATTCATCTCACAGAGCTACATCTTTGCCTTCAAGAAGCCTTTCGCTAAGGCTGTTCTTGTGGAATTGGCAAAGTGGTATTTGGAAGGCCATAGAGGGCTACGGTGAAAAAGGAAATATCTTCCGTTGTATACTGGAAAGAAGCTTTCTGAGAAACTGCTCTGTGTTCTGTTAATTCATCTCACAGACTTACATCTTTCCCTTCAAGAAGACTTTCGCTAAGGCTGTTCTTGTGGAATTGGCAAAGTGATATTTGGAAGCCCTAGTGGGCTATGGTGAAAAAGGAAATATCTTCCGTTCAAAACTGGAAAGAAGCTTTCTGAGAAACTGCTCTGTGCTCTGTTAATTCATCTCACAGAGTTACATATTTCCCTTCAAGATGCCTTTCGATTAGGCTGTTCTGGTGGAATTTGCAAAGTCATATTTGGTTGCCCATAGTGGGCTATGGTTAAAAAGGAAATATCTTCCGTTCAAAACAGGAAAGAAGCTTTCTGAGAAACTGCTCTGTGTTCCGTTAACTCATCTCACAGAGTTACATCTTTCCCTTCAAGAAACCTTTCGCTAAGGCTGTTCTTGTGGAATTGGCAAAATGATATCTGGAAGCCCTTAGAGGGGTATGGTGAAAAAGGAAATATCTTCCGTTCAAAACTGGAAACATGCTTTCTGAGAAACTGCTTTGTGTTCTCTTAATTCATCTCACAGAGTTACATCTTTCGCTTCAAGAAGACTTTCGCTAAGGCTGTTCTTGTGGAATTGACAAAGTGGTATTTGGAAGCCCATTAATGGCTACGCTGAAAAAGGAAATATCTTGCGTTCAATACTGGAAAGAAGCTTTCTGAGAAACTACTCTGTGTTCTGTTACTTCATCTCACAGAGTTACATCTTTCCCTTCAGGAAGCCTTTCGCTAAGGCTGTTCTTGTGGAGTTGGCAAAGTGATATTTGGAAGCCCATAGACGGCTACGGTGAAAAAGGAAATATCTTCCGTTCGAAACTGGAAAGAAGCTTTCTGAGAAACTGCTCTGTGTTCCGTTAACTCATCTCACAGAGTTACATCTTTCCCTTCAAGAAGCCTTTCGCTAAGGCTGTTCTTGTGGAATTGGCAAAGTGATATTTGGAAGCCCAAAGAGGGCTATGTTGGAAAAGGAAATATCTTCCGTTCAAAACTGGAAAGAAGCTTTCTGAGAAACTGCTCTGTGTTCTGTTAATTCATCTCACAGAGTTACATCTTTCCCTTCATGAAGCCTTTCGCTAAGGCTGTTCTTGTGGAGTTGGCAAAGGGATATTTGGAACCCCATAGAGGGCAATGGTGAAAAAGGAAATATCTTCCGTTCAAAACTGGAAAGAAGCTTTCTGAGAAACTGCTCTGTGTTCTGTTAATTCATCTCACAGAGTTACATCTTTGCCTTCAAGAAGCCTTTCGCTAAGGCTGTTCTTGTGGAATTGGCAAAGTGATATTTGGAAGGAAATAGAGGGCTACGGTGAAAAAGGAAATATCTTCCGTTCAATACTGGAAAGAAGCTTTCTGAAAAACTGCTCTGTGTTCTGTTAATTCATCTCACAGAGTTACATCTTTCCCTTCAAGAAGCCTTTGGCTAAGGCTGTTCTTGTGGAATTGGCAAAGGGATATTTGGAAGTCCATGGAGGGCTACTGTGAAAAACGAAATATCTTGCGTTCAATAGTGGAAAGAAGCTTTCTGAGATACTGCTCTGTGTTCTGTTAATTCATCTCACAGAGTTACATCTTTCCCTTCAAGAAGCCTTTCGCTAAGGCTGTTCTTGTGGAATTGGCAAAGGGATATTTGGAAGCCCATAGAGGGCTATGGTGAAAAAGGAAGTATCTTCCATTCAACACTGGAAAGAAGCTTTCTGAAAAGCTGCTCTGTGTTCTGTTAATTCATCTCACATAGTTACATCTTTCCCTTCAAGAAGCCTTTCGCTAAGGCTGTTCTTATGGAATTGGCAAAGGGAAATTTGAAGCCCATAGAGGGCAATGGTGAAAAAGGAATTATCTTCCGTTCAAAACTGGAAAGAAGCTTTCTGAGAAACTGCTCTGTGTTCTGTTATTTCATCTCACAGAGTTACATCTTTCCCTTCAAGAAGCCTTTCGATTAGTCTGTTCTTGTGGAATTGGCAAAGGGATATTTGGAAGCCCATAGAGGGCTATGTTTAAAAAGGAAGTATCTTCCGTTCAAAACTGGAAAGAAGCTTTCTGAGAAACTGCTCTGTGTTCTGTTAATTCATCTCACAGAGTTACATCTATCCCTTCAAGATGCCTTTCGCTAAGGCTGTTCTTGTGGAGTTGGCAAAGTGATATTTGGAAGCCCATAGAGGGCTATGGTGAAAAAGGAAATATCTTCCGTTCAAAACTGGAAAGAAGCTTTCTGAGAAACTGCTCTGTGTTCTGTTAATTCATCTCACAGAGTTACATATTTCCCTAAAAGAAGCCTTTCGATTAGGCTGTTCTGGTGGAATTTGCAAAGTCATATTTGGTTGCCCATAGAGGGCTATGGTGAAAAAGGAAATATCTTCCGTTCAAAACTGGAAAGAAGCTTTCTGAGAATCTGCTCTGTGTTCCGTTAATTCATCTCACAGAGTTACATCTTTCCCTTCAAGAAGCCTTTCGCTAAGGCTGTTCTTGTGGAATTGGCAAAGTGATATTTGGAAGCCCTTAGAGGGCTATTGTGAAAAAGGAAATATCTTCCGTTCAAAACTGGAAAGAAGCTTTCTGAGAAACTGCTCTGTGTTCTGTTAATTCATCTCACAGAGCTACATCTTTGCCTTCAAGAAGCCTTTCGCTAAGGCTGTTCTTGTGGAATTGGCAAAGTGATATTTGGAAGGCCATAGAGGGCTACGGTGAAAAAGGAAATATCTTCCGTTCAAAACAGGAAAGAAACTTTCTGGGAAACTGCTCTGTGTTCCGTTAACTCATCTCACAGAGTTACATCTTTCCCTTCAAGAAGACTTTCGCTAAGGCTGTTCTTGTGGAATTGGCAAAATGATATCTGGAAGCCCTTAGAGGGGTATGGTGAAAAAGGAAATATCTTCCGTTCAAAACTGGAAACAAGCTTTCTGAGAAACTGCTTTGTGTTCTCTTAATTCATCTCACAGAGTTACATCTTTCGCTTCAAGAAGACTTTCGCTAAGGCTGTTCTTGTGGAATTGACAAAGTGGTATTTGGAAGCCCATTAATGGCTACGCTGAAAAAGGAAATATCTTGCGTTCAATACTGGAAATAAGCTTTCTGAGAAACTGCTCTGTGTTCTGATAATTCATCTCACAGAGTTACATCTTTCCCTTCAAGAAGCCTTTCGCTAAAGCTGTTCTTGTGGAATTGGCAAAGTGATATTTGGAAGCCCATAGAGGGCTATGGTGAAACACGAAATATCTTCCGTTCAAAACTGGAAAGAAGCTTTCTGAGAAACTGCTCTGTGTTCTGTTAATTCATCTCACAGAGTTACATCTTTCCCTTCAAGAAGCTGTTCGCTAAGGCTGTTCTTGTGGAATTGGCAAAGTGATATTTGGAAGCCCATAGAGGGCTATGGTGAAAAAGGAAATATCTTCCGTTTAAAACTGGAAAGAAGCTTTCTGAGAAACTGCTCTGTGTTCTGCTAATTCATCTCAAAGAGTTACATCTTTCCCTTCAAGAAGCCTATCGCTAAGGCTGTTCTTGTGGAGTTGGCAAGGTGATATTTGGAAGCCCATAGAGGGCTATGGTGAAAAAGGAAATATCTTCCGTTCAATACTGGAAAGAAGCTTGATGAGAAACTGCTCTGTGTTCTCTTAATTCATCTCAAAGAGTTACATCTTTCCCTTCAAGAAGCCTATCGCTAAGGCTGTTCTTGTGGATTTGGCAAGGTGATATTTGGAAGCCCATAGAGGGCTATGGTGAAACACGAAATATCTTCCGTTCACAACTGGAAAGAAGCTTTCTGAAAAACTGCTCTGTGTTCTGTTAATTCATCTCACAGAGTTACATCTTTCCCTTCAAGAAGCCTTTGGCTAAGGCTGTTCTTGTGGAATTGGCAAAGGGATATTTGGAAGTCCATGGAGGGCTACTGTGAAAAAGGAACTATCTTGCGTTCAATAGTGGAAAGAAGCTTTCTGAGATACTGCTCTGTGTTCTGTTAATTCATCTCACAGAGTTACATCTTTCCCTTCAAGAAGCCTTTCGCTAAGGCTGTTCTTGTGGAATTGGCAAAGGGATATTTGGAAGCCCATAGAGGGCTATGGTGAAAAAGGAAGTATCTTCCGTTCAAAACTGGAAAGAAGCTTTCTGAAAAACTGCTCTGTGTTCTGTTAATTCATCTCACATAGTTACATCTTTCCCTTCAAGAAGCCTTTCGCTAAGGCTGTTCTTATGGAATTGGCAAAGGGATATTTGGAAGCCCATAGAGGGCAATGGTGAAAAAGGAATTATCTTCCGTTCAAAACTGGAAAGAAGCTTTCTGAGAAACTGCTCTGTGTTCTGTTAATTCATCTCACAGAGTTACGTCTTTCCCTTCAAGAAGCCTTTCTATTAGTCTGTTCTTGTGGAATTGGCAAAGGGATATTTGGAAGCCCAGAGAGGGCTATGTTGAAAAAGGAAGTATCTTCCGTTCAAAACTGGAAAGAAGCTTTCTGAGAAACTGCTCTGTGTTCTGTTAATTCATCTCACAGAGTTACATCTATCCCTTCAAGATGCCTTTCGCTAAGGCTGTTCTTGTGGAGTTGGCAAAGTGATATTTGGAAGCCCATAGAGGGCTATGGTGAAAAAGGAAATATCTTCCGTTCAAAACTGGAAAGAAGCTTTCTGAGAAACTGCTCTGTGTTCTGTTAATTCATCTCACAGAGTTACATATTTCCCTTCAAGAAGCCTTTCGATTAGGCTGTTCTGGTGGAATTTGCAAAGTCATATTTGGTTGCCCATAGAGGGCTATGGTTAAAAAGGAAATATCTTCCGTTCAAAACAGGAAAGAAGCTTTCTGAGAAACTGCTCTGTGTTCCGTTAACTCATCTCACAGAGTTACATCTTTCCCTTCAAGAAGCCTTTCGCTAAGGCTGTTCTTGTGTAATTGGCAAAGTGATATTTGGAAGCCCATTGAGGGCTATGGTGGAAAAGGAAATATCTTCTGTTCAAAACTGGAAAGAAGCTTTCTGAGAAACTGCTCTGTGTTCTGTTAATTCATCTCACAGAGTTACATCTTTCCCTTCAAGAAGCCTTTCGCTAAGGCTGTTCTTGTGGAATTGGCAAAGTGGTATTTGGAAGCCCATGGAGGGCTACGGTGAAAAAGGAAATATCTTCCGTTCAAAACTGGAAAGAAGCTTTCTGAGAAACTGCTCTGTGTTTTGTAAATTCATCTGTCAGAGTTACATCTTTCCCTCCAAGAAGCCTTTCGCTAAGGCTGTTTTTGTGGAATTGGCAAAGTGATATTTGGAAGCCCATAGAGGGCTATCGTGAAAAAGGAAATATCTTCTGTTCAAAACTGGAAAGAAGCTTTCTGAGAAACTGCTCTGTGTTCTGTTAATTCATCTCACAGAGTTACATCTTTCCCGTCAAGAAGCCTTTCGCTAAGGCTGTTCGTGTGGAATTGGCAAAGTGATATTTGGAACCCCATAGAGGGCTATGGTGAAATAGGAAATATCTTCCGTTCAAAACTGGAAAGAAGCTTTCTGAGAAACTGCTCTGTGTTCTGTTAATTCATCTCACAGAGTTACATCTTTCCCTTCAAGAAGCCTTTCGCTAAGGCTGTTCTTCTGGAATTGGCAAAGTGGTATTCGGAAGCCCAAAGAGGGCTATGGTGAAAAAGGAAATATCTTCCGTTGAATACTGGAAAGAAGCTTTCTGAGAAACTGCTCTGTGTTCTGTTAATTCATCTCACAGACTTACATCTTTCCCTTCAAGAAGCCTTTCGCTAAGGCTGTTCTTGTGGAATTGGCAAAGGGATATTTGGAAGCCCATAGAGGGCTATGTTTAAAAAGGAAGTATCTTCCGTTCAAAACTGGAAAGAAGCTTTCTGAGAAACTGCTCTGTGTTCTGTTAATTCATCTCACAGAGTTACATCTATCCCTTCAAGATGCCTTTCGCTAAGGCTGTTCTTGTGGAGTTGGCAAAGTGATATTTGGAAGCCCATAGAGGGCTATGGTGAAAAAGGAAATATCTTCCGTTCAAAACTGGAAAGAAGCTTTCTGAGAAACTGCTCTGTGTTCTGTTAATTCATCTCACAGAGTTACATATTTCCCTAAAAGAAGCCTTTCGATTAGGCTGTTCTGGTGGAATTTGCAAAGTCATATTTGGTTGCCCATAGAGGGCTATGGTGAAAAAGGAAATATCTTCCGTTCAAAACTGGAAAGAAGCTTTCTGAGAATCTGCTCTGTGTTCCGTTAATTCATCTCACAGAGTTACATCTTTCCCTTCAAGAAGCCTTTCGCTAAGGCTGTTCTTGTGGAATTGGCAAAGTGATATTTGGAAGCCCTTAGAGGGCTATTGTGAAAAAGGAAATATCTTCCGTTCAAAACTGGAAAGAAGCTTTCTGAGAAACTGCTCTGTGTTCTGTTAATTCATCTCACAGAGCTACATCTTTGCCTTCAAGAAGCCTTTCGCTAAGGCTGTTCTTGTGGAATTGGCAAAGTGATATTTGGAAGGCCATAGAGGGCTACGGTGAAAAAGGAAATATCTTCCGTTCAAAACAGGAAAGAAGCTTTCTGGGAAACTGCTCTGTGTTCCGTTAACTCATCTCACAGAGTTACATCTTTCCCTGCAAGAAGACTTTCGCTAAGGCTGTTCTTGTGGAATTGGCAAAATGATATCTGGAAGCCCTTAGAGGGGTATGGTGAAAAAGGAAATATCTTCCGTTCAAAACTGGAAACAAGCTTTCTGAGAAACTGCTTTGTGTTCTCTTAATTCATCTCACAGAGTTACATCTTTCGCTTCAAGAAGACTTTCGCTAAGGCTGTTCTTGTGGAATTGACAAAGTGGTATTTGGAAGCCCATTAATGGCTACGCTGAAAAAGGAAATATCTTGCGTTCAATACTGGAAATAAGCTTTCTGAGAAACTGCTCTGTGTTCTGATAATTCATCTCACAGAGTTACATCTTTCCCTTCAAGAAGCCTTTCGCTAAAGCTGTTCTTGTGGAATTGGCAAAGTGATATTTGGAAGCCCATAGAGGGCTATGGTGAAACACGAAATATCTTCCGTTCAAAACTGGAAAGAAGCTTTCTGAGAAACTGCTCTGTGTTCTGTTAATTCATCTCACAGAGTTACATCTTTCCCTTCAAGAAGCTGTTCGCTAAGGCTGTTCTTGTGGAATTGGCAAAGTGATATTTGGAAGCCCATAGAGGGCTATGGTGAAAAAGGAAATATCTTCCGTTTAAAACTGGAAAGAAGCTTTCTGAGAAACTGCTCTGTGTTCTGCTAATTCATCTCAAAGAGTTACATCTTTCCCTTCAAGAAGCCTATCGCTAAGGCTGTTCTTGTGGAGTTGGCAAGGTGATATTTGGAAGCCCATAGAGGGCTATGGTGAAAAAGGAAATATCTTCCGTTCAATACTGGAAAGAAGCTTGATGAGAAACTGCTCTGTGTTCTCTTAATTCATCTCAAAGAGTTACATCTTTCCCTTCAAGAAGCCTATCGCTAAGGCTGTTCTTGTGGAGTTGGCAAGGTGATATTTGGAAGCCCATAGAGGGCTATGGTGAAACACGAAATATCTTCCGTTCAAAACTGGAAAGAAGCTTTCTGAAAAACTGCTCTGTGTTCTGTTAATTCATCTCACAGAGTTACATCTTTCCCTTCAAGAAGCCTTTGGCTAAGGCTGTTCTTGTGGAATTGGCAAAGGGATATTTGGAAGTCCATGGAGGGCTACTGTGAAAAAGGAACTATCTTGCGTTCAATAGTGGAAAGAAGCTTTCTGAGATACTGCTCTGTGTTCTGTTAATTCATCTCACAGAGTTACATCTTTCCCTTCAAGAAGCCTTTCGCTAAGGCTGTTCTTGTGGAATTGGCAAAGGGATATTTGGAAGCCCATAGAGGGCTATGGTGAAAAAGGAAGTATCTTCCGTTCAAAACTGGAAAGAAGCTTTCTGAAAAACTGCTCTGTGTTCTGTTAATTCATCTCACATAGTTACATCTTTCCCTTCAAGAAGCCTTTCGCTAAGGCTGTTCTTATGGAATTGGCAAAGGGATATTTGGAAGCCCATAGAGGGCAATGGTGAAAAAGGAATTATCTTCCGTTCAAAACTGGAAAGAAGCTTTCTGAGAAACTGCTCTGTGTTCTGTTAATTCATCTCACAGAGTTACGTCTTTCCCTTCAAGAAGCCTTTCTATTAGTCTGTTCTTGTGGAATTGGCAAAGGGATATTTGGAAGCCCAGAGAGGGCTATGTTGAAAAAGGAAGTATCTTCCGTTCAAAACTGGAAAGAAGCTTTCTGAGAAACTGCTCTGTGTTCTGTTAATTCATCTCACAGAGTTACATCTATCCCTTCAAGATGCCTTTCGCTAAGGCTGTTCATGTGGAGTTGGCAAAGTGATATTTGGAAGCCCATAGAGGGCTATGGTGAAAAAGGAAATATCTTCCGTTCAAAACTGGAAAGAAGCTTTCTGAGAAACTGCTCTGTGTTCTGTTAATTCATCTCACAGAGTTACATATTTCCCTTCAAGAAGCCTTTCGATTAGGCTGTTCTGGTGGAATTTGCAAAGTCATATTTGGTTGCCCATAGAGGGCTATGGTTAAAAAGGAAATATCTTCCGTTCAAAACAGGAAAGAAGCTTTCTGAGAAACTGCTCTGTGTTCCGTTAACTCATCTCACAGAGTTACATCTTTCCCTTCAAGAAGCCTTTCGCTAAGGCTGTTCTTGTGTCATTGGCAAAGTGATATTTGGAAGCCCATTGAGGGCTATGGTGGAAAAGGAAATATCTTCTGTTCAAAACTGGAAAGAAGCTTTCTGAGAAACTGCTCTGTGTTCTGTTAATTCATCTCACAGAGTTACATCTTTCCCTTCAAGAAGCCTTTCGCTAAGGCTGTTCTTGTGGAATTGGCAAAGTGGTATTTGGAAGCCCATGGAGGGCTACGGTGAAAAAGGAAATATCTTCCGTTCAAAACTGGAAAGAAGCTTTCTGAGAAACTGCTCTGTGTTTTCTAAATTCATCTGTCAGAGTTACATCTTTCCCTCCAAGAAGCCTTTCGCTAAGGCTGTTTTTTTGGAATTGGCAAAGTGATATTTGGAAGCCCATAGAGGGCTATCGTGAAAAAGGAAATATCTTCTGTTCAAAACTGGAAAGAAGCTTTCTGAGAAACTGCTCTGTGTTCTGTTAATTCATCTCACAGAGTTACATCTTTCCCGTCAAGAAGCCTTTCGCTAAGGCTGTTCTTGTGGAATTGGCAAAGTGATATTTGGAACCCCATAGAGGGCTATGGTGAAATAGGAAATATCTTCCGTTCAAAACTGGAAAGAAGCTTTCTGAGAAACTGCTCTGTGTTCTGTTAATTCATCTCACAGAGTTACATCTTTCCCTTCAAGAAGCCTTTCGCTAAGGCTGTTCTTCTGGAATTGGCAAAGTGGTATTCGGAAGCCCAAAGAGGGCTATGGTGAAAAAGGAAATATCTTCCGTTGAATACTGGAAAGAAGCTTTCTGAGAAACTGCTCTGTGTTCTGTTAATTCATCTCACAGACTTACATCTTTCCCTTCAAGAAGCCTTTCGCTAAGGCTGTTCTTGTGGAATTGGCAAAGTGATATTTGGAAGCCCTAGTGGGCTATGGTGAAAAAGGAAATATCTTCCGTTCAAAACTGGAAAGAAGCTTTCTGAGAAACTGCTCTGTGCTCTGTTAATTCATCTCACAGAGTTACATATTTCCCTTCAGGAAGCCTTTCGATTAGGCTGTTCTGGTGGAATTTGCAAAGTCATATTTGGTTGCCCATAGTGGGCTATGGTTAAAAAGGAAATAACTTCCGTTCAAAACAGGAAAGAAGCTTTCTGAGAAACTGCTCTGTGTTCCGTTAACTCATCTCACAGAGTTACATCTTTCCCTTCAAGAAGCCTTTCGCTAAGGCTGTTCTTGTGGAATTGGCAAAATGATATCTGGAAGCCCTTAGAGGGGTATGGTGAAAAAGGAAATATCTTCCGTTCAAAACTGGAAACAAGCTTTCTGAGAAACTGCTTTGTGTTCTCTTAATTCATCTCACAGAGTTAGATCTTTCGCTTCAAGAAGACTTTAGCTAAGGCTGTTCTTGTGGAATTGACAAAGTGGTATTTGGAAGCCCATTAATGGCTACGCTGAAAAAGGAAATATCTTGCGTTCAATACTGGAAAGAAGCTTTCTGAGAAACTGCTCTGTGTTCTGTTAATTCATCTCACAGAGTTACATCTTTCCCTTCAAGAAGCCTTTCGCTAAGGCTGTTCTTGTGGAGTTGGCAAAGTGATATTTGGAAGCCCATAGACGGCTACGGTGAAAAAGGAAATATCTTCCGTTCGAAACTGGAAAGAAGCTTTCTGAGAAACTGCTCTGTGTTCCGTTAACTCATCTCACAGAGTTACATCTTTCCCTTCAAGAAGCCTTTCGCTAAGGCTGTTCTTGTGGAATTGGCAAAGTGATATTTGGAAGCCCATAGAGGGCTATGGTGGAAAAGGAAATATCTTCCGTTCAAAACTGGAAAGAAGCTTTCTGAGAAACTGCTCTGTGTTCTGTTAATTCATCTCACAGAATTACATCTTTCCCTTCATGAAGCCTTTCGCTAAGGCTGTTCTTGTGGAGTTGGCAAAGGGATATTTAGAACCCCATAGAGGGCAATGGTGAAAAAGGAAATATCTTCCGTTCAAAACTGGAAAGAAGCTTTCTGAGAAACTGCTCTGTGTTCTGTTAATTCATCTCACAGAGTTACATCTTTGCCTTCAAGAAGCCTTTCGCTAAGGCTGTTCTTGTGGAATTTGCAAAGTGATATTGGGAAGGAAATAGAGGGCTACGGTGAAAAAGGAAATATCTTCCGTTCAATACTGGAAAGAAGCTTTCTGAGAAACTGCTCTGTGTTCTGTTAATTCATCTCACAGAGTTACATCTTTCCCTTCAAGAAGCCTTTCGCTAAGGCTGTTCTTGTGGAATTTGCAAAGGGATATTTGGAAGCCCCTAGAGGGCTATTGTGAAAAAGGAAATATCTTCGGTTCAAAACTGGAAAGAAGCTTTCTGAGAAACTGCTCTGTGTTCTGTTAATTCATCTCACAGAGTTACATCTTTGCCTTCAAGAAGCCTTTCGCTAAGGCTGTTCTTGTGGAATTTGCAAAGTGATATTTGGAAGGAAATAGAGGGCTACGGTGAAAAAGGAAATATCTTCCGTTCAATACTGGAAAGAAGCTTTCTGAGAAACTGCTCTGTGTTCTGTTAATTCATCTCACAGAGTTACATCTTTCCCTTCAAGAAGCCTTTCGCTAAGGCTGTTCTTGTGGAATTGGCAAAGGGATATTTGGAAGCCCCTAGAGGGCTATTGTGAAAAAGGAAATATCTTCGGTTCAAAACTGGAAAGAAGCTTTCTGAGAAACTGCTCTGTGTTCTGTTAATTCATCTCACCGAGTTACATCTTTCCCTTCAAGAAGCCCTTCGCTAAGGCTGTTCCTGTGGAATTTGCAAAATGATATTTGGAAGCCCATGGAGGGCTACGGTGAAAAAGGAAATATCTTCCGTTCAATACAGGAAAGAAGCTATCTGAGAAACTGCTCTGTGTTCTGTTAATTCATCTCACAGAGTTACATCTTTCCCTTCAAGAAGCCTTTCGCTAAGGCTGTTCTTGTGGAATTGGCAAAGGGATATTTGGAAGTCCATGGAGGGCTACTGTGAAAAAGGAAATATCTTGCGTTCAATACTGGAAAGAAGCTTTCTGAGAATCTGCTCTGTGTTCCGTTAATTCATCTCACAGAGTTACATCTTTCCCTTCAAGAAGCCTTTCGCTAAGGCTGTTCTTGTGGAATTGGCAAAGTGATATTTGGAAGCCCTTAGAGGGCTATTGTGAAAAAGGAAATATCTTCCGTTCAAAACTGGATAGAAGCTTTCTGAGAAACTGCTCTGTGTTCTGTTAATTCATCTCACAGAGCTACATCTTTGCCTTCAAGAAGCCTTTCGCTAAGGCTGTTCTTGTGGAATTGGCAAAGTGATATTTGGAAGGCCATAGAGGGCTACGGTGAAAAAGGAAATATCTTCCGTTCAAAACAGGAAAGAAGCTTTCTGGGAAACTGCTCTGTGTTCCGTTAACTCATCTCACAGAGTTACATCTTTCCCTTCAAGAAGACTTTCGCTAAGGCTGTTCTTGTGGAATTGGCAAAATGATATCTGGAAGCCCTTAGAGGGGTATGGTGAAAAAGGAAATATCTTCCGTTCAAAACTGGAAACAAGCTTTCTGAGAAACTGCTTTGTGTTCTCTTAATTCATCTCACAGAGTTACATCTTTCGCTTCAAGAAGACTTTCGCTAAGGCTGTTCTTGTGGAATTGACAAAGTGGTATTTGGAAGCCCATTAATGGCTACGCTGAAAAAGGAAATATCTTGCGTTCAATACTGGAAATAAGCTTTCTGAGAAACTGCTCTGTGTTCTGATAATTCATCTCACAGAGTTACATCTTTCCCTTCAAGAAGCCTTTCGCTAAAGCTGTTCTTGTGGAATTGGCAAAGTGATATTCGGAAGCCCATAGAGGGCTATGGTGAAACACGAAATATCTTCCGTTCAAAACTGGAAAGAAGCTTTCTGAGAAACTGCTCTGTGTTCTGTTAATTCATCTCACAGAGTTACATCTTTCCCTTCAAGAAGCTGTTCGCTAAGGCTGTTCTTGTGGAATTGGCAAAGTGATATTTGGAAGCCCATAGAGGGCTATGGTGAAAAAGGAAATATCTTCCGTTTAAAACTGGAAAGAAGCTTTCTGAGAAACTGCTCTGTGTTCTGCTAATTCATCTCAAAGAGTTACATCTTTCCCTTCAAGAAGCCTATCGCTAAGGCTGTTCTTGTGGAGTTGGCAAGGTGATATTTGGAAGCCCATAGAGGGCTATGGTGAAAAAGGAAATATCTTCCGTTCAATACTGGAAAGAAGCTTTCTGAGAAACTGCTCTGTGTTCTCTTAATTCATCTCAAAGAGTTACATCTTTCCCTTCAAGAAGCCTATCGCTAAGGCTGTTCTTGTGGAGTTGGCAAGGTGATATTTGGAAGCCCATAGAGGGCTATGGTGAAACACGAAATATCTTCCGTTCAAAACTGGAAAGAAGCTTTCTGAAAAACTGCTCTGTGTTCTGTTAATTCATCTCACAGAGTTACATCTTTCCCTTCAAGAAGCCTTTGGCTAAGGCTGTTCTTGTGGAATTGGCAAAGGGATATTTGGAAGTCCATGGAGGGCTACTGTGAAAAAGGAACTATCTTGCGTTCAATAGTGGAAAGAAGCTTTCTGAGATACTGCTCTGTGTTCTGTTAATTCATCTCACAGAGTTACATCTTTCCCTTCAAGAAGCCTTTCGCTAAGGCTGTTCTTGTGGAATTGGCAAAGGGATATTTGGAAGCCCATAGAGGGCTATGGTGAAAAAGGAAGTATCTTCCGTTCAAAACTGGAAAGAAGCTTTCTGAAAAACTGCTCTGTGTTCTGTTAATTCATCTCACATAGTTACATCTTTCCCTTCAAGAAGCCTTTCGCTAAGGCTGTTCTTGTGCAATTGGCAAAGTGATATTTGGAAGCCCATAGAGGGCTATGGTGAAAAAGGAATTATCTTCCGTTCAAAACTGGAAAGAAGCTTTCTGAGAAACTGCTATGTGTTCTGTTAATTCATCTCACAGAGTTACATCTTTCCCTTCAAGAAGCCTTTCGCTAAGGCTGTTCTTGTGGAATTGGCAAAGGGATATTTGGAAGCCCTTAGAGGGCTATGGTGAAAAAGGAAATACCTTAAGTTCAAAACTGGAAAGAAGCTTTCTGAGAAACTGCTCGGTGTTCTGTGAATTTATCTCACAGCGTTACATCTTTCCCTTCAGGAAGCCTTTCGCTAAGGCTGTTCTTGTGGAATTGGCAAAGTGATATTTGGAAGCCCATATAGGGCTATGGTGAAAAAAGAAATATCTTTCGTTCAAAACTGGAAAGAAGCTTTCTGAGAAACTGCTCTGTGTTCTGTTAATTCATCTCACAGAGTTACATCTTTCCCTTCAATAATGCTTTCACTAAGGCTGTTCTTGTGGAATTGGCAAAGTGATATTTGGAAGCCATAGAGGGCTGTGGTGAAAAAGGAAATATCTTCCGTTCAAAACTGGAAAGAAGCTTTCTGAGAAACTGCTCCGTGTTCTGTTAATTCATCTCACAGAATTACATCTTTCCCTTCCAGAAGCCTTTCGCTAAGGCTGTTCTTGTGCAATTGGCAAAGTGATATTTGAAAGCCCATAGAGGGCTATGGTGAAAAAGGAAATATCTTCTGTTCAAAACTGGAAAGAAGCTTTCTGAGAAACTGCTCTGTGTTATGTGAATTCATCTCAGAGAGTTACATCTTTCCCTTCAGGAAGCCTTTCTCTAAGGCTGTTCTTGTGGAATTGGCAAAGTGATATTTCGAAGCCCATATAGGGCTATGGTGAAAAAAGAAATATCTTTCGTTCAAAACTGGAAAGAAGCTTTCTGAGAAACTGCTCTGTGTTCTGTTAATTCATCTCACAGAGTTACATCTTTCCCTACAATAATGCTTTCACTAAGGCTGTTCTTGTGGAATTGGCAAAGTGATATTTGGAAGCCATAGAGGGCTATGGTGAAAAAGGAAGTATCTTCCGTTCAAAAATGGAATTAAGCTTTCTGAGAAACTGCTCTGTGTTCCGTTAATTCATCTCACAGAGTTACATCGTTCCCTTCAAGAAGCCTTTCGCTAATGCTGTTCTTGTGGAATTGGCAAAGTGATATTTGGAACCCATTAGATGTCTATGGCGGAAAAGGAAATATCTTCCGTTCAAAACTGGAAAGAAACTTTCTGAGAAACTGCTCTGTGTTCTGTTAAATCATCTCACAGAGTTACATCTTTCCCTTCAAGAAGACTTTCGCTAAGGCTGTTCTTGTGGAATAGGCAAAGTGATATTTGGAAGCCCTTAGAGGGCTATGGTGAAAAAGGAAATATCTTCGGTTCAAAACTGGAAAGAAGCTTTCTGAGAAACTGCTCTGTGTTCTGTTAATTCATCTCACAAAGTTACATCTTTCCATTCAAGAAGCCTTTCGCTAAGGCTGTTCTTGTGGAATTGGCAAAGGGATATTTGGAAGCCCTTAGAGGGCTATGGTGAAAAAGGAAATACCTTAAGTTCAAAACTGGAAAGAAGCTTTCTGAGAAACTGCTCTGTGTTCTGTGAATTTATCTCACAGAGTTACATCTTTCCCTTCAGGAAGCCTTTTGCTAAGGCTGTTCTTGTGGAATTGGGAAAGTGATATTTGGAAGCCCATATAGGGCTATGGTGAAAAAAGAAATATCTTTCGTTCAAAACTGGAAAGAAGTTTTCTGAGAAACTGCTCTGTGTTCTGTTAATTCATCTCACAGAGTTACATGTTTCCCTTCAATAATGCTTTCACTAAGGCTGTTCTTGTGGAATTGGCAAAGTGATATTTGGAAGCCATAGAGGGCTATGGTGAAAAAGGAAATATCTTCCGTTCAAAACTGGAAAGAAGCTTTCTGAGAAACTGCTCCGTGTTCTGTTAATTCACCTCACAGAATTACATCTTTCCCTTCCAGAAGCCTTTCGCTAAGGCTGTTCTTGTGCAATTGGCAAAGTGATATTTGGAAGCCCATAGAGGGCTATGGTGAAAAAGGAAATAACTTCTGTTCAAAACTGGAAAGAAGCTTTCAGAGAAACTGCTGTGTGTTCTGTTAATTCATCTCACGGAGTTACATCTTTCCCTTCAAGAATGCTTTCACTAAGGCTGTTCTTGTGGAATTGGCAAAGTGATATTTGGAAGCCCATAGAGGGCTATGGTAAAAAAGGAAATATCTTCGGTTCAAAACTGGAAAGAAGCTTTCTGAGAAACTGCTCTGTGTTCCGTTAATTCATCTCACAGAGTTACATCGTTCCCTTCAAGAAGACTTTCGTTATGGCTGTTCTTGTGGAATTGGCAAAGTGATATTTGGAACCCATTAGAGGGCTATGGTGAAAAAGGAAATATCTTCCGTTCAAAACTGGAAAGAAGCTTTCTGAGAAACTGCTCTGTGTTCTGTTAATTCATCTCACAGAGTTACATCTTTCCCTTCAAGAAGCCTTTCGCTAAGGCTGTTCTTGTGGAATAGGCAAAGTGATATTTGGAAGCCCATAGAGGGCTATGGTGAAAAAGGAAATATCTTCCGTTCAAAACTGGAAAGAAGCTTTCTGAGAAACTGCTCTGTGTTCTGTTAATTCATCTCACAGAGTTACATGTTTCCCTTCAATAATACTTTCACTAAGGCTGTTCTTGTGGAATTGGCAAAGTGATATTTGGAAGCCATAGAGGGCTATGGTGAAAAAGGAAATATCTTCCGTTCAAAACTGGAAAGAAGCTTTCTGAGAAACTGCTCCGTGTTCTGTTAATTCACCTCACAGAATTACATCTTTCCCTTCCAGAAGCCTTTCGCTAAGGCTGTTCTTGTGCAATTGGCAAAGTGATATTTGGAAGCCCATAGAGGGCTATGGTGAAAAAGGAAATAACTTCTGTTCAAAACTGGAAAGAAGCTTTCAGAGAAACTGCTGTGTGTTCTGTTAATTCATCTCACAGAGTTACATCTTTCCCTTCAAGAATGCTTTCACTAAGGCTGTTCTTGTGGAATTGGCAAAGTGATATTTGGAAGCCCGTAGAGGGCTATGGTAAAAAAGGAAATATCTTCGGTTCAAAACTGGAAAGAAGCTTTCTGAGAAACTGCTCTGTGTTCCGTTAATTCATCTCACAGAGTTACATCGTTCCCTTCAAGAAGACTTTCGCTATGGCTGTTCTTGTGGAATTGGCAAAGTGATATTTGGAAGCCCATACAGGGCTATGGTGAAAAAGGAAATATCTTCGGTTCAAAACTGGAAAGAAGCTTTCTGAGAAACTGCTCTGTGTTCCGTTAATTCATCTCACAGAGTTACATCGTTCCCTTCAATAAGCCTTTCTCTAAGGCTGTTCTTGTGGAATAGGCAAAGTGATATTTGGAAGCCCATTGAGGGCTATGGTTAAAAAGGAAATATCTTCCGTTCAAAACAGGAAAGAAGCTTTCTGAGAAACTGCTCTGTGTTCCGTTAACTCATCTCACGGAGTTACATCTTTCCCTTCAAGAAGCCTTTCGCTAAGGCTGTTCTTGTGTAATTGGCAAAGTGATATTTGGAAGCCCATTGAGGGCTATGATGGAAAAGGAAATATCTTCTGTTCAAAACTGGAAAGAAGCTTTCTGAGAAACTGCTCTGTGTTCTGTAAATTCATCTCACAGAGTTACATCTTTCCCTTCAAGAATCCTTTCGCTAAGGCTGTTCTTGTGGAATTGGCAAAGTGGTATTTGGAAGCCCATGGAGGGCTACGGTGAAAAAGGAAATACCTTCCGTTCAAAACTGGAAAGAAGCTTTCTGAGAAACTGCTCTGTGTTTTATAAATTCATCTGTCAGAGTTACATCTTTCCCTTCAAGAAGCCTTTCGCTAAGGCTGTTCTTGTGGAATTGTCAAAGTGATATTTGGAAGCCCATAGAGGGCTATCGTGAAAAAGGAAATATCTTCTGTTCAAAACTGGAAAGAAGCTTTCTGAGAAACTGCTCTGTGTTCTGTTAATTCATCTCACAGAGTTACATCTTTCCCTTCAAGAAGCCTTTCGCTAAGGCTGTTCTTGTGGAATTGGCAAAGTGATATTTGGAACCCCATAGAGGGCTATGGTGAAATAGGAAATATCTTCCGTTCAAAACTGGAAAGAAGCTTTCTGAGAAACTGCTCTGTGTTCTGTTAATTCATCTCACAGAGTTACATCTTTCCCTTCAAGAAGCCTTTCGCTAAGGCTGTTCTTCTGGAATTGGCAAAGTGGTATTCGAAAGCCCAAAGAGGGCTATGGTGAAAAAGGAAATATCTTCCGTTCAAAACTGGAAAGAAGCTTTCTAAGAATCTGCTCTGTGTTCCGTTAATTCATCTCACAGAGTTACATCTTTCCCTTCAAGAAGCCTTTCGCTAAGGCTGTTCTTTTGGAATTGGCAAAGTGATATTTGGAAGCCCTTAGAGGGCTATTGTGAAAAAGGAAATATCTTCCATTCAAAAGTGGAAAGAAGATTTCTGAGAAACTGCTCTGTGTTCTGTTAATTCATCTCACAGAGTTATATCTTTCCTTTCAAGAAGCCTTTCGCTAAGGCAGTTCTTGTGGAATTGGCAAAGGGATATTTGGAAGCCCATAGAGGGCTACGGTGAAAAAGGAAATATCTTCCGTTCAAAACTGGAAAGAAGCTTTCTGAGAAACTGCTCTGTGTTCTGTTAATTCATCTCACAGAGCTACATCTTTGCCTTCAAGAAGCCTTTCGCTAAGGCTGTTCTTGTGGAATTGGCAAAGTGATATTTGGAAGGCCATAGAGGGCTACGGTGAAAAAGGAAATATCTTCCGTTGAATACTGGAAAGAAGCTTTCTGAGAAACTGCTCTGTGTTCTGTTAATTCATCTCACAGACTTACATCTTTCCCTTCAAGAAGCCTTTGGCTAAGGCTGTTCTTGTGGAATTGGCAAAGTGATATTTGGAAGCCCTAGTTGGCTATGGTGAAAAAGGAAATATCTTCCGTTCAAAACTGGAAAGAAGCTTTCTGAGAAACTGCTCTGTGCTCTGTTAATTCATCTCACAGAGTTACATATTTCCCTTCAAGAAGCCTTTGGATTAGGCTGTTCTGGTGGAATTTGAAAAGTCATATTTGGTTGCCCATAGAGGGCTATGGTTAAAAAGGAAATATCTTCCGTTCAAAACAGGAAAGAAGCTTTCTGAGAAACTGCTCTGTGTTCCGTTAACTCATCTCACAGAGTTACATCTTTCCCTTCAAGAAGCCTTTCGCTAAGGCTGTTCTTGTGGAATTGGCAAAATGATATCTGGAAGCCCTTAGAGGGGTATGGTGAAAAAGGAAATATCTTCCGTTCAAAACTGGAAACAAGCTTTCTGAGAAACTGCTTTGTGTTCTCTTAATTCATCTCACAGGGTTACATCTTTCGCTTCAAGAAGACTTTCGCTAAGGCTGTTCTTGTGGAATTGACAAAGTGGTATTTGGAAGCCCATTAATGGCTACGCTGAAAAAGGAAACATCTTGCGTTCAATACTGGAAATAAGCTTTCTGAGAAACTGCTCCGTGTTCTGATAATTCATCTCACAGAGTTACATCTTTCCCTTCAAGAAGCCTTTCGCTAAGGCTGTTCTTGTGGAATTGGCAAAGTGATATTTGAAGCCCATAGAGGGCTATGGTGAAACACGAAATATCTTAGGTTCAAAACTGGAAAGAAGCTTTCTGAGAAACTGCTCTGTGTTCTGTTAATTCATCTCACAGAGTTACATCTTTCCCTTCAAGAAGCCGTTCGCTAAGGCTGTTCTTGTGGAATTGGAAAAGGGATATTTGGAAGCCCATTAATGGCTACGCTGAAAAAGGAAATATCTTGCGTTCAATACTGGAAATAAGCTTTCTGAGAAACTGGTCTGTGTTCTGATAATTCATCTCACAGAGTTACATCTTTCCCTTCAAGAAGCCTATCGCTAAGGCTGTTCTTGTGGAATTGGCAAAGTGATATTTGGAAGGAAATAGAGGGCTACGGTGAAAAAGGAAATATCTTCCGTTCAATACTGGAAAGAAGCTTTCTGAAAAACTGCTCTGTGTTCTGTTAATTCATCTCACAGAGTTACATCTTTCCCTTCAAGAAGCCTTTGGCTAAGGCTGTTCTTGTGGAATTGGCAAAGGGATATTTGGAAGTCCATGGAGGGCTACTGTGAAAAAGGAACTATCTTGCGTTCAATAGTGGAAAGAAGCTTTCTGAGATACTGCTCTGTGTTCTGTTAATTCATCTCACAGAGTTACATCTTTCCCTTCAAGAAGCCTTTCGCTAAGGCTGTTCTTGTGGAATTGGCAAAGGGATATTTGGAAGCCCATAGAGGGCTATGGTGAAAAAGGAAGTATCTTCCGTTCAAAACTGGAAAGAAGCTTTCTGAAAAACTGCTCTGTGTTCTGTTAATTCATCTCACATAGTTACATCTTTCCCTTCAAGAAGCCTTTCGCTAAGGCTGTTCTTATGGAATTGGCAAAGGGATATTTGGAAGCCCATAGAGGGCAATGGTGAAAAAGGAATTATCTTCCGTTCAAAACTGGAAAGAAGCTTTCTGAGAAACTGCTCTGTGTTCTGTTAATTCATCTCACAGAGTTACATCTTTCCCTTCAAGAAGCCTTTCGATTAGTCTGTTCTTGTGGAATTGGCAAAGGGATATTTGGAAGCCCATAGAGGGCTATCTTGAAAAAGGAAGTATCTTCCGTTCAAAACTGGAAAGAAGCTTTCTGAGAAACTGCTCTGTGTTCTGTTAATTCATCTCACAGAGTTACATCTATCCCTTCAAGATGCCTTTCGCTAAGGCTGTTCTTGTGGAGTTGGCAAAGTGATATTTGGAAGCCCATAGAGGGCTATGGTGAAAAAGGAAATATCTTCCGTTCAAAACTGGAAAGAAGCTTTCTGAGAAACTGCTCTGTGTTCTGTTAATTCATCTCACAGAGTTACATATTTCCCTTCAAGAAGCCTTTCGATTAGGCTGTTCTGGTGGAATTTGCAAAGTCATATTTGGTTGCCCATAGAGGGCTATGGTGAAAAAGGAAATATCTTCCGTTCAAAACAGCAAAGAAGCTTTCTGAGAAACTGCTCTGTGTTCTGTTAATTCATCTCACAGAGTTACATCTTTCCCTTCAAGAAGCCTTTCGCTAAGGCTGTTCTTGTGTAATTGGCAAAGTGATATTTGGAAGCCCATTGAGGGCTATGGTGGAAAAGGAAATATCTTCTGTTCAAAACTGGAAAGAAGCTTTCTGAGAAACTGCTCTGTGTTCTGTTAATTCATCTCACAGAGTTACATCTTTCCCTTCAAGAAGACTTTCGCTAAGGCTGTTCTTGTGGAATTGGCAAAGTGGTATTTGGAAGCCCATGAAGGGCTACGGTGAAAAAGGAAATATCTTCCGTTCAAAACTGGAAAGAAGCTTTCTGAGAAACTGCTCTGTGTTTTGTAAATTCATCTGTCAGAGTTACATCTTTCCCTCCAAGAAGCCTTTCGCTAAGGCTGTTCTTGTGGAATTGGCAAAGTGATATTTGGAAGCCCATAGAGGGCTATCGTGAAAAAGGAAATATCTTCTGTTCAAAACTGGAAAGAAGCTTTCTGAGAAACTGCTCTGTGTTCTGTTAATTCATCTCACAGAGTTACATCTTTCCCTTCAAGAAGCCTTTCGCTAAGGCTGTTCTTGTGGAATTGGCAAAGTGATATTTGAAACCCCATAGAGGGCTATGGTGAAATAGGAAATATCTTCCGTTCAAAACTGGAAAGAAGCTTTCTGAGAAACTGCTCTGTGTTCTGTTAATTCATCTCACAGAGTTACATCTTTCCCTTCAAGAAGCCTTTCGCTAAGGCTGTTCTTCTGGAATTGGCAAAGTGGTATTCGGAAGCCCAAAGAGGGCTATGGTGAAAAAGGAAATATCTTCCGTTGAATACTGGAAAGAAGCTTTCTGAGAAACTGCTCTGTGTTCTGTTAATTCATCTCACAGACTTACATCTTTCCCTTCAAGAAGCCTTTCGCTAAGGCTGTTCTTGTGGAATTGGCAAAGTGATATTTGGAAGCCCTAGTGGGCTATGGTGAAAAAGGAAATATCTTCCGTTCAAAACTGGAAAGAAGCTTTCTGAGAAACTGCTCTGTGCTCTGTTAATTCATCTCACAGAGTTTCATATTTCCCTTCAGGAAGCCTTTCGATTAGGCTGTTCTGGTGGAATTTGCAAAGTCATATTTGGTTGCCCTTAGTGGGCTATGGTTAAAAAGGAAATATCTTCCGTTCAAAACAGGAAAGAAGCTTTCTGAGAAACTGCTCTGTGTTCCGTTAACTCATCTCACAGAGTTACATCTTTCCCTTCAAGAAGCCTTTCGCTAAGGCTGTTCTTGTGGAATTGGCAAAATGATATCTGGAAGCCCTTAGAGGGGTATGGTGAAAAAGGAAATATCTTCCGTTCAAAACTGGAAACAAGCTTTCTGAGAAACTGCTTTGTGTTCTCTTAATTCATCTCACAGAGTTAGATCTTTCGCTTCAAGAAGACTTTAGCTAAGGCTGTTCTTGTGGAATTGACAAAGTGGTATTTGGAAGCCCATTAATGGCTACGCTGAAAAAGGAAATATCTTGCGTTCAATACTGGAAATAAGCTTTCTGAGAAACTGCTCTGTGTTCTGTTAATTCATCTCACAGAGTTACATCTTTCCCTTCAAGAAGTCTTTCGCTAAGGCTGTTCTTGTGGAGTTGGCAAAGTGATATTTGGAAGCCCATAGACGGCTACGGTGAAAAAGGAAATATCTTCCGTTCGAAACTGGAAAGAAGCTTTCTGAGAAACTGCTCTGTGTTCCGTTAACTCATCTCACAGAGTTACATCTTTCCCTTCAAGAAGCCTTTCGCTAAGGCTGTTCTTGTGGAATTGGCAAAGTGATATTTGGAAGCCCATAGAGGGCTATGGTGGAAAAGGAAATATCTTCCGTTCAAAACTGGAAAGAAGCTTTCTGAGAAACTGCTCTGTGTTCTGTTAATTCATCTCACAGAATTACATCTTTCCCTTCATGAAGCCTTTCGCTAAGGCTGTTCTTGTGGAGTTGGCAAAGGGATATTTGGAACCCCATAGAGGGCAATGGTGAAAAAGGAAATATCTTCCGTTCAAAACTGGAAAGAAGCTTTCTGAGAAACTGCTCTGTGTTCTGTTAATTCATCTCACAGAGTTACAACTTTGCCTTCAAGAAGCCTTTCGCTAAGGCTGTTCTTGTGGAATTGGCAAAGTGATATTTGGAAGGAAATAGAGGGCTACGGTGAAAAAGGAAATATCTTCCGTTCAATACTGGAAAGAAGCTTTCTGAGAAACTGCTCTGTGTTCTGTTAATTCATCTCACAGAGTTACATCTTTCCCTTCAAGAAGCCTTTCGCTAAGGCTGTTCTTGTGGAATTGGCAAAGGGATATTTGGAAGCCCCTAGAGGGCTATTGTGAAAAAGGAAATATCTTCGGTTCAAAACTGGAAAGAAGCTTTCTGAGAAACTGCTCTGTGTTCTGTTAATTCATCTCACCGAGTTACATCTTTCCCTTCAAGAAGCCTTTCGCTAAGGCTGTTCCTGTGGAATTGGCAAAATGATATTTGGAAGCCCATGGAGGGATACGGTGAAAAAGGAAATATCTTCCGTTCAATACAGGAAAGAAGCTATCTGAGAAACTGCTCTGTGTTCTGTTAATTCATCTCACAGAGTTACATCTTTCCCTTCAAGAAGCCTTTCGCTAAGGCTGTTCTTGTGGAATTGGCAAAGGGGTATTTGGAAGCCCATAGAGTGCTATGGTGAAAAATGAAATATCTTCCGTTCAAAACTGGAAAGAAGCTTTCTGAGAAACAGCTCTGTGTTCTGTTAGTTCATCTCATAGAGTTACATCTTTCCCTTCAAGAAGCCTTTCGCTAAGGCTGTTCTTGTGGCATTGGCAAAGGGATATTTGGAAGCCCATAGAGGGCTATGGTGAAAAAGGAAATATCTTCCCTTCAAAACTGGAAAGAAGCTTTCTGAGAAACTGCTCTGTGTTCTGTTAATTCATCTCACAGAGTTACATCTTTCCCTTCAAGAAGCCTTTTGCTACGTCTTTTCTTGTGGAATTGGCAAAGGGATATTTGGAAGTCCATGGAGGGCTACTGTGAAAAAGGAAATATCTTGCGTTCAATACTGGAAAGAAGCTTTCTGAGAAACTGCTCTGTGTTCTGTTAATTCATCTCACAGAGTTACATCTTTCCCTTCAAGAAGCCTTTCGCTAAGGCTGTTCTTGTGGAATTGGCAAAGTGATCTTTGGAAGCCCATAGAGGGCTATGGTGAAAAAGGAAGTATCTTCCGTTCAAAACTGGAAAGAAGCATTCTGAGAAAGTGCTCTGTGTTCTGTTAATTCATCTCACAGAGTTACATCTTTCCCTTCAAGAAGCCTCTCGCTAAGGCTGTTCTTGTGGAATTGGAAAAGGGATATTTGGAAGCCCATAGAGGGCTACGGTGAAAAAGGAAGTATCTTCCGTTAAAACTGGAAAGAAGCTTTCTGAGAAACTGCTCTGTGTTCTGTTAATTCATCTCACAGAGTTACATCTTTCCCTTCAAGAAGCCTTTCGCTAAGGCTGTTCTTGTGGAATTCGCAAAGGGATATTTGGAAGCCCATAGAGGGCAATGGTGAAAAAGGAAGTATCTTCCGTTCAAAACTGGAAAGAAGCTTTCTGAGAAACTGCTCTGTGTTCTGTTAATTCATCTCCCAGAGTTACATCTTTCCCTTCAAGAAGCCTTTCGATTAGGCTGTTCTTGCGGAATTTGCAAAGTGATATTTGGATGCCCATAGAGGGCTATGGTGAAAAAGGAAATATCTTCTGTTCAATACCGGAAAGAAGCTTTCTGAGAAACTGCTCTGTGTTCCGTTAATTCATCTCACAGACTTACATCTTTCCCTTCAAGAAGCCTTTCGCTAAGGCTGTTCTTGTGGAATTGGCAAAATGATATCTGGAAGCCCTTAGAGGGGTATGGTGAAAAAGGAAATATCTTCCGTTCAAAACTGGAAACAAGCTTTCTGAGAAACTGCTTTGTGTTCTCTTAATTCATCTCACAGAGTTACATCTTTCGCTTCAAGAAGACTTTAGCTAAGGCTGTTCTTGTGGAATTGACAAAGTGGTATTTGGAAGCCCATTAATGGCTACGCTGAAAAAGGAAATATCTTGCGTTCAATACTGGAAAGAAGCTTTCTGAGAAACTGCTCTGTGTTCTGTTAATTCATCTCACAGAGTTACATCTTTCCCTTCAAGAAGCCTTTCGCTAAGGCTGTTCTTGTGGAGTTGGCAAAGTGATATTTGGAAGCCCATAGACGGCTACGGTGAAAAAGGAAATATCTTCCGTTCAAAACTGGAAAGAAGCTTTCTGAGAAACTGCTCTGTGTTCCGTTAACTCATCTCACAGAGTTACATCTTTCCCTTCAAGAAGCCTTTCGCTAAGGCTGTTCTTGTGGAATTGGCAAAGTGATATTTGGAAGCCCATAGAGGGCTATGGTGGAAAAGGAAATATCTTCCGTTCAAAACTGGAAAGAAGCTTTCTGAGAAACTGCTCTGTGTTCTGTTAATTCATCTCACCGAGTTACATCTTTCCCTTCAAGAAGCCTTTCGCTAAGGCTGTTCCTGTGGAATTGGCAAAATGATATTTGGAAGCCCATGGAGGGATACGGTGAAAAAGGAAATATCTTCCGTTCAATACAGGAAAGAAGCTATCTGAGAAACTGCTCTGTGTTCTGTTAATTCATCTCACAGAGTTACATCTTTCCCTTCAAGAAGCCTTTCGCTAAGGCTGTTCTTGTGGAATTGGCAAAGGGGTATTTGGAAGCCCATAGAGTGCTATGGTGAAAAATGAAATATCTTCCGTTCAAAACTGGAAAGAAGCTTTCTGAGAAACAGCTCTGTGTTCTGTTAGTTCATCTCATAGAGTTACATCTTTCCCTTCAAGAAGCCTTTCGCTAAGGCTGTTCTTGTGGCATTGGCAAAGGGATATTTGGAAGCCCATAGAGGGCTATGGTGAAAAAGGAAATATCTTCCGTTCAAAACTGGAAAGAAGCTTTCTGAGAAACTGCTCTGTGTTCTGTTAATTCATCTCACAGAGTTACATCTTTCCCTTCAAGAAGCCTTTTGCTACGTCTGTTCTTGTAGAATTGGCAAAGGGATATTTGGAAGTCCATGGAGGGCTACTGTGAAAAAGGAAATATCTTGCGTTCAATACTGGAAAGAAGCTCTCTGAGAAACTGCTCTGTGTTCTGTTAATTCATCTCACAGAGTTACATCTTTCCCTTCAAGAAGCCTTTCGCTAAGGCTGTTCTTGTGGAATTGGCAAAGTGATCTTTGGAAGCCCATAGAGGGCTATGGTGAAAAAGGAAGTATCTTCCGTTCAAAACTGGAAAGAAGCATTCTGAGAAAGTGCTCTGTGTTCTGTTAATTCATCTCACAGAGTTACATCTTTCCCTTCAAGAAGCCTCTCGCTAAGGCTGTTCTTGTGGAATTGGAAAAGGGATATTTGGAAGCCCATAGAGGGCTACGGTGAAAAAGGAAGTATCTTCCGTTAAAACTGGAAAGAAGCTTTCTGAGAAACTGCTCTGTGTTCTGTTAATTCATCTCACAGAGTTACATCTTTCCCTTCAAGAAGCCTTTCGCTAAGGCTGTTCTTGTGGAATTCGCAAAGGGATATTTGGAAGCCCATAGAGGGCAATGGTGAAAAAGGAAGTATCTTCCGTTCAAAACTGGAAAGAAGCTTTCTGAGAAACTGCTCTGTGTTCTGTTAATTCATCTCCCAGAGTTACATCTTTCCCTTCAAGAAGCCTTTCGATTAGGCTGTTCTTGCGGAATTTGCAAAGTGATATTTGGATGCCCATAGAGGGCTATGGTGAAAAAGGAAATATCTTCTGTTCAATACCGGAAAGAAGCTTTCTGAGAAACTGCTCTGTGTTCCGTTAATTCATCTCACAGACTTACATCTTTCCCTTCAAGAAGCCTTTCGCTAAGGCTGTTCTTGTGGAATTGGCAAAATGATATCTGGAAGCCCTTAGAGGGGTATGGTGAAAAAGGAAATATCTTCCGTTCAAAACTGGAAACAAGCTTTCTGAGAAACTGCTTTGTGTTCTCTTAATTCATCTCACAGAGTTACATCTTTCGCTTCAAGAAGACTTTAGCTAAGGCTGTTCTTGTGGAATTGACAAAGTGGTATTTGGAAGCCCATTAATGGCTACGCTGAAAAAGGAAATATCTTGCGTTCAATACTGGAAAGAAGCTTTCTGAGAAACTGCTCTGTGTTCTGTTAATTCATCTCACAGAGTTACATCTTTCCCTTCAAGAGGCCTTTCGCTAAGGCTGTTCTTGTGGAGTTGGCAAAGTGATATTTGGAAGCCCATAGACGGCTACGGTGAAAAAGGAAATATCTTCCGTTCGAAACTGGAAAGAAGCTTTCTGAGAAACTGCTCTGTGTTCCGTTAACTCATCTCACAGAGTTACATCTTTCCCTTCAAGAAGCCTTTCGCTAAGGCTGTTCTTGTGGAATTGGCAAAGTGATATTTGGAAGCCCATAGAGGGCTATGGTGGAAAAGGAAATATCTTCCGTTCAAAACTGGAAAGAAGCTTTCTGAGAAACTGCTCTGTGTTCTGTTAATTCATCTCACAGAGTTACATCTTTCCCTTCAAGAAGCCTTTCGCTAAGGCTGTTCTTGTGGAGTTGGCAAAGGGATATTTGGAACCCCATAGAGGGCAAGGGTGAAAAAGGAAATATCTTCCGTTCAAAACTGGAAAGAAGCTTTCTGAGAAACTGCTCTGTGTTCTGTTAATTCATCTCATAGAGTTACATCTTTGCCTTCAAGAAGCCTTTCGCTAAGGCTGTTCTTGTGGAATTGGCAAAGTGATATTTGGAAGGAAATAGAGGGCTACGGTGAAAAAGGAAATATCTTCCGTTCAATACTGGAAAGAAGCTTTCTGAGAAACTGCTCTGTGTTCTGTTAATTCATCTCACAGAGTTACATCTTTCCCTTCAAGAAGCCTTTCGCTAAGGCTGTTCTTGTGGAATTGGCAAAGGGATATTTGGAAGCCCCTAGAGGGCTATTGTGAAAAAGGAAATATCTTCGGTTCAAAACTGGAAAGAAGCTTTCTGAGAAACTGCTCTGTGTTCTGTTAATTCATCTCACCGAGTTACATCTTTCCCTTCAAGAAGCCTTTCGCTAAGGCTGTTCCTGTGGAATTGGCAAAATGATATTTGGAAGCCCATGGAGGGCTACGGTGAAAAAGGAAATATCTTCCGTTCAATACAGCAAAGAAGCAATCTGAGAAACTGCTCTGTGTTCTGTTAATTCATCTCACAGAGTTACATCTTTCCCTTCAAGAAGCCTTTCGCTAAGGCTGTTCTTGTGGAATTGGCAAAGGGATATTTGGAAGCCCATAGAGGGCTATGGTGAAAAAGGAAATATCTTCCGTTCAAAACTGGAAAGAAGCTTTCTGAGAAACTGCTCTGTGTTCTGTTAGTTCATCTCATAGTGTTACATCTTTCCCTTCAAGAAGCCTTTAGCTAAGGCTGTTCTTGTGGCATTGGCAAAGGGATATTTGGAAGCCCATAGAGGGCTATGGTGAAAAAGGAAATATCTTCCGTTCAAAACTGGAAAGAAGCTTTCTGAGAAACTGCTCTGTGTTCTGTTAATTCATCTCACAGAGTTACATCTTTCCCTTCAAGAAGCCTTTTGCTACGTCTGTTCTTGTGGAATTGGCAAAGGGATATTTGGAAGTCCATGGAGGGCTACTGTGAAAAAGGAAATATCTTGCGTTCAATACTGGAAAGAAGCTTTCTGAGAAACTGCTCTGTGTTCTGTTAATTCATCTCACAGAGTTACATCTTTCCCTTCAAGAAGCCTTTCGCTAAGGCTGTTCTTGTGGAATTGGCAAAGTGATCTTTGGAAACCCATAGAGGGCTATGGTGAAAAAGGAAGTATCTTCCGTTCAAAACTGGAAAGAAGCATTCTGAGAAAGTGCTCTGTGTTCTGTTAATTCATCTCACAGAGTTACATCTTTCCCTTCAAGAAGCCTTTCGCTAAGGCTGTTCTTGTGGAATTGGAAAAGGGATATTTGGAAGCCCATAGAGGGCTACGGTGAAAAAGGAAGTATCTTCCGTTAAAACTGGAAAGAAGCTTTCTGAGAAACTGCTCTGTGTTCTGTTAATTCATCTCCCAGAGTTACATCTTTCCCTTCAAGAAGCCTTTCGATTAGGCTGTTCTTGCGGAATTTGCAAAGTGATATTTGGATGCCCATAGAGGGCTATGGTGAAAAAGGAAATATCTTCTCTTCAATACTGGAAAGAAGCTTTCTGAGAAACTGCTCTGTGTTCCGTTAATTCATCTCACAGACTTACATCTTTCCCTTCAAGAAGCCTTTCGCTAAGGCTGTTCTTGTGGAATTGGCAAAATGATATCTGGAAGCCCTTAGAGGGGATGGTGAAAAAGGAAATATCTTCCGTTCAAAACTGGAAGCAAGCTTTCTGAGAAACTGCTTTGTGTTCTCTTAATTCATCTCACAGAGTTACATCTTTCGCTTCAAGAAGACTTTAGCTAAGGCTGTTCTTGTGGAATTGACAAAGTGGTATTTGGAAGCCCATTAATGGCTACGCTGAAAAAGGAAATATCTTGCGTTCAATACTGGAAAGAAGCTTTCTGAGAAACTGCTCTGTGTTCTGTTAATTCATCTCACAGAGTTACATCTTTCCCTTCAAGAAGCCTTTCGCTAAGGCTGTTCTTGTGGAGTTGGCAAAGTGATATTTGGAAGCTCATAGACGGCTACGGTGAAAAAGGAAATATCTTCCGTTCGAAACTGGAAAGAAGCTTTCTGAGAAACTGCTCTGTGTTCCGTTAACTCATCTCACAGAGTTACATCTTTCCCTTCAAGAAGCCTTTCGCTAAGGCTGTTCTTGTGGAATTGGCAAAGTGATATTTGGAAGCCCATAGAGGGCTATGGTGGAAAAGGAAATATCTTCCGTTCAAAACTGGAAAGAAGCTTTCTGAGAAACTGCTCTGTGTTCTGTTAATTCATCTCACAGAGTTACATCTTTCCCTTCATGAAGCCTTTCGCTAAGGCTGTTCTTGTGGAGTTGGCAAAGGGATATTTGGAACCCCATAGAGGGCAATGGTGAAAAAGGAAATATCTTCCGTTCAAAACTGGAAAGAAGCTTTCTGAGAAACTGCTCTGTGTTCTGTTAATTCATCTCACAGAGTTACATCTTTCCCTTCAAGAAGCCTTTTGCTAAGTCTGTTCTTGTGGAATTGGCAAAGGGATATTTGGAAGTCCATGGAGGGCTACTGTGAAAAAGGAAATATCTTGCGTTCAATACTGGAAAGAAGCTTTCTGAGAAACGGCTCTGTGTTTTGTTAATTCATCTCACAGAGTTACATCTTTCCCTTCAAGAAGCCTTTCGCTAAGGCTGTTCTTGTGGAATTGGCAAAGTGATCTTTGGAAGCCCATAGAGGGCTATGGTGAAAAAGGAAGTATCTTCCGTTCAAAACTGGAAAGAAGCATTCTGAGAAAGTGCTCTGTGTTCTGTTAATTCATCTCACAGAGTTACATCTTTCCCTTCAAGAAGCCTTTCGCTAAGGCTGTTCTTGTGGAATTGGAAAAGGGATATTTGGAAGCCAATAGAGGGCTGTCTTGAAAAAGGAAGTATCTTCCGTTAAAACTGGAAAGAAGCTTTCTGAGAAACTGCTCTGTGTTCTGTTAATTCATCTCACAGAGTTACATCTTTCCCTTCAAGAAGCCTTTCGCTAAGGCTGTTCTTGTGGAATTTGCAAAGGGATATTTGGAAGCCCATAGAGGGCAATGGTGAAAAAGGAAGTATCTTCCGTTCAAAATTGGAAAGAAGCTTTCTGAGAAACTGCTCTGTGTTCTGTTAATTCATCTCCCAGAGTTACATCTTTCCCTTCAAGAAGCCTTTCGATTAGGCTGTTCTTGCGGAATTTGCAAAGTGATATTTGGATGCCCATAGGGGGCTATGGTGAAAAAGGAAATATCTTCTGTTCAATACTGGAAAGAAGCTTTCTGAGAAACTGCTCTGTGTTCCGTTAATTCATCTTACAGACTTACATCTTTCCCTTCAAGAAGCCTTTCGCTAAGGCTGTTCTTGTGGAATTGACAAAGTGATATTTGGAAGCCCATTGAGTGCTATGGTGGAAAAGGAATTATCTTCCGTTCAAAACTGGAAAGAAGCTTTCTGAGAAACTGCTCTGTGTTCTGTTAATTCATCTCACAGAGTTACATCTTTCCCTTCAAGAAGCCTGTCGCTAAGGCTGTTCTTGTGGAATTGGCAAAGGGATACTTGAAAGCCCATAGAGGGCTATGGTGAAAAAGGAAATATCTTCCATTGAAAACTGGAAAGAAGCTTTCTGAGAAACTGCTCTGTGTTCTGTTAATTCATCTCACAGAGTTACATCTTTCCCTTCAAGAAGCCTTTCGCTAAGGCTGTTCTTGTGGAATTGGCAAAGGGATATTTGGAAGCCCATAGAGGGCTATGGTGAAAGAGGAAATATCTTCCGAACAAAACTGGAAAGAAGCTTTCTGAGAAACTGCTCTGTGTTCTGTTAATTCATCTCACAGAGTTACATCTTTCCCTTCAAGACGCCTTTCGCTAAGGTTGTTCTTGTGTAATTGGCAAAGGGATACTTCAAAGCCCATAGAGGGCTATGGTGAAAAAGGAAATATCTTCCATTGAAAACTGGAAAGAAGCTTTCTGAGAAACTGCTCTGTGTTCTGTTAATTCATCTCACAGAGTTACATCTTTCCCTTCAAGAAGCATTTCGCTAAGGCTGTTCTTGTGGAATTGGCAAAGTGATATTTGGAAGCCCATGGAGGGCTACAGTGAAAAAGGAAATATGTTGCGTTCAATACTGGAAAGAATCTTTCTGAGAAACTGCTCTGTGTTCTGTTAATTCATCTCACAGAGTTACATCTTTCCCTTCAAGAAGCCTTTCGCTAAGTCTGTTCTTGTGGAATTGGCAAAGTGATATTTGGAAGCCCATAGAGGGCTATGGTGAAAAAGGAAATATCTTCCGTTCAAAACTGGAAAGAAGATTTCTGACAAACTGCTCTGTGTTCTGTTAACTCATCTAACAGAGTTACATCTTTCCCTTCAAGAAGCCTTTCATTAAGGCTGTTCTTGTGGAATTGGCAAAGTGATATTTGGAAGCCCATAGAGGGCTACGGTGAAAAAGGAAATATCTTCCGTTCAAAGCTGGAAAGAAGCTTTCTCAGAAACTGCTCTGTGTTCTGTTAATTCATCTCACAGAGTTACATCTTTCCCTTCAAGAAGCCTTTCGCTAAGGCTGTTCTTGTGGAATTGGCAAAGTGATATTTGAAACCCCATAGAGGGCTATGGTGAAATAGGAAATATCTTCCGTTCAAAACTGGAAAGAAGCTTTCTGAGAAACTGCTCTGTGTTCTGTTAATTCATCTCACAGAGTTACATCTTTCCCTTCAAGAAGCCTTTCGCTAAGGCTGTTCTTCTGGAATTGGCAAAGTGGTATTCGGAAGCCCAAAGAGGGCTATGGTGAAAAAGGAAATATCTTCCGTTGAATACTGGAAAGAAGCTTTCTGAGAAACTGCTCTGTGTTCTGTTAATTCATCTCACAGACTTACATCTTTCCCTTCAAGAAGCCTTTCGCTAAGGCTGTTCTTGTGGAATTGGCAAAGTGATATTTGGAAGCCCTAGTGGGCTATGGTGAAAAAGGAAATATCTTCCGTTCAAAACTGGAAAGAAGCTTTCTGAGAAACTGCTCTGTGCTCTGTTAATTCATCTCACAGAGTTTCATATTTCCCTTCAGGAAGCCTTTCGATTAGGCTGTTCTGGTGGAATTTGCAAAGTCATATTTGGTTGCCCTTAGTGGGCTATGGTTAAAAAGGAAATATCTTCCGTTCAAAACAGGAAAGAAGCTTTCTGAGAAACTGCTCTGTGTTCCGTTAACTCATCTCACAGAGTTACATCTTTCCCTTCAAGAAGCCTTTCGCTAAGGCTGTTCTTGTGGAATTGGCAAAATGATATCTGGAAGCCCTTAGAGGGGTATGGTGAAAAAGGAAATATCTTCCGTTCAAAACTGGAAACAAGCTTTCTGAGAAACTGCTTTGTGTTCTCTTAATTCATCTCACAGAGTTAGATCTTTCGCTTCAAGAAGACTTTAGCTAAGGCTGTTCTTGTGGAATTGACAAAGTGGTATTTGGAAGCCCATTAATGGCTACGCTGAAAAAGGAAATATCTTGCGTTCAATACTGGAAATAAGCTTTCTGAGAAACTGCTCTGTGTTCTGTTAATTCATCTCACAGAGTTACATCTTTCCCTTCAAGAAGTCTTTCGCTAAGGCTGTTCTTGTGGAGTTGGCAAAGTGATATTTGGAAGCCCATAGACGGCTACGGTGAAAAAGGAAATATCTTCCGTTCGAAACTGGAAAGAAGCTTTCTGAGAAACTGCTCTGTGTTCCGTTAACTCATCTCACAGAGTTACATCTTTCCCTTCAAGAAGCCTTTCGCTAAGGCTGTTCTTGTGGAATTGGCAAAGTGATATTTGGAAGCCCATAGAGGGCTATGGTGGAAAAGGAAATATCTTCCGTTCAAAACTGGAAAGAAGCTTTCTGAGAAACTGCTCTGTGTTCTGTTAATTCATCTCACAGAATTACATCTTTCCCTTCATGAAGCCTTTCGCTAAGGCTGTTCTTGTGGAGTTGGCAAAGGGATATTTGGAACCCCATAGAGGGCAATGGTGAAAAAGGAAATATCTTCCGTTCAAAACTGGAAAGAAGCTTTCTGAGAAACTGCTCTGTGTTCTGTTAATTCATCTCACAGAGTTACAACTTTGCCTTCAAGAAGCCTTTCGCTAAGGCTGTTCTTGTGGAATTGGCAAAGTGATATTTGGAAGGAAATAGAGGGCTACGGTGAAAAAGGAAATATCTTCCGTTCAATACTGGAAAGAAGCTTTCTGAGAAACTGCTCTGTGTTCTGTTAATTCATCTCACAGAGTTACATCTTTCCCTTCAAGAAGCCTTTCGCTAAGGCTGTTCTTGTGGAATTGGCAAAGGGATATTTGGAAGCCCCTAGAGGGCTATTGTGAAAAAGGAAATATCTTCGGTTCAAAACTGGAAAGAAGCTTTCTGAGAAACTGCTCTGTGTTCTGTTAATTCATCTCACCGAGTTACATCTTTCCCTTCAAGAAGCCTTTCGCTAAGGCTGTTCCTGTGGAATTGGCAAAATGATATTTGGAAGCCCATGGAGGGATACGGTGAAAAAGGAAATATCTTCCGTTCAATACAGGAAAGAAGCTATCTGAGAAACTGCTCTGTGTTCTGTTAATTCATCTCACAGAGTTACATCTTTCCCTTCAAGAAGCCTTTCGCTAAGGCTGTTCTTGTGGAATTGGCAAAGGGGTATTTGGAAGCCCATAGAGTGCTATGGTGAAAAATGAAATATCTTCCGTTCAAAACTGGAAAGAAGCTTTCTGAGAAACAGCTCTGTGTTCTGTTAGTTCATCTCATAGAGTTACATCTTTCCCTTCAAGAAGCCTTTCGCTAAGGCTGTTCTTGTGGCATTGGCAAAGGGATATTTGGAAGCCCATAGAGGGCTATGGTGAAAAAGGAAATATCTTCCCTTCAAAACTGGAAAGAAGCTTTCTGAGAAACTGCTCTGTGTTCTGTTAATTCATCTCACAGAGTTACATCTTTCCCTTCAAGAAGCCTTTTGCTACGTCTTTTCTTGTGGAATTGGCAAAGGGATATTTGGAAGTCCATGGAGGGCTACTGTGAAAAAGGAAATATCTTGCGTTCAATACTGGAAAGAAGCTTTCTGAGAAACTGCTCTGTGTTCTGTTAATTCATCTCACAGAGTTACATCTTTCCCTTCAAGAAGCCTTTCGCTAAGGCTGTTCTTGTGGAATTGGCAAAGTGATCTTTGGAAGCCCATAGAGGGCTATGGTGAAAAAGGAAGTATCTTCCGTTCAAAACTGGAAAGAAGCATTCTGAGAAAGTGCTCTGTGTTCTGTTAATTCATCTCACAGAGTTACATCTTTCCCTTCAAGAAGCCTCTCGCTAAGGCTGTTCTTGTGGAATTGGAAAAGGGATATTTGGAAGCCCATAGAGGGCTACGGTGAAAAAGGAAGTATCTTCCGTTAAAACTGGAAAGAAGCTTTCTGAGAAACTGCTCTGTGTTCTGTTAATTCATCTCACAGAGTTACATCTTTCCCTTCAAGAAGCCTTTCGCTAAGGCTGTTCTTGTGGAATTCGCAAAGGGATATTTGGAAGCCCATAGAGGGCAATGGTGAAAAAGGAAGTATCTTCCGTTCAAAACTGGAAAGAAGCTTTCTGAGAAACTGCTCTGTGTTCTGTTAATTCATCTCCCAGAGTTACATCTTTCCCTTCAAGAAGCCTTTCGATTAGGCTGTTCTTGCGGAATTTGCAAAGTGATATTTGGATGCCCATAGAGGGCTATGGTGAAAAAGGAAATATCTTCTGTTCAATACCGGAAAGAAGCTTTCTGAGAAACTGCTCTGTGTTCCGTTAATTCATCTCACAGACTTACATCTTTCCCTTCAAGAAGCCTTTCGCTAAGGCTGTTCTTGTGGAATTGGCAAAATGATATCTGGAAGCCCTTAGAGGGGTATGGTGAAAAAGGAAATATCTTCCGTTCAAAACTGGAAACAAGCTTTCTGAGAAACTGCTTTGTGTTCTCTTAATTCATCTCACAGAGTTACATCTTTCGCTTCAAGAAGACTTTAGCTAAGGCTGTTCTTGTGGAATTGACAAAGTGGTATTTGGAAGCCCATTAATGGCTACGCTGAAAAAGGAAATATCTTGCGTTCAATACTGGAAAGAAGCTTTCTGAGAAACTGCTCTGTGTTCTGTTAATTCATCTCACAGAGTTACATCTTTCCCTTCAAGAAGCCTTTCGCTAAGGCTGTTCTTGTGGAGTTGGCAAAGTGATATTTGGAAGCCCATAGACGGCTACGGTGAAAAAGGAAATATCTTCCGTTCAAAACTGGAAAGAAGCTTTCTGAGAAACTGCTCTGTGTTCCGTTAACTCATCTCACAGAGTTACATCTTTCCCTTCAAGAAGCCTTTCGCTAAGGCTGTTCTTGTGGAATTGGCAAAGTGATATTTGGAAGCCCATAGAGGGCTATGGTGGAAAAGGAAATATCTTCCGTTCAAAACTGGAAAGAAGCTTTCTGAGAAACTGCTCTGTGTTCTGTTAATTCATCTCACCGAGTTACATCTTTCCCTTCAAGAAGCCTTTCGCTAAGGCTGTTCCTGTGGAATTGGCAAAATGATATTTGGAAGCCCATGGAGGGATACGGTGAAAAAGGAAATATCTTCCGTTCAATACAGGAAAGAAGCTATCTGAGAAACTGCTCTGTGTTCTGTTAATTCATCTCACAGAGTTACATCTTTCCCTTCAAGAAGCCTTTCGCTAAGGCTGTTCTTGTGGAATTGGCAAAGGGGTATTTGGAAGCCCATAGAGTGCTATGGTGAAAAATGAAATATCTTCCGTTCAAAACTGGAAAGAAGCTTTCTGAGAAACAGCTCTGTGTTCTGTTAGTTCATCTCATAGAGTTACATCTTTCCCTTCAAGAAGCCTTTCGCTAAGGCTGTTCTTGTGGCATTGGCAAAGGGATATTTGGAAGCCCATAGAGGGCTATGGTGAAAAAGGAAATATCTTCCGTTCAAAACTGGAAAGAAGCTTTCTGAGAAACTGCTCTGTGTTCTGTTAATTCATCTCACAGAGTTACATCTTTCCCTTCAAGAAGCCTTTTGCTACGTCTGTTCTTGTAGAATTGGCAAAGGGATATTTGGAAGTCCATGGAGGGCTACTGTGAAAAAGGAAATATCTTGCGTTCAATACTGGAAAGAAGCTCTCTGAGAAACTGCTCTGTGTTCTGTTAATTCATCTCACAGAGTTACATCTTTCCCTTCAAGAAGCCTTTCGCTAAGGCTGTTCTTGTGGAATTGGCAAAGTGATCTTTGGAAGCCCATAGAGGGCTATGGTGAAAAAGGAAGTATCTTCCGTTCAAAACTGGAAAGAAGCATTCTGAGAAAGTGCTCTGTGTTCTGTTAATTCATCTCACAGAGTTACATCTTTCCCTTCAAGAAGCCTCTCGCTAAGGCTGTTCTTGTGGAATTGGAAAAGGGATATTTGGAAGCCCATAGAGGGCTACGGTGAAAAAGGAAGTATCTTCCGTTAAAACTGGAAAGAAGCTTTCTGAGAAACTGCTCTGTGTTCTGTTAATTCATCTCACAGAGTTACATCTTTCCCTTCAAGAAGCCTTTCGCTAAGGCTGTTCTTGTGGAATTCGCAAAGGGATATTTGGAAGCCCATAGAGGGCAATGGTGAAAAAGGAAGTATCTTCCGTTCAAAACTGGAAAGAAGCTTTCTGAGAAACTGCTCTGTGTTCTGTTAATTCATCTCCCAGAGTTACATCTTTCCCTTCAAGAAGCCTTTCGATTAGGCTGTTCTTGCGGAATTTGCAAAGTGATATTTGGATGCCCATAGAGGGCTATGGTGAAAAAGGAAATATCTTCTGTTCAATACCGGAAAGAAGCTTTCTGAGAAACTGCTCTGTGTTCCGTTAATTCATCTCACAGACTTACATCTTTCCCTTCAAGAAGCCTTTCGCTAAGGCTGTTCTTGTGGAATTGGCAAAATGATATCTGGAAGCCCTTAGAGGGGTATGGTGAAAAAGGAAATATCTTCCGTTCAAAACTGGAAACAAGCTTTCTGAGAAACTGCTTTGTGTTCTCTTAATTCATCTCACAGAGTTACATCTTTCGCTTCAAGAAGACTTTAGCTAAGGCTGTTCTTGTGGAATTGACAAAGTGGTATTTGGAAGCCCATTAATGGCTACGCTGAAAAAGGAAATATCTTGCGTTCAATACTGGAAAGAAGCTTTCTGAGAAACTGCTCTGTGTTCTGTTAATTCATCTCACAGAGTTACATCTTTCCCTTCAAGAGGCCTTTCGCTAAGGCTGTTCTTGTGGAGTTGGCAAAGTGATATTTGGAAGCCCATAGACGGCTACGGTGAAAAAGGAAATATCTTCCGTTCGAAACTGGAAAGAAGCTTTCTGAGAAACTGCTCTGTGTTCCGTTAACTCATCTCACAGAGTTACATCTTTCCCTTCAAGAAGCCTTTCGCTAAGGCTGTTCTTGTGGAATTGGCAAAGTGATATTTGGAAGCCCATAGAGGGCTATGGTGGAAAAGGAAATATCTTCCGTTCAAAACTGGAAAGAAGCTTTCTGAGAAACTGCTCTGTGTTCTGTTAATTCATCTCACAGAGTTACATCTTTCCCTTCAAGAAGCCTTTCGCTAAGGCTGTTCTTGTGGAGTTGGCAAAGGGATATTTGGAACCCCATAGAGGGCAAGGGTGAAAAAGGAAATATCTTCCGTTCAAAACTGGAAAGAAGCTTTCTGAGAAACTGCTCTGTGTTCTGTTAATTCATCTCATAGAGTTACATCTTTGCCTTCAAGAAGCCTTTCGCTAAGGCTGTTCTTGTGGAATTGGCAAAGTGATATTTGGAAGGAAATAGAGGGCTACGGTGAAAAAGGAAATATCTTCCGTTCAATACTGGAAAGAAGCTTTCTGAGAAACTGCTCTGTGTTCTGTTAATTCATCTCACAGAGTTACATCTTTCCCTTCAAGAAGCCTTTCGCTAAGGCTGTTCTTGTGGAATTGGCAAAGGGATATTTGGAAGCCCCTAGAGGGCTATTGTGAAAAAGGAAATATCTTCGGTTCAAAACTGGAAAGAAGCTTTCTGAGAAACTGCTCTGTGTTCTGTTAATTCATCTCACCGAGTTACATCTTTCCCTTCAAGAAGCCTTTCGCTAAGGCTGTTCCTGTGGAATTGGCAAAATGATATTTGGAAGCCCATGGAGGGCTACGGTGAAAAAGGAAATATCTTCCGTTCAATACAGCAAAGAAGCAATCTGAGAAACTGCTCTGTGTTCTGTTAATTCATCTCACAGAGTTACATCTTTCCCTTCAAGAAGCCTTTCGCTAAGGCTGTTCTTGTGGAATTGGCAAAGGGATATTTGGAAGCCCATAGAGGGCTATGGTGAAGAAGGAAATATCTTCCGTTCAAAACTGGAAAGAAGCTTTCTGAGAAACTGCTCTGTGTTCTGTTAGTTCATCTCATAGTGTTACATCTTTCCCTTCAAGAAGCCTTTAGCTAAGGCTGTTCTTGTGGCATTGGCAAAGGGATATTTGGAAGCCCATAGAGGGCTATGGTGAAAAAGGAAATATCTTCCGTTCAAAACTGGAAAGAAGCTTTCTGAGAAACTGCTCTGTGTTCTGTTAATTCATCTCACAGAGTTACATCTTTCCCTTCAAGAAGCCTTTCGCTAAGGCTGTTCTTGTGGAATTGGAAAAGGGATATTTGGAAGCCCATAGAGGGCTACGGTGAAAAAGGAAGTATCTTCCGTTAAAACTGGAAAGAAGCTTTCTGAGAAACTGCTCTGTGTTCTGTTAATTCATCTCCCAGAGTTACATCTTTCCCTTCAAGAAGCCTTTCGATTAGGCTGTTCTTGCGGAATTTGCAAAGTGATATTTGGATGCCCATAGAGGGCTATGGTGAAAAAGGAAATATCTTCTCTTCAATACTGGAAAGAAGCTTTCTGAGAAACTGCTCTGTGTTCCGTTAATTCATCTCACAGACTTACATCTTTCCCTTCAAGAAGCCTTTCGCTAAGGCTGTTCTTGTGGAATTGGCAAAATGATATCTGGAAGCCCTTAGAGGGGATGGTGAAAAAGGAAATATCTTCCGTTCAAAACTGGAAGCAAGCTTTCTGAGAAACTGCTTTGTGTTCTCTTAATTCATCTCACAGAGTTACATCTTTCGCTTCAAGAAGACTTTAGCTAAGGCTGTTCTTGTGGAATTGACAAAGTGGTATTTGGAAGCCCATTAATGGCTACGCTGAAAAAGGAAATATCTTGCGTTCAATACTGGAAAGAAGCTTTCTGAGAAACTGCTCTGTGTTCTGTTAATTCATCTCACAGAGTTACATCTTTCCCTTCAAGAAGCCTTTCGCTAAGGCTGTTCTTGTGGAGTTGGCAAAGTGATATTTGGAAGCTCATAGACGGCTACGGTGAAAAAGGAAATATCTTCCGTTCGAAACTGGAAAGAAGCTTTCTGAGAAACTGCTCTGTGTTCCGTTAACTCATCTCACAGAGTTACATCTTTCCCTTCAAGAAGCCTTTCGCTAAGGCTGTTCTTGTGGAATTGGCAAAGTGATATTTGGAAGCCCATAGAGGGCTATGGTGGAAAAGGAAATATCTTCCGTTCAAAACTGGAAAGAAGCTTTCTGAGAAACTGCTCTGTGTTCTGTTAATTCATCTCACAGAGTTACATCTTTCCCTTCATGAAGCCTTTCGCTAAGGCTGTTCTTGTGGAGTTGGCAAAGGGATATTTGGAACCCCATAGAGGGCAATGGTGAAAAAGGAAATATCTTCCGTTCAAAACTGGAAAGAAGCTTTCTGAGAAACTGCTCTGTGTTCTGTTAATTCATCTCACAGAGTTACATCTTTCCCTTCAAGAAGCCTTTTGCTAAGTCTGTTCTTGTGGAATTGGCAAAGGGATATTTGGAAGTCCATGGAGGGCTACTGTGAAAAAGGAAATATCTTGCGTTCAATACTGGAAAGAAGCTTTCTGAGAAACGGCTCTGTGTTTTGTTAATTCATCTCACAGAGTTACATCTTTCCCTTCAAGAAGCCTTTCGCTAAGGCTGTTCTTGTGGAATTGGCAAAGTGATCTTTGGAAGCCCATAGAGGGCTATGGTGAAAAAGGAAGTATCTTCCGTTCAAAACTGGAAAGAAGCATTCTGAGAAAGTGCTCTGTGTTCTGTTAATTCATCTCACAGAGTTACATCTTTCCCTTCAAGAAGCCTTTCGCTAAGGCTGTTCTTGTGGAATTGGAAAAGGGATATTTGGAAGCCAATAGAGGGCTGTCTTGAAAAAGGAAGTATCTTCCGTTAAAACTGGAAAGAAGCTTTCTGAGAAACTGCTCTGTGTTCTGTTAATTCATCTCACAGAGTTACATCTTTCCCTTCAAGAAGCCTTTCGCTAAGGCTGTTCTTGTGGAATTTGCAAAGGGATATTTGGAAGCCCATAGAGGGCAATGGTGAAAAAGGAAGTATCTTCCGTTCAAAATTGGAAAGAAGCTTTCTGAGAAACTGCTCTGTGTTCTGTTAATTCATCTCCCAGAGTTACATCTTTCCCTTCAAGAAGCCTTTCGATTAGGCTGTTCTTGCGGAATTTGCAAAGTGATATTTGGATGCCCATAGGGGGCTATGGTGAAAAAGGAAATATCTTCTGTTCAATACTGGAAAGAAGCTTTCTGAGAAACTGCTCTGTGTTCCGTTAATTCATCTTACAGACTTACATCTTTCCCTTCAAGAAGCCTTTCGCTAAGGCTGTTCTTGTGGAATTGACAAAGTGATATTTGGAAGCCCATTGAGTGCTATGGTGGAAAAGGAATTATCTTCCGTTCAAAACTGGAAAGAAGCTTTCTGAGAAACTGCTCTGTGTTCTGTTAATTCATCTCACAGAGTTACATCTTTCCCTTCAAGAAGCCTGTCGCTAAGGCTGTTCTTGTGGAATTGGCAAAGGGATACTTGAAAGCCCATAGAGGGCTATGGTGAAAAAGGAAATATCTTCCATTGAAAACTGGAAAGAAGCTTTCTGAGAAACTGCTCTGTGTTCTGTTAATTCATCTCACAGAGTTACATCTTTCCCTTCAAGAAGCCTTTCGCTAAGGCTGTTCTTGTGGAATTGGCAAAGGGATATTTGGAAGCCCATAGAGGGCTATGGTGAAAGAGGAAATATCTTCCGAACAAAACTGGAAAGAAGCTTTCTGAGAAACTGCTCTGTGTTCTGTTAATTCATCTCACAGAGTTACATCTTTCCCTTCAAGACGCCTTTCGCTAAGGTTGTTCTTGTGTAATTGGCAAAGGGATACTTCAAAGCCCATAGAGGGCTATGGTGAAAAAGGAAATATCTTCCATTGAAAACTGGAAAGAAGCTTTCTGAGAAACTGCTCTGTGTTCTGTTAATTCATCTCACAGAGTTACATCTTTCCCTTCAAGAAGCATTTCGCTAAGGCTGTTCTTGTGGAATTGGCAAAGTGATATTTGGAAGCCCATGGAGGGCTACAGTGAAAAAGGAAATATGTTGCGTTCAATACTGGAAAGAATCTTTCTGAGAAACTGCTCTGTGTTCTGTTAATTCATCTCACAGAGTTACATCTTTCCCTTCAAGAAGCCTTTCGCTAAGTCTGTTCTTGTGGAATTGGCAAAGTGATATTTGGAAGCCCATAGAGGGCTATGGTGAAAAAGGAAATATCTTCCGTTCAAAACTGGAAAGAAGATTTCTGACAAACTGCTCTGTGTTCTGTTAACTCATCTAACAGAGTTACATCTTTCCCTTCAAGAAGCCTTTCATTAAGGCTGTTCTTGTGGAATTGGCAAAGTGATATTTGGAAGCCCATAGAGGGCTACGGTGAAAAAGGAAATATCTTCCGTTCAAAGCTGGAAAGAAGCTTTCTCAGAAACTGCTCTGTGTTCTGTTAATTCATCTCACAGAGTTACATCTTTCCCTTCATGAAGCCTTTCGCTAAGGCTGTTCTTGTGGAATTGGCAAAGGGATACTTCGAAGCCCATAGAGGGCTATGGTGAAAAAGGAAATATCTTCCGTTCAAAACCGGAAAAAAGCTTTCTGAGAAACTGCTCAGTGTTCTGTTAATTCATCTCACAGAGTTACATCTTTCCCTTCAAGAAGCCTTTCGCTAAGGCTGTTCTTGTGGAATTGGCAAAGGGATATTTGGAAGCCCCTAGAGGGCTATTGTGAAAAGGGAAATATCTTCCGTTCAAAACTGGAAAGAATCTTTCTGAGAACCTGCTCTGTGTTCTGTTAACTCATCTCACCGTGTTACATCTTTCCCTTCAAGAAGCCTTTCGCTAAGGCTGTTCTTGTGGAATTGGCAAAGTGATGTTTGGAAGTCCATGGAGGGCTACGGTGAAAAAGGAAGTATCTTCCGTTCAATACTGGAAAGAAGCTATCTGAGAAACTGCTCTGTGTTCTGTTAATTCATCTCACAGAGTTACATCTTTCCCTTCAAGAATCCTTTCGCTGAGGCTGTTCTTGTGGAATTGGCAAAGTGATATTTGGAAGCTCATTGAGGGCTATGGTGAAAAAGGAAATATCTTCCGTTCAAAACTTGAAAGAAGCTTTCTGAGAAACTGCTCTGTGTTCTGTTAATTCATCTCACAGAGTTACATCTTTCCCTTCAAGAAGCCTTTCGCTAAGGCTGTTCTTGTGGAATTGGCAAAGGGATACTTGGAAGCCCATCGAGGGCTATGGTGAAAAAGGAAATATCTTCCATTGAAAACTGGAAAGAAGCTTTCTGAGAAACTGCTCTGTGTTCTGTTAATTCATCTCACAGAGTTACATCTTTCCCTTCAAGAAGCCTTTCGCTAAGGCTGTTCTTGTGGAATTGGCAAAGGGATATTTGGAAGCCCATAGAGGGCTATGGTGAAAGAGGAAATATCTTCCGTACAAAACTGGAAAGAAGCTTTCTGAGAAACTGCTCTGTGTTCTGTTAATTCATCTCACAGAGTTACATATTTCCCTTCAAGAAGCCTTTCGCTAAGGCTGTTCTTGTGGAATAGGCAAAGTGATATTTGGAAGCCCATTGAGGGCTATGGTTAAAAAGGAAATATCTTCCGTTCAAAACAGGAAAGAAGCTTTCTGAGAAACTGCTCTGTGTTCCGTTAACTCATCTCACGGAGTTACATCTTTCCCTTCAAGAAGCCTTTCGCTAAGGCTGTTCTTGTGTAATTGGCAAAGTGATATTTGGAAGCCCATTGAGGGCTATGATGGAAAAGGAAATATCTTCTGTTCAAAACTGGAAAGAAGCTTTCTGAGAAACTGCTCTGTGTTCTGTAAATTCATCTCACAGAGTTACATCTTTCCCTTCAAGAAGCCTTTCGCTAAGGCTGTTCTTGTGGAATTGGCAAAGTGGTATTTGGAAGCCCATGGAGGGCTACGGTGAAAAAGGAAATACCTTCCGTTCAAAACTGGAAAGAAGCTTTCTGAGAAACTGCTCTGTGTTTTATAAATTCATCTGTCAGAGTTACATCTTTCCCTTCAAGAAGCCTTTCGCTAAGGCTGTTCTTGTGGAATTCTCAAAGTGATATTTGGAAGCCCATAGAGGGCTATCGTGAAAAAGGAAATATCTTCTGTTCAAAACTGGAAAGAAGCTTTCTGAGAAACTGCTCTGTGTTCTGTTAATTCATCTCACAGAGTTACATCTTTCCCTTCAAGAAGCCTTTCGCTAAGGCTGTTCTTGTGGAATTGGCAAAGTGATATTTGGAACCCCATAGAGGGCTATGGTGAAATAGGAAATATCTTCCGTTCAAAACTGGAAAGAAGCTTTCTGAGAAACTGCTCTGTGTTCTGTTAATTCATCTCACAGAGTTACATCTTTCCCTTCAAGAAGCCTTTCGCTAAGGCTGTTCTTCTGGAATTGGCAAAGTGGTATTCGAAAGCCCAAAGAGGGCTATGGTGAAAAAGGAAATATCTTCCGTTCAAAACTGGAAAGAAGCTTTCTAAGAATCTGCTCTGTGTTCCGTTAATTCATCTCACAGAGTTACATCTTTCCCTTCAAGAAGCCTTTCGCTAAGGCTGTTCTTTTGGAATTGGCAAAGTGATATTTGGAAGCCCTTAGAGGGCTATTGTGAAAAAGGAAATATCTTCCATTCAAAAGTGGAAAGAAGATTTCTGAGAAACTGCTCTGTGTTCTGTTAATTCATCTCACAGAGTTATATCTTTCCTTTCAAGAAGCCTTTCGCTAAGGCAGTTCTTGTGGAATTGGCAAAGGGATATTTGGAAGCCCATAGAGGGCTACGGTGAAAAAGGAAATATCTTCCGTTCAAAACTGGAAAGAAGCTTTCTGAGAAACTGCTCTGTGTTCTGTTAATTCATCTCACAGAGCTACATCTTTGCATTCAAGAAGCCTTTCGCTAAGGCTGTTCTTGTGGAATTGGCAAAGTGATATTTGGAAGGCCATAGAGGGCTACGGTGAAAAAGGAAATATCTTCCGTTGAATACTGGAAAGAAGCTTTCTGAGAAACTGCTCTGTGTTCTGTTAATTCATCTCACAGACATACATCTTTCCCTTCAAGAAGCCTTTGGCTAAGGCTGTTCTTGTGGAATTGGCAAAGTGATATTTGGAAGCCCTAGTTGGCTATGGTGAAAAAGGAAATATCTTCCGTTCAAAACTGGAAAGAAGCTTTCTGAGAAACTGCTCTGTGCTCTGTTAATTCATCTCACAGAGTTACATATTTCCCTTCAAGAAGCCTTTGGATTAGGCTGTTCTGGTGGAATTTGAAAAGTCATATTTGGTTGCCCATAGAGGGCTATGGTTAAAAAGGAAATATCTTCCGTTCAAAACAGGAAAGAAGCTTTCTGAGAAACTGCTCTGTGTTCCGTTAACTCATCTCACAGAGTTACATCTTTCCCTTCAAGAAGCCTTTCGCTAAGGCTGTTCTTGTGGAATTGGCAAAATGATATCTGGAAGCCCTTAGAGGGGTATGGTGAAAAAGGAAATATCTTCCGTTCAAAACTGGAAACAAGCTTTCTGAGAAACTGCTTTGTGTTCTCTTAATTCATCTCACAGAGTTACATCTTTCGCTTCAAGAAGACTTTCGCTAAGGCTGTTCTTGTGGAATTGACAAAGTCGTATTTGGAAGCCCATTAATGGCTACGCTGAAAAAGGAAATATCTTGCGTTCAATACTGGAAATAAGCTTTCTGAGAAACTGCTCCGTGTTCTGATAATTCATCTCACAGAGTTACATCTTTCCCTTCAAGAAGCCTTTCGCTAAGGCTGTTCTTGTGGAATTGGCAAAGTGATATTTGGAAGCCCATAGAGGGCTATGGTGAAACACGAAATATCTTCCGTTCAAAACTGGAAAGAAGCTTTCTGAGAAACTGCTCTGTGTTCTGTTAATTCATCTCACAGAGTTACATCTTTCCCTTCAAGAAGCCGTTCGCTAAGGCTGTTCTTGTGGAATTGGAAAAGGGATATTTGGAAGCCCATTAATGGCTACGCTGAAAAAGGAAATATCTTGCGTTCAATACTGGAAATAAGCTTTCTGAGAAACTGCTCTGTGTTCTGATAATTCATCTCACAGAGTTACATCTTTCCCTTCAAGAAGCCTATCGCTAAGGCTGTTCTTGTGGAGTTGGCAAGGTGATATTTGGAAGCCCATAGAGGGCTATGGTGAAACACGAAATATCTTCCGTTCAAAACTGGAAAGAAGCTTTCTGAAAAACTGCTCTGTGTTCTGTTAATTCATCTCACAGAGTTACATCTTTCCCTTCAAGAAGCCTTTGGCTAAGGCTGTTCTTGTGGAATTGGCAAAGGGATATTTGGAAGTCCATGGAGGGCTACTGTGAAAAAGGAACTATCTTGCGTTCAATAGTGGAAAGAAGCTTTCTGAGATACTGCTCTGTGTTCTGTTAATTCATCTCACAGAGTTACATCTTTCCCTTCAAGAAGCCTTTCGCTAAGGCTGTTCTTGTGGAATTGGCAAAGGGATATTTGGAAGCCCATAGAGGGCTATGGTGAAAAAGGAAGTATCTTCCGTTCAAAACTGGAAAGAAGCTTTCGGAAAAACTGCTCTGTGTTCTGATAATTCATCTCACAGAGTTACATCTTTCCCTTCAAGACGCCTTTCGCTAAGGTTGTTCTTGTGTAATTGGCAAAGGGATACTTCAAAGCCCATAGAGGGCTATGGTGAAAAAGGAAATATCTTCCATTGAAAACTGGAAAGAAGCTTTCTGAGAAACTGCTCTGTGTTCTGTTAATTCATCTCACAGAGTTACATCTTTCCCTTCAAGAAGCATTTCGCTAAGGCTGTTCTTGTGGAATTGGCAAAGTGATATTTGGAAGCCCATGGAGGGCTACAGTGAAAAAGGAAATATGTTGCGTTCAATACTGGAAAGAATCTTTCTGAGAAACTGCTCTGTGTTCTGTTAATTCATCTCACAGAGTTACATCTTTCCCTTCAAGAAGCCTTTCGCTAAGTCTGTTCTTGTGGAATTGGCAAAGTGATATTTGGAAGCCCATAGAGGGCTATGGTGAAAAAGGAAATATCTTCCGTTCAAAACTGGAAAGAAGATTTCTGAAAAACTGCTCTGTGTTCTGTTAACTCATCTAACAGAGTTACATCTTTCCCTTCAAGAAGCCTTTCATTAAGGCTGTTCTTGTGGAATTGGCAAAGTGATATTTGGAAGCCCATAGAGGGCTACGGTGAAAAAGGAAATATCTTCCGTTCAAAGCTGGAAAGAAGCTTTCTCAGAAACTGCTCTGTGTTCTGTTAATTCATCTCACAGAGTTACATCTTTCCCTTCATGAAGCCTTTCGCTAAAGCTGTTCTTGTGGAATTGGCAAAGGGATACTTCGAAGCCCATAGAGGGCTATGGTGAAAAAGGAAATATCTTCCATTGAAAACTGGAAAGAAGCTTTCTGAGAAACTGCTCTGTGTTCTGTTAATTCATCTCAAAGAGTTACATCTTTCCCTTCAAGAAGCCTTTCGCTAAGGCTGTTCTTGTGGAATTGGCAAAGGGATATTTGGAAGCCCATAGAGGGCTATGGTGAAAGAGGAAATATCTTCCGTACAAAACTGGAAAGAAGCTTTCTGAGAAACTGCTCTGTGTTCTGTTAATTCATCTCACAGAGTTACATCTTTCCCTTCAAGAAGCCTTTCGCTAAGGCTGTTCTTGTGGAATAGGCAAAGTGATATTTGGAAGCCCATTGAGGGCTATGGTTAAAAAGGAAATATCTTCCGTTCAAAACAGGAATGAAGCTTTCTGAGAAACTGCTCTGTGTTCCGTTAACTCATCTCACGGAGTTACATCTTTCCCTTCAAGAAGCCTTTCGCTAAGGCTGTTCTTGTGTAATTGGCAAAGTGATATTTGGAAGCCCATTGAGGGCTATGATGGAAAAGGAAATATCTTCTGTTCAAAACTGGAAAGAAGCTTTCTGAGAAACTGCTCTGTGTTCTGTAAATTCATCTCACAGAGTTACATCTTTCCCTTCAAGAAGCCTTTCGCTAAGGCTGTTCTTGTGGAATTGGCAAAGTGGTATTTGGAAGCCCATGGAGGGCTATGGTGAAAAAGGAAATATCTTCCGTTCAAAACTGGAAAGAAGCTTTCTGAGAAACTGCTCTGTGTTTTACAAATTCATCTGTCAGAGTTACATCTTTCCCTTCAAGAAGCCTTTTGCTAAGGCTGTTCTTGTGGAATTGTCAAAGTGATATTTGGAAGCCCATAGAGGGCTATCGTGAAAAAGGAAATATCTTCTGTTCAAAACTGGAAAGAAGCTTTCTGAGAAACTGCTCTGTGTTCTGTTAATTCATCTCACAGAGTTACATCTTTCCCTTCAAGAAGCCTTTCGCTAAGGCTGTTCTTGTGGAATTGGCAAAGTGATATTTGGAATCCCATAGAGGGCTATGGTGAAATAGGAAATATCTTCCGTTCAAAACTGGAAAGAAGCTTTCTGAGAAACTGCTCTGTGTTCTGTTAATTCATCTCACAGAGTTACATCTTTCCCTTCAAGAAGCCTTTCGCTAAGGCTGTTCTTCTGGAATTGGCAAAGTGGTATTCGAAAGCCCAAAGAGGGCTATGGTGAAAAAGGAAATATCTTCCGTTCAAAACTGGAAAGAAGCTTTCTAAGAATCTGCTCTGTGTTCCGTTAATTCATCTCACAGAGTTACATCTTTCCCTTCAAGAAGCCTTTCGCTAAGGCTGTTCTTTTGGAATTGGCAAAGTGATATTTGGAAGCCCTTAGAGGGCTATTGTGAAAAAGGAAATATCTTCCATTCAAAAGTGGAAAGAAGATTTCTGAGAAACTGCTCTGTGTTCTGTTAATTCATCTCACAGAGTTATATCTTTCCTTTCAAGAAGCCTTTCGCTAAGGCAGTTCTTGTGGAATTGGCAAAGGGATATTTGGAAGCCCATAGAGGGCTACGGTGAAAAAGGAAATATCTTCCGTTCAAAACTGGAAAGAAGCTTTCTGAGAAACTGCTCTGTGTTCTGTTAATTCATCTCACAGAGCTACATCTTTGCCTTCAAGAAGCCTTTCGCTAAGGCTGTTCTTGTGGAATTGGCAAAGTGATATTTGGAAGGCCATAGAGGGCTACGGTGAAAAAGGAAATATCTTCCGTTGAATACTGGAAAGAAGCTTTCTGAGAAACTGCTCTGTGTTCTGTTAATTCATCTCACAGACTTACATCTTTCCCTTCAAGAAGCCTTTGGCTAAGGCTGTTCTTGTGGAATTGGCAAAGTGATATTTGGAACCCCATAGAGGGCTATGGTGAAATAGGAAATATCTTCCGTTCAAAACTGGAAAGAAGCTTTCTGAGAAACTGCTCTGTGTTCTGTTAATTCATCTCACAGAGTTACATCTTTCCCTTCAAGAAGCCTTTCGCTAAGGCTGTTCTTCTGGAATTGGCAAAGTGGTATTCGAAAGCCCAAAGAGGGCTATGGTGAAAAAGGAAATATCTTCCGTTCAAAACTGGAAAGAAGCTTTCTAAGAATCTGCTCTGTGTTCCGTTAATTCATCTCACAGAGTTACATCTTTCCCTTCAAGAAGCCTTTCGCTAAGGCTGTTCTTTTGGAATTGGCAAAGTGATATTTGGAAGCCCTTAGAGGGCTATTGTGAAAAAGGAAATATCTTCCATTCAAAAGTGGAAAGAAGATTTCTGAGAAACTGCTCTGTGTTCTGTTAATTCATCTCACAGAGTTATATCTTTCCTTTCAAGAAGCCTTTCGCTAAGGCAGTTCTTGTGGAATTGGCAAAGGGATATTTGGAAGCCCATAGAGGGCTACGGTGAAAAAGGAAATATCTTCCGTTCAAAACTGGAAAGAAGCTTTCTGAGAAACTGCTCTGTGTTCTGTTAATTCATCTCACAGAGCTACATCTTTGCATTCAAGAAGCCTTTCGCTAAGGCTGTTCTTGTGGAATTGGCAAAGTGATATTTGGAAGGCCATAGAGGGCTACGGTGAAAAAGGAAATATCTTCCGTTGAATACTGGAAAGAAGCTTTCTGAGAAACTGCTCTGTGTTCTGTTAATTCATCTCACAGACTTACATCTTTCCCTTCAAGAAGCCTTTGGCTAAGGCTGTTCTTGTGGAATTGGCAAAGTGATATTTGGAAGCCCTAGTTGGCTATGGTGAAAAAGGAAATATCTTCCGTTCAAAACTGGAAAGAAGCTTTCTGAGAAACTGCTCTGTGCTCTGTTAATTCATCTCACAGAGTTACATATTTCCCTTCAAGAAGCCTTTGGATTAGGCTGTTCTGGTGGAATTTGAAAAGTCATATTTGGTTGCCCATAGAGGGCTATGGTTAAAAAGGAAATATCTTCCGTTCAAAACAGGAAAGAAGCTTTCTGAGAAACTGCTCTGTGTTCCGTTAACTCATCTCACAGAGTTACATCTTTCCCTTCAAGAAGCCTTTCGCTAAGGCTGTTCTTGTGGAATTGGCAAAATGATATCTGGAAGCCCTTAGAGGGGTATGGTGAAAAAGGAAATATCTTCCGTTCAAAACTGGAAACAAGCTTTCTGAGAAACTGCTTTGTGTTCTCTTAATTCATCTCACAGAGTTACATCTTTCGCTTCAAGAAGACTTTCGCTAAGGCTGTTCTTGTGGAATTGACAAAGTGGTATTTGGAAGCCCATTAATGGCTACGCTGAAAAAGGAAATATCTTGCGTTCAATACTGGAAATAAGCTTTCTGAGAAACTGCTCCGTGTTCTGATAATTCATCTCACAGAGTTACATCTTTCCCTTCAAGAAGCCTTTCGCTAAGGCTGTTCTTGTGGAATTGGCAAAGTGATATTTGGAAGCCCATAGAGGGCTATTGTGAATCACGAAATATCTTCCGTTCAAAACTGGAAAGAAGCTTTCTGAGAAACTGCTCTGTGTTCTGTTAATTCATCTCACAGAGTTACATCTTTCCCTTCAAGAAGCCGTTCGCTAAGGCTGTTCTTGTGGAATTGGAAAAGGGATATTTGGAAGCCCATTAATGGCTACGCTGAAAAAGGAAATATCTTGCGTTCAATACTGGAAATAAGCTTTCTGAGAAACTGCTCTGTGTTCTGATAATTCATCTCACAGAGTTACATCTTTCCCTTCAAGAAGCCTATCGCTAAGGCTGTTCTTGTGGAGTTGGCAAGGTGATATTTGGAAGCCCATAGAGGGCTATGGTGAAACACGAAATATCTTCCGTTCAAAACTGGAAAGAAGCTTTCTGAAAAACTGCTCTGTGTTCTGTTAATTCATCTCACAGAGTTACATCTTTCCCTTCAAGAAGCCTTTGGCTAAGGCTGTTCTTGTGGAATTGGCAAAGGGATATTTGGAAGTCCATGGAGGGCTACTGTGAAAAAGGAACTATCTTGCGTTCAATAGTGGAAAGAAGCTTTCTGAGATACTGCTCTGTGTTCTGTTAATTCATCTCACAGAGTTACATCTTTCCCTTCAAGAAGCCTTTCGCTAAGGCTGTTCTTGTGGAATTGGCAAAGGGATATTTGGAAGCCCATAGAGGGCTATGGTGAAAAAGGAAGTATCTTCCGTTCAAAACTGGAAAGAAGCTTTCTGAAAAACTGCTCTGTGTTCTGATAATTCATCTCACAGAGTTACATCTTTCCCTTCAAGACGCCTTTCGCTAAGGTTGTTCTTGTGTAATTGGCAAAGGGATACTTCAAAGCCCATAGAGGGCTATGGTGAAAAAGGAAATATCTTCCATTGAAAACTGGAAAGAAGCTTTCTGAGAAACTGCTCTGTGTTCTGTTAATTCATCTCACAGAGTTACATCTTTCCCTTCAAGAAGCATTTCGCTAAGGCTGTTCTTGTGGAATTGGCAAAGTGATATTTGGAAGCCCATGGAGGGCTACAGTGAAAAAGGAAATATGTTGCGTTCAATACTGGAAAGAAGCTTTCTGAGAAACTGCTCTGTGTTCTGTTAATTCATCTCACAGAGTTACATCTTTCCCTTCAAGAAGCCTTTCGCTAAGGCTGTTCTTCTGGAATTGGCAAAGTGGTATTCGAAAGCCCAAAGAGGGCTATGGTGAAAAAGGAAATATCTTCCGTTCAAAACTGGAAAGAAGCTTTCTAAGAATCTGCTCTGTGTTCCGTTAATTCATCTCACAGAGTTACATCTTTCCCTTCAAGAAGCCTTTCGCTAAGGCTGTTCTTTTGGAATTGGCAAAGTGATATTTGGAAGCCCTTAGAGGGCTATTGTGAAAAAGGAAATATCTTCCATTCAAAAGTGGAAAGAAGATTTCTGAGAAACTGCTCTGTGTTCTGTTAATTCATCTCACAGAGTTATATCTTTCCTTTCAAGAAGCCTTTCGCTAAGGCAGTTCTTGTGGAATTGGCGAAGGGATATTTGGAAGCCCATAGAGGGCTACGGTGAAAAAGGAAATATCTTCCGTTCAAAACTGGAAAGAAGCTTTCTGAGAAACTGCTCTGTGTTCTGTTAATTCATCTCACAGAGCTACATCTTTGCATTCAAGAAGCCTTTCGCTAAGGCTGTTCTTGTGGAATTGGCAAAGTGATATTTGGAAGGCCATAGAGGGCTACGGTGAAAAAGGAAATATCTTCCGTTGAATACTGGAAAGAAGCTTTCTGAGAAACTGCTCTGTGTTCTGTTAATTCATTTCACAGACTTACATCTTTCCCTTCAAGAAGCCTTTGGCTAAGGCTGTTCTTGTGGAATTGGCAAAGTGATATTTGGAAGCCCTAGTTGGCTATGGTGAAAAAGGAAATATCTTCCGTTCAAAACTGGAAAGAAGCTTTCTGAGAAACTGCTCTGTGCTCTGTTAATTCATCTCACAGAGTTACATATTTCCCTTCAAGAAGCCTTTGGATTAGGCTGTTCTGGTGGAATTTGAAAAGTCATATTTGGTTGCCCATAGAGGGCTATGGTTAAAAAGGAAATATCTTCCGTTCAAAACAGGAAAGAAGCTTTCTGAGAAACTGCTCTGTGTTCCGTTAACTCATCTCACAGAGTTACATCTTTCCCTTCAAGAAGCCTTTCGCTAAGGCTGTTCTTGTGGAATTGGCAAAATGATATCTGGAAGCCCTTAGAGGGGTATGGTGAAAAAGGAAATATCTTCCGTTCAAAACTGGAAACAAGCTTTCTGAGAAACTGCTTTGTGTTCTCTTAATTCATCTCACAGAGTTACATCTTTCGCTTCAAGAAGACTTTCGCTAAGGCTGTTCTTGTGGAATTGACAAAGTGGTATTTGGAAGCCCATTAATGGCTACGCTGAAAAAGGAAATATCTTGCGTTCAATACTGGAAATAAGCTTTCTGAGAAACTGCTCCGTGTTCTGATAATTCATCTCACAGAGTTACATCTTTCCCTTCAAGAAGCCTTTCGCTAAGGCTGTTCTTGTGGAATTGGCAAAGTGATATTTGGAATCCCATAGAGGGCTATTGTGAATCACGAAATATCTTCCGTTCAAAACTGGAAAGAAGCTTTCTGAGAAACTGCTCTGTGTTCTGTTAATTCATCTCACAGAGTTACATCTTTCCCTTCAAGAAGCCGTTCGCTAAGGCTGTTCTTGTGGAATTGGAAAAGGGATATTTGGAAGCCCATTAATGGCTACGCTGAAAAAGGAAATATCTTGCGTTCAATACTGGAAATAAGCTTTCTGAGAAACTGCTCTGTGTTCTGATAATTCATCTCACAGAGTTACATCTTTCCCTTCAAGAAGCCTATCGCTAAGGCTGTTCTTGTGGAGTTGGCAAGGTGATATTTGGAAGCCCATAGAGGGCTATGGTGAAACACGAAATATCTTCCGTTCAAAACTGGAAAGAAGCTTTCTGAAAAACTGCTCTGTGTTCTGTTAATTCATCTCACAGAGTTACATCTTTCCCTTCAAGAAGCCTTTGGCTAAGGCTGTTCTTGTGGAATTGGCAAAGGGATATTTGGAAGTCCATGGAGGGCTACTGTGAAAAAGGAACTATCTTGCGTTCAATAGTGGAAAGAAGCTTTCTGAGATACTGCTCTGTGTTCTGTTAATTCATCTCACAGAGTTACATCTTTCCCTTCAAGAAGCCTTTCGCTAAGGCTGTTCTTGTGGAATTGGCAAAGGGATATTTGGAAGCCCATAGAGGGCTATGGTGAAAAAGGAAGTATCTTCCGTTCAAAACTGGAAAGAAGCTTTCTGAAAAACTGCTCTGTGTTCTGATAATTCATCTCACAGAGTTACATCTTTCCCTTCAAGACGCCTTTCGCTAAGGTTGTTCTTGTGTAATTGGCAAAGGGATACTTCAAAGCCCATAGAGGGCTATGGTGAAAAAGGAAATATCTTCCATTGAAAACTGGAAAGAAGCTTTCTGAGAAACTGCTCTGTGTTCTGTTAATTCATCTCACAGAGTTACATCTTTCCCTTCAAGAAGCATTTCGCTAAGGCTGTTCTTGTGGAATTGGCAAAGTGATATTTGGAAGCCCATGGAGGGCTACAGTGAAAAAGGAAATATGTTGCGTTCAATACTGGAAAGAATCTTTCTGAGAAACTGCTCTGTGTTCTGTTAATTCATCTCACAGAGTTACATCTTTCCCTTCAAGAAGCCTTTCGCTAAGTCTGTTCTTGTGGAATTGGCAAAGTGATATTTGGAAGCCCATAGAGGGCTATGGTGAAAAAGGAAATATCTTCCGTTCAAATCTGGAAAGAAGATTTCCGAAAAACTGCTCTGTGTTCTGTTAACTCATCTAACAGAGTTACATCTTTCCCTTCAAGAAGCCTTTCATTAAGGCTGTTCTTGTGGAATTGGCAAAGTGATATTTGGAAGCCCATAGAGGGCTACGGTGAAAAAGGAAATATCTTCCGTTCAAAGCTGGAAAGAAGCTTTCTCAGAAACTGCTCTGTGTTCTGTTAATTCATCTCACAGAGTTACATCTTTCCCTTCATGAAGCCTTTCGCTAAGGCTGTTCTTGTGGAATTGGCAAAGGGATACTTCGAAGCCCATAGAGGGCTATGGTGAAAAAGGAAATATCTTCCATTGAAAACTGGAAAGAAGCTTTCTGAGAAACTGCTCTGTGTTCTGTTAATTCATCTCACAGAGTTACATCTTTCCCTTCAAGAAGCCTTTCGCTAAGGCTGTTCTTGTGGAATTGGCAAAGGGATATTTGGAAGCCCATAGAGGGCTATGGTGAAAGAGGAAATATCTTCCGTACAAAACTGGAAAGAAGCTTTCTGAGAAACTGCTCTGTGTTCTGTTAATTCATCTCACAGAGTTACATCTTTCCCTTCAAGAAGCCTTTCGCTAAGGCTGTTCTTGTGGAATAGGCAAAGTGATATTTGGAAGCCCATTGAGGGCTATGGTTAAAAAGGAAATATCTTCCGTTCAAAACAGGAATGAAGCTTTCTGAGAAACTGCTCTGTGTTCCGTTAACTCATCTCACGGAGTTACATCTTTCCCTTCAAGAAGCCTTTCGCTAAGGCTGTTCTTGTGTAATTAGCAAAGTGATATTTGGAAGCCCATTGAGGGCTATGATGGAAAAGGAAATATCTTCTGTTCAAAACTGGAAAGAAGCTTTCTGAGAAACTGCTCTGTGTTCTGTAAATTCATCTCACAGAGTTACATCTTTCCCTTCAAGAAGCCTTTCGCTAAGGCTGTTCTTGTGGAATTGGCAAAGTGGTATTTGGAAGCCCATGGAGGGCTATGGTGAAAAAGGAAATATCTTCCGTTCAAAACTGGAAAGAAGCTTTCTGAGAAACTGCTCTGTGTTTTATAAATTCATCTGTCAGAGTTACATCTTTCCCTTCAAGAAGCCTTTCGCTAAGGCTGTTCTTGTGGAATTGTCAAAGTGATATTTGGAAGCCCATAGAGGGCTACGGTGAAAAAGGAAATATCTTCCGTTCAAAACTGGAAAGAAGCTTTCTGAGAAACTGCTCTGTGTTCTGTTAATTCATCTCACAGAGCTACATCTTTGCCTTCAAGAAGCCTTTCGCTAAGGCTGTTCTTGTGGAATTGGCAAAGTGATATTTGGAAGGCCATAGAGGGCTACGGTGAAAAAGGAAATATCTTCCGTTGAATACTGGAAAGAAGCTTTCTGAGAAACTGCTCTGTGTTCTGTTAATTCATCTCACAGACTTACATCTTTCCCTTCAAGAAGCCTTTGGCTAAGGCTGTTCTTGTGGAATTGGCAAAGTGATATTTGGAAGCCCTAGTTGGCTATGGTGAAAAAGGAAATATCTTCCGTTCAAAACTGGAAAGAAGCTTTCTGAGAAACTGCTCTGTGCTCTGTTAATTCATCTCACAGAGTTACATATTTCCCTTCAAGAAGCCTTTGGATTAGGCTGTTCTGGTGGAATTTGAAAAGTCATATTTGGTTGCCCATAGAGGGCTATGGTTAAAAAGGAAATATCTTCCGTTCAAAACAGGAAAGAAGCTTTCTGAGAAACTGCTCTGTGTTCCGTTAACTCATCTCACAGAGTTACATCTTTCCCTTCAAGAAGCCTTTCGCTAAGGCTGTTCTTGTGGAATTGGCAAAATGATATCTGGAAGCCCTTAGAGGGGTATGGTGAAAAAGGAAATATCTTCCGTTCAAAACTGGAAACAAGCTTTCTGAGAAACTGCTTTGTGTTCTCTTAATTCATCTCACAGAGTTACATCTTTCGCTTCAAGAAGACTTTCGCTAAGGCTGTTCTTGTGGAATTGACAAAGTGGTATTTGGAAGCCCATTAATGGCTACGCTGAAAAAGGAAATATCTTGCGTTCAATACTGGAAATAAGCTTTCTGAGAAACTGCTCCGTGTTCTGATAATTCATCTCACAGAGTTACATCTTTCCCTTCAAGAAGCCTTTCGCTAAGGCTGTTCTTGTGGAATTGGCAAAGTGATATTTGGAAGCCCATAGAGGGCTATGGTGAAACACGAAATATCTTCCGTTCAAAACTGGAAAGAAGCTTTCTGAGAAACTGCTCTGTGTTCTGTTAATTCATCTCACAGAGTTACATCTTTCCCTTCAAGAAGCCGTTCGCTAAGGCTGTTCTTGTGGAATTGGAAAAGGGATATTTGGAAGCCCATTAATGGCTACGCTGAAAAAGGAAATATCTTGCGATCAATACTGGAAATAAGCTTTCTGAGAAACTGCTCTGTGTTCTGATAATTCATCTCACAGAGTTACATCTTTCCCTTCAAGAAGCCTATCGCTAAGGCTGTTCTTGTGGAGTTGGCAAGGTGATATTTGGAAGCCCATAGAGGGCTATGGTGAAACACGAAATATCTTCCGTTCAAAACTGGAAAGAAGCTTTCTGAAAAACTGCTCTGTGTTCTGTTAATTCATCTCACAGAGTTACATCTTTCCCTTCAAGAAGCCTTTGGCTAAGGCTGTTCTTGTGGAATTGGCAAAGGGATATTTGGAAGTCCATGGAGGGCTACTGTGAAAAAGGAACTATCTTGCGTTCAATAGTGGAAAGAAGCTTTCTGAGATACTGCTCTGTGTTCTGTTAATTCATCTCACAGAGTTACATCTTTCCCTTCAAGAAGCCTTTCGCTAAGGCTGTTCTTGTGGAATTGGCAAAGGGATATTTGGAAGCCCATAGAGGGCTATGGTGAAAAAGGAAGTATCTTCCGTTCAAAACTGGAAAGAAGCTTTCTGAAAAACTGCTCTGTGTTCTGTTAATTCATCTCACATAGTTACATCTTTCCCTTCAAGAAGCCTTTCGCTAAGGCTGTTCTTATGGAATTGGCAAAGGGATATTTGGAAGCCCATAGAGGGCAATGGTGAAAAAGGAATTATCTTCCGTTCAAAACTGGAAAGAAGCTTTCTGAGAAACTGCTCTGTGTTCTGTTAATTCATCTCACAGAGTTACATCTTTCCCTTCAAGAAGCCTTTCGATTAGTCTGTTCTTGTGGAATTGTCAAAGGGATATTTGGAAGCCCATAGAGGGCTATGTTGAAAAAGGAAGTATCTTCCGTTCAAAACTGGAAAGAAGCTTTCTGAGAAACTGCTCTGTGTTCTGTTAATTCATCTCACAGAGTTACATCTATCCCTTCAAGATGCCTTTCGCTAAGGCTGTTCTTGTGGAGTTGGCAAAGTGATATTTGGAAGCCCATAGAGGGCTATGGTGAAAAAGGAAATATCTTCCGTTCAAAACTGGAAAGAAGCTTTCTGAGAAACTGCTCTGTGTTCTGTTAATTCATCTCACAGAGTTACATATTTCCCTTCAAGAAGCCTTTCAATTAGGCTGTTCTGGTGGAATTTGCAAAGTCATATTTGGTTGCCCATAGAGGGCTATGGTGAAAAAGGAAATATCTTCCGTTCAAAACAGGAAAGAAGCTTTCTGAGAAACTGCTCTGTGTTCCGTTAACTCATCTCACAGAGTTACATCTTTCCCTTCAAGAAGCCTTTCGCTAAGGCTGTTCTTGTGTAATTGGCAAAGTGATATTTGGAAGCCCATTGAGGGCTATGGTGGAAAAGGAAATATCTTCTGTTCAAAACTGGAAAGAAGCTTTCTGAGAAACTGCTCTGTGTTCTGTTAATTCATCTCACAGAGTTACATCTTTCCCTTCAAGAAGACTTTCGCTAAGGCTGTTCTTGTGGAATTGGCAAAGTGGTATTTGGAAGCCCATGGAGGGCTACGGTGAAAAAGGAAATATCTTCCGTTCAAAACTGGAAAGAAGCTTTCTGAGAAACTGCTCTGTGTTTTGCAAATTCATCTGTCAGAGTTACATCTTTCCCTCCAAGAAGCCTTTCGCTAAGGCTGTTCTTGTGGAATTGGCAAAGTGATATTTGGAAGCCCATAGAGGGCTATCGTGAAAAAGGAAATATCTTCTGTTCAAAACTGGAAAGAAGCTTTCTGAGAAACTGCTCTATGTTCTGTTAATTCATCTCACAGAGTTACATCTTTCCCTTCAAGAAGCCTTTCGCTAAGGCTGTTCTTGTGGAATTGGCAAAGTGATATTTGAAACCCCATAGAGGGCTATGGTGAAATAGGAAATATCTTCCGTTCAAAACTGGAAAGAAGCTTTCTGAGAAACTGCTCTGTGTTCTGTTAATTCATCTCACAGAGTTACATCTTTCCCTTCAAGAAGCCTTTCGCTAAGGCTGTTCTTCTGGAATTGGCAAAGTGGTATTCGGAAGCCCAAAGAGGGCTATGGTGAAAAAGGAAATATCTTCCGTTGAATACTGGAAAGAAGCTTTCTGAGAAACTGCTCTGTGTTCTGTTAATTCATCTCACAGACTTACATCTTTCCCTTCAAGAAGCCTTTCGCTAAGGCTGTTCTTGTGGAATTGGCAAAGGGATATTTGGAAGCCCTAGTGGGCTATGGTGAAAAAGGAAATATCTTCCGTTCAAAACTGGAAAGAAGCTTTCTGAGAAACTGCTCTGTGCTCTGTTAATTCATCTCACAGAGTTACATATTTCCCTTCAGGAAGCCTTTCGATTAGGCTGTTCTGGTGGAATTTGCAAAGTCATATTTGGTTGCCCATAGTGGGCTATGGTTAAAAAGGAAATATCTTCCGTTCAAAACAGGAAAGAAGCTTTCTGAGAAACTGCTCTGTGTTCCGTTAACTCATCTCACAGAGTTACATCTTTCCCTTCAAGAAGCCTTTCGCTAAGGCTGTTCTTGTGGAATTCGCAAAGGGATATTTGGAAGCCCATAGAGGGCTACGGTGAAAAAGGAAGTATCTTCCGTTAAAACTGGAAAGAAGCTTTCTGAGAAACTGCTCTGTGTTCTGTTAATTCATCTCACAGAGTTACATCTTTCCCTTCAAGAACCCTTTCTCTAAGGCTGTTCTTGTGGAATTCGCAAAGGGATATTTGGAAGCCCATAGAGGGCAATGGTGAAAAAGGAAGTATCTTCCGTTCAAAACTGGAAAGAAGCTTTCTGAGAAACTGCTCTGTGTTCTGTTAATTCATCTCCCAGAGTTACATCTTTCCCTTCAAGAAGCCTTTCGATTAGGCTGTTCTTGCGGAATTTGCAAAGTGATATTTGGATGCCCATAGAGGGCTATGGTGAAAAAGGAAATATCTTCTGTTCAATACTGGAAAGAAGCTTTCTGAGAAACTGCTCTGTGTTCCGTTAATTCATCTCACAGACTTACATCTTTCCCTTCAAGAAGCCTTTCGCTAAGGCTGTTCTTGTGGAATTGGCAAAATGATATCTGGAAGCCCTTAGAGGGGATGGTGAAAAAGGAAATATCTTCCGTTCAAAACTGGAAGCAAGCTTTCTGAGAAACTGCTTTGTGTTCTCTTAATTCATCTCACAGAGTTACATCTTTCGCTTCAAGAAGACTTTAGCTAAGGCTGTTCTTGTGGAATTGACAAAGTGGTATTTGGAAGCCCATTAATGGCTACGCTGAAAAAGGAAATATCTTGCGTTCAATACTGGAAAGAAGCTTTCTGAGAAACTGCTCTGTGTTCTGTTAATTCATCTCACAGGGTTACATCTTTCCCTTCAAGAAGCCTTTCGCTAAGGCTGTTCTTGTGGAGTTGGCAAAGTGATATTTGGAAGCTCATAGACGGCTACGTTGAAAAAGGAAATATCTTCCGTTCGAAACTGGAAAGAAGCTTTCTGAGAAACTGCTCTGTGTTCCGTTAACTCATCTCACAGAGTTACATCTTTCCCTTCAAGAAGCCTTTCGCTAAGGCTGTTCTTGTGGAATTGGCAAAGTGATATTTGGAAGCCCATAGAGGGCTATGGTGGAAAAGGAAATATCTTCCGTTCAAAACTGGAAAGAAGCTTTCTGAGAAACTGCTCTGTGTTCTGTTAATTCATCTCACAGAGTTACATCTTTCCCTTCATGAAGCCTTTCGCTAAGGCTGTTCTTGTGGAGTTGGCAAAGGGATATTTGGAACCCCATAGAGGGCAATGGTGAAAAAGGAAATATCTTCCGTTCAAAACTGGAAAGAAGCTTTCTGAGAAACTGCTCTGTGTTCTGTTAATTCATCTCACAGAGTTACATCTTTCCCTTCAAGAAGCCTTTTGCTAAGTCTGTTCTTGTGGAATTGGCAAAGGGATATTTGGAAGTCCATGGAGGGCTACTGTGAAAAAGGAAATATCTTGCGTTCAATACTGGAAAGAAGCTTTCTGAGAAACGGCTCTGTGTTTTGTTAATTCATCTCACAGAGTTACATCTTTCCCTTCAAGAAGCCTTTCGCTAAGGCTGTTCTTGTGGAATTGGCAAAGTGATCTTTGGAAGCCCATAGAGGGCTATGGTGAAAAAGGAAGTATCTTCCGTTCAAAACTGGAGAGAAGCATTCTGAGAAAGTGCTCTGTGTTCTGTTAATTCATCTCACAGAGTTACATCTTTCCCTTCAAGAAGCCTTTCGCTAAGGCTGTTCTTGTGGAATTGGAAAAGGGATATTTGGAAGCCAATAGAGGGCTGTCTTGAAAAAGGAAGTATCTTCCGTTAAAACTGGAAAGAAGCTTTCTGAGAAACTGCTCTGTGTTCTGTTAATTCATCTCACAGAGTTACATCTTTCCCTTCAAGAAGCCTTTCGCTAAGGCTGTTCTTGTGGAATTTGCAAAGGGATATTTGGAAGCCCATAGAGGGCAATGGTGAAAAAGGAAGTATCTTCCGTTCAAAATTGGAAAGAAGCTTTCTGAGAAACTGCTCTGTGTTCTGTTAATTCATCTCCCAGAGTTACATCTTTCCCTTCAAGAAGCCTTTCGATTAGGCTGTTCTTGCGGAATTTGCAAAGTGATATTTGGATGCCCATAGGGGGCTATGGTGAAAAAGGAAATATCTTCTGTTCAATACTGGAAAGAAGCTTTCTGAGAAACTGCTCTGTGTTCCGTTAATTCATCTTACAGACTTACATCTTTCCCTTCAAGAAGCCTTTCGCTAAGGCTGTTCTTGTGGAATTGGCAAAGTGATATTTGGAAGCCCATTGAGTGCTATGGTGGAAAAGGAAATATCTTCCGTTCAAAACTGGAAAGAAGCTTTCTGAGAAACTGCTCTGTGTTCTGTTAATTCATCTCACAGAGTTACATCTTTCCCTTCAAGACGCCTTTCGCTAAGGTTGTTCTTGTGTAATTGGCAAAGGGATACTTCAAAGCCCATAGAGGGCTATGGTGAAAAAGGAAATATCTTCCATTGAAAACTGGAAAGAAGCTTTCTGAGAAACTGCTCTGTGTTCTGTTAATTCATCTCACAGAGTTACATCTTTCCCTTCAAGAAGCATTTCGCTAAGGCTGTTCTTGTGGAATTGGCAAAGTGATATCTGGAAGCCCATGGAGGGCTACAGTGAAAAAGGAAATATGTTGCGTTCAATACTGGAAAGAATCTTTCTGAGAAACTGCTCTGTGTTCTGTTAATTCATCTCACAGAGTTACATCTTTCCCTTCAAGAAGCCTTTCGCTAAGTCTGTTCTTGTGGAATTGGCAAAGTGATATTTGGAAGCCCATAGAGGGCTATGGTGAAAAAGGAAATATCTTCCGTTCAAAACTGGAAAGAAGATTTCTGACAAACTGCTCTGTGTTCTGTTAACTCATCTAACAGAGTTACATCTTTCCCTTCAAGAAGCCTTTCATTAAGGCTGTTCTTGTGGAATTGGCAAAGTGATATTTGGAAGCCCATAGAGGGCTACGGTGAAAAAGGAAATATCTTCCGTTCAAAGCTGGAAAGAAGCTTTCTCAGAAACTGCTCTGTGTTCTGTTAATTCATCTCACAGAGTTACATCTTTCCCTTCATGAAGCCTTTCGCTAAGGCTGTTCTTGTGGAATTGGCAAAGGGATACTTCGAAGCCCATAGAGGGCTATGGTGAAAAAGGAAATATCTTCCGTTCAAAACCGGAAAAAAGCTTTCTGAGAAACTGCTCAGTGTTCTGTTAATTCATCTCACAGAGTTACATCTTTCCCTTCAAGAAGCCTTTCGCTAAGGCTGTTCTTGTGGAATTGGCAAAGGGATATTTGGAAGCCCCTAGAGGGCTATTGTGAAAAAGGAAATATCTTCCGTTCAAAACTGGAAAGAATCTTTCTGAGAACCTGCTCTGTGTTCTGTTAACTCATCTCACCGTGTTACATCTTTCCCTTCAAGAAGCCTTTCGCTAAGGCTGTTCTTGTGGAATTGGCAAAGTGATGTTTGGAAGTCCATGGAGGGCTACGGTGAAAAAGGAAGTATCTTCCGTTCAATACTGGAAAGAAGCTATCTGAGAAACTGCTCTGTGTTCTGTTAATTCATCTCACAGAGTTACATCTTTCCCTTCAAGAATCCTTTCGCTGAGGCTGTTCTTGTGGAATTGGCAAAGTGATATTTGGAAGCTCATTGAGGGCTATGGTGAAAAAGGAAATATCTTCCGTTCAAAACTTGAAAGAAGCTTTCTGAGAAACTGCTCTGTGTTCTGTTAATTCATCTCACAGAGTTACATCTTTCCCTTCAAGAAGCCTTTCGCTAAGGCTGTTCTTGTGGAATTGGCAAAGGGATACTTGGAAGCCCATCGAGGGCTATGGTGAAAAAGGAAATATCTTCCATTGAAAACTGGAAAGAAGCTTTCTGAGAAACTGCTCTGTGTTCTGTTAATTCATCTCACAGAGTTACATCTTTCCCTTCAAGAAGCCTTTCGCTAAGGCTGTTCTTGTGGAATTGGCAAAGGGATATTTGGAAGCCCATAGAGGGCTATGGTGAAAGAGGAAATATCTTCCGTACAAAACTGGAAAGAAGCTTTCTGAGAAACTGCTCTGTGTTCTGTTAATTCATCTCACAGAGTTACATCTTTCCCTTCAAGAAGCCTTTCGCTAAGGCTGTTCTTGTGGAATAGGCAAAGTGATATTTGGAAGCCCATTGAGGGCTATGGTTAAAAAGGAAATATCTTCCGTTCAAAACAGGAAAGAAGCTTTCTGAGAAACTGCTCTGTGTTCCGTTAACTCATCTCACGGAGTTACATCTTTCCCTTCAAGAAGCCTTTCGCTAAGGCTGTTCTTGTGTAATTGGCAAAGTGATATTTGGAAGCCCATTGAGGGCTATGATGGAAAAGGAAATATCTTCTGTTCAAAACTGGAAAGAAGCTTTCTGAGAAACTGCTCTGTGTTCTGTAAATTCATCTCACAGAGTTACATCTTTCCCTTCAAGAAGCCTTTCGCTAAGGCTGTTCTTGTGGAATTGGCAAAGTGGTATTTGGAAGCCCATGGAGGGCTACGGTGAAAAAGGAAATACCTTCCGTTCAAAACTGGAAAGAAGCTTTCTGAGAAACTGCTCTGTGTTTTATAAATTCATCTGTCAGAGTTACATCTTTCCCTTCAAGAAGCCTTTCGCTAAGGCTGTTCTTGTGGAATTGTCAAAGTGATATTTGGAAGCCCATAGAGGGCTATCGTGAAAAAGGAAATATCTTCTGTTCAAAACTGGAAAGAAGCTTTCTGAGAAACTGCTCTGTGTTCTGTTAATTCATCTCACAGAGTTACATCTTTCCCTTCAAGAAGCCTTTCGCTAAGGCTGTTCTTGTGGAATTGGCAAAGTGATATTTGGAACCCCATAGAGGGCTATGGTGAAATAGGAAATATCTTCCGTTCAAAACTGGAAAGAAGCTTTCTAAGAATCTGCTCTGTGTTCCGTTAATTCATCTCACAGAGTTACATCTTTCCCTTCAAGAAGCCTTTCGCTAAGGCTGTTCTTTTGGAATTGGCAAAGTGATATTTGGAAGCCCATTGAGGGCTATGGTGAAAAAGGAAATATCTTCCGTTCAAAACTTGAAAGAAGCTTTCTGAGAAACTACTCTGTGTTCTCTTAATTCATCTCACAGAGTTACATCTTTCCCTTCAAGAAGCCTTTCGCTAAGGATGTTCTTGTGGAATTGGCAAAGGGATATTTGGAAGCCCATAGAGGGCTACGGTGAAAAAGGAAATATCTTCCGTTCAAAACTGGAAAGAAGCTTTCTGAGAAACTGCTCTGTGTTCTGTTAATTCATCTCACAGAGCTACATCTTTGCATTCAAGAAGCCTTTCGCTAAGGCTGTTCTTGTGGAATTGGCAAAGTGATATTTGGAAGGCCATAGAGGGCTACGGTGAAAAAGGAAATATCTTCCGTTGAATACTGGAAAGAAGCTTTCTGAGAAACTGCTCTGTGTTCTGTTAATTCATCTCACAGACTTACATCTTTCCCTTCAAGAAGCCTTTGGCTAAGGCTGTTCTTGTGGAATTGGCAAAGTGATATTTGGAAGCCCTAGTTGGCTATGGTGAAAAAGGAAATATCTTCCGTTCAAAACTGGAAAGAAGCTTTCTGAGAAACTGCTCTGTGCTCTGTTAATTCATCTCACAGAGTTACATATTTCCCTTCAAGAAGCCTTTGGATTAGGCTGTTCTGGTGGAATTTGAAAAGTCATATTTGGTTGCCCATAGAGGGCTATGGTTAAAAAGGAAATATCTTCCGTTCAAAACAGGAAAGAAGCTTTCTGAGAAACTGCTCTGTGTTCCGTTAACTCATCTCACAGAGTTACATCTTTCCCTTCAAGAAGCCTTTCGCTAAGGCTGTTTTTGTGGAATTGGCAAAATGATATCTGGAAGCCCTTAGAGGGGTATGGTGAAAAAGGAAATATCTTCCGTTCAAAACTGGAAACAAGCTTTCTGAGAAACTGCTTTGTGTTCTCTTAATTCATCTCACAGAGTTACATCTTTCGCTTCAAGAAGACTTTCGCTAAGGCTGTTCTTGTGGAATTGACAAAGTGGTATTTGGAAGCCCATTAATGGCTACGCTGAAAAAGGAAATATCTTGCGTTCAATACTGGAAATAAGCTTTCTGAGAAACTGCTCCGTGTTCTGATAATTCATCTCACAGAGTTACATCTTTCCCTTCAAGAAGCCTTTCGCTAAGGCTGTTCTTGTGGAATTGGCAAAGTGATATTTGGAAGCCCATAGAGGGCTATGGTGAAACACGAAATATCTTCCGTTCAAAACTGGAAAGAAGCTTTCTGAGAAACTGCTCTGTGTTCTGTTAATTCATCTCACAGAGTTACATCTTTCCCTTCAAGAAGCCGTTCGCTAAGGCTGTTCTTGTGGAATTGGAAAAGGGATATTTGGAAGCCCATTAATGGCTACGCTGAAAAAGGAAATATCTTGCGTTCAATACTGGAAATAATCTTTCTGAGAAACTGCTCTGTGTTCTGATAATTCATCTCACAGAGTTACATCTTTCCCTTCAAGAAGCCTTTCGCTAAGGCTGTTCTTGTGGAATAGGCAAAGTGATATTTGGAAGCCCATTGAGGGCTATGGTTAAAAAGGAAATATCTTCCGTTCAAAACAGGAAAGAAGCTTTCTGAGAAACTGCTCTGTGTTCCGTTAACTCATCTCACGGAGTTACATCTTTCCCTTCAAGAAGCCTTTCGCTAAGGCTGTTCTTGTGTAATTGGCAAAGTGATATTTGGAAGCCCATTGAGGGCTATGATGGAAAAGGAAATATCTTCTGTTCAAAACTGGAAAGAAGCTTTCTGAGAAACTGCTCTGTGTTCTGTAAATTCATCTCACAGAGTTACATCTTTCCCTTCAAGAAGCCTTTCGCTAAGGCTGTTCTTGTGGAATTGGCAAAGTGGTATTTGGAAGCCCATGGAGGGCTACGGTGAAAAAGGAAATACCTTCCGTTCAAAACTGTAAAGAAGCTTTCTGAGAAACTGCTCTGTGTTTTATAAATTCATCTGTCAGAGTTACATCTTTCCCTTCAAGAAGCCTTTCGCTAAGGCTGTTCTTGTGGAATTGTCAAAGTGATATTTGGAAGCCCATAGAGGGCTATCGTGAAAAAGGAAATATCTTCTGTTCAAAACTGGAAAGAAGCTTTCTGAGAAACTGCTCTGTGTTCTGTTAATTCATCTCACAGAGTTACATCTTTCCCTTCAAGAAGCCTTTCGCTAAGGCTGTTCTTGTGGAATTGGCAAAGTGATATTTGGAACCCCATAGAGGGCTATGGTGAAATAGGAAATATCTTCCGTTCAAAACTGGAAAGAAGCTTTCTGAGAAACTGCTCTGTGTTCTGTTAATTCATCTCACAGAGTTACATCTTTCCCTTCAAGAAGCCTTTCGCTAAGGCTGTTCTTCTGGAATTGGCAAAGTGGTATTCGAAAGCCCAAAGAGGGCTATGGTGAAAAAGGAAATATCTTCCGTTCAAAACTGGAAAGAAGCTTTCTAAGAATCTGCTCTGTGTTCCGTTAATTCATCTCACAGAGTTACATCTTTCCCTTCAAGAAGCCTTTCGCTAAGGCTGTTCTTTTGGAATTGGCAAAGTGATATTTGGAAGCCCTTAGAGGGCTATTGTGAAAAAGGAAATATCTTCCATTCAAAAGTGGAAAGAAGATTTCTGAGAAACTGCTCTGTGTTCTGTTAATTCATCTCACAGAGTTATATCTTTCCTTTCAAGAAGCCTTTCGCTAAGGCAGTTCTTCTGGAATTGGCAAAGGGATATTTGGAAGCCCATAGAGGGCTACGGTGAAAAAGGAAATATCTTCCGTTCAAAACTGGAAAGAAGCTTTCTGAGAAACTGCTCTGTGTTCTGTTAATTCATCTCACAGAGCTACATCTTTGCATTCAAGAAGCCTTTCGCTAAGGCTGTTCTTGTGGAATTGGCAAAGTGATATTTGGAAGGCCATAGAGGGCTACGGTGAAAAAGGAAATATCTTCCGTTGAATACTGGAAAGAAGCTTTCTGAGAAACTGCTCTGTGTTCTGTTAATTCATCTCACAGACTTACATCTTTCCCTTCAAGAAGCCTTTGGCTAAGGCTGTTCTTGTGGAATTGGCAAAGTGATATTTGGAAGCCCTAGTTGGCTATGGTGAAAAAGGAAATATCTTCCGTTCAAAACTGGAAAGAAGCTTTCTGAGAAACTGCTCTGTGCTCTGTTAATTCATCTCACAGAGTTACATATTTCCCTTCAAGAAGCCTTTGGATTAGGCTGTTCTGGTGGAATTTGAAAAGTCATATTTGGTTGCCCTTAGAGGGCTATGGTTAAAAAGGAAATATCTTCCGTTCAAAACAGGAAAGAAGCTTTCTGAGAAACTGCTCTGTGTTCCGTTAACTCATCTCACAGAGTTACATCTTTCCCTTCAAGAAGCCTTTCGCTAAGGCTGTTCTTGTGGAATTGGCAAAATGATATCTGGAAGCCCTTAGAGGGGTATGGTGAAAAAGGAAATATCTTCCGTTCAAAACTGGAAACAAGCTTTCTGAGAAACTGCTTTGTGTTCTCTTAATTCATCTCACAGAGTTACATCTTTCGCTTCAAGAAGACTTTCGCTAAGGCTGTTCTTGTGGAATTGACAAAGTGGTATTTGGGAGCCCATTAATGGCTACGCTGAAAAAGGAAATATCTTGCGTTCAATACTGGAAATAAGCTTTCTGAGAAACTGCTCCGTGTTCTGATAATTCATCTCACAGAGTTACATCTTTCCCTTCAAGAAGCCTTTCGCTAAGGCTGTTCTTGTGGAATTGGCAAAGTGATATTTGGAAGCCCATAGAGGGCTATGGTGAAACACGAAATATCTTCCGTTCAAAACTGGAAAGAAGCTTTCTGAGAAACTGCTCTGTGTTCTGTTAATTCATCTCACAGAGTTACATCTTTCCCTTCAAGAAGCCGTTCGCTAAGGCTGTTCTTGTGGAATTGGAAAAGGGATATTTGGAAGCCCATTAATGGCTACGCTGAAAAAGGAAATATCTTGCGTTCAATACTGGAAATAAGCTTTCTGAGAAACTGCTCTGTGTTCTGATAATTCATCTCACAGAGTTACATCTTTCCCTTCAAGAAGCCTATCGCTAAGGCTGTTCCTGTGGAGTTGGCAAGGTGATATTTGGAAGCCCATAGAGGGCTATGGTGAAACACGAAATATCTTCCGTTCAAAACTGGAAAGAAGCTTTCTGAAAAACTGCTCTGTGTTCTGTTAATTCATCTCACAGAGTTACATCTTTCCCTTCAAGAAGCCTTTGGCTAAGGCTGTTCTTGTGGAATTGGCAAAGGGATATTTGGAAGTCCATGGAGGGCTACTGTGAAAAAGGAACTATCTTGCGTTCAATAGTGGAAAGAAGCTTTCTGAGATACTGCTCTGTGTTCTGTTAATTCATCTCACAGAGTTACATCTTTCCCTTCAAGAAGCCTTTCGCTAAGGCTGTTCTTGTGGAATTGGCAAAGGGATATTTGGAAGCCCATAGAGGGCTACGGTGAAAAAGGAAGTATCTTCCGTTCAAAACTGGAAAGAAGCTTTCTGAAAAACTGCTCTGTGTTCTGATAATTCATCTCACAGAGTTACATCTTTCCCTTCAAGACGCCTTTCGCTAAGGTTGTTCTTGTGTAATTGGCAAAGGGATACTTCAAAGCCCATAGAGGGCTATGGTGAAAAAGGAAATATCTTCCATTGAAAACTGGAAAGAAGCTTTCTGAGAAACTGCTCTGTGTTCTGTTAATTCATCTCACAGAGTTACATCTTTCCCTTCAAGAAGCATTTCGCTAAGGCTGTTCTTGTGGAATTGGCAAAGTGATATTTGGAAGCCCATGGAGGGCTACAGTGAAAAAGGAAATATGTTGCGTTCAATACTGGAAAGAATCTTTCTGAGAAACTGCTCTGTGTTCTGTTAATTCATCTCACAGAGTTACATCTTTCCCTTCAAGAAGCCTTTCGCTAAGTCTGTTCTTGTGGAATTGGCAAAGTGATATTTGGAAGCCCATAGAGGGCTATGGTGAAAAAGGAAATATCTTCCGTTCAAAACTGGAAAGAAGATTTCTGACAAACTGCTCTGTGTTCTGTTAACTCATCTAACAGAGTTACATCTTTCCCTTCAAGAAGCCTTTCATTAAGGCTGTTCTTGTGGAATTGGCAAAGTGATATTTGGAAGCCCATAGAGGGCTACGGGGAAAAAGGAAATATCTTCCGTTCAAAGCTGGAAAGAAGCTTTCTCAGAAACTGCTCTGTGTTCTGTTAATTCATCTCACAGAGTTACATCTTTCCCTTCATGAAGCCTTTCGCTAAGGCTGTTCTTGTGGAATTGGCAAAGGGATACTTCGAAGCCCATAGAGGGCTATGGTGAAAAAGGAAATATCTTCCATTGAAAACTGGAAAGAAGCTTTCTGAGAAACTGCTCTGTGTTCTGTTAATTCATCTCACAGAGTTACATCTTTCCCTTCAAGAAGCCTTTCGCTAAGGCTGTTCTTGTGGAATTGGCAAAGGGATATTTGGAAGCCCATAGAGGGCTACGGTGAAAAAGGAAATATCTTCCGTTCAAAACTGGAAAGAAGCTTTCTGAGAAACTGCTCTGTGTTCTGTTAATTCATCTCACAGAGCTACATCTTTGCCTTCAAGAAGCCTTTCGCTAAGGCTGTTCTTGTGGAATTGGCAAAGTGATATTTGGAAGGCCATAGAGGGCTACGGTGAAAAAGGAAATATCTTCCGTTGAATACTGGAAAGAAGCTTTCTGAGAAACTGCTCTGTGTTCTGTTAATTCATCTCACAGACTTACATCTTTCCCTTCAAGAAGCCTTTGGCTAAGGCTGTTCTTGTGGAATTGGCAAAGTGATATTTGGAAGCCCTAGTTGGCTATGGTGAAAAAGGAAATATCTTCCGTTCAAAACTGGAAAGAAGCTTTCTGAGAAACTGCTCTGTGCTCTGTTAATTCATCTCACAGAGTTACATATTTCCCTTCAAGAAGCCTTTGGATTAGGCTGTTCTGGTGGAATTTGAAAAGTCATATTTGGTTGCCCATAGAGGGCTATGGTTAAAAAGGAAATATCTTCCGTTCAAAACAGGAAAGAAGCTTTCTGAGAAACTGCTCTGTGTTCCGTTAACTCATCTCACAGAGTTACATCTTTCCCTTCAAGAAGCCTTTCGCTAAGGCTGTTCTTGTGGAATTGGCAAAATGATATCTGGAAGCCCTTAGAGGGGTATGGTGAAAAAGGAAATATCTTCCGTTCAAAACTGGAAACAAGCTTTCTGAGAAACTGCTTTGTGTTCTCTTAATTCATCTCACAGAGTTACATCTTTCGCTTCAAGAAGACTTTCGCTAAGGCTGTTCTTGTGGAATTGACAAAGTGGTATTTGGAAGCCCATTAATGGCTACGCTGAAAAAGGAAATATCTTGCGTTCAATACTGGAAATAAGCTTTCTGAGAAACTGCTCCGTGTTCTGATAATTCATCTCACAGAGTTACATCTTTCCCTTCAAGAAGCCTTTCGCTAAGGCTGTTCTTGTGGAATTGGCAAAGTGATATTTGGAAGCCCATAGAGGGCTATGGTGAAACACGAAATATCTTCCGTTCAAAACTGGAAAGAAGCTTTCTGAGAAACTGCTCTGTGTTCTGTTAATTCATCTCACAGAGTTACATCTTTCCCTTCAAGAAGCCGTTCGCTAAGGCTGTTCTTGTGGAATTGGAAAAGGGATATTTGGAAGCCCATTAATGGCTACGCTGAAAAAGGAAATATCTTGCGTTCAATACTGGAAATAAGCTTTCTGAGAAACTGCTCTGTGTTCTGATAATTCATCTCACAGAGTTACATCTTTCCCTTCAAGAAGCCTATCGCTAAGGCTGTTCTTGTGGAGTTGGCAAGGTGATATTTGGAAGCCCATAGAGGGCTATGGTGAAACACGAAATATCTTCCGTTCAAAACTGGAAAGAAGCTTTCTGAAAAACTGCTCTGTGTTCTGTTAATTCATCTCACAGAGTTACATCTTTCCCTTCAAGAAGCCTTTGGCTAAGGCTGTTCTTGTGGAATTGGCAAAGGGATATTTGGAAGTCCATGGAGGGCTACTGTGAAAAAGGAACTATCTTGCGTTCAATAGTGGAAAGAAGCTTTCTGAGATACTGCTCTGTGTTCTGTTAATTCATCTCACAGAGTTACATCTTTCCCTTCAAGAAGCCTTTCGCTAAGGCTGTTCTTGTGGAATTGGCAAAGGGATATTTGGAAGCCCATAGAGGGCTATGGTGAAAAAGGAAGTATCTTCCGTTCAAAACTGGAAAGAAGCTTTCTGAAAAACTGCTCTGTGTTCTGTTAATTCAGCTCACATAGTTACATCTTTCCCTTCAAGAAGCCTTTCCCTAAGGCTGTTCTTATGGAATTGGCAAAGGGATATTTGGAAGCCCATAGAGGGCAATGGTGAAAAAGGAATTATCTTCCGTTCAAAACTGGAAAGAAGCTTTCTGAGAAACTGCTCTGTGTTCTGTTAATTCATCTCACAGAGTTACATCTTTCCCTTCAAGAAGCCTTTCGATTAGTCTGTTCTTGTGGAATTGGCAAAGGGATATTTGGAAGCCCATAGAGGGCTATGTTGAAAAAGGAAGTATCTTCCGTTCAAAACTGGAAAGAAGCTTTCTGAGAAACTGCTCTGTGTTCTGTTAATTCATCTCACAGAGTTACATCTATCCCTTCAAGATGCCTTTCGCTAAGGCTGTTCTTGTGGAGTTGGCAAAGTGATATTTGGAAGCCCATAGAGGGCTATGGTGAAAAAGGAAATATCTTCCGTTCAAAACTGGAAAGAAGCTTTCTGAGAAACTGCTCTGTGTTCTGTTAATTCATCTCACAGAGTTACATATTTCCCTTCAAGAAGCCTTTCAATTAGGCTGTTCTGGTGGAATTTGCAAAGTCATATTTGGTTGCCCATAGAGGGCTATGGTGAAAAAGGAAATATCTTCCGTTCAAAACAGGAAAGAAGCTTTCTGAGAAACTGCTCTGTGTTCCGTTAACTCATCTCACAGAGTTACATCTTTCCCTTCAAGAAGCCTTTCGCTAAGGCTGTTCTTGTGTAATTGGCAAAGTGATATTTGGAAGCCCATTGAGGGCTATGGTGGAAAAGGAAATATCTTCTGTTCAAAACTGGAAAGAAGCTTTCTGAGAAACTGCTCTGTGTTCTGTTAATTCATCTCACAGAGTTACATCTTTCCCTTCAAGAAGACTTTCGCTAAGGCTGTTCTTGTGGAATTGGCAAAGTGGTATTTGGAAGCCCATGGAGGGCTACGGTGAAAAAGGAAATATCTTCCGTTCAAAACTGGAAAGAAGCTTTCTGAGAAACTGCTCTGTGTTTTGTAAATTCATCTGTCAGAGTTACATCTTTCCCTCCAAGAAGCCTTTCGCTAAGGCTGTTCTTGTGGAATTGGCAAAGTGATATTTGGAAGCCCATAGAGGGCTATCGTGAAAAAGGAAATATCTTCTGTTCAAAACTGGAAAGAAGCTTTCTGAGAAACTGCTCTGTGTTCTGTTAATTCATCTCACAGAGTTACATCTTTCCCTTCAAGAAGCCTTTCGCTAAGGCTGTTCTTGTGGAATTGGCAAAGTGATATTTGAAACCCCATAGAGGGCTATGGTGAAATAGGAAATATCTTCCGTTCAAAACTGGAAAGAAGCTTTCTGAGAAACTGCTCTGTGTTCTGTTAATTCATCTCACAGAGTTACATCTTTCCCTTCAAGAAGCCTTTCGCTAAGGCTGTTCTTCTGGAATTGGCAAAGTGGTATTCGGAAGCCCAAAGAGGGCTATGGTGAAAAAGGAAATATCTTCCGTTGAATACTGGAAAGAAGCTTTCTGAGAAACTGCTCTGTGTTCTGTTAATTCATCTCACAGACTTACATCTTTCCCTTCAAGAAGCCTTTCGCTAAGGCTGTTCTTGTGGAATTGGCAAAGTGATATTTGGAAGCCCTAGTGGGCTATGGTGAAAAAGGAAATATCTTCCGTTCAAAACTGGAAAGAAGCTTTCTGAGAAACTGCTCTGTGCTCTGTTAATTCATCTCACAGAGTTACATATTTCCCTTCAGGAAGCCTTTCGATTAGGCTGTTCTGGTGGAATTTGCAAAGTCATATTTGGTTGCCCATAGTGGGCTATGGTTAAAAAGGAAATATCTTCCGTTCAAAACAGGAAAGAAGCTTTCTGAGAAACTGCTCTGTGTTCCGTTAACTCATCTCACAGAGTTACATCTTTCCCTTCAAGAAGCCTTTCGCTAAGGCTGTTCTTGTGGAATTGGCAAAATGATATCTGGAAGCCCTTAGAGGGGTATGGTGAAAAAGGAAATATCTTCCGTTCAAAACTGGAAACAAGCTTTCTGAGAAACTGCTTTGTGTTCTCTTAATTCATCTCACAGAGTTAGATCTTTCGCTTCAAGAAGACTTTAGCTAAGGCTGTTCTTGTGGAATTGACAAAGTGGTATTTGGAAGCCCATTAATGGCTACGCTGAAAAAGGAAATATCTTGCGTTCAATACTGGAAATAAGCTTTCTGAGAAACTGCTCTGTGTTCTGTTAATTCATCTCACAGAGTTACATCTTTCCCTTCAAGAAGTCTTTCGCTAAGGCTGTTCTTGTGGAGTTGGCAAAGTGATATTTGGAAGCCCATAGACGGCTACGGTGAATAAGGAAATATCTTCCGTTCGAAACTGGAAAGAAGCTTTCTGAGAAACTGCTCTGTGTTCCGTTAACTCATCTCACAGAGTTACATCTTTCCCTTCAAGAAGCCTTTCGCTAAGGCTGTTCTTGTGGAATTGGCAAAGTGATATTTGGAAGCCCATAGAGGGCTATGGTGGAAAAGGAAATATCTTCCGTTCAAAACTGGAAAGAAGCTTTCTGAGAAACTGCTCTGTGTTCTGTTAATTCATCTCACAGAATTACATCTTTCCCTTCATGAAGCCTTTCGCTAAGGCTGTTCTTGTGGAGTTGGCAAAGGGATATTTGGAACCCCATAGAGGGCAATGGTGAAAAAGGAAATATCTTCCGTTCAAAACTGGAAAGAAGCTTTCTGAGAAACTGCTCTGTGTTCTGTTAATTCATCTCACAGAGTTACATCTTTGCCTTCAAGAAGCCTTTCGCTAAGGCTGTTCTTGTGGAATTGGCAAAGGGATATTTGGAAGCCCCTAGAGGGCTATTGTGAAAAAGGAAATATCTTCGGTTCAAAACTGGAAAGAAGCTTTCTGAGAAACTGCTCTGTGTTCTGTTAATTCATCTCACCGAGTTACATCTTTCCCTTCAAGAAGCCTTTCGCTAAGGCTGTTCCTTTGGAATTGGCAAAATGATATTTGGAAGCCCATGGAGGGCTACGGTGAAAAAGGAAATATCTTCCGTTCAATACAGCAAAGAAGCTATCTGAGAAACTGCTCTGTGTTCTGTTAATTCGTCTCACAGAGTTACATCTTTCCCTTCAAGAAGCCTTTCGCTAAGGCTGTTCTTGTGGAATTGGCAAAGGGATATTTGGAAGCCCATAGAGGGCTATGGTGAAAAAGGAAATATCTTCCGTTCAAAACTGGAAAGAAGCGTTCTGAGAAACTGCTCTGTGTTTTGTTAGTTCATCTCATAGAGTTACATCTTTCCCTTCAAGAAGCCTTTCGCTAAGGCTGTTCTTGTGGCATTGGCAAAGGGATATTTGGAAGCCCATAGAGGGCTATGGTGAAAAAGGAAATATCTTCCGTTCAAAACTGGAAAGAAGCTTTCTGAGAAACTGCTCTGTGTTCTGTTAATTCATCTCACAGAGTTACATCTTTCCCTTCAAGAAGCCTTTTGCTAAGTCTGTTCTTGTGGAATTGGCAAAGGGATATTTGGAAGTCCATGGAGGGCTACTGTGAAAAAGGAAATATCTTGCGTTCAATACTGGAAAGAAGCTTTCTGAGAAACTGCTCTGTGTTCTGTTAATTCATCTCACAGAGTTACATCTTTCCCTTCAAGAAGCCTTTCGCTAAGGCTGTTCTTGTGGAATTGGCAAAGTGATCTTTGGAAGCCCATAGAGGGCTATGGTGAAAAAGGAAGTATCTTCCGTTCAAAACTGGAAAGAAGCATTCTGAGAAAGTGCTCTGTGTTCTGTTAATTCATCTCACAGAGTTACATCTTTCCCTTCAAGAAGCCTTTCGCTAAGGCTGTTCTTGTGGAATTGGAAAAGGGATATTTGGAAGCCCATAGAGGGCTATGGTGAAAAAGGAAGTATCTTCCGTTAAAACTGGAAAGAAGCTTTCTGAGAAACTGCTCTGTGTTCTGTTAATTCATCTCACAGAGTTACATCTTTCCCTTCAAGAAGCCTTTCGCTAAGGCTGTTCTTGTGGAATTCGCAAAGGGATATTTGGAAGCCCATAGAGGGCAATGGTGAAAAAGGAAGTATCTTCCGTTCAAAACTGGAAAGAAGCTTTCTGAGAAACTGCTCTGTGTTCTGTTAATTCATCTCCCAGAGTTACATCTTTCCCTTCAAGAAGCCTTTCGATTAGGCTGTTCTTGCGGAATTTGCAAAGTGATATTTGGATGCCCATAGAGGGCTATGGTGAAAAAGGAAATATCTTCTGTTCAATACTGGAAAGAAGCTTTCTGAGAAACTGCTCTGTGTTCCGTTAATTCATCTCACAGAGTTACATCTTTCCCTTCAAAAAGCCTTTTGCTAAGTCTGTTCTTGTGGAATTGGCAAAGTGGTATTTGGAAGCCCATGGAGGGCTGCGGTGAAAAAGGAAATATCTTCCGTTCAAAACTGGAAAGAAGCTTTCTGAGAAACTGCTCTGTGTTTTGTTATTTCATCTCACAGAGTTACATCTTTCCCTTCAAGAAGCCTTTCGCTAAGGCTGTTCTTGTGGAATTGGCAAAGTGGAATTCGGAAGCCCAAAGAGGGCTATGGTGAAAAAGGAAATATCTTCCGTTCAAAACTGGAAAGAAGCTTTCTGAGAAACTGCTCTGTGTTCCGTTAATTCATCTCACAGAGTTACATGTTTCCCTTCAAGAAGCCTTTCGCTAAGGCTGTTCTTGTGGAATTGGCAAAGTGATATTTGGAAGCCCATAGAGGGCTACGGGGAAAAGGAAATATCTTCCGTTCAAAACTGGAAAGAAGATTTCTGAGAAACTGCTCTGTGTTCTGTTAATTCATCTCACAGAGTTATATCTTTCCTTTCAAGAAGCCTTTCGCTAAGGCTGTTCTTGTGGAATTTTCAAAGGGATATTTGGAAACCCATAGAGGGCTACGGTGAAAAAGGAAATATCTTCCGTTCAAAACTGGAAAGAAGCTTTCTGAAAAATTGCTCTGTGTTCTGTTAATTCATCTGACAGAGCTACATCTTTGCCTTCAAGAAGCCTTTCGCTAAGGCTGTTGTTGTGGAATTGGCAATGTGATATTTGGAAGGCCATAGAGGGCTACGGTTAAAAAGGAAATATCTTCCGTTCAAAACTGGAAAGAATCTTTCTGAGAAAGTGCTCTGTGTTCTGTTAATTCATCTCACAGAGTTACATCTTTCCCTTCAAGAAGTCTTTCGATTAGGCTGTTCTTGTGGAATTGGCAATGGGATATTTCGAAGCCCATAGAGGGCTATGGTGAAAAAGGAAGTATCTTCCGTTCGAAACTGGAAAGAAGCTTTCTGAGAAACTGCTCGGTGTTCTGTTAATTCATCTCACAGAGTTACATCTTTCCCTTCAAGACGCCTTTCGCTTAGGCTGTTATTGTGGAATTGGCAAAGGGATATTTGGAAGACCATAGAGGGCTATGGTGAAAAAGGAAGTAACTTCCGTTCAAAACTGGAAAGAAGCTTTCTGAGAAACTGCTCTGTGTTCTGTTAATTCATCTCACAGAGTTACATCTTTTCCTTCAAGAAGCCTTTCCCTTAGGCTGTTCTTGTGGAGTTGGCAAAGTGATATTTGGAAGCCCATAGAGGGCTATGGTGAAAAATTAAATATCTTCCGTTCAAAACTGGAAAGAAGCTTTCTGAGAAACTGCTCTGTGTTCTGTTAATTCATCTCACAGAGTTACATCTTTCCCTTCAAGAAGCCTTTCGCTAAGGCTGTTCTTTTGGAATTGGCAAAGTGATATTTGGAAGCCCATAGAGGGCTATGGTGAAAAAGGAAATATCTTCCGTTCAAAACTGGAAAGAAGCTTTCTGAGAAACTGTTCTGTGTTCTGTTAATTCATCTCACAGAGTTACATCTTTCCCTTCAAGAAGCCTTTCGCTAAGGTTGTTCTTGTGGAATTGGCTGAGTGGTATTTGGAAGCCCATGGAGGGCTACGGTGAAAAAGGAAATATCTTGCGTTCAATACTGGAAAGAAGCTTTCTGAGAAACTGCTCTGTGTTTTGTTAATTCATCTCACAGAGTTACATGTTTCCCTTCAAGAAGCCTTTCGCTAAGGCTGTTCTTGTGGAATTGGCAAAGTGATATTTGGATGCCCATAGAGGGCTATGGTGAAAAAGGAAATATCTTCCGTTCAAAACCGGAAAGAAGCTTTCTGAGAAACTGCTCTGTGTTCTGTTAATTCATCTCACAGAGTTACATCTTTCCCTTCAAGATGCCTTTCGCTAAGGCTGTTCTTGTGGAATTGGCAAGGGATATTAGGAAGCCCATAGAGGACTAAGGTGAAAAAGGAAATATCTTCCGTTCAAAACTGGAAAGAAGCTTTCTGAGAAACTGCTCTGTGTTCTGTTAATTCATTTCACAGAGTTACATCTTTCCCTTCAAGAAGCCTTTCGCTAAGGCTGTTCTTGTGGAATTGGCAAAGTGATCTTTGGAAGCCCATAGAGGGCTCTGGAGAAAAAGGAAATATCTTCCGTTCAAAACTGGAAAGAAGCTTTCTGAGAAACTACTCTGTGTTCTGTTAATTCATCTCACAGAGTTACATCTTTCCCTTCAAGAAGCCTTTCGCTAACGCTGTTCTTGTGGAATTGGCAAAGGAATAATTGGAAGCCCATAGAGTGCTATGGTAAAAAGAAAGTAACTTCCGTTCAAAACTGGAAAGAAGCTTTCTGAGAAACTGTTCTTTGTTCTGTTAATTCATCTCACAGTGTTACATCTTTCCCTTCCACAAGCCTTTCGCTAAGGCTGTTCTTGTGGAGTTGGCAAAGTGATATTTGGAAGCCCATAGAGGGCTATGGTGAAAAAGGAAATATCTTCCGTTCAAAACTGGAAAGAAGCTTTCTCAGAAACTGCTCTGTCTTCTGTTAATTTATTTCACAGAGTTAAATCTTTCCCTTCAAGAAGCCTTTCGCTAAGGCTGTTCATGTGGAATTGGAAAACGGATATTTGGAAGCCCATAGAGGGCTATGGTGAAAAAGGAAGTATCTTCCCTTCAAAACTGGAAAGAAGCTTTCTGAGAAACTGCTCTGTGTCCTGTTAATTCATCTCACCGAGTTACATCTTTCCCTTCAAGAAGCCTTTCGCTAAGGCTGTTCCTTTGGAATTGGCAAAATGATATTTGGAAGCCCATGGAGGGCTACGGTGAAAAAGGAAATATCTTCCGTTCAATACAGCAAAGAAGCTATCTGAGAAACTGCTCTGTGTTCTGTTAATTCATCTCACAGAGTTACATCTTTCCCTTCAAGAAGCCTTTCGCTAAGGCTGTTCTTGTGGAATTGGCAAAGGGATATTTGGAAGCCCATAGAGGGCTATGGTGAAAAAGGAAATATCTTCCGTTCAAAACTGGAAAGAAGCTTTCTGAGAAACTGCTCTGTGTTTTGTTAGTTCATCTCATAGAGTTAGATCTTTCCCTTCAAGAAGCCTTTTGCTAAGGCTGTTCTTGTGGCGTTGGCAAAGGGATATTTGGAAGCCCATAGAGGGCTATGGTGAAAAAGGAAATATCTTCCGTTCAAAACTGGAAAGAAGCTTTCTGAGAAACTGCTCTGTGTTCTGTTAATTCATCTCACAGAGTTACATCTTTCCCTTCAAGAAGCCTTTTGCTAAGTCTGTTCTTGTGGAATTGGCAAAGGGATATTTGGAAGTCCATGGAGGGCTACTGTGAAAAAGGAAATATCTTGCGTTCAATACTGGAAAGAAGCTTTCTGAGAAACTGCTCTGTGTTCTGTTAATTCATCTCACAGAGTTACATCTTTCCCTTCAAGAAGCCTTTCGCTAAGGCTGTTCTTGTGGAATTGGCAAAGTGATCTTTGGAAGCCCATAGAGGGCTATGGTGAAAAAGGAAGTATCTTCCGTTCAAAACTGGAAAGAAGCATTCTGAGAAAGTGCTCTGTGTTCTGTTAATTCATCTCACAGAGTTACATCTTTCCCTTCAAGAAGCCTTTCGCTAAGGCTGTTCTTGTGCAATTGGAAAAGGGATATTTGGAAGCCCATAGAGGGCTATGGTGAAAAAGGAAGTATCTTCCGTTAAAACTGGAAAGAAGCTTTCTGAGAAACTGCTCTGTGTTCTGTTAATTCAACTCACAGAGTTACATCTTTCCCTTCAAGAAGCCTTTCGCTAAGGCTGTTCTTGTGGAATTCGCAAAGGGATATTTGGAAGCCCATAGAGGGCAATGGTGAAAAAGGAAGTATCTTCCGTTCAAAACTGGAAAGAAGCTTTCTGAGAAACTGCTCTGTGTTCTGTTAATTCATCTCCCAGAGTTACATCTTTCCCTTCAAGAAGCCTTTCGATTAGGCTGTTCTTGCGGAATTTGCAAAGTGATATTTGGATGCCCATAGAGGGCTATGGTGAAAAAGGAAATATCTTCTGTTCAATACTGGAAAGAAGCTTTCTGAGAAACTGCTCTGTGTTCCGTTAATTCATCTCACAGAGTTACATCTTTCCCTTCAAAAAGCCTTTTGCTAAGTCTGTTCTTGTGGAATTGGCAAAGTGGTATTTGGAAGCCCATGGAGGGCTGCGGTGAAAAAGGAAATATCTTCCGTTCAAAACTGGAAAGAAGCTTTCTGAGAAACTGCTCTGTGTTTTGTTATTTCATCTCACAGAGTTACATCTTTCCCTTCAAGAAGCCTTTCGCTAAGGCTGTTCTTGTTGAATTGGCAAAGTGGAATTCGGAAGCCCAAAGAGGGCTATGGTGAAAAAGGAAATATCTTCCGTTCAAAACTGGAAAGAAGCTTTCTGAGAAACTGCTCTGTGTTCCGTTAATTCATCTCACAGAGTTACATGTTTCCCTTCAAGAAGCCTTTCGCTAAGGCTGTTCTTGTGGAATTGGCAAAGTGATATTTGGAAGCCCATAGAGGGCTATGGTGAAAAAGGAAATATCTTCCGTTCAAAACTGGAAAGAAGATTTCTGAGAAACTGCTCTGTGTTCTGTTAATTCATCTCACAGAGTTATATCTTTCCTTTCAAGAAGCCTTTCGCTAAGGCTGTTCTTGTGGAATTTTCAAAGGGATATTTGGAAACCCATAGAGGGCTACGGTGAAAAAGGAAATATCTTCCGTTCAAAACTGGAAAGAAGCTTTCTGAAAAATTGCTCTGTGTTCTGTTAATTCATCTGACAGAGCTACATCTTTGCCTTCAAGAAGCCTTTCGCTAAGGCTGTTGTTGTGGAATTGGCAATGTGATATTTGGAAGGCCATAGAGGGCTACGGTTAAAAAGGAAATATCTTCCGTTCAAAACTGGAAAGAATCTTTCTGAGAAAGTGCTCTGTGTTCTGTTAATTCATCTCACAGAGTTACATCTTTCCCTTCAAGAAGTCTTTCGATTAGGCTGTTCTTGTGGAATTGGCAATGGGATATTTCGAAGCCCATAGAGGGCTATGGTGAAAAAGGAAGTATCTTCCGTTCGAAACTGGAAAGAAGCTTTCTGAGAAACTGCTCGGTGTTCTGTTAATTCATCTCACAGAGTTACATCTTTCCCTTCAAGACGCCTTTCGCTTAGGCTGTTATTGTGGAATTGGCAAAGGGATATTTGGAAGACCATAGAGGGCTATGGTGAAAAAGGAAGTAACTTCCGTTCAAAACTGGAAAGAAGCTTTCTGAGAAACTGCTCTGTGTTCTGTTAATTCATCTCACAGAGTTACATCTTTTCCTTCAAGAAGCCTTTCCCTTAGGCTGTTGTTGTGGAGTTGGCAAAGTGATATTTGGAAGCCCATAGAGGGCTATGGTGAAAAATTAAATATCTTCCGTTCAAAACTGGAAAGAAGCTTTCTGAGAAACTGCTCTGTGTTCTGTTAATTCATCTCACAGAGTTACATCTTTCCCTTCAAGAAGCCTTTCGCTAAGGCTGTTCTTTTGGAATTGGCAAAGTGATATTTGGAAGCCCATAGAGGGCAATGGTGAAAAAGGAAATATCTTCCGTTCAAAACTGGAAAGAAGCTTTCTGAGAAACTGCTCTGTGTTCTGTTAATTCATCTCACAGAGTTACATCTTTGCCTTCAAGAAGCCTTTCGCTAAGGCTGTTCTTGTGGAATTGGCAAAGTGATATTTGGAAGGAAATAGAGGGCTACGGTGAAAAAGGAAATATCTTCCGTTCAATACTGGAAAGAAGCTTTCTGAGAAACTGCTCTGTGTTCTGTTAATTCATCTCACAGAGTTACATCTTTCCCTTCAAGAAGCCTTTCGCTAAGGCTGTTCTTGTGGAATTGGCAAAGGGATATTTGGAAGCCCCTAGTGGGCTATTGTGAAAAAGGAAATATCTTCGGTTCAAAACTGGAAAGAAGCTTTCTGAGAAACTGCTCTGTGTTCTGTTAATTCATCTCACAGAGTAACATCTTTCCCTTCATGAAGCCTTTCGCTAAGGCTGTTCTTGTGGAATTGGCAAAGTGATATTTGGAAGCCTATAGAGGGCTATGGTGAAAAAGGAAATATCTTCCGTTGAAAACCGGAAAAAAGCTTTCTGAGAAACTGCTCAGTGTTCTGTTAATTCAACTCACAGAGTTACATCTTTCCCTTCAAGAAGCCTTTCGCTAAGTCTGTTCTTGTGGAATTGGCAAAGGGATATTTGGAAGCCCCTAGAGGGCTATTGTGAAAAAGGAAATATCTTCCGTTCAAAACTGGAAAGAATCTTTCTGAGAACCTGCTCTGTGTTCTGTTAACTCATCTCAGCGTGTTACATCTTTCCCTTCAAGAAGCCTTTCGCTAAGGCTGTTCTTGTGGAATTGGCAAAGTGATGTTTGGAAGTCCATGGAGGGCTACGGTGAAAAAGGAAGTATCTTCCGTTCAATACTGGAAAGAAGCTATCTGAGAAACTGCTCTGTGTTCTGTTAATTCATCTCACAGAGTTACATCTTTCCCTTCAAGAATCCTTTCGCTAAGGCTGTTCTTGTGGAATTGGCAAAGTGATATTTGGAAGCTCATTGAGGGTTATGGTGAAAAAGGAAATATCTTCCGTTCAAAACTTGAAAGAAGCTTTCTGAGAAACTGCTCTGTGTTCTGTTAATTCATCTCACAGAGTTACATCTTTCCCTTCAAGAAGCCTTTCGCTAAGGCTGTTCTTGTGGAATTGGCAAAGTGATATTTGGAAGCCCATAGAGGGCTATCGTGAAAAAGGAAATATCTTCTGTTCAAAACTGGAAAGAAGCTTTCTGAGAAACTGCTCTGTGTTCTGTTAATTCATCTCACAGAGTTACATCTTTCCCTTCAAGAAGCCTTTCGCTAAGGCTGTTCTTGTGGAATTGGCAAAGTGGAATTCGGAAGCCCAAAGAGGGCTATGGTGAAAAAGGAAATATCTTCCGTTCAAAACTGGAAAGAAGCTTTCTGAGAAACTGCTCTGTGTTCCGTTAATTCATCTCACAGAGTTACATCTTTCCCTTCAAGAAGCCTTTCGCTAAGGCTGTTCTTGTGGAATTGGCAAAGTGATATTTGGACCCCCATAGAGGGCTATGGTGAAAAAGGAAATATCTTCTGTTCAAAACTGGAAAGAATCATTCTGAGAAACTGCTCTGTGTTCTGTTAATTCATCTCACAGAGTTACATCGTTCCCTTCAAGAAGCCTTTCGCTAAGGCTGTTCTTGTGGAATTGGCAAAGTGGAATTCGGAAGCCCAAAGAGGGCTATGGTGAAAAAGGAAATGTCTTCCGTTCAAAACTGGAAAGAAGCTTTCTGAGAAACTGCTCTGTGTTCTGTTAATTCATCTCACAGAGTTACATCTTTCGCTACAAGAGGCCTTTCGCTAAGGCTGTACTTGTGGAATTGGCAAAGGGATATTTGGAAGCCCAAAGAGGGCAATGGTGAAAAAGGAATTATCTTCCGTTCAAAACTGGAAAGAAGCTTTCTGAGAAACTGCTCTGTGTTCTGTTAATTCATCTCACAGAGTTACATCTTTCGCTACAAGAGGCCTTTCGCTAAGGCTGTACTTGTGGAATTGGCAAAGGGATATTTGGAAGCCCAAAGAGGGCAATGGTGAAAAAGGAATTATCTTCCGTTCAAAACTGGAAAGAAGCTTTCTGAGAAACTGCTCTGTGTTCTGTTAATTCATCTCACAGAGTTACATCTTTCCCCTCGACACGCCTTTCGCGTAGGCTGTTCTTGTGGAATTGGCAAAGGGATATTTGGAAGCCCATCGAGGTCTATGGTGAAAAAGAATGTAACTTCCGCTCAAAACAGGAAAGAAGCTTTCTGAGAAACTGCTCTGTGTTCTGTTAATTCATCTCACAGTGTTACATCTTTCCCTTCCACAAGCCTTTCACTAAGGCTGTTCTTGTGGAATTGGCAAAGAGATATTTGGAAGCCCATAGAGGGCTATGGTGAAAAAGGAAATATCTTCCGTTCAAAACTGGAAAGAAGCTTTCTCAGAAACTGCTCTGTGTTCTGTTAATTCATTTCACAGAGTTACATCTTTCCCTTCAAGAAGCCTTTCGCTAAGGCTGTTCATGTGGAATTGGAAAAGGGATTTTGGAAGCCCTTAGAGGGCTATGGTGAAAAAGGAAGTATCTTCCCTTCAAAACTGGAAAGAAGCTTTCTGAGAAACTGCTCTGTGTCCTGTTAATTCATCGCACAGAGTTACATCTTTCCCTTCAAGAAGCCTTTTGCTAAGGCTGTTCTTGTGGAATTGGCAAAGGGATATTTGGAAGCCCGTAGAGGGCTAAGGTGAAAAAGGAAGTATCTTCCGTTCAAAACTGGAAAGAAGCTTTCTGAGAAACTGCTCTGTGTTCTGTTAATTCATCTCACAGAGTTACATCTTCCCCTTCAAGAAGCCTTTCGCTAAGGGTGTTCTTGTGGAATTGGCAAAGGGATATTTGGAAGCCCATAGAGGGCAATGGTGAAAAAGGAAGTATCTTCTGTTCAAAACTGGAAAGAAGCTTTCTGAGAAACTGCTCTGTGTTCTGTTAATTCATCTCACAGAGTTACATCTTTCCCTTCAAGAAGCCTTTCGCTAAGGCTGTTCTTGTGGAATTGGCAAAGTGATATTTGGAAGCCCATAGAGGGCTATGGTGAAAAAGGAAATATCTTCCGTTCAAAACTGGAAAGAAGCTTTCTGAGAAACTGCTCTGTGTTCTGTTAATTCATCTCACAGAGTTACATCTTTCCCTTCAAGAAGCCTTTGGCTAAGGCTGTTCTTGTGGAATTGGCAAAGGGATATTTGGAAGTCCATGGAGGGCTACTGTGAAAAAGGAAATATCTTGCGTTCAATACTGGAAAGAAGCTTTCTGAGAAACTGCTCTGTGTTCTGTTAATTCATCTCACAGAGTTATATCTTTCCCTTAGAGAAGCCTTTCGCTTAGGCTGTTCTTGTGGAATTGGCAAAGTGATCTTCGGAAGCCCATAGAGGGCTATGGTGAAAAAGGAAATATCTTCCATTCAAAACTGGAAAGAAGCTTTCTGAGAAACTACTCTGTGTTCTGTTAATTCATCTCACATAGTTACATCTTTCCCTTCAAGAAGCCTTTCGCTAAGGCTGTTCTTGTGGAATTGGAAAAGGGATATTTGGAAGCCCATAGAGGGCTATGGTGAAAAAGGAAATATCTTCCGTTCAAAACTGGAAAGAAGCTTTCTGAGAAACTGCTCTGTGTTCTGTTAATTCATCTCACAGAGTTACATCTTTTCCTTCAAGAAGCCTTTCACTAAGGCTGTTCTTGTGGAGTTGGCAAAGTGATATTTGGAAGCCCATAGAGGGCTATTGTGAAACACGAAATATCTTCCGTTCAATACTGGAAAGAAGCTTTCTGAGAAACTGCTCTGTGTTCTGTTAATTCATCTCACAGAGTTACATCTTTCCCTTCAAGAATCCTTTGGCTAAGGCTGTTCTTGTGGAATTGGCGAAGGGATATTTGGAAGTCCATGGAGGGATACTGTGAAAAAGGAAATGTCTTGCGTTCAATACTGGAAAGAAGCTTTCTGAGAAACTGCCCTGTGTTCTGTTTATTCATCTCACAGAATTACATCTTTCCATTCAAGAAGCCTTTCGCTAAGGGTGTTCTTGTGGAATTGGCAAAGGGATACTTGGAAGCCCATTAAGGGCTATGGTGAAAAACGAAATAACTTCCGTTCAAAACTGGAAAGAAGCTTTCTGAGAAACTGCTCTGTGTTCTGTTAATTCATCTCACAGAGTTACATCTTTCCCTTCAAGAAGCCTTTCGCTAAGACTGTTCTTGTGGAATTGGCAAAGGGATATTTGGAAGCCCATAGAGGGCTATGGTGAAAAAGGAAATATCTTCCGTTCAAAACTGGAAAAAACCTTTCTGAGAAACTGCTCTGTGTTCTGTTAATTCATCTCACAGAGTTGCATCTTTCCATTCAAGAAGCCATTCGCTAAGGATGTTCTTGTGGAATTCGGAAAGTGATATTTGGAAGCCCATAGAGGGCTACGGTGAAATAGGAAATATCTTCCGTTCAAAATTGGAAAGAAGCTTTCTGAGAATCTGCTGTGTGTTCTGTTAATTCATCTCACCGAGTTACATCTTTCCCTTCAAGAAGCCTTTCACTAAGGCTGTTCTTGTGGAATTGGCAAAGTGATATCTGGAAGCCCATAGAGGGCTATGGTGAAAAAGGAAATATCTTCCGTTCAAAACTGGAAAAAAGCTTTCTGAGAAACTGCTCTGTGTTCTGTTCTTTCATCTCACAGAGTTACATCTTTCCCTTCATGAAGCCTTTCGCTAAGGCTGTTCTTGTGGAATTGGCAAAGTGATATTTGGAAGCCCCTAGAGGGTTATGGTGAAAAAGGAAATATCTTCCGTTCATAACTGGAAAGAAGCTTTCTGAGAAACTGCTCTGTGTTCTGTTAATTCATCTCACAGAGTTACATCTTTCCCTTCAAGAAGCCTTTCGCTAAGGATGTTCTTGTAGAATTGGCAAAGTGATACTTGGAAGCCCATGGAGGGCGACGGTGAAAAAGGAAATATCTTCCGTTCAATACTGGAAAGAAGCTATCTGAGAAAATGCTCTGTGTTCTGTTAATTCATCTCACAGAGTTACATCTTTCCCCTCAAGACGCCTTTCGCTTAGGCTGTTCTTGTGGAATTGGCAAAGGGATATTTGGAAGCCCATCGAGGGCTATGGTGAAAAAGAATGTAACTTCCGTTCAAAACAGGAAAGAAGCTTTCTGAGAAACTGCTCTGTGTTCTGTTAATTCATCTCACAGTGTTACATCTTTCCCTTCCACAAGCCTTTCGCTAAGGCTGTTCTTGTGGAATTGGCAAAGGGATATTTGGAAGCCCAAAGAGGGCTATGGTGAAAAAGGAAATATCTTCCGTTCAAAACTGGAAAGAAGCTTTCTCAGAAACTGCTCTGTGTTCTGTTAATTCATTTCACAGAGTTACATCTTTCCCTTCAAGAAGCCTTTCGCTAAGGCTGTTCATGTGGAATTGGAAAAGGGATATTTGGAAGCCCATAGAGGGCTATGGTGAAAAAGGAAGTATCTTCCCTTCAAAACTGGAAAGAAGCTTTCTGAGAAACTGCTCTGTGTCCTGTTAATTCATCTCACAGAGTTACATCTTTCCCTTCAAGAAGCCTTTTGCTAAGGCTGTTCTTGTCGAATTGGCAAAGGGATATTAGGAAGCCCGTAGAGGGCTATGGTGAAAAAGGAAGTATCTTCCGTACAAAACTGGAAAGAAGCTTTCTGAGAAACTGCTCTGTGTTCTGTTAATTCATCTCACAGAGTTACATCTTCCCCTTCAAGAAGCCTTTCGCTAAGGGTGTTCTTGTGGAATTGGCAAAGTGATATTTGGAAGCCCATAGAGGGCTATGGTGAAAAAGGAAATATCTTCCGTTCAAAACTGGAAAGAAGCTTTCTGAGAAACTGCTCTGTGTTCTGTTAATTCATCTCACATAGTTACATCTTTCCCTTCAAGAAGCCTTTCGCTAAGGCTGTTCTTGTGGAATTGGAAAAGGGATATTTGGAAGCCCATAGAGGGCTATGGTGAAAAAGGAAATATCTTCCGTTCAAAACTGGAAAGAAGCTTTCTGAGAAACTGCTCTGTGTTCTGTTAATTCATCTCACAGAGTTACATCTTTTCCTTCAAGAAGCCTTTCACTAAGGCTGTTCTTGTGGAGTTGGCAAAGTGATATTTGGAAGCCCATAGAGGGCTATGGTGAAACACGAAATATCTTCCGTTCAATACTGGAAAGAAGCTTTCTGAGAAACTGCTCTGTGTTCTGTTAATTCATCTCACAGAGTTACATCTTTCCCTTCAAGAATCCTTTGGCTAAGGCTGTTCTTGTGGAATTGGCGAAGGGATATTTGGAAGTCCATGGAGGGATACTGTGAAAAAGGAAATGTCTTGCGTTCAATACTGGAAAGAAGCTTTCTGAGAAACTGCCCTGTGTTCTGTTTATTCATCTCACAGAATTACATCTTTCCATTCAAGAAGCCTTTCGCTAAGGGTGTTCTTGTGGAATTGGCAAAGGGATACTTGGAAGCCCATTAAGGGCTACGGTGAAAAACGAAATAACTTCCGTTCAAAACTGGAAAGAAGCTTTCTGAGAAACTGCTCTGTGTTCTGTTAATTCATCTCACAGAGTTACATCTTTCCCTTCAAGAAGCCTTTCGCTAAGACTGTTCTTGTGGAATTGGCAAAGGGATATTTGGAAGCCCATAGAGGGCTATGGTGAAAAAGGAAATATCTTCCGTTCAAAACTGGAAAAAACCTTTCTGAGAAACTGCTCTGTGTTCTGTTAATTCATCTCACAGAGTTGCATCTTTCCATTCAAGAAGCCATTCGCTAAGGATGTTCTTGTGGAATTCGGAAAGTGATATTTGGAAGCCCATAGAGGGCTACGGTGAAATAGGAAATATCTTCCGTTCAAAATTGGAAAGAAGCTTTCTGAGAATCTGCTGTGTGTTCTGTTAATTCATCTCACCGAGTTACATCTTTCCCTTCAAGAAGCCTTTCACTAAGGCTGTTCTTGTGGAATTGGCAAAGTGATATCTGGAAGCCCATAGAGGGCTATGGTGAAAAAGGAAATATCTTCCGTTCAAAACTGGAAAAAAGCTTTCTGAGAAACTGCTCTGTGTTCTGTTCTTTCATCTCACAGAGTTACATCTTTCCCTTCATGAAGCCTTTCGCTAAGGCTGTTCTTGTGGAATTGGCAAAGTGATATTTGGAAGCCCCTAGAGGGTTATGGTGAAAAAGGAAATATCTTCCGTTCATAACTGGAAAGAAGCTTTCTGAGAAACTGCTCTGTGTTCCGTTAATTCATCTCACAGTGTTACATCTTTCCCTTCAAGAAGCCTTTCGCTAAGGCTGTTCTTGTGGAATTGGCAAAGTGATATTTGGAAGCCCCTAGAGGGCTATTGTGAAAAAGGAAATATCTTCCGTTCAAAACTGGAAAGAATCTTTCTGAGAAACTGCTCTGTGTTCTGTTAATTCATCTCACCGAGTTACATCTTTCCCTTCAAGAAGCCTTTCGCTAAGGATGTTCTTGTAGAATTGGCAAAGTGATACTTGGAAGCCCATGGAGGGCGACGGTGAAAAAGGAAATATCTTCCGTTCAATACTGGAAAGAAGCTATCTGAGAAAATGCTCTGTGTTCTGTTAATTCATCTCACAGAGTTACATCTTTCCCCTCAAGACGCCTTTCGCTTAGGCTGTTCTTGTGGAATTGGCAAAGGGATATTTGGAAGCCCATCGAGGGCTATGGTGAAAAAGAATGTAACTTCCGTTCAAAACAGGAAAGAAGCTTTCTGAGAAACTGCTCTGTGTTCTGTTAATTCATCTCACACTGTTACATCTTTCCCTTCCACAAGCCTTTCGCTAAGGCTGTTCTTGTGGAATTGGCAAAGGGATATTTGGAAGCCCATTAAGGGCTATGGTGAAAAACGAAATAACTTCCGTTCAAAACTGGAAAGAAGCTTTCTCAGAAACTGCTCTGTGTTCTGTTAATTCATTTCACAGAGTTACATCTTTCCCTTCAAGAAGCCTTTCGCTAAGGCTGTTCATGTGGAATTGGAAAAGGGATATTTGGAAGCCCATAGAGGGCTATGGTGAAAAAGGAAGTATCTTCCCTTCAAAACTGGAAAGAAGCTTTCTGAGAAACTGCTCTGTGTCCTGTTAATTCATCTCACAGAGTTACATCTTTCCCTTCAAGAAGCCTTTTGCTAAGGCTGTTCTTGTCGAATTGGCAAAGGGATATTAGGAAGCCCGTAGAGGGCTATGGTGAAAAAGGAAGTATCTTCCGTACAAAACTGGAAAGAAGCTTTCTGAGAAACTGCTCTGTGTTCTGTTAATTCATCTCACAGAGTTACATCTTCCCCTTCAAGAAGCCTTTCGCTAAGGGTGTTCTTGTGGAATTGGCAAAGTGATATTTGGAAGCCCATAGAGGGCTATGGTGAAAAAGGAAATATCTTCCGTTCAAAACTGGAAAGAAGCTTTCTGAGAAACTGCTCTGTGTTCTGTTAATTCATCTCACATAGTTACATCTTTCCCTTCAAGAAGCCTTTCGCTAAGGCTGTTCTTGTGGAATTGGAAAAGGGATATTTGGAAGCCCATAGAGGGCTATGGTGAAAAAGGAAATATCTTCCGTTCAAAACTGGAAAGAAGCTTTCTGAGAAACTGCTCTGTGTTCTGTTAATTCATCTCACAGAGTTACATCTTTTCCTTCAAGAAGCCTTTCACTAAGGCTGTTCTTGTGGAGTTGGCAAAGTGATATTTGGAAGCCCATAGAGGGCTATGGTGAAACACGAAATATCTTCCGTTCAATACTGGAAAGAAGCTTTCTGAGAAACTGCTCTGTGTTCTGTTAATTCATCTCACAGAGTTACATCTTTCCCTTCAAGAATCCTTTGGCTAAGGCTGTTCTTGTGGAATTGGCGAAGGGATATTTGGAAGTCCATGGAGGGATACTGTGAAAAAGGAAATGTCTTGCGTTCAATACTGGAAAGAAGCTTTCTGAGAAACTGCCCTGTGTTCTGTTTATTCATCTCACAGAATTACATCTTTCCATTCAAGAAGCCTTTCGCTAAGGGTGTTCTTGTGGAATTGACAAAGGGATACTTGGAAGCCCATTAAGGGCTATGGTGAAAAACGAAATAACTTCCGTTCAAAACTGGAAAGAAGCTTTCTGAGAAACTGCTCTGTGTTCTGTTAATTCATCTCACAGAGTTACATCTTTCCCTTCAAGAAGCCTTTCGCTAAGGCTGTTCTTGTGGAATTGGCAAAGTGATATTTGGAAGCCCCTAGAGGGCTATTGTGAAAAAGGAAATATCTTCCGTTCAAAACTGGAAAGAATCTTTCTGAGAAACTGCTCTGTGTTCTGTTAATTCATCTCACCGAGTTACATCTTTCCCTTCAAGAAGCCTTTCGCTAAGGATGTTCTTGTAGAATTGGCAAAGTGATACTTGGAAGCCCATGGAGGGCGACGGTGAAAAAGGAAATATCTTCCGTTCAATACTGGAAAGAAGCTATCTGAGAAAATGCTCTGTGTTCTGTTAATTCATCTCACAGAGTTACATCTTTCCCCTCAAGACGCCTTTCGCTTAGGCTGTTCTTGTGGAATTGGCAAAGGGATATTTGGAAGCCCATCGAGGGCTATGGTGAAAAAGAATGTAACTTCCGTTCAAAACAGGAAAGAAGCTTTCTGAGAAACTGCTCTGTGTTCTGTTAATTCATCTCACAGTGTTACATCTTTCCCTTCCACAAGCCTTTCGCTAAGGCTGTTCTTGTGGAATTGGCAAAGGGATATTTGGAAGCCCAAAGAGGGCTATGGTGAAAAAGGAAATATCTTCCGTTCAAAACTGGAAAGAAGCTTTCTCAGAAACTGCTCTGTGTTCTGTTAATTCATTTCACAGAGTTACATCTTTCCCTTCAAGAAGCCTTTCGCTAAGGCTGTTCATGTGGAATTGGAAAAGGGATATTTGGAAGCCCATAGAGGGCTATGGTGAAAAAGGAAGTATCTTCCCTTCAAAACTGGAAAGAAGCTTTCTGAGAAACTGCTCTGTGTCCTGTTAATTCATCTCACAGAGTTACATCTTTCCCTTCAAGAAGCCTTTTGCTAAGGCTGTTCTTGTGGAATTGGCAAAGGGATATTAGGAAGCCCGTAGAGGGCTATGGTGAAAAAGGAAGTATCTTCCGTACAAAACTGGAAAGAAGCTTTCTGAGAAACTGCTCTGTGTTCTGTTAATTCATCTCACAGAGTTACATCTTCCCCTTCAAGAAGCCTTTCGCTAAGGGTGTTCTTGTGGAATTGGCAAAGTGATATTTGGAAGCCCATAGAGGGCTATGGTGAAAAAGGAAATATCTTCCGTTCAAAACTGGAAAGAAGCTTTCTGAGAAACTGCTCTGTGTTCTGTTAATTCATCTCACATAGTTACATCTTTCCCTTCAAGAAGCCTTTCGCTAAGGCTGTTCTTGTGGAATTGGAAAAGGGATATTTCGAAGCCCATAGAGGGCTATGGTGAAAAAGGAAATATCTTCCGTTCAAAGCTGGAAAGAAGCTTTCGGAGAAACTGCTCTGTGTTCTGTTAATTAATCTCACAGAGCTACATCTTTCCCTACAAGAAGCCTTTCCCTAAGGCTGTTCTTGTGGAATTGGCAAAGGGATACTTGGAAGCCCATCGAGGGCTATGGTGAAAAAGGAAATATCTTCCGTTCAAAACTGGAAAGAAGCTTTCTGAGAAACTGCTCTGTGTTCTGTTAATTCATCTCACATAGTTACATCTTTCCCTTCAAGAAGCCTTTCGCTAAGGCTGTTCTTGTGGAATTGGAAAAGGGATATTTGGAAGCCCATAGAGGGCTATGGTGAAAAAGGAAATATCTTCCGTTCAAAACTGGAAAGAAGCTTTCTGAGAAACTGCTCTGTGTTCTGTTAATTAATCTCACAGAGCTACATCTTTCCCTTCAAGAAGCCTTTCCCTAAGGCTGTTCTTGTGGAATTGGCAAAGGTATACTTGGAAACCCATCGAGGGCTATGGTGAAAAAGGAAATATCTTCCATTGAAAACTGTAAAGAAGCTTTCTGAGAAACTGCTCTGTGTTCTGTTAATTCATCTCACATAGTTACATCTTTCCCTTCAGGAAGCCTTTCGCTAAGGCTGTTCTTGTGGAATTCGCAAAGTGATATTTGGAAGCCCATAGAGGGCTATGGTGAAACACGAAATATCCTCCGTTCAAAACTGGAAAGAAGCTTCCCCAGAAACTGCTCTGTGTTCTGTTAATTCATCTACAGAGTTACATCTTTCCCTTCAAGAAGCCTTTGGCTAAGGCTGTTCTTGTGGAATTGGCAAAGGGATATTTGGAAATCCATGGAGGGCTACTGTGAAAAAGGAAATATCTTGCGTTCAATACTGGAAAGAAGCTTTCTGAGAAACTGCTCTGTGTTCTGTTAATTCATCTCACAGAGTTATATCTTTCCCTTAGAGAAGCCTTTCGCTTAGGCTGTTCTTGTGGAATTGGAAAAGTGATCTTCGGAAGCCCATAGAGGGCTATGGTGAAAAAGGAAATATCTTCCATTCAAAACTGGAAAGAAGGTTTCTGAGAAACTGCTCTGTGTTCTGTTAATTCATCTCACAGAGTTACATCTTTCCCTTCAAGAAGCCTTTCGCTAAAGCTCTTCTAGTGGAATTCGCAGAGGGATATTTGGAAGCCCATAGAGGGCAATGGTGAAAAAGGAAGTATCTTCGGTTCAAAAGTGGAAAGAAGCTTTCTGAGAAACTGCTCTGTGTTCTGTGAATTCATCTCACAGAGTTACATCTTTCCCTTCAAGAAGCCTTTCGATTAGGCTGTTCTTGTGGAATTGGCAAAGTGATATTTGGAAGCCCATAGAGGGCTAAGGTGAAAAAGGAAATATCTTCCGTTCAAAACTGGAAAGAAGCTTTCTGAGAAACTGCTCTGTGCTCCGTTAATTCATCTCACAGAGTTACATCTTTCCCTTCAAGAAGCCTTTCGCTAAGGCTGTTCTTGTGGAATTGGCAAAGGGATATTTGGAAGCCCATTGAGGGCTATGGTGGGAAAGGAAATATCTTCCGTTCAAAACTGGAAAGAAGCTTTCTGAGAAACTGCTCTGTGTTCTGTTAATTCATCTCACAGAGTTACATCTTTCCCTTCAAGAAGCCTTTCGCTAAGGCTGTTTTGTGGAATTGGCAAAGGGATATTTGGAAGCCCATAGAGGGCTATGGTGAAAAAGGAAATATCTTCCGTTCAAAACTGGAAAGAAGCTTTCTGAGAAACTGCTCTGTGTTCTGTTAATTCATCTCACAGAGTTACATCTTTTCCTTCAAGAAGCCTTTCACTAAGGCTGTTCTTGTGGAGTTGGCAAAGTGATATTTGGAAGCCCATAGAGGGCTATGGTGAAACACGAAATATCTTCCGTTCAATACTGGAAAGAAGCTTTCTGAGAAACTGCTCTGTGTTCTGTTAATTCATCTCACAGAGTTACATCTTTCCCTTCAAGAATCCTTTGGCTAAGGCTGTTCTTGTGGAATTGGCGAAGGGATATTTGGAAGTCCATGGAGGGATACTGTGAAAAAGGAAATGTCTTGCGTTCAATACTGGAAAGAAGCTTTCTGAGAAACTGCCCTGTGTTCTGTTTATTCATCTGACAGAATTACATCTTTCCATTCAAGAAGCCTTTCGCTAAGGGTGTTCTTGTGGAATTGGCAAAGGGATACTTGGAAGCCCATTAAGGGCTATGGTGAAAAACGAAATAACTTCCGTTCAAAACTGGAAAGAAGCTTTCTGAGAAACTGCTCTGTGTTCTGTTAATTCATCTCACAGAGTTACATCTTTCCCTTCAAGAAGCCTTTCGCTAAGACTGTTCTTGTGGAATTGGCAAAGGGATATTGGAAGCCCATAGAGGGCTATGGTGAAAAAGGAAATATCTTCCGTTCAAAACTGGAAAAAACCTTTCTGAGAAACTGCTCTGTGTTCTGTTAATTCATCTCACAGAGTTGCATCTTTCCATTCAAGAAGCCATTCGCTAAGGATGTTCTTGTGGAATTCGGAAAGTGATATTTGGAAGCCCATAGAGGGCTACGGTGAAATAGGAAATATCTTCCGTTCAAAATTGGAAAGAAGCTTTCTGAGAATCTGCTGTGTGTTCTGTTAATTCATCTCACCGAGTTACATCTTTCCCTTCAAGAAGCCTTTCACTAAGGCTGTTCTTGTGGAATTGGCAAAGTGATATCTGGAAGCCCATAGAGGGCTATGGTGAAAAAGGAAATATCTTCCGTTCAAAACTGGAAAAAAGCTTTCTGAGAAACTGCTCTGTGTTCTGTTCTTTCATCTCACAGAGTTACATCTTTCCCTTCATGAAGCCTTTCGCTAAGGCTGTTCTTGTGGAATTGGCAAAGTGATATTTGGAAGCCCCTAGAGGGTTATGGTGAAAAAGGAAATATCTTCCGTTCATAACTGGAAAGAAGCTTTCTGAGAAACTGCTCTGTGTTCTGTTAATTCATCTCACAGAGTTACATCTTTCCCTTCAAGAAGCCTTTCGCTAAGGCTGTTCTTGTGGAATTGGCAAAGTGATATTTTCAAGCCCCTAGAGGGCTATTGTGAAAAAGGAAATATCTTCCGTTCAAAACTGGAAAGAATCTTTCTGAGAAACTGCTCTGTGTTCTGTTAATTCATCTCACCGACTTACATCTTTCCCTTCAAGAAGCCTTTCGCTAAGGATGTTCTTGTAGAATTGGCAAAGTGATATTTGGAAGCCCATGGAGGGCTACGGTGAAAAAGGAAATATCTTCCGTTCAATACTGGAAAGAAGCTATCTGAGAAACTGCTCAGTGTTCTGTTAATTCATCTCACAGAGTTACATCTTTCCCTTCAAGAATCCTTTCGCTAAGGCTGTTCTTGTGGAATTGGCAAAGTGATATTTGGAAGCCCATAGAGGGCTATGGTGAAAAAGGAAATATCTTCCGTTCAAAACTGGAAAGAAGCTTTCTGAGAAACTGCTCAGTGTTCTGTTAATTCATCTCACAGAGTTACATCTTTCCCTTCAAGAAGCCTTTCGCTAAGGCTGTTCTTGTGGAATTGGCAAAGTGATATCAGGAAGCCCTTAGGGGCTATGGTGAAAAAGGAAATGTCTTCCGTTCAAAACTGGAAAGAAGCTTTCTGAGAAACTGCTTTGTGTTCTGTTAATTCATCTCACAGAGTTACATCTTTCCCTTCAAGAATCCTTTGGCTAAGGCTGTTCTTGTGGAATTGGCAAAGGGATATTTGGAAGTCCATGGAGGGATACTGTGAAAAAGGAAATATCTTGCGTTCAATACTGGAAAGAAGCTTTCTGAGAAACTGCTCTGTGTTCTGTTTATTCATCTCACAGAGTTACATCTTTCCATTCAAGAAGCCTTTCGCTAAGGGTGTTCTTGTGGAATTGGCAAAGGGATACTTGGAAGCCCATTAAGGGCTATGGTGAAAAACGAAATAACTTCCGTTCAAAACTGGAAAGAAGCTTTCTGAGAAACTGCTCTGTGTTCTGTTAATTCATCTCACAGAGTTACATCTTTCCCTTCAAGAAGCCTTTCGCTAAGGTTGTTCTTGTGGAATTGGCTGAGTGGTATTTGGAAGCCCATGGAGGGCTACGGTGAAAAAGTAAATATCTTGCGTTCAATACTGGAAAGAAGCTTTCTGAGAAACTGCTCTGTGTTTTGTTAATTCATCTCACAGAGTTACATGTTTCCCTTCAAGAAGCCTTTCGCTAAGGCTGTTCTTGTGGAATTGGCAAAGTGATATTTGGAAGCCCATAGAGGGCTATGGTGAAAAAGGAAATATCTTCCGTTCAAAACCGGAAAGAAGCTTTCTGAGAAACTGCTCTGTGTTCTGTTAATTCATCTCACTGAGTTACATCTTCCCCTTCAAGAAGCCTTTGGCTAAGGCTGTTCTTGTGGAATTGGCAAAGGGATATTTGGAAGTCCATGGAGGGCTACTGTGAAAAAGGAAATATCTTGCGTTCAATACTGGAAAGAAGCTTTCTGAGAAACTGCTCTTTGTTCTGTTAATTCATCTCACAGAGTTATATCTTTCCGTTAGAGAAGCCTTTCGCTTAGGCTCTTCTTATGGAATTGGCAAAGTGATCTTCGGAAGCCCATAGAGGGCTATGGTGAAAAAGGAAATATCTTCCATTCAAAACTGGAAAGAAGCTTTCTGAGAAACTGCTCTGTGTTCTGTTAATTCATCTCACAGAGTTACATCTTTCCATTCAAGAAGCCTTTCGGTAAGTCTGTTCTAGTGGAATTCGCAAAGGGATATTTGGAAGCCCATAGAGGGCAATGGTGAAAAAGGAAGTATCTTCGGTTCAAAACTGGAAAGAAGCTTTCTGAGAAACTGCTCTGTGTTCTGTTAATTCATCTCACAGAGTTACATCTTTCCCTTCAAGAAGCCTTTCGATTAGGCTGTTCTTGTGGAATTGGCAAAGTGATATTTGGAAGCCCATAGAGGGCTAAGGTGAAAAAGGAAATATCTTCCGTTCAAAACTGGAAAGAAGCTTTCTGAGAAACTGCTCTGTGCTCCGTTAATTCATCTCACAGAGTTACATCTTTCCCTTCAAGAAGCCTTTCGCTAAGGCTGTTCTTGTGGAATTGGCAAAGGGATATTTGGAAGCCCCTAGAGGGCTATTGTGAAAAAGGAAATATCTTCCGTTCAAAACTGGAAAGAATCTTTCTGAGAAACTGCTCTGTGTTCTGTTAATTCATCTCACCGACTTACATCTTTCCCTTCAAGAAGCCTTTCGCTAAGGATGTTCTTGTAGAATTGGCAAAGTGATATTTGGAAGCCCATGGAGGGCTACGGTGAAAAAGGAAATATCTTCCGTTCAATACTGGAAAGAAGCTATCTGAGAAACTGCTCAGTGTTCTGTTAATTCATCTCACAGAGTTACATCATTCCCTTCAAGAATCCTTTCGCTAAGGCTGTTCTTGTGGAATTGGCAAAGTGATATTTGGAAGCCCATAGAGGGCTATGGTGAAAAAGGAAATATCTTCCGTTCAAAACTGGAAAGAAGCTTTCTGAGAAACTGCTCAGTGTTCTGTTAATTCATCTCACAGAGTTACATCTTTCCCTTCAAGAAGCCTTTCGCTAAGGCTGTTCTTGTGGAATTGGCAAAGTGATATCAGGAAGCCCTTAGGGGCTATGGTGAAAAAGGAAATGTCTTCCGTTCAAAACTGGAAAGAAGCTTTCTGAGAAACTGCTTTGTGTTCTGTTAATTCATCTCACAGAGTTACATCTTTCCCTTCAAGAATCCTTTGGCTAAGGCTGTTCTTGTGGAATTGGCAAAGGGATATTTGGAAGTCCATGGAGGGATACTGTGAAAAAGGAAATATCTTGCGTTCAATACTGGAAAGAAGCTTTCTGAGAAACTGCTCTGTGTTCTGTTTATTCATCTCACAGAGTTACATCTTTCCATTCAAGAAGCCTTTCGCTAAGGGTGTTCTTGTGGAATTGGCAAAGGGATACTTGGAAGCCCATTAAGGGCTATGGTGAAAAACGAAATAACTTCCGTTCAAAACTGGAAAGAAGCTTTCTGAGAAACTGCTCTGTGTTCTGTTAATTCATCTCACAGAGTTACATCTTTCCCTTCAAGAAGCCTTTCGCTAAGGTTGTTCTTGTGGAATTGGCTGAGTGGTATTTGGAAGCCCATGGAGGGCTACGGTGAAAAAGTAAATATCTTGCGTTCAATACTGGAAAGAAGCTTTCTGAGAAACTGCTCTGTGTTTTGTTAATTCATCTCACAGAGTTACATGTTTCCCTTCAAGAAGCCTTTCGCTAAGGCTGTTCTTGTGGAATTGGCAAAGTGATATTTGGAAGCCCATAGAGGGCTATGGTGAAAAAGGAAATATCTTCCGTTCAAAACCGGAAAGAAGCTTTCTGAGAAACTGCTCTGTGTTCTGTTAATTCATCTCACTGAGTTACATCTTCCCCTTCAAGAAGCCTTTGGCTAAGGCTGTTCTTGTGGAATTGGCAAAGGGATATTTGGAAGTCCATGGAGGGCTACTGTGAAAAAGGAAATATCTTGCGTTCAATACTGGAAAGAAGCTTTCTGAGAAACTGCTCTGTGTTCTGTTAATTCATCTCACAGAGTTATATCTTTCCGTTAGAGAAGCCTTTCGCTGAGGCTCTTCTTATGGAATTGGCAAAGTGATCTTCGGAAGCCCATAGAGGGCTATGGTGAAAAAGGAAATATCTTCCATTCAAAACTGGAAAGAAGCTTTCTGAGAAACTGCTCTGTGTTCTGTTAATTCATCTCACAGAGTTACATCTTTCCCTTCAAGAAGCCTTTCGGTAAATCTGTTCTAGTGGAATTCGCAAAGGGATATTTGGAAGCCCATAGAGGGCAATGGTGAAAAAGGAAGTATCTTCGGTTCAAAACTGGAAAGAAGCTTTCTGAGAAACTGCTCTGTGTTCTGTTAATTCATCTCACAGAGTTACATCTTTCCCTTCAAGAAGCCTTTCGATTAGGCTGTTCTTGTGGAATTGGCAAAGTGATATTTGGAAGCCCATAGAGGGCTAAGGTGAAAAAGGAAATATCTTCCGTTCAAAACTGGAAAGAAGCTTTCTGAGAAACTGCTCTGTGCTCCGTTAATTCATCTCACAGAGTTACATCTTTCCCTTCAAGAAGCCTTTCGCTAAGGCTGTTCTTGTGGAATTGGCAAAGGGATATTTGGAAGCCCATTGAGGGCTATGGTGGGAAAGGAAATATCTTCCGTTCAAAACTGGAAAGAAGCTTTCTGAGAAACTGCTCTGTGTTCTGTTAATTCATCTCACAGAGTTACATCTTTCCCTTCAAGAAGCCTTTCGCTAAGGCTGTTTTGTGGAATTGGCAAGGGGATATTTGGAAGCCCATAGAGGGCTATGGTGAAAAAGGAAATATCTTCCGTTCAAAACTGGAAAGAAGCTTTCTGAGAAACTGCTCTGTGTTCTGTTAATTCATCTCACAGAGTTACATCTTTCCCTTCAAGAATCCTTTGGCTAAGGCTGTTCTTGTGGAATTGGCAAAGGGATATTTGGAAGTCCATGGAGGGATACTGTGAAAAAGGAAATATCTTGCGTTCAATACTGGAAAGAAGCTTTCTGAGAAACTGCTCTGTGTTCTGTTTATTCATCTCACAGAGTTACATCTTTCCATTCAAGAAGCCTTTCGCTAAGGGTGTTCTTGTGGAATTGGCAAAGGGATACTTGGAAGCCCATTAAGGGCTATGGTGAAAAACGAAATAACTTCCGTTCAAAACTGGAAAGAAGCTTTCTGAGAAACTGCTCTGTGTTCTGTTAATTCATCTCACAGAGTTACATCTTTCCCTTCAAGAAGCCTTTCGCTAAGACTGTTCTTGTGGAATTGGCAAAGGGATATTTGGAAGCCCATAGAGGGCTATGGTGAAAAAGGAAATATTTTCCGTTCAAAACTGGAAAGAACCTTTCTGAGAAACTGCTCTGTGTTCTGTTAATTCATCTCACAGAGTTGCATCTTTCCATTCAAGAAGCCATTCGCTAAGGATGTTCTTGTGGAATTCGGAAAGTGATATTTGGAAGCCCATAGAGGGCTACGGTGAAATAGGAAATATCTTCCGTTCAAAACTGGAAAGAAGCTTTCTGAGAATCTGCTGTGTGTTCTGTTAATTCATCTCACAGAGTTACATCTTTCCCTTCAAGAAGCCTTTCACTAAGGCTGTTCTTGTGGAATTGGCAAAGTGATATCTGGAAGCCCATAGAGGGCTATGGTGAAAAAGGAAATATCTTCCGTTCAAAACTGGAAAAAATCTTTCTGAGAAACTGCTCTGTGTTCCGTTAATTCATCTCACAGAGTTACATCTTTCCCTTCAAGAAGCCTTTCGCAAAGGCTGTTCTTGTGGAATTGGCAAAGTGATATTTGGAAGCCCATGGAGGGCTACAGTGAAAAAGGAAATATCTTGCGTTGAATACTGGAAAGAAGCTTTCTGAGAAACTGCTCTGTGTTCTGTTAATTCATCTCACAGAGTTACATCTTTCCCTTCAAGAAGCCTTTCGCTAAGTCTGTTCTTGTGGAATTGGCAAAGTGATATTTGGAAGCCCATAGAGGGCTATGTTGAAAAAGGAAATATCTTCCGTTCAAAACTGGAATGAAGACTTCTGAGAAACTGCTCTGTGTTCTGTTAACTCATCTAACAGAGTTACATCTTTCCGTTCAAGAAGCCTTTCATTAAGGCTCTTCTTGTGGAATTGGCAAAGTGATATTTGGAAGCCCATAGAGGGCTATGCTGAAAAAGGAAATATCTTCCGTTCAAAATTGGAAAGAAGCTTTCTGAGAAACTGCTCTGTGTCCTGTTAATTCATCTCACAGAGTTACATCTTTCCCTTCATGAAGCCTTTCGCTAAGGCTGTTTTTGTGGAATTGGCAAAGTGATATTTGGAAGCCCCTAGAGGGTTATGGTGAAAAAGGAAATATCTTCCGTTCAAAACTGGAAACAAGCTTTCTGAGAAACTGCTCTGTGTTCTGTTAATTCATCTCACAGAGTTACATCTTTCCCTTCAAGAAGCCTTTCGCTAAGGCTGTTCTTGTGGAATTGGCAAAGTGATATTTGGAAGCCCCTGGAGGGCTATTGTGAAAAAGGAAATATCTTCCGGTCAAAACTGGAAAGAATCTTTCTGAGAAACTGCTCTGTGTTCTGTTAATTCATCTCACCGAGTTACATCTTTCCCTTCAAGAATCCTTTCGCTAAGGCTGTTCTTGTGGAATTTGCAAAGTGATATTTGGAAGCCCATAGAGGGCTATGGTGAAAAAGGAAATATCTTCCGTTCAAAACTGGAAAGAAGATTTCTGAGAAACTGCTCAGTTTTCTATTAATTCATCTCACAGAGTTACATCTTTCCCTTCAAGAAGCCTTTCGCTAAGGCTGTTCTTGTGGAATTGGCAAAGTGATATCAGGAAGCCCTTAGGGGCTATGGTGAAAAAGGAAATGTCTTCCGTTCAAAACTGGAAAGAAGACTTCTGAGAAACTGCTCTGTGTTCTGTTAACTCATCTAACAGAGTTACATCTTTCCCTTCAAGAAGCCTTTCATTAAGACTGTTCTTGTGGAATTGGCAAAGTGATATTTGGAAGCCCATAGAAGGCTATGGTAAAAACGGAAATATCTTCCGTTCAAAACTGGAAAGAAGCTTTCTGAGAAACTGCTCTGTGTTCTGTTAATTCATCTCACAGAGTTACATCTTTCCCTTCAAGAAGCCTTTCGCTAAGGCTGTTCTTGTGGAATTGGCAAAGGGATACTTGGAAGCCCATAGAGGGCTATGGTGAAAAAGGAAATATCTTCCATTGAAAACTGGAAAGAAGCTTTCTGAGAAACTGCTCTGTGTTCTGTTAATTCATCTCACAGAGTTACATCTTTCCCTTCAAGAAGCCTTTCGCTAAGGCTGTTCTTGTGGAATTGGCAAAGGGATATTTGGAAGCCCATAGAGGGCTATGGTGAAAGAGGAAATATCTTCCGTACAAAACTGGAAAGAAGCTTTCTGAGAAACTGCTCTGTGTTCTGTTAATTCATCTCACAGAGTTACATCTTTCCCTTCAAGACGCCTTTCGCTAAGGTTGTTCTTGTGGAATTGGCAAAGTGATATTTGGAAGCCCATAGAGGGCTATGGTGAAAAAGGAAATATCTTCCGTTCAAAACTGGAAAGAAGCTTTCTGAGAAACTGCTCTGTGTTCTGTTAATTCATCTCACAGAGTTACATCTTTCCCTTCATGAAGCCTTTCGCTAAGGCTGTTCTTGTGTAATTGGCAAAGTGATATTTGGAAGCCCATAGAGGGCTATGGTGAAAAAGGAAATATCTTCCGTTCAAAACTGGAAAGAAGCTTTCCCAGAAACTGCTCTGTGTTCTGTTAATTCATCTCACAGAGTTACATCTTTCCCTTCAAGAAGCCTTTGGCTAAGGCTGTTCTTGTGGAATTGGCAAAGGGATATTTGGAAGTCCATGGAGGGCTACTGTGAAAAAGGAAATATCTTGCGTTCAATACTGGAAAGAAGCTTTCTGAGAAACTGCTCTGTGTTCTGTTAATTCATCTCACAGAGTTATATCTTTCCCTTAGAGAAGCCTTTCGCTTAGGCTGTTCTTGCGGAATTGGCAAAGTGATCTTCGGAAGCCCATAGAGGGCTATGGTGAAAAAGGAAATATCTTCCATTCAAAACTGGAAAGAAGCTTTCTGAGAAACTGCTCTGTGTTCTGTTAATTCATCTCACAGAGTTACATCTTTCCCTTCAAGAAGCCTTTCACTAAGGCTGTTCTTGTGGAATTGGCAAAGGGATATTTGGAAGCCCATAGACGGCTATGGTGAAAAAGGAAGTATCTTCCGTTCAAAACTGGAAAGAATCTTTCTGAGAAACTGCTCTGTGTTCTGTTAATTCATCTCACAGAGTTACATCTTTCCCTTCAAGAAGCCTTTGGGTAAATCTGTTCTAGTGGAATTCGCAAAGGGATATTTGGAAGCCCATAGAGGGCAATGGTGAAAAAGGAAGTATCTTCGGTTCAAAACTGGAAAGAAGCTTTGTGAGAAACTGCTCTGTGTTCTGTTAATTCATCTAACAGAGTTACATCTTTCCCTTCAAGAAGCCTTTCGATTAGGCTGTTCTTGTGGAATTGGCAAAGTGATATTTGGAAGCCCATAGAGGGCTAAGGTGAAAAAGGAAATATCTTCCGTTCAAAACTGGAAAGAAGCTTTCTGAGAAACTGCTCTGTGCTCCGTTAATTCATCTCACAGAGTTACATCTTTCCCTTCAAGAAGCCTTTCGCTAAGGCTGTTCTTGTGGAATTGGCAAAGGGATATTTGGAAGCCCATTGAAGGCTATGATGGGAAAGGAAATATCTTCCGTTCAAAACTGGAAAGAAGCTTTCTGAGAAACTGCTCTGTGTTCTGTTAATTCATCTCACAGAGTTACATCTTTCCCTTCAAGAAGCCTTTCGCTAAGGCTGTTTTGTGGAATTGGCAAAGGGATATTTGGAAGCCCATAGAGGGCTATGGTGAAAAAGGAAATATCTTCCGTTCAAAACTGGAAAGAAGCTTTCTGAGAAACTGCTCTGTGTTCTGTCAATTCATCTCACAGAGTTACATCTTTTCCTTCAAGAAGCCTTTCGCTAAGGCTGTTCTTGTGGAGTTGGCAAAGTGATATTTGGAAGCCCATAGAGGGCTATGGTGAAACACGAAATATCTTCCGTTCAAAACTGGAAAGAAGCTTTCTGAGAAACTGCTCTGTGTTCCGTTAATTCATCTCACAGGGTTACATCTTTCCCTTCAACAAGCCTTTCGCTAAGGCTGTTCTTGTGGAATTCGCAAAGTGATATTTGGAAGCCCAGAGAGGGCTATGGTGAAAAAGGAAATATCTTCCTTTCAAAACTGGAAAGAAGCTTTCTGAGAAACTGCTCAGTGTTCTGTTAATTCATCTCACAGAGTTACATCTTTCCCTTCAAGAATCCTTTCGCTAAGGCTGTTCTTGTGGAATTGGCAAAGTGATATTTGGAAGCCCATAGAGGGCTATGGTGAAAAAGGAAATATCTTCCGTTCAAAACTGGAAAGAAGCTTTCTGAGAAACTGCTCAGTGTTCTGTTAATTCATCTCACAGAGTTACATCTTTCCCTTCAAGAAGCCTTTCGCTAAGGCTGTTCTTGTGGAATTGGCAAAGTGATATCAGGAAGCCCTTAGGGGCTATGGTGAAAAAGGAAATGTCTTCCGTTCAAAACTGGAAAGAAGCTTTCTGAGAAACTGCTTTGTGTTCTGTTAATTCATCTCACAGAGTTACATCTTTCCCTTCAAGAATCCTTTGGCTAAGGCTGTTCTTGTGGAATTGGCAAAGGGATATTTGGAAGTCCATGGAGGGATACTGTGAAAAAGGAAATATCTTGCGTTCAATACTGGAAAGAAGCTTTCTGAGAAACTGCTCTGTGTTCTGTTTATTCATCTCACAGAGTTACATCTTTCCATTCAAGAAGCCTTTCGCTAAGGGTGTTCTTGTGGAATTGGCAAAGGGATACTTGGAAGCCCATTAAGGGCTATGGTGAAAAACGAAATAACTTCCGTTCAAAACTGGAAAGAAGCTTTCTGAGAAACTGCTCTGTGTTCTGTTAATTCATCTCACAGAGTTACATCTTTCCCTTCAAGAAGCCTTTCGCTAAGGTTGTTCTTGTGGAATTGGCTGAGTGGTATTTGGAAGCCCATGGAGGGCTACGGTGAAAAAGGAAGTATCTTCGGTTCAAAACTGGAAAGAAGCTTTCTGAGAAACTGCTCTGTGTTCTGTTAATTCATCTCACATAGTTACATCTTTCCCTTCAAGAAGCCTTTCGCTAAGGCTGTTCTTGTGGAATTGGCAAAGGGATATTTGGAAGTCAATGGAGGGCTACTGTGAAAAAGGAAATATCTTGCGTTCAATACTGGAAAGAAGCTTTCTGAGAAACTGCTCTGTGTTCGGTTAATTCATCTCACAGAGTTATATCTTTCCGTTAGAGAAGCCTTTCGCTTAGGCTCTTCTTATGGAATTGGCAAAGTGATCTTCGGAAGCCCATAGAGGGCTATGGTGAAAAAGGAAATATCTTCCATTCAAAACTGGAAAGAAGCTTTCTGAGAAACTGCTCTGTGTTCTGTTAATTCATCTCACAGAGTTACATCTTTCCCTTCAAGAAGCCTTTCGGTAAGTCTGTTCTAGTGGAATTCGCAAAGGGATATTTGGAAGCCCATAGAGGGCAATGGTGAAAAAGGAAGTATCTTCGGTTCAAAACTGGAAAGAAGCTTTCTGAGAAACTGCTCTGTGTTCTGTTAATTCATCTCACAGAGTTACATCTTTCCCTTCAAGAAGCCTTTCGATTAGGCTGTTCTTGTGGAATTGGCAAAGTGATATTTGGAAGCCCATAGAGGGCTAAGGTGAAAAAGGAAATATCTTCCGTTCAAAACTGGAAAGAAGCTTTCTGAGAAACTGCTCTGTGCTCCGTTAATTCATCTCACAGAGTTACATCTTTCCCTTCAAGAAGCCTTTCGCTAAGGCTGTTCTTGTGGAATTGGCAAAGGGATATTTGGAAGCCCCTAGAGGGCTATTGTGAAAAAGGAAATATCTTCCGTTCAAAACTGGAAAGAATCTTTCTGAGAAACTGCTCTGTGTTCTGTTAATTCATCTCACCGACTTACATCTTTCCCTTCAAGAAGCCTTTCGCTAAGGATGTTCTTGTAGAATTGGCAAAGTGATATTTGGAAGCCCATGGAGGGCTACGGTGAAAAAGGAAATATCTTCCGTTCAATACTGGAAAGAAGCTATCTGAGAAATTGCTCAGTGTTCTGTTAATTCATCTCACAGAGTTACATCATTTCCTTCAAGAATCCTTTCGCTAAGGCTGTTCTTGTGGAATTGGCAAAGTGATATTTGGAAGCCCATAGAGGGCTATGGTGAAAAAGGAAATATCTTCCGTTCAAAACTGGAAAGAAGCTTTCTGAGAAACTGCTCAGTGTTCTGTTAATTCATCTCACAGAGTTACATCTTTCCCTTCAAGAAGCCTTTCGCTAAGGCTGTTCTTGTGGAATTGGCAAAGTGATATCAGGAAGCCCTTAGGGGCTATGGTGAAAAAGGAAATGTCTTCCGTTCAAAACTGGAAAGAAGCTTTCTGAGAAACTGCTTTGTGTTCTGTTAATTCATCTCACAGAGTTACATCTTTCCCTTCAAGAATCCTTTGGCTAAGGCTGTTCTTGTGGAATTGGCAAAGGGATATTTGGAAGTCCATGGAGGGATACTGTGAAAAAGGAAATATCTTGCGTTCAATACTGGAAAGAAGCTTTCTGAGAAACTGCTCTGTGTTCTGTTTATTCATCTCACAGAGTTACATCTTTCCATTCAAGAAGCCTTTCGCTAAGGGTGTTCTTGTGGAATTGGCAAAGGGATACTTGGAAGCCCATTAAGGGCTATGGTGAAAAACGAAATAACTTCCGTTCAAAACTGGAAAGAAGCTTTCTGAGAAACTGCTCTGTGTTCTGTTAATTCATCTCACAGAGTTACATCTTTCCCTTCAAGAAGCCTTTCGCTAAGGTTGTTCTTGTGGTATTGGCTGAGTGGTATTTGGAAGCCCATGGAGGGCTACGGTGAAAAAGTAAATATCTTGCGTTCAATACTGGAAAGAAGCTTTCTGAGAAACTGCTCTGTGTTTTGTTAATTCATCTCACAGAGTTACATGTTTCCCTTCAAGAAGCCTTTCGCTAAGGCTGTTCTTGTGGAATTGGCAAAGTGATATTTGGAAGCCCATAGAGGGCTATGGTGAAAAAGGAAATATCTTCCGTTCAAAACCGGAAAGAAGCTTTCTGAGAAACTGCTCTGTGTTCTGTTAATTCATCTCACTGAGTTACATCTTCCCCTTCAAGAAGCCTTTGGCTAAGGCTGTTCTTGTGGAATTGGCAAAGGGATATTTGGAAGTCCATGGAGGGCTACTGTGAAAAAGGAAATATCTTGCGTTCAATACTGGAAAGAAGCTTTCTGAGAAACTGCTCTGTGTTCTGTTAATTCATCTCACAGAGTTATATCTTTCCGTTAGAGAAGCCTTTCGCTTAGGCTCTTCTTATGGAATTGGCAAAGTGATCTTCGGAAGCCCATAGAGGGCTATGGTGAAAAAGGAAATATCTTCCATTCAAAACTGGAAAGAAGCTTTCTGAGAAACTGCTCTGTGTTCTGTTAATTCATCTCACAGAGTTACATCTTTCCCTTCAAGAAGCCTTTCGGTAAATCTGTTCTAGTGGAATTCGCAAAGGGATATTTGGAAGCCCATAGAGGGCAATGGTGAAAAAGGAAGTATCTTCGGTTCAAAACTGGAAAGAAGCTTTCTGAGAAACTGCTCTGTGTTCTGTTAATTCATCTCACAGAGTTACATCTTTCCCTTCAAGAAGCCTTTCGATTAGGCTGTTCTTGTGGAATTGGCAAAGTGATATTTGGAAGCCCATAGAGGGCTAAGGTGAAAAAGGAAATATCTTCCGTTCAAAACTGGAAAGAAGCTTTCTGAGAAACTGCTCTGTGCTCCGTTAATTCATCTCACAGAGTTACATCTTTCCCTTCAAGAAGCCTTTCGCTAAGGCTGTTCTTGTGGAATTGGCAAAGGGATATTTGCAAGCCCATTGAGGGCTATGGTGGGAAAGGAAATATCTTCCGTTCAAAACTGGAAAGAAGCTTTCTGAGAAACTGCTCTGTGTTCTGTTAATTCATCTCACAGAGTTACATCTTTCCCTTCAAGAAGCCTTTCGTTAAGGCTGTTTTGTGGAATTGGCAAGGGGATATTTGGAAGCCCATAGAGGGCTATGGTGAAAAAGGAAATATCTTCCGTTCAAAACTGGAAAGAAGCTTTCTGAGAAACTGCTCTGTGTTCTGTTAATTCATCTCACAGAGTTACATCTTTCCCTTCAAGAATCCTTTGGCTAAGGCTGTTCTTGTGGAATTGGCAAAGGGATATTTGGAAGTCCATGGAGGGATACTGTGAAAAAGGAAATATCTTGCGTTCAATACTGGAAAGAAGCTTTCTGAGAAACTGCTCTGTGTTCTGTTTATTCATCTCACAGAGTTACATCTTTCCATTCAAGAAGCCTTTCGCTAAGGGTGTTCTTGTGGAATTGGCAAAGGGATACTTGGAAGCCCATTAAGGGCTATGGTGAAAAACGAAATAACTTCCGTTCAAAACTGGAAAGAAGCTTTCTGAGAAACTGCTCTGTGTTCTGTTAATTCATCTCACAGAGTTACATCTTTCCCTTCAAGAAGCCTTTCGCTAAGACTGTTCTTGTGGAATTGGCAAAGGGATATTTGGAAGCCCTTAGAGGGCTATGGTGAAAAAGGAAATATTTTCCGTTCAAAACTGGAAAGAACCTTTCTGAGAAACTGCTCTGTGTTCTGTTAATTCATCTCACAGAGTTGCATCTTTCCATTCAAGAAGCCATTCGCTAAGGATGTTCTTGTGGAATTCGGAAAGTGATATTTGGAAGCCCATAGAGGGCTACGGTGAAATAGGAAATATCTTCCGTTCAAAACTGGAAAGAAGCTTTCTGAGAATCTGCTGTGTGTTCTGTTAATTCATCTCACAGAGTTACATCTTTCCCTTCAAGAAGCCTTTCACTAAGGCTGTTCTTGTGGAATTGGCAAAGTGATATCTGGAAGCCCATAGAGGGCTATGGTGAAAAAGGAAATATCTTCCGTTCAAAACTGGAAAAAATCTTTCTGAGAAACTGCTCTGTGTTCCGTTAATTCATCTCACAGAGTTACATCTTTCCCTTCAAGAAGCCTTTCGCAAAGGCTGTTCTTGTGGAATTGGCAAAGTGATATTTGGAAGCCCATGGAGGGCTACAGTGAAAAAGGAAATATCTTGCGTTGAATACTGGAAAGAAGCTTTCTGAGAAACTGCTCTGTGTTCTGTTAATTCATCTCACAGAGTTACATCTTTCCCTTCAAGAAGCCTTTCGCTAAGTCTGTTCTTGTGGAATTGGCAAAGTGATATTTGGAAGCCCATAGAGGGCTATGGTGAAAAAGGAAATATCTTCCGTTCAAAACTGGAATGAAGACTTCTGAGAAACTGCTCTGTGTTCTGTTAACTCATCTAACAGAGTTATATCTTTCCGTTCAAGAAGCCTTTCATTAAGGCTCTTCTTGTGGAATTGGCAAAGTGATATTTGGAAGCCCATAGAGGGCTATGCTGAAAAAGGAAATATCTTCCGTTCAAAATTGGAAAGAAGCTTTCTGAGAAACTGCTCTGTGTCCTGTTAATTCATCTCACAGAGTTACATCTTTCCCTTCATGAAGCCTTTCGCTAAGGCTGTTTTTGTGGAATTGGCAAAGTGATATTTGGAAGCCCCTAGAGGGTTATGGTGAAAAAGGAAATATCTTCCATTCAAAACTGGAAAGAAGCTTTCTGAGAAACTGCTCTGTGTTCTGTTAATTCATCTCACAGAGTTACATCTTTCCCGTCAAGAAGCCTTTCGCTAAGGCTGTTCTTGTGGAATTGGCAAAGTGATATTTGGAAGCCCCTGGAGGGCTATTGTGAAAAAGGAAATATCTTCCGGTCAAAACTGGAAAGAATCTTTCTGAGAAACTGCTCTGTGTTCTGTTAATTCATCTCACCGAGTTACATCTTTCCCTTCAAGAATCCTTTCGCTAAGGCTGTTCTTGTGGAATTTGCAAAGTGATAGTTGGAAGCCCATAGAGGGCTATGGTGAAAAAGGAAATATCTTCCGTTCAAAACTGGAAAGAAGATTTCTGAGAAATTGCTCAGTGTTCTATTAATTCATCTCACAGAGTTACATCTTTCCCTTCAAGAAGCCTTTCGCTAAGGCTGTTCTTGTGGAATTGGCAAAGTGATATCAGGAAGCCCTTAGGGGCTATGGTGAAAAAGGAAATGTCTTCCGTTCAAAACTGGAAAGAAGACTTCTGAGAAACTGCTCTGTGTTCTGTTAACTCATCTAACAGAGTTACATCTTTCCCTTCAAGAAGCCTTTCATTAAGACTGTTCTTGTGGAATTGGCAAAGTGATATTTGGAAGCCCATAGAAGGCTATGGTAAAAACGGAAATATCTTCCGTTCAAAACTGGAAAGAAGCTTTCTGAGAAACTGCTCTGTGTTCTGTTAATTCATCTCACAGAGTTACATCTTTCCCTTCAAGAAGCCTTTCGCTAAGGCTGTTCTTGTGGAATTGGCAAAGGGATACTTGGAAGCCCATAGAGGGCTATGGTGAAAAAGGAAATATCTTCCATTGAAAACTGGAAAGAAGCTTTCTGAGAAACTGCTCTGTGTTCTGTTAATTCATCTCACAGAGTTACATCTTTCCCTTCAAGAAGCCTTTCGCTAAGGCTGTTCTTGTGGAATTGGCAAAGGGATATTTGGAAGCCCATAGAGGGCTATGGTGAAAGAGGAAATATCTTCCGTACAAAACTGGAAAGAAGCTTTCTGAGAAACTGCTCTGTGTTCTGTTAATTCATCTCACAGAGTTACATCTTTCCCTTCAAGACGCCTTTCGCTAAGGTTGTTCTTGTGGAATTGGCAAAGTGATATTTGGAAGCCCATAGAGGGCTATGGTGAAAAAGGAAATATCTTCCGTTCAAAACTGGAAAGAAGCTTTCTGAGAAACTGCTCTGTGTTCTGTTAATTCATCTCACAGAGTTACATCTTTCCCTTCATGAAGCCTTTCGCTAAGGCTGTTCTTGTGTAATTGGCAAAGTGATATTTGGAAGCCCATAGAGGGCTATGGTGAAAAAGGAAATATCTTCCGTTCAAAACTGGAAAGAAGCTTTCCCAGAAACTGCTCTGTGTTCTGTTAATTCATCTCACAGAGTTACATCTTTCCCTTCAAGAAGCCTTTGGCTAAGGCTGTTCTTGTGGAATTGGCAAAGGGATATTTGGAAGTCCATGGAGGGCTACTGTGAAAAAGGAAATATCTTGCGTTCAATACTGGAAAGAAGCTTTCTGAGAAACTGCTCTGTGTTCTGTTAATTCATCTCACAGAGTTATATCTTTCCCTTAGAGAAGCCTTTCGCTTAGGCTGTTCTTGCGGAATTGGCAAAGTGATCTTCGGAAGCCCATAGAGGGCTATGGTGAAAAAGGAAATATCTTCCATTCAAAACTGGAAAGAAGCTTTCTGAGAAACTGCTCTGTGTTCTGTTAATTCATCTCACAGAGTTACATCTTTCCCTTCAAGAAGCCTTTCACTAAGGCTGTTCTTGTGGAATTGGCAAAGGGATATTTGGAAGCCCATAGACGGCTATGGTGAAAAAGGAAGTATCTTCCGTTCAAAACTGGAAAGAATCTTTCTGAGAAACTGCTCTGTGTTCTGTTAATTCATCTCACAGAGTTACATCTTTCCCTTCAAGAAGCCTTTCGGTAAATCTGTTCTAGTGGAATTCGCAAAGGGATATTTGGAAGCCCATAGAGGGCAATGGTGAAAAAGGAAGTATCTTCGGTTCAAAACTGGAAAGAAGCTTTCTGAGAAACTGCTCTGTGTTCTGTTAATTCATCTAACAGAGTTACATCTTTCCCTTCAAGAAGCCTTTCGATTAGGCTGTTCTTGTGGAATTGGCAAAGTGATATTTGGAAGCCCATAGAGGGCTAAGGTGAAAAAGGAAATATCTTCCGTTCAAAACTGGAAAGAAGCATTCTGAGAAACTGCTCTGTGCTCCGTTAATTCATCTCACAGAGTTACATCTTTCCCTTCAAGAAGCCTTTCGCTAAGGCTGTTCTTGTGGAATTGGCAAAGGGATATTTGGAAGCCCATTGAAGGCTATGATGGGAAAGGAAATATCTTCCGTTCAAAACTGGAAAGAAGCTTTCTGAGAAACTGCTCTGTGTTCTGTTAATTCATCTCACAGAGTTACATCTTTCCCTTCAAGAAGCCTTTCGCTAAGGCTGTTTTGTGGAATTGGCAAAGGGATATTTGGAAGCCCATAGAGGGCTATGGTGAAAAAGGAAATATCTTCCGTTCAAAACTGGAAAGAAGCTTTCTGAGAAACTGCTCTGTGTTCTGTTAATTCATCTCACAGAGTTACATCTTTTCCTTCAAGAAGCCTTTCGCTAAGGCTGTTCTTGTGGAGTTGGCAAAGTGATATTTGGAAGCCCATAGAGGGCTATGGTGAAACACGAAATATCTTCCGTTCAAAACTGGAAAGAAGCTTTCTGAGAAACTGCTCTGTGTTCCGTTAATTCATCTCACAGGGTTACATCTTTCCCTTCAACAAGCCTTTCGCTAAGGCTGTTCTTGTGGAATTCGCAAAGTGATATTTGGAAGCCCATAGAGGGCTATGGTGAAAAAGGAAATATCTTCCGTTCAAAACTGGAAAGAAGCTTTCTGAGAAACTGCTCAGGGTTCTGTTAATTCATCTCACAGAGTTACATCTTTCCCTTCAAGAATCCTTTCGCTAAGGCTGTTCTTGTGGAATTGGCAAAGTGATATTTGGAAGCCCATAGAGGGCTATGGTGAAAAAGGAAATATCTTCCGTTCAAAACTGGAAAGAAGCTTTCTGAGAAACTGCTCAGTGTTCTGTTAATTCATCTCACAGAGTTACATCTTTCCCTTCAAGAAGCCTTTCGCTAAGGCTGTTCTCGTGGAATTGGCAAAGTGATATCAGGAAGCCCTTAGGGGCTATGGTGAAAAAGGAAATGTCTTCCGTTCAAAACTGGAAAGAAGCTTTCTGAGAAACTGCTTTGTGTTCTGTTAATTCATCTCACAGAGTTACATCTTTCCCTTCAAGAATCCTTTGGCTAAGGCTGTTCTTGTGGAATTGGCAAAGGGATATTTGGAAGTCCATGGAGGGATACTGTGAAAAAGGAAATATCTTGCGTTCAATACTGGAAAGAAGCTTTCTGAGAAACTGCTCTGTGTTCTGTTTATTCATCTCACAGAGTTACATCTTTCCATTCAAGAAGCCTTTCGCTAAGGGTGTTCTTGTGGAATTGGCAAAGGGATACTTGGAAGCCCATTAAGGGCTATGGTGAAAAACGAAATAACTTCCGTTCAAAACTGGAAAGAAGCTTTCTGAGAATCTGCTCTGTGTTCTGTTAATTCATCTCACAGAGTTACATCTTTCCCTTCAAGAAGCCTTTCGCTAAGGTTGTTCTTGTGGAATTGGCTGAGTGGTATTTGGAAGCCCATGGAGGGCTACGGTGAAAAAGTAAATATCTTGCGTTCAATACTGGAAAGAAGCTTTCTGAGAAACTGCTCTGTGTTTTGTTAATTCATCTCACAGAGTTACATGTTTCCCTTCAAGAAGCCTTTCGCTAAGGCTGTTCTTGTGGAATTGGCAAAGTGATATTTGGAAGCCCATAGAGGGCTATGGTGAAAAAGGAAATATCTTCCGTTCAAAACCGGAAAGAAGCTTTCTGAGAAACTGCTCTGTGTTCTGTTAATTCATCTCACTGAGTTACATCTTCCCCTTCAAGAAGCCTTTGGGTAAGGCTGTTCTTGTGGAATTGGCAAAGGGATATTTGGAAGTCCATGGAGGGCTACTGTGAAAAAGGAAATATCTTGCGTTCAATACTGGAAAGAAGCTTTCTGAGAAACTGCTCTGTGTTCTGTTAATTCATCTCACAGAGTTATATCTTTCCGTTAGAGAAGCCTTTCGCTTTGGCTCTTCTTATGGAATTGGCAAAGTGATCTTCGGAAGCCCATAGAGGGCTATGGTGAAAAAGGAAATATCTTCCATTCAAAACTGGAAAGAAGCTTTTTGAGAAACTGCTCTGTGTTCTGTTAATTCATCTCACAGAGTTACATCTTTCCCTTCAGGAAGCCTTTCGGTAAATCTGTTCTAGTGGAATTCGCAAAGGGATATTTGGAAGCCCATAGAGGGCAATGGTGAAAAAGGAAGTATCTTCGGTTCAAAACTGGAAAGAAGCTTTCTGAGAAACTGCTCTGTGTTCTGTTAATTCATCTCACAGAGTTACATCTTTCCCTTCAAGAAGCCTTTCGATTAGGCTGTTCTTGTGGAATTGGCAAAGTGATATTTGGAAGCCCATAGAGGGCTAAGGTGAAAAAGGAAATATCTTCCGTTCAAAACTGGAAAGAAGCTTTCTGAGAAACTGCTCTGTGCTCCGTTAATTCATCTCACAGAGTTACATCTTTCCCTTCAAGAAGCCTTTCGCTAAGGCTGTTCTTGTGGAATTGGCAAAGGGATATTTGGAAGCCCATTGAGGGCTATGGTGGGAAAGGAAATATCTTCCGTTCAAAACTGGAAAGAAGCTTTCTGAGAAACTGCTCTGTGTTCTGTTAATTCATCTCACAGAGTTACATCTTTCCCTTCAAGAAGCCTTTCGCTAAGGCAGTTTTGTGGAATTGGCAAGGGGATATTTGGAAGCCCATAGAGGGTTATGGTGAAAAAGGAAATATCTTCCGTTCAAAACTGGAAAGAAGCTTTCTGAGAAACTGCTCTGTGTTCTGTTAATTCATCTCACAGAGTTACATCTTTTCCTTCAAGAAGCCTTTCGCTAACGCTGTTCTTGTGGAGTTGGCAAAGTGATATTTGGAAGCCCATAGAGGGCTATGGTGAAACACGAAATATCTTCCGTTCAAAACTGGAAAGAAGCTTTCTGAGAAACTGCTCTGTGTTCTGTTAATTCATCTCACAGAGTTACATCTTTCCCTTCAAGAATCCTTTGGCTAAGGCTGTTCTTGTGGAATTGGCAAAGGGATATTTGGAAGTCCATGGAGGGATACTGTGAAAAAGGAAATATCTTGCGTTCAATACTGGAAAGAAGCTTTCTGAGAAACTGCTCTGTGTTCTGTTTATTCATCTCACAGAGTTACATCTTTCCATTCAAGAAGCCTTTCGCTAAGGGTGTTCTTGTGGAATTGGCAAAGGGATACTTGGAAGCCCATTAAGGGCTATGGTGAAAAACGAAATAACTTCCGTTCAAAAAAGGAAAGAAGCTTTCTGAGAAACTGCTCTGTGTTCTGTTAATTCATCTCACAGAGTTACATCTTTCCCTTCAAGAAGCCTTTCGCTAAGACTGTTCTTGTGGAATTGGCAAAGGGATATTTGGAAGCCCATAGAGGGCTATGGTGAAAAAGGAAATATCTTCCGTTCAAAACTGGAAAGAACCTTTCTGAGAAACTGCTCTGTGTTCTGTTAATTCATCTCACAGAGTTGCATCTTTCCATTCAAGAAGCCATTCGCTAATTATGTTCTTGTGGAATTCGGAAAGTGATATTTGGAAGCCCATAGAGGGCTACGGTGAAATAGGAAATATCTTCCGTTCAAAACTGGAAAGAAGCTTTCTGAGAATCTGCTGTGTGTTCTGTTAATTCATCTCACAGAGTTACATCTTTCCCTTCAAGAAGCCTTTCACTAAGGCTGTTCTTGTGGAATTGGCAAAGTGATATCTGGAAGCCCATAGAGGGCTATGGTGAAAAAGGAAATATCTTCCGTTCAAAACTGGAAAAAATCTTTCTGAGAAACTGCTCTGTGTTCCGTTAATTCATCTCACAGAGTTACATCTTTCCCTTCAAGAAGCCTTTCGCAAAGGCTGTTCTTGTGGAATTGGCAAAGTGATATTTGGAAGCCCATGGAGGGCTACAGTGAAAAAGGAAATATCTTGCGTTGAATACTGGAAAGAAGCTTTCTGAGAAACTGCTCTGTGTTCTGTTAATTCATCTCACAGAGTTACATCTTTCCCTTCAAGAAGCCTTTCGCTAAGTCTGTTCTTGTGGAATTGGCAAAGTGATATTTGGAACCCCTAGAGGGCTATGGTGAAAAAGGAAATATCTTCCGTTCAAAACTGGAATGAAGACTTCTGAGAAACTGCTCTGTGTTCTGTTAACTCATCTAACAGAGTTACATCTTTCCCTTCAAGAAGCCTTTCATTAAGGCTGTTCTTGTGGAATTGGCAAAGTGATATTTGGAAGCCCATAGAGGGCAATGCTGAAAAAGGAAATATCTTCCGTTCAAAATTGGAAAGAAGCTTTCTGAGAAACTGCTCTGTGTCCTGTTAATTCATCTCACAGAGTTACATCTTTCCCTTCATGAAGCCTTTCGCTAAGGCTGTTTTTGTGGAATTGGCAAAGTGATATTTGGAAGCCCCTAGAGGGTTATGGTGAAAAAGGAAATATCTTCCGTTCAAAACTGGAAAGAAGCTTTCTGAGAAACTGCTCTGTGTTCTGTTAATTCATCTCACAGAGTTACATCTTTCCCTTCAAGAAGCCTTTCGCTAAGGCTGTTCTTGTGGAATTGGCAAAGTGATATTTGGAAGCACCTGGAGGGCTATTGTGAAAAAGGAAATATCTTCCGGTCAAAACTGGAAAGAATCTTTCTGAGAAACTGCTCTGTGTTCTGTTAATTCATCTCACCGAGTTACATCTTTCCCTTCAAGAATCCTTTCGCTAAGGCTGTTCTTGTGGAATTTGCAAAGTGATATTTGGAAGCCCATAGAGGGCTATGGTGAAAAAGGAAATATCTTCCGTTCAAAACTGGAAAGAAGCTTTCTGAGAAACTGCTCAGTGTTCTATTAATTCATCTCACAGAGTTACATCTTTCCCTTCAAGAAGCCTTTCGCTAAGGCTGTTCTTGTGGAATTGGCAAAGTGCTATCAGGAAGCCCTTAGGGGCTATGGTGAAAAAGGAAATGTCTTCCGTTCAAAACTGGAAAGAAGACTTCTGAGAAACTGCTCTGTGTTCTGTTAACTCATCTAACAGAGTTACATCTTTCCCTTCAAGAAGCCTTTCATTAAGACTGTTCTTGTGGAATTGGCAAAGTGATATTTGGAAGCCCATAGAAGGCTATGGTAAAAACGGAAATATCTTCCGTTCAAAACTGGAAAGAAGCTTTCTGAGAAACTGCTCTGTGTTCTGTTAATTCATCTCACAGAGTTACATCTTTCCCTTCAAGAAGCCTTTCGCTAAGGCTGTTCTTGTGGAATTGGCAAAGGGATACTTGGAAGCCCATAGAGGGCTATGGTGAAAAAGGAAATATCTTCCATTGAAAACTGGAAAGAAGCTTTCTGAGAAACTGCTCTGTGTTCTGTTAATTCATCTCACAGAGTTACATCTTTCCCTTCAAGAAGCCTTTCGCTAAGGCTGTTCTTGTGGAATTGGCAAAGGGATATTTGGAAGCCCATAGAGGGCTATGGTGAAAGAGGAAATATCTTCCGTACAAAACTGGAAAGAAGCTTTCTGAGAAACTGCTCTGTGTTCTGTTAATTCATCTCACAGAGTTACATCTTTCCCTTCAAGACGCCTTTCGCTAAGGTTGTTCTTGTGGAATTGGCAAAGTGATATTTGGAAGCCCATAGAGGGCTATGGTGAAAAAGGAAATATCTTCCGTTCAAAACTGGAAAGAAGCTTTCTGAGAAACTGCTCTGTGTTCTGTTAATTCATCTCACAGTGTTACATCTTTCCCTTCATGAAGCCTTTCGCTAAGGCTGTTCTTGTGTAATTGGCAAAGTGATATTTGGAAGCCCATAGAGGGCTATGGTGAAAAAGGAAATATCTTCCGTTCAAAACTGGAAAGAAGCTTTCCCAGAAACTGCTCTGTGTTCTGTTAATTCATCTCACAGAGTTACATCTTTCCCTTCAAGAAGCCTTTGGCTAAGGCTGTTTTTGTGGAATTGGCAAAGGGATATTTGGAAGTCCATGGAGGGCTACTGTGAAAAAGGAAATATCTTGCGTTCAATACTGGAAAGAAGCTTTCTGAGAAACTGCTCTGTGTTCTGTTAATTCATCTCACAGAGTTATATCTTTCCCTTAGAGAAGCCTTTCGCTTAGGCTGTTCTTGCGGAATTGGCAAAGTGATCTTCGGAAGCCCATAGAGGGCTATGGTGAAAAAGGAAATATCTTCCATTCAAAACTGGAAAGAAGCTTTCTGAGAAACTGCTCTGTGTTCTGTTAATTCATCTCACAGAGTTACATCTTTCCCTTCAAGAAGCCTTTCACTAAGGCTGTTCTTGTGGAATTGGCAAAGGGATATTTGGAAGCCCATAGACGGCTATGGTGAAAAAGGAAGTATCTTCCGTTCAAAACTGGAAAGAATCTTTCTGAGAAACTGCTCTGTGTTCTGTTAATTCATCTCACAGAGTTACATCTTTCCCTTCAAGAAGCCTTTCGGTAAATCTGTTCTAGTGGAATTCGCAAAGGGATATTTGGAAGCCCATAGAGGGCAATGGTGAAAAAGGAAGTATCTTCGGTTCAAAACTGGAAAGAAGCTTTCTGAGAAACTGCTCTGTGTTCTGTTAATTCATCTAACAGAGTTACATCTTTCCCTTCAAGAAGCCTTTCGATTAGGCTGTTCTTGTGGAATTGGCAAAGTGATATTTGGAAGCCCATAGAGGGCTAAGGTGAAAAAGGAAATATCTTCCGTTCAAAACTGGAAAGAAGCTTTCTGAGAAACTGCTCTGTGCTCCGTTAATTCATCTCACAGAGTTACATCTTTCCCTTCAAGAAGCCTTTCGCTAAGGCTGTTCTTGTGGAATTGGCAAAGGGATATTTGGAAGCCCATTGAAGGCTATGATGGGAAAGGAAATATCTTCCGTTCAAAACTGGAAAGAAGCTTTCTGAGAAACTGCTCTGTGTTCTGTTAATTCATCTCACAGAGTTACATCTTTCCCTTCAAGAAGCCTTTCGCTAAGGCTGTTTTGTGGAATTGGCAAAGGGATATTTGGAAGCCCATAGAGGGCTATGGTGAAAAAGGAAATATCTTCCGTTCAAAACTGGAAAGAAGCTTTCTGAGAAACTGCTCTGTGTTCTGTTAATTCATCTCACAGAGTTACATCTTTTCCTTCAAGAAGCCTTTCGCTAAGGCTGTTCTTGTGGAGTTGGCAAACTGATATTTGGAAGCCCATAGAGGGCTATGGTCAAACACGAAATATCTTCCGTTCAAAACTGGAAAGAAGCTTTCTGAGAAACTGCTCTGTGTTCCGTTAATTCATCTCACAGGGTTACATCTTTCCCTTCAACAAGCCTTTCGCTAAGGCTGTTCTTGTGGAATTCGCAAAGTGATATTTGGAAGCCCATAGAGGGCTATGGTGAAACACGAAATATGTTCCGTTCAAAACTGGAAAGAAGCTTTCTGAGAAACTGCTCTGTGTTCTGTTAATTCATATCACAGAGTTATATCTTTCCCTTCAAGAAGACTTTCGCTAAGACTGTTCTTGTGGAATTGGCAAAGGGATATTTGGAAGCCCATAGAGGGCTATGGTGAAAAAGGAAATATCTTCCGTTCAAAACTGGAAAGAACCTTTCTGAGAAACTGCTCTGTGTTCTGTTAATTCATCTCACAGAGTTGCATCTTTCCATTCAAGAAGCCATTCGCTAAGGATGTTCTTGTGGAATTCGGAAAGTGATATTTGGAAGCCCATAGAGGGCTACGGTGAAATAGGAAATAGCTTCCGTTCAAAACTGGAAAGAAGCTTTCTGAGAATCTGCTGTGTGTTCTGTTAATTCATCTCACAGAGTTACATCTTTCCCTTCAAGAAGCCTTTCGCTAAGGCTGTTCTTGTGGAATTGGCAAAGTGATATCTGGAAGCCCATAGAGGGCTATGGTGAAAAAGGAAATATCTTCCGTTCAAAACTGGAACGAAGCTTTCTGAGAAACTGCTCTGTGTTCTGTTAATTCATCTCACAGAGTTACATCTTTCCCTTCAAGAAGCCTTTCGCTAAGGCTGTCCTTGTGGAATTGGCAAAGGGATAGTTGGAAGCCCATAGAGGGCTATGGTGAAAAAGGAAATATCTTCCATTGAAAACTGGAAAGAAGCTTTCTGAGAAACTGTTCTGTGTTCTGTTAATTCATCTCACAGAGTTACATCTTTCCCTTCAAGAAGCCTTTCGCTAAGGCTGTTCTTGTGGAATTGGCAAAGTGATATTTGGAAGCCCATCGAGGGCTATGGTGAAAGAGGAAATATCTTCCGTACAAAACTGGAAAGAAGCTTTCTGAGAAACTGCTCTGTGTTCTGTTAATTCACCTCACAGAGATACATCTTTCCCTTCAAGACGCCTTTCGCTAAGGTTGTTCTTGTGGAATTGGCAAAGTGATATTTGGAAGCCCATAGAGGGCTATGGTGAAAAAGGAAATATCTTCCGTTCAAAACTGGAAAGAAGCTTTCTGAGAAACTGCTCTGTGTTCTGTTAACTCATCTCATAGAGTTACATCTTTCCCTTCAAGAAGCCTTTCATTAAGGCTGTTCTTGTGGAATTGGCAAAGGGATATTTGGAAGCCCATAGAGGGCTATGGTGAAAAAGGAAATATCTTCCGTTCAAAACTGGAAAGAAGCTTTCTGAGAAACTGCTCTGTGTTCTGTTAATTCATTTCACAGAGATACATCTTTCTCTTCAAGAAGCCTTTCGCTAAGGCTGTTCTTGTGGAATTGGAAAAGGGATATTTGGAAGCCCATAGAGGGCTATGGTGAAAAAGGAAGTATCTTCCTTTCAAAACTGGAAAGAAGCTTTCTGAGAAACTGCTCTGTGTTCTGTTAATTCATCTCACAGAGTTACATCTTTCACTTCAAGAAGCATTTCGCTAAGGCTGTTCTTGTGGAATTGGCAAAGTGGTATTCGGAAGCCCAAAGAGGGCTATGGTGAAAAAGGAAATATCTTCCGTTCAAAACTGGAAAGAAGCTTTCTGAGAAACTGCTCTGTGTTCCGTTAATTCATCTCACAGAGTTACATCTTTCCCTTCAAGAAGCCTTTCGCAAAGGCTGTTCTTGTGGAATTGGCAAAGTGATATTTGGAAGCCCATGGTGGGCTACAGTGAAAAAGGAAATATCTTGCGTTCAATACTGGAAAGAAGCTTTCTGCGAAACTGCTCTGTGTTCTGTTAATTCATCTCACAGAGTTACATCTTTCCCTTCAAGAAGCCTTTCGCTAAGTCTGTTCTTGTGTAATTGGCAAAGTGATATTTGGAAGCCCATAGAGGGCTATGGTGAAAAAGGAAATATCTTCCGTTCAAAACTGGAAAGAAGATTTCTGAGAAACTGCTCTGTGTTCTGTTAACTCATCTAACAGAGTTACATCTTTCCCTTCAAGAAACCTTTCATTAAGGCGGTTCTTGTGGAATTGGCAAAGTGATATTTGGAAGCCCATAGAGGGCTAAGGTGAAAAAGGAAATATCTTCCATTCAAAACTGGAAAGAAGCTTTCTGAGAAACTGCTCTGTGTTCTGTTAATTCCTCTTACAGAGTTACATCTTTCCCTTCATGAAGCCTTTCGCTAAGGCTGTTCTTGTGGAATTGGCAAAGTGATATTTGGAAGCCCATAGAGGGCTATGGTGAAAAAGGAAATATCTTCCGTTCAAAACTGGAAAGAAGCTTTCTGAGAAACTGCTCTGTGTTCTGTTAATTCATCTCACAGAGTTACATCTTTCCCTTCAAGAAGCCTTTCGCTAAGGCTGTTCTTGTGGAATTGGCAAAGTGATATTTGGAAGCCCCTAGAGGGCTATTATGAAAAAGGAAATATCTTCCGTTCAAAACTGGAAAGAATCTTTCTGAGAAACTGCTCTGTGTTCTGTTAATTCATCTCACCGAGTTACATCTTTCCCTTCAAGAAGCCTTTCGCTAAGGCTGTTCTTGTGGGATTGGCAAAGTGATATTTGGAAGCCCATAGAGGGCTATGGTGAAAAAGGAAATATCTTCCGTTCAAAACTGGAAAGAAGCTTTCTGAGAAACCGCTCTGTGTTCTGTTAATTCATCTCACAGAGTTACATCTTTCCCTTCAAGAAGCCTTTCGCTAAGGCTGTTCTTGTGGAATTGGTAAAGGGATACTTGGAAGCCCATCGAGGGCTATGGTGAAAAAGGAAATATCTTCCATTGAAAACTGGAAAGAAGCTTTCTGAGAAACTGCTCTGTGTTCTGTTAATTCATCTCACAGAGTTACATCTTTCCCTTCAAGAAGCCTTTCGCTAAGGCTGTTCTTGTGGAATTCGCAAAGTGATATTAGGAAGCCCATAGAGGGCTATGGTGAAACACGAAATATCTTCCGTTCAAAACTGGAAAGAAGCTTTCTGAGAAACTGCTCTGTGTCCTGTTAATTCATCTCACAGAGTTACATCTTTCCCTTCAAGAAGCCTTTTGCTAAGGCTGTTCTTGTGGAATTGGCAAAGGGATATTTGGAAGCCCATAGAGGGCTATGGTGAAAAAGGTAGTATCTTCCGTTCAAAACTGGAAAGAAGCTTTCTGAGAAACTGCTCTGTGTTCTGTTAATTCATCTCACTGAGTTACATCTTCCCCTTCAAGTAGCCTTTCGCTAAGGCTGTTCTTGTGGAATTGGCAAAGGGATATTTGGAAGCCCATAGAGGGCAATGGTGAAAAAGGAAGTATCTTCCGTGCAAAACTGGAAAGAAACTTTCTGAGAAACTGCTCTGTGTTCTGTTAATTCATCTCACAGAGTTCCATCTTTCCCTTCAAGAAGCCTTTCGCTAAGGCTGTTCTTGTGGAATTGGCAAAGTGATATTTGGAAGCCCATAGAGGGCTATGGTGAAAAAGGAAATATCTTCCGTTCAAAACTGGAAAGAAGCTTTCTGAGAAACTGCTCTGTGTTCTCTTAATTCATTTCACATAGTTACATCTTTCCTTTCAAGAAGCCTTTCGCTAAGGCTGTTCTTGTGGAATTGGAAAAGGGATATTTGGAAGCCCATAGAGGGCTATGGTGAAAAAGGAAATATCTTCCTTTCAAAACTGGATAGAAGCTTTCTGAGAAACTGCTCTGTGTTCTGTTAATTCATCTCACAGAGTTACATCTTTCCCTTCAAGAAGCATTTCGCTAAGGCTGTTCTTGTGGAATTGGCAAAGTGGTATTTGGAAGCCCCTAGAGGGCTATTATGAAAAAGGAAATATCTTCCGTTCAAAACTGGAAAGAATCTTTCTGAGAAACTGCTCTGTGTTCTGTTAATTCATCTCACCGAGTTACATCTTTCCCTTCAAGAAGCCTTTCGCTAAGGCTGTTCTTGTGGGATTGGCAAAGTGATATTTGGAAGCCCATAGAGGGCTATGGTGAAAAAGGAAATATCTTCCGTTCAAAACTGGAAAGAAGCTTTCTGAGAAACCGCTCTGTGTTCTGTTAATTCATCTCACAGAGTTACATCTTTCCCTTCAAGAAGCCTTTCGCTAAGGCTGTTCTTGTGGAATTGGTAAAGGGATACTTGGAAGCCCATCGAGGGCTATGGTGAAAAAGGAAATATCTTCCATTGAAAACTGGAAAGAAGCTTTCTGAGAAACTGCTCTGTGTTCTGTTAATTCATCTCACAGAGTTACATCTTTCCCTTCAAGAAGCCTTTCGCTAAGGCTGTTCTTGTGGAATTCGCAAAGTGATATTAGGAAGCCCATAGAGGGCTATGGTGAAACACGAAATATCTTCCGTTCAAAACTGGAAAGAAGCTTTCTGAGAAACTGCTCTGTGTCCTGTTAATTCATCTCACAGAGTTACATCTTTCCCTTCAAGAAGCCTTTTGCTAAGGCTGTTCTTGTGGAATTGGCAAAGGGATATTTGGAAGCCCATAGAGGGCTATGGTGAAAAAGGTAGTATCTTCCGTTCAAAACTGGAAAGAAGCTTTCTGAGAAACTGCTCTGTGTTCTGTTAATTCATCTCACTGAGTTACATCTTCCCCTTCAAGTAGCCTTTCGCTAAGGCTGTTCTTGTGGAATTGGCAAAGGGATATTTGGAAGCCCATAGAGGGCAATGGTGAAAAAGGAAGTATCTTCCGTGCAAAACTGGAAAGAAACTTTCTGAGAAACTGCTCTGTGTTCTGTTAATTCATCTCACAGAGTTCCATCTTTCCCTTCAAGAAGCCTTTCGCTAAGGCTGTTCTTGTGGAATTGGCAAAGTGATATTTGGAAGCCCATAGAGGGCTATGGTGAAAAAGGAAATATCTTCCGTTCAAAACTGGAAAGAAGCTTTCTGAGAAACTGCTCTGTGTTCTCTTAATTCATTTCACATAGTTACATCTTTCCTTTCAAGAAGCCTTTCGCTAAGGCTGTTCTTGTGGAATTGGAAAAGGGATATTTGGAAGCCCATAGAGGGCTATGGTGAAAAAGGAAATATCTTCCTTTCAAAACTGGATAGAAGCTTTCTGAGAAACTGCTCTGTGTTCTGTTAATTCATCTCACAGAGTTACATCTTTCCCTTCAAGAAGCATTTCGCTAAGGCTGTTCTTGTGGAATTGGCAAAGTGGTATTCGGAAGCCCAAAGAGGGCTATGGTGAAAAAGGAAATATCTTCCGTTCAAAACTGGAAAGAAGCTTTCTGAGAAACTGCTCTGTGCTCCGTTAATTCATCTCACAGAGTTACATCTTTCCTTCAAGAAGCCTTTCGCAAAGGCTGTTCTTGTGGAATTTGCAAAGTGATATTTGGAAGCCTATGGAGGGCTACAGTGAAAAAGGAAATATCTTGCGTTCAATACTGGAAAGAAGCTTTCTGAGAAACTGCTCTGTGTTCTGTTAATTCATCTCACAGAGTTATATCTTTCCGTTAGAGAAGCCTTTCGCTTAGGCTCTTCTTGTGGAATTGGCAAAGTGATCTTCGGAAGCCCATAGAGGGCTATGGTGAAAAAGGAAATATCTTCCATTCAAAACTGGAAAGAAGCTTTCTGAGAAACTGCTCTGTGTTCTGTTAATTCATCTCACAGAGTTACATCTTTCCCTTCAGGAAGCCTTTCACTAAGGCTGTTCTTGAGGAATTGGCAAAGGGATATTTGGAAGACCATAGATGGCTATGGTGAAAAAGGAAGTATCTTCCGTTCAAAACTGGAAAGAATCTTTCTGAGAAACTGCTCTGTGTTCTGTTAATTCATCTCACAGAGTTACATCTTTCCCTTCAAGAAGCCTTTCGGTAAATCTGTTCTAGTGGAATTCGCAAAGGGATATTTGGAAGCCCATAGAGGGCAATGGTGAAAAAGGAAGTATCTTCGGTTCAAAACTGGAAAGAAGCTTTCTGAGAAACTGCTCTGTGTTCTGTTAATTCATCTCACAGAGTTACATCTTTCCCTTCAAGAAGCCTTTCGATTAGGCTGTTCTTGTGGAATTGGCAAAGTGATATTTGGAAGCCCATAGAGGGCTAAGGTGAAAAAGGAAATATCTTCCGTTCAAAACTGGAAAGAAGCTTGCTGAGAAACTGCTCTGTGCTCCGTTAATTCATCTCACAGAGTTACATCTTTCCCTTCAAGAAGCCTTTCGCTAAGGCTGTTCTTGTGGAATTGGCAAAGGGATATTTGGAAGCCCATTGAGGGCTATGGTGGGAAAGGAAATATCTTCCGTTCAAAACTGGAAAGAATCTTTCTGAGAAACTGCTCTGTGTTCTGTTAATTCATCTCACAGAGTTACATCTTTCCCTTCAAGAAGCCTTTCGCTAAGGCTGTTTTGTGGAATTGGCAAAGGGATATTTGGAAGCCCATATAGGGCTATGGTGAAAAAGGAAATATCTTCCGTTCAAAACTGGAAAGAAGCTTTCTGAGAAACTGCTCTGTGTTCTGTTAATTCATCTCACAGAGTTACATCTTTTCCTTCAAGAATCCTTTCGCTAAGGCTGTTCTTGTGGAGTTGGCAAAGTGATATTTGGAAGCCCCTAGAGGGCTATGGTGAAACACGAAATATCTTCCGTTCAAAACTGGAAAGAAGCTTTCTGAGAAACTGCTCTGTGTTCTGTTAATTCATCTCACAGAGTTACATCTTTCCCTTCAAGAATCCTTTGGCTAAGGCTGTTCTTGTGGAATTGGCAAAGGGATATTTGGAAGTCCATGGAGGGATACTGTGAAAAAGGAAATATCTTGCGTTCAATACTGGAAAGAAGCTTTCTGAGAAACTGCTCTGTGTTCTGTTTATTCATCTCACAGAGTTACATCTTTCCATTCAAGAAGCCTTTCGCTAAGGGTGTTCTTGTGGAATTGGCAAAGGGATACTTGGAAGCCCATTAAGGGCTATGGTGAAAAACGAAATAACTTCCGTTCAAAACTGGAAAGAAGCTTTCTGAGAAACTGCTCTGTGTTCTGTTAATTCATCTCACAGAGTTACATCTTTCTCTTCAAGAAGCCTTTCGCTAAGACTGTTCTTGTGGAATTGGCAAAGGGATATTTGGAAGCCCATAGAGGGCTATGGTGAAAAAGGAAATATCTTCCGTTCAAAACTGGAAAGAACCTTTCTGAGAAACTGCTCTGTGTTCTGTTAATTCATCTCACAGAGTTGCATCTTTCCATTCAAGAAGCCATTCGCTAAGGATGTTCTTGTGGAATTCGGAAAGTGATATTTGGAAGCCCATAGAGGGCTACGGTGAAATAGGAAATATCTTCCGTTCAAAACTGGAAAGAAGCTTTCTGAGAATCTGCTGTGTGTTCTGTTAATTCATCTCACAGAGTTACATCTTTCCCTTCAAGAAGCCTTTCACTAAGGCTGTTCTTGTGGAATTGGCAAAGTGATATCTGGAAACCCATAGAGGGCTATGGTGAAAAAGGAAATATCTTCCGTTCAAAACTGGAAAAAAGCTTTCTGAGAAACTGCTCTGTGTTCCGTTAATTCATCTCACAGAGTTACATCTTTCCCTTCAAGAAGCCTTTCGCTAAGGCTGTTCTTGTGGAATTGGCAAAGTGATATTTGGAAGCCCATGGAGGGCTACAGTGAAAAAGGAAATATCTTGCGTTCAATACTGGAAAGAAGCTTTCTGAGAAACTGCTCTGTGTTCTGTTAATTCATCTCACAGAGTTACATCTTTCCCTTCAAGAAGCCTTTCATTAAGGCTGTTCTTGTGGAATTGGCAAAGTGATATTTGGAAGCCCATAGAGGGCTATGTTGAAAAAGGAAATATCTTCCGTTCAAAATTGGAAAGAAGCTTTCTGAGAAACTGCTCTGTGTCCTGTTAATTCATCTCACAGAGTTACATCTTTCCCTTCATGAAGCCTTTCGCTAAGGCTGTTTTTGTGGAATTGGCAAAGTGATATTTGGAAGCCCCTAGAGGGTTATGGTGAAAAAGGAAATATCTTCCGTTCAAAACTGGAAAGAATCTTTCTGAGAAACTGCTCTGTGTTCTGTTAATTCATCTAACAGAGTTACATCTTTCCCTTCAAGAAGCCTTTCGATTAGGCTGTTCTTGTGGAATTGGCAAAGTGATATTTGGAAGCCCATAGAGGGCTAAGGTGAAAAAGGAAATATCTTCCGTTCAAAACTGGAAAGAAGCTTTCTGAGAAACTGCTCTGTGCTCCGTTAATTCATCTCACAGAGTTACATCTTTCCCTTCAAGAAGCCTTTCGCTAAGGCTGTTCTTGTGGAATTGGCAAAGGGATATTTGGAAGCCCATAGAGGGCTACGGTGAAAAAGGAAATATCTCCGGTTCAATACTGGAAAGAATCTTTCTGAGAAACTTCTCTGTGTTCTGTTAATTCATCTCACAGAGTTACATCTTTCCATTCAAGAAGCCTTTCGCTAAGGGTGTTCTAGTGGAATTGGCAAAGGGATACTTGGAAGCCCATTAAGGGCTATGGTGAGAAACGAAATAACTTCCGTTCAAAACTGGAAAGAAGCTTTCTGAGAAACTGCTCTGTGTTCTGTTAATTCATCTCACAGAGTTACATCTTTCCCTTTAAGAAGCCTTTCGCTAAGACTGTTCTTGTGGAATTGGCAAAGGGATATTTGGAAGCCCATAGAGGGCTATGGTGAAAAAGGAAATATCTTCCGTTCAAAACTGGAAAGAACCTTTCTGAGAAACTGCTCTGTGTTCTGTTAATTCATCTCACAGAGTTGCATCTTTCCATTCAAGAAGCCATTCGCTAAGGATGTTCTTGTGGAATTCGGAAAGTGATATTTGGAAGCCCATAGAGGGCTACGGTGAAATAGGAAATATCTTCCGTTCAAAACTGGAAAGAAGCTTTCTGAGAATCTGCTGTGTGTTCTGTTAATTCATCTCACAGAGTTACATCTTTCCCTTCAAGAAGCCTTTCGCTAAGGCTGTTCTTGTGGAATTTGCAAAGTGATATCTGGAAGCCCATAGAGGGCTATGGTGAAAAAGGAAATATCTTCCGTTCAAAACTGGAACGAATCTTTCTGAGAAACTGCTCTGTGTTCTGTTAATTCATCTCACAGAGTTACATCTTTCCCTTCAAGAAGCCTTTCGCTAAGGCTGTTCTTGTGGAATTGGCAAAGTGGTATATGGAAACCCATGGAGGGCTACGGTGAAAAAGGAAATATCTTGCGTTCAATACTGGAAAGAAGCTTTCTGAGAAACTGCTCTGTGTTCTGTTAATTCATCTCACAGAGTTACATCTTTCCCTTCAAGAAGCCTTTCGCTAAGGCTGTTCTTGTGGAATTGGCAAAGGGGTATTTCGAAGCCCATAGAGGGCTATGGTGAAAAAGGAAATATGTTCCGTTCAAAACTGGAAAGAAGCTTTTCGAGAAACTGCTCTGTGTTCTGTTAGTTCATCTCCCAGAGTTACATCTTTCTCTTCATGAAGCCTTTCGCTAAGGCTGTTCTTGTGGAATTGGCAAAGTGATATTTGGAAGCCCATAGAGGGCTATGGTGAAAAAGGAAATATCTTCCGTTCAAAACTGGAAAGAAGCTTTCTGAGAAAATGCTCTGTGTTCTGTTAATTCATCTCACAGAGTTACATCTTTCCCTTCAAGAAGACTTTCGCTAAGGCTGCTCTTGTGGAATTGGCAAAGTGATATTTGGAAGCCCATAGAGGGCTATGGTGAAAAAGGAAATATCTTCCGTTCAAAACTGGAAAGAAGCTTTCTGAGAAACTGTTCTGTGTTCTGTTAATTCATCTCACAGAGTTTTATCTTTCCCTTCAAGAAGACTTCCGCTAAGGCTGTTCTTGTGGAATTGGAAAAGTGATATTTGGAAGCCCATAGAGGGCTGCGGTGAAAAAGGAAATATCTTCGGTTCAATATTGGAAAGAAGCTTTCTCAGAAACTGCTCTGTGTTCTGTTAATTCATCTCACCGAGTTACATCTTTCCCTTCAAGAAGCCTTTCGCTAAGGCTGTTCTTGTGGAATTGGCAAAGTGATATTTGGAAGCCCATGGAGGGCTACGGTGAAAAAGGAAATATCTTCCGTTCAATACTGGAAAGAAGCTATCTGAGAAACTGCTCTGTGTTCTGTTAATTCATCTCACAGAGTTACATCTTTTCCTTCAAGAAGCCTTTCGCTAAGGCTGTTCTTGTGGAATTGGCAAAGTGATATTTGGAAGCTCATTGAGGGCTATGGTAAAAAAGGAAATATCTTCCGTTCAAAACTGGAAAGAAGCTTTCTGAGAAACTGCTCTGTGTTCTGTTAATTCATCTCACAGAGTTACATCTTTCCCTTCAAGAAGCCTTTCGCTAAGGCTGTCCTTGTGGAATTGGCAAAGGGATAGTTGGAAGCCCATAGAGGGCTATGGTGAAAAAGGAAATATCTTCCATTGAAAACTGGAAAGAAGCTTTCTGAGAAACTGTTCTGTGTTCTGTTAATTCATCTCACAGAGTTACATCTTTCCCTTCAAGAAGCCTTTCGCTAAGGCTGTTCTTGTGGAATTGGCAAAGTGATATTTGGAAGCCCATCGAGGGCTATGGTGAAAGAGGAAATATCTTCCGTACAAAACTGGAAAGAAGCTTTCTGAGAAACTGCTCTGTGTTCTGTTAATTCACCTCACAGAGATACATCTTTCCCTTCAAGACGCCTTTCGCTAAGGTTGTTCTTGTGGAATTGGCAAAGTGATATTTGGAAGCCCATAGAGGGCTATGGTGAAAAAGGAAATATCTTCCGTTCAAAACTGGAAAGAAGCTTTCTGAGAAACTGCTCTGAGTTCTGTTAACTCATCTCATAGAGTTCCATCTTTCCCTTCAAGAAGCCTTTCATTAAGGCTGTTCTTGTGGAATTGGCAAAGTGATATTTGGAAGCCCATAGAGGGCTATGGTGAAAAAGGAAATATCTTCCGTTCAAAACTGGAAAGAAGCTTTCTGAGAAACTGCTCTGTGTTCTATTAATTCATTTCACAGAGATACATCTTTCCCTTCAAGAAGCCTTTCGCTAAGGCTGTTCTTGTGGAATTGGAAAAGGGATATTTGGAAGCCCATAAAGGGCTATGGTGAAAAAGGAAATATCTTCCGTTCAAAACTGGAAAGAAGCTTTCTGAGAAACTGCTCTGTGTTCTGTTAATTCATTTCACAGAGATACATCTTTCCCTTCAAGAAGCATTTCGCTAAGGCTGTTCTTGTGGAATTGGCAAAGTGGTATTCGGAAGCCCAAAGAGGGCTATGGTGAAAAAGGAAATATCTTCCGTTCAAAACTGGAAAGAAGCTTTCTGAGAAACTGCTCTGTGTTCCGTTAATTCATCTCACAGAGTTACATCTTTCCCTTCAAGAAGCCTTTCGCAAAGGCTGTTCTTGTGGAATTGGCAAAGTGATATTTGGAAGCCCATGGTGGGCTACAGTGAAAAAGGAAATATCTTGCGTTCAATACTGGAAAGAAGCTTTCTGCGAAACTGCTCTGTGTTCTGTTAATTCATCTCACAGAGTTACATCTTTCCCTTCAAGAAGCCTTTCGCTAAGTCTGTTCTTGTGGAATTGGCAAAGTGATATTTGGAAGCCCATAGAGGGCTATGGTGAAAAAGGGAATATCTTCCGTTCAAAACTGGAAAGAAGATTTCTGAGAAACTGCTCTGTGTTCTGTTAACTCATCTAACAGAGTTACATCTTTCCCTTCAAGAAACCTTTCATTAAGGCGGTTCTTGTGGAATTGGCAAAGTGATATTTGGAAGCCCATAGAGGGCTAAGGTGAAAAAGGAAATATCTTCCATTCAAAACTGGAAAGAAGCTTTCTGAGAAACTGCTCTGTGTTCTGTTAATTCCTCTCACAGAGTTACATCTTTCCCTTCATGAAGCCTTTCGCTAAGGCTGTTCTTGTGGAATTGGCAAAGTGATATTTGGAAGCCCATAGAGGGCTATGGTGAAAAAGGAAATATCTTCCGTTCAAAACTGGAAAGAAGCTTTCTGAGAAACTGCTCTGTGTTCTGTTAATTCATCTCACAGAGTTACATCTTTCCCTTCAAGAAGCCTTTCGCTAAGGCTGTTCTTGTGGAATTGGCAAAGTGATATTTGGAAGCCCCTAGAGGGCTATTGTGAAAAAGGAAATATCTTCCGTTCAAAACTGGAAAGAATCTTTCTGAGAAACTGCTCTGTGTTCTGTTAATTCATCTCACCGAGTTACATCTTTCCCTTCAAGAAGCCTTTCGCTAAGGCTGTTCTTGTGGAATTGGCAAAGTGATATTTGGAAGCCCATAGAGGGCTATGGTGAAAAAGGAAATATCTTCCGTTCAAAACTGGAAAGAAGCTTTCTGAGAAACTGCTCTGTGTTCTGTTAATTCATCTCACAGAGTTACATCTTTCCCTTCAAGAAGCCTTTCGCTAAGGCTGTTCTTGTGGAATTGGCAAAGGGATACTTGGAAGCCCATCGAGGGCTATGGTGAAAAAGGAAATATCTTCCATTGAAAACTGGAAAGAAGCTTTCTGAGAAACTGCTCTGTGTTCTGTTAATTCATCTCACAGAGTTACATCTTTCCCTTCAAGAAGCCTTTCGCTAAGGCTGTTCTTGTGGAATTCGCAAAGTGATATTTGGAAGCCCATAGAGGGCTATGGTGAAACACGAAATATCTTCCGTTCAAAACTGGAAAGAAGCTTTCCCAGAAACTGCTCTGTGTTCAGTTAATTCATCTCACAGAGTTACATCTTTCCCTTCAAGAAGCCTTTCACTAAGGCTGTTCTTCTGGAATTGGCAAAGGGATATTTGGAAGCCCATAGAGGGCTATGGTGAAAAAGGAAGTATCTTCCGTTCAAAACTGGAAAGAAGCTTTCTGAGAAACTGCTCTGTGTTCTGTTAATTCATTTCACAGAGTTACATCTTTCCCTTCAAGAAGCCTTTCGCTAAGGCTGTTCTTGTGGAATTGGAAAAGGGATATTTGGAAGCCCATAGAGGGCTATGGTGAAAAAGGAAGTATCTTCCTTTCAAAACTGGAAAGAAGCTTTCTGAGAAACTGCTCTGTGTTCTGTTAATTCATCTCACAGAGTTACATCTTTCCCTTCAAGAAGCCTTTCGCTAAGGCTGTTCTTGTGGAATTGGCAAAGTGATATTTGGAAGCTCATTGAGGGCTATGGTGAAAAAGGAAATATCTTCCGTTCAAAATTGGAAAGAAGCTTTTTGAGAAACTGCTCTGTGTTCTGTTAATTCATCTCACAGAGTTACATCTTTCCCTTCAAGAAGCCTTTCGCTAAGGCTGTTCTTGTGGAATTGGCAAAGGGATACTTCGAAGCCCATAGAGGGCTATGGTGAAAAAGGAAATATCTTCCATTGAAAACTGGAAAGAAGCTTTCTGAGAAACTGCTCTGTGTTCTGTTAATTCATCTCACAGAGTTACATCTTTCCCTTCAAGAAGCCTTTCGCTAAGGCTGTTCTTGTGGAATTGGCAAAGTGGTATTTGGAAGCCCATGGAGGGCTACAGTGAAAATGGTAATATCTTGCGTTCAATACTGGAAAGAAGCTTTCTGAGAAACTGCTCTGTGTTCTGTTAATTCATCCCACAGAGTTACATCTTTCCCTTCAAGAAGCCTTTCGCTAAGTCTGTTCTTGTGGAATTGGCAAAGTGATATTTGGAAGCCCATAGAGGGCTATGGTGAAAAAGGAAATATCTTCCGTTCAAAACTGGAAAGAAGATTTCTGAGAAACTGCTCTGTGTTCTGTTAACTCATCTAACAGAGTTACATCTTTCCCTTCAAGAAGCCTTTCATTAAGGCTGTTCTTGTGGAATTGGCAAAGTGATATTTGGAAGCCCATAGAGGGCTACGGTGAAAAAGGAAATATCTTCCGTTCAAAACTGGAAAGAAGCTTTCTCAGAAACTGCTCTGTGTTCTGTTAATTCATCTCACAGAGTTACATCTTTCCCTTCATGAAGCCTTTCGCTAAGGCTGTTCTTGTGGAATTGGCAAAGTGATATTTGGAAGCCTATAGAGGGCTATGGTGAAAAAGGAAATATCTTCCGTTCAAAACCGGAAAAAAGCTTTCTGAGAAACTGCTCAGTGTTCTGTTAATTCATCTCACAGAGTTACATCTTTCCCTTCAAGAAGCCTTTCGCTAAGGCTGTTCTTGTGGAATTGGCAAAGGGATATTTGGAAGCCCCTAGAGGGCTTTTGTGAAAAAGGAAATATCTTCCGTTCAAAACTGGAAAGAATCTTTCTGAGAACCTGCTCTGTGTTCTGTTAACTCATCTCACCGTGTTACATCTTTCCCTTCAAGAAGCCTTTCGCTAAGGCTGTTCTTGTGGAATTGGCAAAGTGATGTTTGGAAGTCCATGGAGGGCTACGGTGAAAAAGGAAGTATCTTCCGTTCAATACTGGAAAGAAGCTATCTGGAAACTGCTCTGTGTTCTGTTAATTCATCTCACAGAGTTACATCTTTCCCTTCAAGAATCCTTTCGCTAAGGCTGTTCTTGTGGAATTGGCAAAGTGATATTTGGAAGCTCATTGAGGGCTATGGTGAAAAAGGAAATATCTTCCGTTCAAAACTGGAAAGAAGCTTTCTGAGAAACTGCTCTGTGTTCTGTTAATTCATCTCACAGAGTTACATCTTTCCCTTCAAGAAGCCTTTCGCTAAGGCTGTTCTTGTGGAATTGGCAAAGGGATATTTGGAAGCCCATAGAGGGCTATGGTGAAAGAGGAAATATCTTCCGTACAAAACTGGAAAGAAGCTTTCTGAGAAACTGCTCTGTGTTCTGTTATTTCATCTCACAGAGTTGCATCTTTCCATTCAAGAAGCCTTTCGCTAAGGCTGTTCTTGTGGATTTCGCAAAGTGATATTTGGAAGTCCTTAGAGGGCTACCGTGAAATTGGAAATATCTTCTTTCAAAACTGGAAAGAAGCTTCAAGAGAAACTGGTCTGTGTTCTGTTAATTCATCTCACAGAGTTACTTCTTTCCCTTCAAGAAGCATTTCGCTAAGGCTGTTCTTGTGGAATTGGCAAAGTGGTATTTGGAAGCCCATGGAGGGCTATGGTGAAAAAGGAAATATCTTGCGTTCAATAGTTTAAAGAAGCTTTCTGAGAAACTGCTCTGTGTTTTGTTAATTCATCTCTCAGAGTTACATCTTTCCCTTCAAGAAGCCTTTCGCTAAGGCTGTTCTTGTGGAATTGGCAAAGTGATATTTGGAAGCCCCTAGAGGGCTATTGTGAAAAAGGAAATATCTTCCGTTCAAAACTGGAAAGAATCTTTCTGAGAAACTGCTCTGTGTTCTGTTAATTCATCTCACCGAGTTACATCTTTCCCTTCAAGAAGCCTTTCGCTAAGGCTGTTCTTGTGGAATTGGCAAAGTGATATTTGGAAGCCCATAGAGGGCTATGGTGAAAAAGGAAATATCTTAGGTTCAAAACTGGAAAGAAGATTTCTGAGAAACTGCTCTGTGTTCTGTTAACTCATCTAACAGAGTTACATCATTCCCTTCAAGAAATCTTTCATTAAGGCGTTTCTTGTGGAATTGGCAAAGTGATATTTGGAAGCCCATAGAGGACTAAGGTGAAAAACGAAATATCTTCCATTCAAAACTGGAAAGAAGCTTTCTGAGAAACTGCTCTGTGTTCTGTTAATTCCTCTCACAGAGTTACATCTTTCCCTTCATGAAGCCTTTCGCTAAGGCTGTTCTTGTGGAATTGGCAAAGTGATATTTGGAAGCCCATAGAGGGCTATGGTGAAAAAGGAAATATCTTCCGTTCAAAACTGGAAAGAAGCTTTCTGAGAAACTGCTCTGTGTTCTGTTAATTCATCTCACAGAGTTACATCTTTCCCTTCAAGAAGCCTTTCGCTAAGGCTGTTCTTGTGGAATTGGCAAAGTGATATTTGGAAGCCCCTAGAGGGCTATTGTGAAAAAGGAAATATCTTCCGTTCAAAACTGGAAAGAATCTTTCTGAGAAACTGCTCTGTGTTCTGTTAATTCATCTCACCGAGTTACATCTTTCCCTTCAAGAAGCCTTTCGCTAAGGCTGTTCTTGTGGAATTGGCAAAGTGATATTTGGAAGCCCATGGAGGGCTACGGTGAAAAAGGAAATATCTTCCGTTCAATACTGGAAAGAAGCTATCTGAGAAACTGCTCTGTGTTCTGTTAATTCATCTCACAGAGTTACATCTTTCCCTTCAAGAATCCTTTCGCTAAGGCTGTTCTTGTGGAATTGGCAAAGTGATATTTGGAAGCCCATAGAGGGCTATGGTGAAAAAGGAAATATCTTCCGTTCAAAACTGGAAAGAAGCTTTCTCAGAAACTGCTCTGTGTTCTGTTAATTCATCTCACAGAGTTACATCTTTCCCTTCAAGAAGCCTTTCGCTAAGGCTGTTCTTGTGGAATTGGCAAAGTGATATTTGGAAGCCCTTCGAGGGCTATGGTGAAAGAGGAAATATCTTCCGTACAAAACTGGAAAGAAGCTTTCTGAGAAACTGCTCTGTGTTCTGTTAATTCACCTCACAGAGATACATCTTTCCCTTCAAGACGCCTTTCGCTAAGGTTGTTCTTGTGGAATTGGCAAAGTGATATTTGGAAGCCCATAGAGGGCTATGGTGAAAAAGGAAATATCTTCCGTTCAAAACTGGAAAGAAGCTTTCTGAGAAACTGCTCTGTGTTCTGTTAATTCATTTCACAGAGATACATCTTTCCCTTCAAGAAGCATTTCGCTAAGGCTGTTCTTGTGGAATTGGCAAAGTGGTATTCGGAAGCCCAAAGAGGGCTATGGTGAAAAAGGAAATATCTTCCGTTCAAAACTGGAAAGAAGCTTTCTGAGAAACTGCTCTGTGTTCCGTTAATTCATCTCACAGAGTTACATCTTTCCCTTCAAGAAGCCTTTCGCAAAGGCTGTTCTTGTGGAATTGGCAAAGTGATATTTGGAAGCCCATGGTGGGCTACAGTGAAAAAGGAAATATCTTGCGTTCAATACTGGAAAGAAGCTTTCTGCGAAACTGCTCTGTGTTCTGTTAATTCATCTCACAGAGTTACATCTTTCCCTTCAAGAAGCCTTTCGCTAAGTCTGTTCTTGTGGAATTGGCAAAGTGATATTTGGAAGCCCATAGAGGGCTATGGTGAAAAAGGAAATATCTTCCGTTCAAAACTGGAAAGAAGATTTCTGAGAAACTGCTCTGTGTTCTGTTAACTCATCTAACAGAGTTACATCTTTCCCTTCAAGAAACCTTTCATTAAGGCGTTTCTTGTGGAATTGGCAAAGTGATATTTGGAAGCCCATAGAGGGCTAAGGTGAAAAAGGAAATATCTTCCATTCAAAACTGGAAAGAAGCTTTCTGAGAAACTGCTCTGTGTTCTGTTAATTCCTCTCACAGAGTTACATCTTTCCCTTCATGAAGCCTTTCGCTAAGGCTGTTCTTGTGGAATTGGCAAAGTGATATTTGGAAGCCCATAGAGGGCTATGGTGAAAAAGGAAATATCTTCCGTTCAAAACTGGAAAGAAGCTTTCTGAGAAACTGCTCTGTGTTCTGTTAATTCATCTCACAGAGTTACATCTTTCCCTTCAAGAAGCCTTTCGCTAAGGCTGTTCTTGTGGAATTGGCAAAGTGATATTTGGAAGCCCCTAGAGGGCTATTGTGAAAAAGGAAATATCTTCCGTTCAAAACTGGAAAGAATCTTTCTGAGAAACTGCTCTGTGTTCTGTTAATTCATCTCACCGAGTTACATCTTTCCCTTCAAGAAGCCTTTCGCTAAGGCTGTTCTTGTGGAATTGGCAAAGTGATATTTGGAAGCCCATAGAGGGCTATGGTGAAAAAGGAAATATCTTCCGTTCAAAACTGGAAAGAAGCTTTCTGAGAAACTGCTCTGTGTTCTGTTAATTCATCTCACAGAGTTACATCTTTCCCTTCAAGAAGCCTTTCGCTAAGGCTGTTCTTGTGGAATTGGCAAAGGGATACTTGGAAGCCCATCGAGGGCTATGGTGAAAAAGGAAATATCTTCCATTGAAAACTGGAAAGAAGCTTTCTGAGAAACTGCTCTGTGTTCTGTTAATTCATCTCACAGAGTTACATCTTTCCCTTCAAGAAGCCTTTCGCTAAGGCTGTTCTTGTGGAATTCGCAAAGTGATATTTGGAAGCCCATAGAGGGCTATGGTGAAACACGAAATATCTTCCGTTCAAAACTGGAAAGAAGCTTTCCCAGAAACTGCTCTGTGTTCAGTTAATTCATCTCACAGAGTTACATCTTTCCCTTCAAGAAGCCTTTCACTAAGGCTTTTCTTCTGGAATTGGCAAAGGGATATTTGGAAGCCCATAGAGGGCTATGGTGAAAAAGGAAGTATCTTCCGTTCAAAACTGGAAAGAAGCTTTCTGAGAAACTGCTCTGTGTTCTGTTAATTCATTTCACAGAGTTACATCTTTCCCTTCAAGAAGCCTTTCGCTAAGGCTGTTCTTGTGGAATTGGAAAAGGGATATTTGGAAGCCCATAGAGGGCTATGGTGAAAAAGGAAGTATCTTCCTTTCAAAACTGGAAAGAAGCTTTCTGAGAAACTGCTCTGTGTTCTGTTAATTCATCTCACAGAGTTACATCTTTCCCTTCAAGAAGCCTTTCGCTAAGGCTGTTCTTGTGGAATTGGCAAAGTGATATTTGGAAGCTCATTGAGGGCTATGGTGAAAAAGGAAATATCTTCCGTTCAAAACTGGAAAGAAGCTTTTTGAGAAACTGCTCTGTGTTCTGTTAATTCATCTCACAGAGTTACATCTTTCCCTTCAAGAAGCCTTTCGCCAAGGCTGTTCTTGTGGAATTGGCAAAGGGATACTTCGAAGCCCATAGAGGGCTATGGTGAAAAAGGAAATATCTTCCATTGAAAACTGGAAAGAAGCTTTCTGAGAAACTGCTCTGTGTTCTGTTAATTCATCTCACAGAGTTACATCTTTCCCTTCAAGAAGCCTTTCGCTAAGGCTGTTCTTGTGGAATTGGCAAAGTGGTATTTGGAAGCCCATGGAGGGCTACAGTGAAAAAGGTAATATCTTGCGTTCAATACTGGAAAGAAGCTTTCTGAGAAACTGCTCTGTGTTCTGTTAATTCATCCCACAGAGTTACATCTTTCCCTTCAAGAAGCCTTTCGCTAAGTCTGTTCTTGTGGAATTGGCAAAGTGATATTTGGAAGCCTATAGAGGGCTATGGTGAAAAAGGAAATATCTTCCGTTCAAAACCGGAAAAAAGCTTTCTGAGAAACTGCTCAGTGTTCTGTTAATTCATCTCACAGAGTTACATCTTTCCCTTCAAGAAGCCTTTCGCTAAGGCTGTTCTTGTGGAATTGGCAAAGTGGTATTTGGAAGCCCATGGAGGGCTATGGTGAAAAAGGAAATATCTTGCGTTCAATACTTTAAAGAAGCTTTCTGAGAAACTGCTCTGTGTTTTGTTAATTCATCTCTCAGAGTTACATCTTTCCCTTCAAGAAGCCTTTCGCTAAGGCTGTTCTTGTGGAATTGGCAAAGTGATATTTGGAAGCCCATAGAGGGCTATCGTGAAAAAGGAAATATCTTCTGTTCAAAACTGGAAAGAAGCTTTCTGAAAAACTGCTCTGTGTTCTGTTAATTCATCTCACAGAGTTACATCTTTCCCTTCAAGAAGCCTTTCGCTAAGGCTGTTCTTGTGGAATTGGCAAAGTGATATTTGGAACCCCATAGAGGGCTATGGTGAAAAAGGAAATATCTTCTGTTCAAAAGTGGAAAGAAGCTTTCTGAGAAACTGCTCTGTGTTCTGTTAATTCATCTCACAGAGTTACATCTTTCCCTTCAAGAAGCCTTTCGCTAAGGCTGTTCTTGTGGAATTGGCAAAGTGGAATTCGGAAGCCCAAAGAGGGCTATGGTGAAAAAGGAAATATCTTCCGTCCAAAACTGGAAAGAAGCTTTCTGAGAAACTGCTCTGTGTTCCGTTAATTCATCTCACAGAGTTACATCTTTCCCTTCAAGAAGCCTTTCGCTAAGGCTGTTCTTGTGGAATTGGCAAAGTGATATTTGGAAGCCCTTTGTGGGCTATGGTGAAAAAGGAAATATCTTCCGTTCAAAACTAGAAAGAAGCTTTCTGAGAAACTGTTCTGTGTTCTGTTATTTCATCTCACAGAGTTACATCATTCCCTTCAAGAAGCCTTTCGCTTAGGCTGTTCTTGTGGAATTGGCAAAGGGATATTTGGAAGCCCATAGAGGGATATGGTGAAAAAGGAAATGTCTTCCGTTCAAAACTGGAAAGAAGCTTTCTGAGAAACTGCTCTGTGTTCTGTTAACTCATCTCACAGAGTTACATCTTTCCCTTCAAGAAGCCTTTCATTAAGGCTTTTCTTGTGGAATTGGCAAAGTGATATTTGGAAGCCCATAGAGGGCTATGGTGAAAAAGGAAATATCTTCCGTTCAAAACTGGAAAAAAGGATTCTGAGAAACTGCTCTGTGTTCTGTTAATTCATCTCACAGAGTTACATCTTTCCCTTCATGAAGCCTTTCGCTAAGGCTGTTCTTGTGGAATTGGCAAAGTGATATTTGGACCCCCATAAAGGGCTATGGTGAAAAAGGAAATATCTTCTGTTCAAAACTGGAAAGAATCTTTCTGAGAAACTGCTCTGTGTTCTGTTAATTCATCTCACAGAGTTACATCTTTCCCTTCAAGAAGCCTTTCGCTAAGGCTGTTCTTGTGGAATTGGCAAAGTGGAATTCGGAAGCCCAAAGAGGGCTATGGTGAAAAAGGAAATATATTCCGTTCAAAACTGGAAAGAAGCTTTCTGAGAAACTGCTCTGTGTTCCGTTAATTCATCTCACAGAGTTACATCTTTCCCTTCAAGAAGCCTTTCGCTAAGGCTGTTCTTGTGGAATTGGCAAAGTGATATTTGGAAGCCCATAGTGGGCTATGGTGAAAAAGGAAATATCTTCCGTTCAAAACTAGAAAGAAGCTTTCTGAGAAACTGCTCTGTGTTCTGTTATTTCATCTCACAGAGTTACATCATTCCCTTCAAGAAGCCTTTCGCTAAGGCTGTTCTTGTGGAATTGGCAAAGTGACATCAGGAAGCCCTTAGGGGGCTATGGTGAAAAAGGAAATGACTTCCGTTCAAAACTGGAAAGAAGCTTTCTGAGAAACTGCTTTGTGTTCTGTGAATTCATCTCACAGAGTTACATGTTTCCCTTCAAGAAGCCTTTCGCTAAGGCTGTTCTTGTGGAATTGGCAAAGTGATATTTGGAAGCCCATAGAGGGCTATGGTGAAAAAGGAAATATCTTCCGTTCAAAACCGGTAAGAAGCTTTCTGAGAAACTGCTCTGTGTTCTGTTAATTCATCTCACAGAGTTACATCTTTCCCTTCAAGAAGCCTTTCGCTAAGGCTGTTCTTGTGGAATTGGCAAAGGGATATTAGGAAGCCCATAGAGGACTATGGTGAAAAAGGAAATATCTTGCGTTCAAAATTGGAAAGAAGCTTTCTGAGAAACTGCTCTGTGTTCTGTTAATTCATTTCACAGAGTTACATCTTTCCCTTCAAGAAGTCTTTCGCTAAGGCTGTTCTTGTGGAATTGGCAAAGGGATATTTGGAAGCCCATAGAGTGCTATGGTGAAAAAGGAAGTATCTTCCGTTCAAAACTGGAAAGAAGCTTTCTGAGAAACTGCTCTGTGTTCTGTTAATTCATCTCACAGAGTCACATGTTTCGCTACAAGAGGCCTTTCGCTAAGGCTGTACTTGTGGAATTGGCAAAGGGATATTTGGAAGCCCAAAGAGGGCAATGGTGAAAAAGGAATTATCTTCCGTTCAAAACTGGAAAGAAGCTTTCTGAGAAACTGCTCTGTGTTCTGTTAATTCATCTCACAGAGTTACATCTTTCGCTACAAGAGGCCTTTCGCTAAGGCTGTACTTGTGGAATTGGCAAAGGGATATTTGGAAGCCCAAAGAGGGCAATGGTGAAAAAGGAATTATCTTCCGTTCAAAACTGGAAAGAAGCTTTCTGAGAAACTGCTCTGTGTTCTGTTAATTCATCTCACAGAGTTACATCTTTCCCCTCAAGACGCCTTTCGCTTAGGCTGTTCTTGTGGAATTGGCAAAGGGATATTTGGAAGCCCATCGAGGTCTATGGTGAAAAAGAATGTAACTTCCGTTCAAAACAGGAAAGAAGCTTTCTGAGAAACTGCTCTGTGTTCTGTTAATTCATCTCACAGTGTTACATCTTTCCCTTCCACAAGCCTTTCACTAAGGCTGTTCTTGTGGAATTGGCAAAGGGATATTTGGATTCCCATAGAGGGCTATGGTGAAAAAGGAAATATCTTCCGTTCAAAACTGGAAAGAAGCTTTCTCAGAAACTGCTCTGTGTTCTGTTAATTCATTTCACAGAGTTACATCTTTCCCTTCAAGAAGCCTTTCGCTAAGGCTGTTCATGTGGAATTGGAAAAGGGATATTTGGAAGCCCATAGAGGGCTATGGTGAAAAAGGAAGTATCTTCCCTTCAAAACTGGAAAGAAGCTTTCTGAGAAACTGCTCTGTGTCCTGTTAATTCATCTCACAGAGTTACATCTTTCCCTTCAAGAAGCCTTTTGCTAAGGCTGTTCTTGTGGAATTGGCAAAGGGATATTAGGAAGCCCGTAGAGGGCTATGGTGAAAAAGGAAGTATCTTCCGTACAAAACTGGAAAGAAGCTTTCTGAGAAACTGCTCTGTGTTCTGTTAATTCATCTCACAGAGTTACATCTTCCCCTTCAAGAAGCCTTTCGCTAAGGGTGTTCTTGTGGAATTGGCAAAGGGATATTTGGAAGCCCATAGAGGGCAATGGTGAAAAAGGAAGTATCTTCTGTTCAAAACTGGAAAGAAGCTTTCTGAGAAACTGCTCTGTGTTCTGTTAATTCATCTCACAGAGTTACATCTTTCCCTTCAAGAAGCCTTTCGCTAAGGCTGTTCTTGTGGAATTGGCAAAGTGATATTTGGAAGCCCATAGAGGGCTATGGTGAAAAAGGAAATATATTCCGTTCAAAACTGGAAAGAAGCTTTCTGAGAAACTGCTCTGTGTTCTGTTAATTCATTTCACAGAGTTACATCTTTCCCTTCAAGAAGCCTTTCGCTAAGGCTGTTCTTGTGGAATTGGAAAAGGGATATTTAGAAGCCCATAGAAGGCTATGGTGAAAAAGGAAATATCTTCCGTTCAAAACTGGAAAGAAGCTTTCTGAGAAACTGCTCTGTGTTCTGTTAATTCATCTCACAGAGCTACATCTTTCCCTTCAAGAAGCCTTTCGCTAAGGCTGTTCTTGTGGAATTGGCAAAGGGATACTTGGAATCCCATCGAGGGCTATGGTGAAAAAGGAAATATCTTCCATTGAAAACTGTAAAGAAGCTTTCTGAGAAACTGCTCTGTGTTCTGTTAATTCATCTCACAGAGTTACATCTTTCCCTTCAGGAAGCCTTTCGCTAAGGCTGTTCTTGTGGAATTCGCAAAGTGATATTTGGAAGCCCAAAGAGGGCTATGGTGAAAAAGGAAATATCTTCCGTTCAAAACTGGAAAGAAGCTTCCCCAGAAACTGCTCTGTGTTCTGTTAATTCATCTACAGAGTTATATCTTTCCCTTCAAGAAGCCTTTGGCTAAGGCTGTTCTTGTGGAATTGGCAAAGGGATATTTGGAAGTCCATGGAGGGCTACTGTGAAAAAGGAAATATCTTGCGTTCAATACTGGAAAGAAGCTTTCTGAGAAACTGCTCTGTGTTCTGTTAATTCATCTCACAGAGTTATATCTTTCCCTTAGAGAAGCCTTTCGCTTAGGCTCTTCTTGTGGAATTGGAAAAGTGATCTTCGGAAGCCCATAGAGGGCTATGGTGAAAAAGGAAATATCTTCCATTCAAAACTGGAAAGAAGCTTTCTGAGAAACTGCTCTGTGTTCTGTTAATTCATCTCACAGAGTTACATCTTTCCCTTCAAGAAGCCTTTCACTAAGGCTGTTCTTGTGGAATTGGCAAAGGGATATTTGGAAGCCCATAGAGGGCTATGGTGAAAAAGGAAGTATCTTCCGTTCAAAACTGGAAAGAATCCTTCTGAGAAACTGCTCTGTGTTCTGTTAATTCATCTCACAGGTTTACATCTTTCCCTTCAAGAAGCCTTTCGCTAAAGCTGTTCTAGTGGAATTCGCAGAGGGATATTTGGAAGCCCATAGAGGGCTATGGTGAAAAAGGAAGTATCTTCGGTTCAAAACTGTAAAGAAGCTTTCTGAGAAACTGCTCTGTGTTCTGTTAATTCATCTCACAGAGTTACATCTTTCCCTTCAAGAAGCCTTTCGATTAGGCTGTTCTTGTGGAATTGGCTAAGTGATATTTGGAAGCCCATAGAGGGCTAAGGTGAAAAAGGAAATATCTTCCGTTCAAAACTGGAAAGAAGCTTTCTGAGAAACTGCTCTGTGCTCCGTTAATTCATCTCACAGAGTTACATCTTTCCCTTCAAGAAGCCTTTCGCTAAGGCTGTTCTTGTGGAATTGGCAAAGGGATGTTTGGAAGCCCATTGAGGGCTATGGTGGGAAAGGAAATATCTTCCGTTCAAAACTGGAAAGAAGCTTTCTGAGAAACTGCTCTGTGTTCTGTTAATTCATCTCACAGAGTTACATCTTTTCCTTCAAGAAGCCTTTCACTAAGGCTGTTCTTGTGGAGTTGGCAAAGTGATATTTGGAAGCCCACAGAGGGCTATGGTGAAACACGAAATATCTTCCGTTCAATACTGGAAAGAAGCTTTCTGAGAAACTGCTCTGTGTTCTGTTAATTCATCTCACAGAGTTACATCTTTCCCTTCAAGAATCCTTTGGCTAAGGCTGTTCTTGTGGAATTGGCGAAGGGATATTTGGAAGTCCATGGAGGGATACTGTGAAAAAGGAAATATCTTGCGTTCAATACTGGAAAGAAGCTTTCTGAGAAACTGCTCTGTGTTCTGTTTATTCATCTCACAGAATTACATCTTTCCATTCAAGAAGCCTTTCGCTAAGGGTGTTCTTGTGGAATTGGCAAAGTGATCTTCGGAAGCCCATAGAGGGCTATGGTGAAAAAGGAAATATCTTCCATTCAAAACTGGAAAGAAGCTTTCTGAGAAACTGCTCTGTGTTCTGTTAATTCATCTCACAGAGTTACATCTTTCCCTTCAAGAAGCCTTTCACTAAGGCTGTTCTTGTGGAATTGGCAAAGGGATATTTGGAAGCCCATAGAGGGCTATGGTGAAAAAGGAAGTATCTTCCGTTCAAAACTGGAAAGAATCTTTCTGAGAAACTGCTCTGTGTTCTGTTAATTCATCTCACAGAGTTACATCTTTCCCTTCAAGAAGCCTTTCGCTAAAGCTGTTCTAGTGGAATTCGCAAAGGGATATTTGGAAGCCCATAGAGGGCAATGGTGAAAAAGGAAGTATCTTCGGTTCAAAACTGGAAAGAAGCTTTCTGAGAAACTGCTCTGTGTTCTGTTAATTCATCTCACAGAGTTACATCTTTCCCTTCAAGAAGCCTTTCGATTAGGCTGTTATTGTGGAATTGGCAAAGTGATATTTGGAAGCCCAGAGAGGGCTAAGGTGAAAAAGGAAATATCTTCCGTTCAAAACTGGAAAGAAGCTTTCTGAGAAACTGCTCTGTGCTCCGTTAATTCATCTCACAGAGTTACATCTTTCCCTTCAAGAAGCCTTTCGCTAAGGCTGTTCTTGTGGAATTGGCAAAGGGATATTTGGAAGCCCATTGAGGGCTATGGTGGGAAAGGAAATATCTTCCGTTCAAAACTGGAAAGAAGCTTTCTGAGAAACTGCTCTGTGTTCTGTTAATTCATCTCACAGAGTTACATCTTTCCCTTCAAGAAGCCTTTCGCTAAGGCTGTTTTGTGGAATTGGCAAAGGGATATTTGGAAGCCCATAGAGGGCTATGGTGAAAAAGGAAATATCTTCCGTCCAAAACTGGAAAGAAGCTTTCTGAGAAACTGCTCTGTGTTCTGTTAATTCATCTCACAGAGTTACATCTTTTCCTTCAAGAAGCCTTTCGCTAAGGCTGTTCTTGTGGAGTTGGCAAAGTGATATTTGGAAGCCCATAGAGGGCTATGGTGAAACACGAAATATCTTCCGTTCAAAACTGGAAAGAAGCTTTCTGAGAAACTGCTCTGTGTTCTGTTAATTCATCTCACAGAGATACATCTTTCCCTTCAAGAATCCTTTGGCTAAGGCTGTTCTTGTGGAATTGGCAAAGTGATATTTGGAAGTCCATGGAGGGATACTGTGAAAAAGGAAATATCTTGCGTTCAATACTGGAAAGAAGCTTTCTGAGAAACTTCTCTGTGTTCTGTTTATTCATCTCACAGAGTTACATCTTTCCATTCAAGAAGCCTTTCGCTAAGGGTGTTCTTGTGGAATTGGCAAAGGGATACTTGGAAGCCCATTAAGGGCTATGGTGAAAAACGAAATAACTTCCGTTCAAAACTGGAAAGAAGCTTTCTGAGAAACTGCTCTGTGTTCTGTTAATTCATCTCACAGAGTTACATCTTTCCCTTCAAGAAGCCTTTCGCTAAGACTGTTCTTGTGGAATTGGCAAAGGGATATTTGGAAGCCCATAGAGGGCTATGGTGAAAAAGGAAATATCTTGCGTTCAAAACTGGAAAGAAGCTTTCTGAGAAACTGCTCTGTGTTCTGTTAATTCATCTCACAGAGTTGCATCTTTCCATTCAAGAAGCCATTCGCTAAGGATGTTCTTGTGGAATTCGGAAAGTGATATTTGGAAGCCCATAGAGGGCTACGGTGAAATAGGAAATATCTTCCGTTCAAACCGGAAAGAAGCTTTCTGAGAATCTGCTGTGTGTTGTTTTAATTCATCTCACAGAGTTATATCTTTCCCTTCAAGAAGCCTTTCACTAAGGCTGTTCTTGTGGAATTGGCAAAGTGATATCTGGAAGCCCATAGAGGGCTATGGTGAAAAAGGAAATATCTTCCGTTCAAAACTGGAAAAAAGCTTTCTGAGAAACTGCTCTGTGTTCCGTTAATTCATCTCACAGAGATACATCTTTCCCTTCAAGAAGCCTTTCGCAAAGGCTGTTCTTGTGGAATTGGCAAAGTGATATTTGGAAGCCCATGGAGGGCTACAGTGAAAAAGGAAATATCTTGTGTTCAATACTGGAAAGAAGCTTTCTGAGAAACTGCTCTGTGTTCTGTTAATTCATCTCACAGAGTTACATCTTTCCCTTCAAGAAGCCTTTCGCTAAGTCTGTTCTTGTGGAATTGGCAAAGTGATATTTGGAAGCCCATAGAGGGCTATGGTGAAAAAGGAAATATCTTCCGTTCAAAAATGGAATGAAGACTTCTGAGAAACTGCTCTGTGTTCTGTTAACTCATCTAACAGAGTTACATCTTTCCCTTCAAGAAGCCTTTCATTAAGGCTGCTCTTCTGGAATTGGCAAAGTGATATTTGGAAGCCCATAGAGGGCTATGGTGAAAAAGGAAATATCTTCCGTTCAAAATTGGAAAGAAGCTTTCTGAGAAACTGCTCTGTGTCCTGTTAATTCATCTCACAGAGTTACATCTTTCCCTTCATGAAGCCTTTCGCTAAGGCTGTTCTTGTGGAATTGGCAAAGTGATATTTGGAAGCCCCTAGAGGGCTATTATGAAAAAGGAAATATCTTCCGTTCAAAACGGGAAAGAATCTCTCTGAGAAACTGCTCTGTGTTCTGTTAATTCATCTCACCGAGTTACATCTTTCCCTTCAAGAAGCCTTTCGCCAAGGATGTTCTTGTAGAATTGGCAAAGTGATACTTGGAAGCCCATGGATGGCTACGGTGAAAAAGGAAATATCTTCCGTTCAATACTGGAAAGAAGCTATCTGAGAAACTGCTCTGTGTTCTGTTAATTCATCTCACAGAGTTACATCTTTCCCCTCAAGACGCCTTTCGCTTAGGCTGTTCTTGTGGAATTGGCAAAGGGATATTTGGAAGCCCATCGAGGGCTATGGTGAAAAAGAATGTAACTTCCGTTCAAAACAGGAAAGAAGCTTTCTGAGAAACTGCTCTGTGTTCTGTTAATTCATCTCACAGTGTTACATCTTTCCCTTCCACAAGCCTTTCGCTAAGGCTGTTCTTGTGGAATTGGCAAAAGGATATTTGGAAGCCCATAGAGGGCTATGGTGAAAAAGGAAATATCTTCCGTTCAAAACTAGAAAGAAGCTTTCTGAGAAACTGCTCTGTGTTCTGTTAATTCATTTCACAGAGTTACATCTTTCCCTTCAAGAAGCCTTTCGCTAAGGCTGTTCTTGTGGAATTGGCAAAGTGATATTTGGAAGCCCATAGAGGGCTATGGTGAAAAAGGAAATATCTTCCGTTCAAAACTGGAAAGAAGCTTTCTGAGAAACTGCTCTGTGTTCTGTTAATTCATCTCACAGAGTTACATCTTTCCCTTCAAGAAGCCTTTCGCTAAGGCTGTTCTTGTGGAATTGGAAAAGGGATATTTGGAAGCCCATAGAGGGCTATGGTGAAAAAGGAAATATCTTCCGTTCAAAACTGGAAAGAAGCTTTCTGAGAAACTGCTCTGTGTTCTGTTAATTAATCTCACAGAGCTACATCTTTCCCTTCAAGAAGCCTTTCGCTAAGGCTGTTCTTGTGGAATTGGCAAAGGGATACTTGGAAGCCCATCGAGGGCTATGGTGAAAAAGGAAATATCTTCCATTGAAAACTGTAAAGAAGCTTTCTGAGAAACTGCTCTGTGTTCTGTTAATTCATCTCACAGAGTTACATCTTTCCCTTCAGGAAGCCTTTCGCTAAGGCTGTTCTTGTGGAATTCGCAAAGTGATATTTGGAAGCCCATAGAGGGCTATGGTGAAACATGAAATATCTTCCGTTCAAAACTGGAAAGAAGCTTCCCCAGAAACTGCTCTGTCTTCTGTTAATTCATCTACAGAGTTATATCTTTCCCTTCAAGAAGCCTTTGGCTAAGGCTGTTCTTGTGGAATTGGCAAAGGGATATTTGGAAGTCCATGGAGGGCTACTGTGAAAAAGGAAATGTCTTGCGTTCAATACTGGAAAGAAGCTTTCTGAGAAACTGCTCTGTGTTCTGTTAATTCATCTCACAGAGTTATATCTTTCCCTTAGAGAAGCCTTTCGCTTAGGCTCTTCTTGTGGAATTGGAAAAGTGATCTTCGGAAGCCCATAGAGGGCTATGGTGAAAAAGGAAATATCTTCCATTCAAAACTGGAAAGAAGCTTTCTGAGAAACTGCTCTGTGTTCTGTTAATTCATCTCACAGAGTTACATCTTTCCCTTCAAGAAGCCTTTCACTAAGGCTGTTCTTGTGGAATTGGCAAAGGGATATTTGGAAGCCCATAGAGGGCTATGGTGAAAAAGGAAGTATCTTCCGTTCAAAACTGGAAAGAATCCTTCTGAGAAACTGCTCTGTGTTCTGTTAATTCATCTCACAGAGTTACATCTTTCCCTTCAAGAAGCCTTTCGCTAAAGCTGTTCTAGTGGAATTCGCAGAGGGATATTTGGAAGCCCATAGAGGGCAATGGTGAAAAAGGAAGTATCTTCGGTTCAAAACTGGAAAGAAGCTTTCTGAGAAACTGCTCTGTGTTCTGTTAATTCATCTCACAGAGTTACATCTTTCCCTTCAAGAAGCCTTTCGCTAAGGCTGTTCTTGTGGAATTGGCAAAGGGATATTTGGAAGCCCATTGAGGGCTATGGTGGGAAAGGAAATATCTTCCGTTCAAAACTGGAAAGAAGCTTTCTGAGAAACTGCTCTGTGTTCTGTTAATTCATCTCACAGAGTTACAGCTTTCCCTTCAAGAAGCCTTTCGCTAAGGCTGTTTTGTGGAATTGGCAAAGGGATATTTGGAAGCCCATAGAGGGCTATGGTGAAAAAGGAAATATCTTCCGTTCAAAACTGGAAAGAAGCTTTCTGAGAAACTGCTCTGTGTTCTGTTAATTCATCTCACAGAGTTACATCTTTTCCTTCAAGAAGCCTTTCACTAAGGCTGTTCTTGTGGAGTTGGCAAAGTGATATTTGGAAGCCCATAGAGGGCTATGGTGAAACACGAAATATCTTCCGTTCAATACTGGAAAGAAGCTTTCTGAGAAACTGCTCTGTGTTCTGTTAATTCATCTCACAGAGTTACATCTTTCCCTTCAAGAATCCTTTGGCTAAGGCTGTTCTTGTGGAATTGGCGAAGGGATATTTGGAAGTCCATGGAGGGATACTGTGAAAAAGGAAATATCTTGCGTTCAATACTGGAAAGAAGCTTTCTGAGAAACTGCTCTGTGTTCTGTTTATTCATCTCACAGAATTACATCTTTCCATTCAAGAAGCCTTTCGCTAAGGGTGTTCTTGTGGAACTGGCAAAGGGATACTTGGAAGCCCATTAAGGGCTATGGTGAAAAACGAAATAACTTCCGTTCAAAACTGGAAAGAAGCTTTCTGAGAAACTGCTCTGTGTTCTGTTAATTCATCTCACAGAGTTACATCTTTCCCTTCAAGAAGCCTTTCGCTAAGGCTGTTCTTGTGGAATTGGCAAAGTGATATTTGGAAGCCCCTAGAGGGTTATGGTGAAAAAGGAAATATCTTCTTTCATAACTGGAAAGAAGCTTTCTGAGAAACTGCTCTGTGTTCTGTTAATTCATCTCACAGAGTTACATCTTTCCCTTATAGAAGACCTTCGATTAGGCTGTTCTTGTGGAATTGGCAAAGGGATACTTGGAAGCCCATAGAGGGCTATGGTGAAAAAGGAAGTATCTTCCGTTCAAAACTGGAAAGAAGCTTTCTGAGAAACTGCTCTGTGTGCTGTTATTTCATTTCACAGAGTTACATCTTTCCCTTCAAGAAGCCTTTCGCTAAGGCTGTTCTTGTGGAGTTGGCAAAGTGATATTTGGAAGCCCATAGAGGGCTATGGTGAAAAAGGAAATATCTTCCGTTCAAAACTGGAAAGAAGCTTTCTGAGAAACTGCTCTGTGTTCTGTTAATTCATCTCACAGAGTTACATCTTTCCCTTCAAGAATCCTTTGGCTAAGGCTGTTCTTGTGGAATTGGCAAAGGGATATTTGGAAGTCCATGTAGGGATACTGTGAAAAAGGAAATATCTTGCGTTCAATACTGGAAAGAAGCTTTCTGAGAAACTGCTCTGTGTTCTGTTTATTCATCTCACAGAGTTACATCTTTCCATTCAAGAAGCCTTTCGCTAAGGGTGTTCTTGTGGAATTGGCAAAGGGATACTTGGAAGCCCATTAAGGGCTATGGTGAAAAACGAAATAACTTCCGTTCAAAACTGGAAAGAAGCTTTCTGAGAAACTGCTCTGTGTTCTGTTAATTCATCTCACAGAGTTACATCTTTCCCTTCAAGAAGCCTTTCGCTAAGACTGTTCTTGTGGAATTGGCAAAGGGATATTTGGAAGCCCATAGAGGGCTATGGTGAAAAAGGAAATATCTTCCGTTCAAAACTGGAAAGAACCTTTCTGAGAAACTGCTCTGTGTTCTGTTAATTCATCTCACAGAGTTGCATCTTTCCATTCAAGAAGCCATTCGCTAAGGATGTTCTTGTGTAATACGGAAAGTGATATTTGGAAGCCCATAGAGGGCTACGGTGAAATAGGAAATATCTTCCGTTCAAAACTGGAAAGAAGCTTTCTGAGAATCTGCTGTGTGTTCTGTTAATTCATCTCACAGAGTTACATCTTTCCCTTCAAGAAGCCTTTCACTAAGGCTGTTCTTGTGGAATTGGCAAAGTGATATCTGGAAGCCCATAGAGGGCTATGGTGAAAAAGGAAATATCTTCCGTTCAAAACTGGAAAAAAGCTTTCTGAGAAACTCCTCTGTGTTCCGTTAATTCATCTCACAGAGTTACATCTTTCCCTTCATGAAGCCTTTGGCAAAGGCTGTTCTTGTGGAATTGGCAAAGGGATATTTGGAAGCCCATGGATTGCTACAGTGAAAAAGGAAATATCTTGCGTTCAATACTGGAAAGAAGCTTTCTGAGAAACTGCTCTGTGTTCTGTTAATTCATCTCACAGAGTTACATCTTTCCCTTCAAGAAGCCTTTCGGTAAGTCTGTTCTTGTGCAATTGGCAAAGTGATATTTGGAAGCCCATAGAGGGCTAAGGTGAAAAAGGAAATATCTTCCGTTCAAAACTGGAATGAAGACTTCTGAGAAACTGCTCTGTGTTCTGTTAACTCATCTAACAGAGTTACATCTTTCCCTTCAAGAAGCCTTTCGCTAAGGCTGTTCTTGTGGAATTGGCAAAGGGATATTTGGAAGCCCATAGAGGGCTATGGTGAAAAAGGAAATATCTTCCGTTCAAAACTGGAAAGAAGCTTTCTGAGAAACTGCTCTGTGTTCTGTTAATTCATCTCACAGAGTTACATCTTTTCCTTCAAGAAGCCTTTCACTAAGGCTGTTCTTGTGGAGTTGGCAAAGTGATATTTGGAAGCCCATAGAGGGCTATGGTGAAACACGAAATATCTTCCGTTCAATACTGGAAAGAAGCTTTCTGAGAAACTGCTCTGTGTTCTGTTAATTCATCTCACAGAGTTACATCTTTCCCTTCAAGAATCCTTTGGCTAAGGCTGTTCTTGTGGAATTGGCGAAGGGATATTTGGAAGTCCATGGAGGGATACTGTGAAAAAGGAAATATCTTGCGTTCAATACTGGAAAGAAGCTTTCTGAGAAACTGCTCTGTGTTCTGTTTATTCATCTCACAGAATTACATCTTTCCATTCAAGAAGCCTTTCGCTAAGGGTGTTCTTGTGGAACTGGCAAAGGGATACTTGGAAGCCCATTAAGGGCTATGGTGAAAAACGAAATAACTTCCGTTCAAAACTGGAAAGAAGCTTTCTGAGAAACTGCTCTGTGTTCTGTTAATTCATCTCACAGAGTTACATCTTTCCCTTCAAGAAGCCTTTCGCTAAGGCTGTTCTTGTGGAATTGGCAAAGTGATATTTGGAAGCCCCTAGAGGGTTATGGTGAAAAAGGAAATATCTTCTTTCATAACTGGAAAGAAGCTTTCTGAGAAACTGCTCTGTGTTCTGTTAATTCATCTCACAGAGTTACATCTTTCCCTTATAGAAGACCTTCGATTAGGCTGTTCTTGTGGAATTGGCAAAGGGATACTTGGAAGCCCATAGAGGACTATGGTGAAAAAGGAAGTATCTTCCGTTCAAAACTGGAAAGAAGCTTTCTGAGAAACTGCTCTGTGTGCTGTTATTTCATTTCACAGAGTTACATCTTTCCCTTCAAGAAGCCTTTCGCTAAGGCTGTTCTTGTGGAGTTGGCAAAGTGATATTTGGAAGCCCATAGAGGGCTATGGTGAAAAAGGAAATATCTTCCGTTCAAAACTGGAAAGAAGCTTTCTGAGAAACTGCTCTGTGTTCTGTTAATTCATCTCACAGAGTTACATCTTTCCCTTCAAGAATCCTTTGGCTAAGGCTGTTCTTGTGGAATTGGCAAAGGGATATTTGGAAGTCCATGTAGGGATACTGTGAAAAAGGAAATATCTTGCGTTCAATACTGGAAAGAAGCTTTCTGAGAAACTGCTCTGTGTTCTGTTTATTCATCTCACAGAGTTACATCTTTCCATTCAAGAAGCCTTTCGCTAAGGGTGTTCTTGTGGAATTGGCAAAGGGATACTTGGAAGCCCATTAAGGGCTATGGTGAAAAACGAAATAACTTCCGTTCAAAACTGGAAAGAAGCTTTCTGAGAAACTGCTCTGTGTTCTGTTAATTCATCTCACAGAGTTACATCTTTCCCTTCAAGAAGCCTTTCGCTAAGACTGTTCTTGTGGAATTGGCAAAGGGATATTTGGAAGCCCATAGAGGGCTATGGTGAAAAAGGAAATATCTTCCGTTCAAAACTGGAAAGAACCTTTCTGAGAAACTGCTCTGTGTTCTGTTAATTCATCTCACAGAGTTGCATCTTTCCATTCAAGAAGCCATTCGCTAAGGATGTTCTTGTGTAATACGGAAAGTGATATTTGGAAGCCCATAGAGGGCTACGGTGAAATAGGAAATATCTTCCGTTCAAAACTGGAAAGAAGCTTTCTGAGAATCTGCTGTGTGTTCTGTTAATTCATCTCACAGAGTTACATCTTTCCCTTCAAGAAGCCTTTCACTAAGGCTGTTCTTGTGGAATTGGCAAAGTGATATCTGGAAGCCCATAGAGGGCTATGGTGAAAAAGGAAATATCTTCCGTTCAAAACTGGAAAAAAGCTTTCTGAGAAACTCCTCTGTGTTCCGTTAATTCATCTCACAGAGTTACATCTTTCCCTTCATGAAGCCTTTGGCAAAGGCTGTTCTTGTGGAATTGGCAAAGGGATATTTGGAAGCCCATGGATTGCTACAGTGAAAAAGGAAATATCTTGCGTTCAATACTGGAAAGAAGCTTTCTGAGAAACTGCTCTGTGTTCTGTTAATTCATCTCACAGAGTTACATCTTTCCCTTCAAGAAGCCTTTCGGTAAGTCTGTTCTTGTGCAATTGGCAAAGTGATATTTGGAAGCCCATAGAGGGCTAAGGTGAAAAAGGAAATATCTTCCGTTCAAAACTGGAATGAAGACTTCTGAGAAACTGCTCTGTGTTCTGTTAACTCATCTAACAGAGTTACATCTTTCCCTTCAAGAAGCCTTTCATTAAGGCTGTTCTTGTGGAATTGGCAAAGTGATATTTGGAAGCCCATAGAGGGCTATGGTGAAAAAGGAAATATCTTCCGTTCAAAATTGGAAAGAAGCTTTCTGAGAAACTGCTCTGTGTCCTGTTAATTCATCTCACAGAGTTACATCTTTCCCTTCATGAAGCCTTTCGCTAAGGCTGTTCTTGTGGAATTGGCAAAGTGATATTTGGAAGCCCCTAGAGGGTTATGGTGAAAAAGGAAATATCTTCCGTTCAAAACTGGAAAGAAGCTTTCTGAGAAACTGCTCTGTGTTCTGTTAATTCATCTCACAGAGTTACATCTTTCCCTTCAAGAAGCCTTTCGCTAAGGCTGTTCTTGTGGAATTGGCAAAGTGATATTTGGAAGCCCCTAGAGCGCTATTGTAAAAAAGGAAATATCTTACGTTCAAAACTGGAAAGAAGCATTCTGAGAAACTGCTCTGTGTTCTGTTAATTCATTTCACAGAGTTACATCTTTCCCTTCAAGAAGCCTTTCGCTAAAGCTGTTCTTGTGGAATTGGAAAAGGGATATTTGGAAGCCCATAGAGGGCTATGGTGAAAAAGGAAGTATCTTCCTTTCAAAACTGGAAAGAAGCTTTCTGAGAAACTGCTCTGTGTTCTGCTAATTCATCTCACAGAGTTACATCTTTCACTTCAAGAAGCATTTCGCTTAGGCTGTTCTTGTGGTGTTGGCAAAGTGGTATTCGGAAGCCCAAAGAGGGCTATGGTGAAAAAGGAAATATCTTCCGTTCAAAACTGGAAAGAAGCTTTCTGAGAAACTGCTCTGTGTTCCGTTAATTCATCTCACAGAGTTACATCTTTCCCTTCAAGAAGCCTTTCGCAAAGGCTGTTCTTGTGGAATTGGCAAAGTGATATTTGGAAGCCCATGGTGGGCTACAGTGAAAAAGGAAATATCTTGCGTTCAATACTGGAAAGAAGCTTTCTGCGAAACTGCTCTGTGTTCTGTTAACTCATCTAACAGAGTTACATCTTTACCTTCAAGAAATCTTTCATTAAGGCGTTTCTTGTGGAATTGGCAAAGTGATATTTGGAAGCCCATAGAGGGCTAAGGTGAAAAAGGAAATATCTTCCATTCAAAACTGGAAAGAAGCTTTCTGAGAAACTGCTCTGTGTTCTGTTAATTCCTCTCACAGAGTTACATCTTTCCCTTCATGAAGCCTTTCGCTAAGGCTGTTCTTGTGGAATTGGCAAAGTGATATTTGGAAACCCATAGAGGGCTATGGTGAAAAAGGAAATATCTTCCGTTCAAAACTGGAAAGAAGCTTTCTGAGAAACTGCTCTGTGTTCTGTTAATTCATCTCACCCAGTTACATCTTTCCCTTCAAGAAGCCTTTCGCTAAGGCTGTTCTTGTGGAATTGGCAAAGGGATACTTGGAAGCCCATCGAGGGGTATGGTGAAAAAGGAAATATCTTCCGTTCAAAACTGGAAAGAAGCTTTCTGAGAAACTGCTCTGTGTTCTGTTAATTCATCTCACCGATTTACATCTTTCCCTTCAAGAAGCCTTTCGCTAAGGCTGTTCTTGTGGAATTGGCAAAGTGATATTTGGAAGCCCATAGAGGGCTATGGTGAAACACGAAATATCTTCCGTTCAAAACTGGAAAGAAGCTTTCCCAGAAACTGCTCTGTGTTCTGTTAATTCATCTCACAGAGTTACATCTTTCCCTTCAAGAAGCCTTTCGCTAAGGCTGTCCTTGTGGAATTGGCAAAGGGATAGTTGGAAGCCCATAGAGGGCTATGGTGAAAAAGGAAATATCTTCCATTGAAAACTGGAAAGAAGCTTTCTGAGAAACTGTTCTGTGTTCTGTTAATTCATCTCACAGAGTTACATCTTTCCCTTCAAGAAGCCTTTCGCTAAGGCTGTTCTTGTGGAATTGGCAAAGTGATATTTGGAAGCCCATCGAGGGCTATGGTGAAAGAGGAAATATCTTCCGTACAAAACTGGAAAGAAGCTTTCTGAGAAACTGCTCTGTGTTCTGTTAATTCACCTCACAGAGATACATCTTTCCCTTCAAGACGCCTTTCGCTAAGGTTGTTCTTGTGGAATTGGCAAAGTGATATTTGGAAGCCCATAGAGGGCTATGGTGAAAAAGGAAATATCTTCCTTTCAAAACTGGAAAGAAGCTTTCTGAGAAACTGCTCTGTGTTCTGTTAACTCATCTCATAGAGTTACATCTTTCCCTTCAAGAAGCCTTTCATTAAGGCTGTTCTTGTGGAATTGGCAAAGTGATATTTGGAAGCCCATAGAGGGCTATGGTGAAAAAGGAAATATCTTCCATTCAAAACTGGAAAGAAGCTTTCTGAGAAACTGCTCTGTGTTCTGTTAATTCATTTCACAGAGATACATCTTTCCCTTCAAGAAGCCTTTCGCTAAGGCTGTTCTTGTGGAATTGGAAAAGGGATATTTGGAAGCCCATAGAGGTCTATGGTGAAAAAGGAAGTATCTTCCTTTCAAAACTGGAAAGAAGCTTTCTGAGAAACTGCTCTGTGTTCTGTTAATTCATCTCACAGAGTTACATCTTTCACTTCAAGAAGCATTTGGCTAAGCCTGTTCTTGTGGAATTGGCAAAGTGGTATTCGGAAGCCCAAAGAGGGCTATGGTGAAAAAGGAAGTATCTTCCTTTCAAAACTGGAGAGAAGCTTTCTGAGAAACTGCTCTGTGTTCTGTTAATTCATCTCACAGAGTTACATCTTTCACTTCAAGAAGCATTTCTCTAAGGCTGTTCTTGTGGTGTTGGCAAAGTGGTATTCGGAAGCCCAAAGAGGGCTATGGTGAAAAAGGAAATATCTTCCGTTCAAAACTGGAAAGAAGCATTCTGAGAAACTGCTCTGTGTTCCGTTAATTCATCTCACAGAGTTACATCTTTCCCTTCAAGAAGCCTTTCGCAAAGGCTCTTCTTGTGGAATTGGCAAAGTGATATTTGGAAGCCCATGGTGGGCTACAGTGAAAAAGGAAATATCTTGCGTTCAATACTGGAAAGAAGCTTTCTGCGAAACTGCTCTGTGTTCTGTTAATTCATCTCACAGAGTTACATCTTTCCCTTCAAGAAGCCTTTCGCTAAGTCTGTTCTTGTGGAATTGGCAAAGTGATATTTGGAAGCCCATAGAGGGCTATGGTGAAAAAGGAAATATCTTCCGTTCAAAACTGGAAAGAAGATTTCTGAGAAACTGCTCTGTGTTCCGTTAACTCATCTAACAGAGTTACATCTTTCCCTTCAAGAAATCTTTCATTAAGGCGTTTCTTGTGGAATTGGCAAAGTGATATTTGGAAGCCCATAGAGGGCTAAGGTGAAAAAGGAAATATCTTCCATTCAAAACTGGAAAGAAGCTTTCTGAGAAACTGCTCTGTGTTCTGTTAATTCCTCTCACAGAGTTACATCTTTCCCTTCATGAAGCCTTTCGCTAAGGCTGTTCTTGTGGAATTGGCAAAGTGATATTTGGAAGCCCATAGAGGGCTATGGTGAAAAAGGAAATATCTTCCGTTCAAAACTGGAAACAAGCTTTCTGAGAAACTGCTCTGTGTTCTGTTAATTCATCTCGCAGGGTTACATCTTTCCCTTCAAGAAGCCTTTCGCTAAGGCTGTTCTTGTGGAATTGGCAAAGTGATATTTGGAAGCCCCTAGAGGGCTATTGTGAAAAAGGAAATATCTTCCGTTCAAAACTGTAAAGAAGCTTTCTGAGAAACTGCTCTGTGTTCTGTTAATTCATCTCACCGAGTTACATCTTTCCCTTCAAGAAGCCTTTCGCTAAGGCTGTTCTTGTGGAATTGGCAAAGTGATATTTGGAACCCATGGAGGGCTACGGTGAAAAAGGAAATATCTTCCGTTCAATACTGGAAAGAAGCTATCTGAGAAACTGCTCTGTGTTCTGTTAATTCATCTCCAAGAGTTACATCTTTCCCTTCAAGAATCCTTTCGCTAAGGCTGTTCTTGTGGAATTGGCAAAGTGATATTTGGAAGCCCATAGAGGGCTATCGTGAAAAAGGAAATATCTTCCGTTCAAAACTGGAAAGAAGCTTTCTCAGAAACTGCTCTGTGTTCTGTTAATTCATCTCACAGAGTTACATCTTTCCCTTCAAGAAGCCTTTCGCTAAGGCTGTTCTTGTGGAATTGGCAAAGTGATATTTGGAAGTTCATTGAGGGCTATGGTGAAAAAGGAAATATCTTCCGTTCAAAACTGGAAAGAAGCTTTCTGAGAAACTGCTCTGTGTTCTGTTAATTCATCTCACAGAGTTACATCTTTCCCTTCAAGAAGCCTTTCGCTAAGGCTGTTCTTGTGGAATTGGCAAAGGGATACTTGGAAGCCCATCGAGGGCTATGGTGAAAAAGGAAATATCTTCCATTGAAAACTGGAAAGAAGCTTTCTGAGAAACTGCTCTGTGTTCTGTTAATTCATCTCACAGAGTTACATCTTTCCCTTCAAGAAGCCTTTCGCTAAGGCTATTCTTGTGGAATTCTCAAAGTGATATTTGGAAGCCCATAGAGGGCTATGGTGAAACACGAAATATCTTCCGTTCAAAACTGGAAAGAAGCTTTCCCAGAAACTGCTCTGTGTTCTGTTAATTCATCTCACAGAGTTACATCTTTCCCTTCAAGAAGCCTTTGGCTAAGGCTGTTCTTGTGGAATTGGCAAAGGGATATTTGGAAGTCCATGGAGGGCTACTGTGAAAAAGGAAATATCTTGCGTTCAATACTGGAAAGAAGCTTTCTGAGAAACTGCTCTGTGTTCTGTTAATTCATCTCACAGAGTTATATCTTTCCCTTAGAGAAGCCTTTCGCTTAGGCTGTTCTTGTGGAATTGGCAAAGTGATCTTCGGAAGCCCATAGAGGGCTATGGTGAAAAAGGAAATATCTTCCATTCAAAACTGGAAAGAAACTTTCTGAGAAACTGCTCTGTGTTCTGTTAATTCATCTCACAGAGTTACATCTTTCCCTTCAAGAAGCCTTTCACTAAGGCTGTTCTTGTGGAATTGGCAAAGGGATATTTGGAAGCCCATAGAGGGCTATGGTGAAAAAGGAAGTATCTTCCGTTCAAAACTGGAAAGAATCTTTCTGAGAAACTGCTCTGTGTTCTGTTAATTCATCTCACAGAGTTACATCTTTCCCTTCAAGAAGCCTTTCGCTAAAGCTGTTCTAGTGGAATTCGCAAAGGGATATTTGGAAGCCCATAGAGGGCAATGGTGAAAAAGGAAGTATCTTCGGTTCAAAACTGGAAAAAAGCTTTCTGAGAAACTGCTCTGTGTTCTGTTAATTCATCTCACAGAGTTACATCTTTCGCTTCAAGAAGCCTTTCGATTAGGCTGTTCTTGTGGAATTGGCAAAGTGATATTTGGAAGCCCATAGAGGGCTAAGGTGAAAAAGGAAATATCTTCCGTTCAAAACTGGAAAGAAGCTTTCTGAGAAACTGCTCTGTGCTCCGTTAATTCATCTCACAGAGTTACATCTTTCCCTTCAAGAAGCCTTTCGCTAAGGCTGTTCTTGTGGAATTGGCAAAGGGATATTTGGAAGCCCATTGAGCGCTATGGTGGGAAAGGAAATATCTTCCGTTCAAAACTGGAAAGAAGCTTTCTGAGAAACTGCTCTGTGTTCTGTTAATTCATCTCACAGAGTTACATCTTTCCCTTCAAGAAGCCTTTCGCTAAGGCTGTTCTTGTGGAGTTGGCAAAGGGATATTTGGAAGCCCATAGAGGGCTATGGTGAAACACGAAATATCTTCCGTTCAAAACTGGAAAGAAGCTTTCTGAGAAACTGCTCTGTGTTCTGTTAATTCATCTCACAGAGTTACATCTTTCCCTTCAAGAATCCTTTGGCTAAGGCTGTTCTTGTGGAATTGGCAAAGGGATATTTGGAAGTCCATGGAGGGATACTGTGAAAAAGGAAATATCTTGCGTTCAATACTGGAAAGAAGCTTTCTGAGAAACTGCTCTGTGTTCTGTTAATTCATTTCACAGAGATACATCTTTCCCTTCAAGAAGCCTTTCGCTAAAGCTGTTCTTGTGGAATTGGCAAAGTGATCTTTGGAAGCCCATAGAGGGCTATGGTGAAAAAGGTAATATCATCCGTTCAAAACTGGAAAGAAGCTTTCTGAGAAACTGCTCTGTGTTCTGTTAATTCATCTCACAGAGTTACATCTTTCCCTTCAAGAAGCCTTTCGCTAAGGCTGTTCTTGTGGAATTGGCAAAGGGATATTTGGAAGCCCATAGAGGGCTATGGTGAAAAAGGAAGTATCTTCCGTTCAAAACTGTAAAGAAGCTTTCTGAGAAACTGCTCTGTGTTCTGTTAATTCATCTCACAGAGTTACATCTTTCCCTTCAGGAAGCCTTTCGCTAAGGCTGTTCTTGTGGAATTGGCAAAGGGATATTTGGAAGTCCATAGAGGGCTATGGTGAAAAAGGAAATATCTTCCGTTCAAAACTGGAAAGAAGCTTTCTGAGAAACTGCTCTGTGTTCTGTTAATTCATCTCACAGAGTTACATCTTTCCCTTCAAGAAGCCTTTCGCTAAGGTTGTTCTTGTGGAATTGGCAAAGTGGTATTTGGAAGCCCAAAGAGGGCTATGGTGAAAAAGGAAATATCTTCCATTCAAAAATGGAAAGAAGCTTTCTGAGAAACTGCTCTGTGTTCCGTTAATTCATCTCACAGGGTTACATCTTTCCCTTCAAGAAGCCTTTCGCTAAGGCTGTTCTTGTGGAATTCGCAAAGTGATATTTGGAAGCCCATAGAGGGCTATGGTGAAACACGAAATATCTTCCGTTCAAAACTGGAAAGAAGCTTTCTGAGAAACTGCTCTGTGTTCTGTTAATTCATATCACAGAGTTATATCTTTCCCTTCAAGAAGACTTTCGCTAAGGTTCTTCTTGTGGAATTGGCAGAGTGATATTTGGAAGCCCATAGAGGGCTACGGTGAAAAAGGAAATATCTCCGGTTCAATACTGGAAAGAATCTTTCTGAGAAACTGCTCTGTGTTCTGTTAATTCATCTCACAGAGTTACATCTTTCCCTTCAAGAAGCCTTTCGCTAAGGGTGTTCTTGTGGAATTGGCAAAGGGATACTTGGAAGCCCATAGAGGGCTATGGTGAAAAAGGAAATATCTTCCGTTCAAAACTGGAAAGAACCTTTCTGAGAAACTGCTCTGTGTTCTGTTAATTCATCTCACAGAGTTGCATCTTTCCATTCAAGAAGCCATTCGCTAAGGATGTTCTTGTGGAATTCGGAAAGTGATATTTGGAAGCCCATAGAGGGCTACGGTGAAATAGGAAATATCTTCCGTTCAAAACTGGAAAGAAGCTTTCTGAGAATCTGCTGTGTGTTCTGTTAATTCATCTCGCAGAGTTACATCTTTCCCTTCAAGAAGCCTTTCGCTAAGGCTGTTCTTGTGGAATTGGCAAAGTGATATCTGGAAGCCCTTAGAGGGCTATGGTGAAAAAGGAAATATCTTCCGTTCAAAACTGGAACGAAGCTTTCTGAGAAACTGCTCTGTGTTCTGTTAATTCATCTCACAGAATTACATCTTTCCCTTCAAGAAGCCTTTCGCTAAGGCTGTTCTTGTGGAATTGGCAAAGTGGTATTTGGAAACCCATGGAGGGCTACGGTGAAGAAGGAAATATCTTGCGTTCAATACTGGAAAGAAGCTTTCTGAGAAACTGCTCTGTGTTCTGTTAATTCATCTCACAGAGTTACATCTTTCCCTTCAAGAAGCCTTTCGCTAAGGCTGTTCTTGTGGAATTGGCAAAGGGATATTTGGAAGCCCATAGAGGGCTATGGTGAAAAAGGAAATATGTTCCGTTCAAAACTGGAAAGAAGCTTTTCGAGAAACTGCTCTGTGTTCTGTTAGTTCATCTCCCAGAGTTACATCTTTCCCTTCATGAAGCCTTTCGCTAAGGCTGTTCTTGTGGAATTGGCAAAGTGATATTTGGAAGCCCATAGATGGCTATGGTGAAAAAAGAAATATCTTCCGTTCAAAACTGGAAAGAAGCTTTCTGAGAAAATACTCTGTGTTCTGTTAATTCATCTCACAGAGTTACATCTTTCCCTTCAAGAAGCCTTTCGCTAAGGCTGTTCTTGTGGAATTGGCAAAGGGATATTTGGAAGCCCATTGAGCGCTATGGTGGGAAAGGAAATATCTTCCGTTCAAAACTGGAAAGAAGCTTTCTGAGAAACTGCTCTGTGTTCTGTTAATTCATCTCACAGAGTTACATCTTTCCCTTCAAGAAGCCTTTCGCTAAGGCTGTTCTTGTGGAGTTGGCAAAGGGATATTTGGAAGCCCATAGAGGGCTATGGTGAAACACGAAATATCTTCCGTTCAAAACTGGAAAGAAGCTTTCTGAGAAACTGCTCTGTGTTCTGTTAATTCATCTCACAGAGTTACATCTTTCCCTTCAAGAATCCTTTGGCTAAGGCTGTTCTTGTGGAATTGGCAAAGGGATATTTGGAAGTCCATGGAGGGATACTGTGAAAAAGGAAATATCTTGCGTTCAATACTGGAAAGAAGCTTTCTGAGAAACTGCTCTGTGTTCTGTTAATTCATTTCACAGAGTTACATCTTTCCCTTCAAGAAGCCTTTCGCTAAGGCTGTTCTTGTGGAATTGGCAAAGGGATACTTGGAAGCCCATCGAGGGCTATGGTGAAAAAGGAAATATCTTCCATTGAAAACTGTAAAGAAGCTTTCTGAGAAACTGCTCTGTGTTCTGTTAATTCATCTCACAGAGTTACATCTTTCCCTTCAGGAAGCCTTTCGCTAAGGCTGTTCTTGTGGAATTCGCAAAGTGATATTTGGAAGCCCATAGAGGGCTATGGTGAAACATGAAATATCTTCCGTTCAAAACTGGAAAGAAGCTTCCCCAGAAACTGCTCTGTGTTCTGTTAATTCATCTACAGAGTTATACCTTTCCCTTCAAGAAGCCTTTGGCTAAGGCTGTTCTTGTGGAATTGGCAAAGGTATATTTGGAAGTCCATGGAGGGCTACTGTGAAAAAGGAAATGTCTTGCGTTCAATACTGGAAAGAAGCTTTCTGAGAAACTGCTCTGTGTTCTGTTAATTCATCTCACAGAGTTATATCTTTCCCTTAGAGAAGCCTTTCGCTTAGGCTCTTCTTGTGGAATTGGAAAAGTGATCTTCGGAAGCCCATAGAGGGCTATGGTGAAAAAGGAAATATCTTCCATTCAAAACTGGAAAGAAGCTTTCTGAGAAACTGCTCTGTGTTCTGTTAATTCATCTCACAGAGTTACATCTTTCCCTTCAAGAAGCCTTTCACTAAGGCTGTTCTTGTGGAATTGGCAAAGGGATATTTGGAAGCCCATAGAGGGCTATGGTGAAAAAGGAAGTATCTTCCGTTCAAAACTGGAAAGAATCCTTCTGAGAAACTGCTCTGTGTTCTGTTAATTCATCTCACAGAGTTACATCTTTCCCTTCAAGAAGCCTTTCGCTAAAGCTGTTCTAGTGGAATTCGCAGAGGGATATTTGGAAGCCCATAGAGGGCAATGGTGAAAAAGGAAGTATCTTCGGTTCAAAACTGGAAAGAAGCTTTCTGAGAAACTGCTCTGTGTTCTGTTAATTCATCTCACAGAGTTACATCTTTCCCTTCAAGAAGCCTTTCGCTAAGGCTGTTCTTGTGGAATTGGCAAAGGGATATTTGGAAGCCCATTGAGGGCTATGGTGGGAAAGGAAATATCTTCCGTTCAAAACTGGAAAGAAGCTTTCTGAGAAACTGCTCTGTGTTCTGTTTATTCATCTCACAGAATTACATCTTTCCATTCAAGAAGCCTTTCGCTAAGGGTGTTCTTGTGGAACTGGCAAAGGGATACTTGGAAGCCCATTAAGGGCTATGGTGAAAAACGAAATAACTTCCGTTCAAAACTGGAAAGAAGCTTTCTGAGAAACTGCTCTGTGTTCTGTTAATTCATCTCACAGAGTTACATCTTTCCCTTCAAGAAGCCTTTCGCTAAGGCTGTTCTTGTGGAATTGGCAAAGTGATATTTGGAAGCCCCTAGAGGGTTATGGTGAAAAAGGAAATATCTTCTTTCATAACTGGAAAGAAGCTTTCTGAGAAACTGCTCTGTGTTCTGTTAATTCATCTCACAGAGTTACATCTTTCCCTTCAAGAAGCCTTTCGCTAAGGCTGTTCTTGTGGAATTGGCAAAGTGATATTTGGAAGCCCCTAGAGGGCTATTGTGAAAAAGGAAATATTTTCCGTTCAAAACTGGAAAGAATCTTTCTGAGAAACTGCTCTGTGTTCTGTTAATTCATCTCACCGAGTTACATCTTTCCCTTCAAGAAGCCTTTCGCTAAGGATGTTCTTGTAGAATTGGCAAAGTGATATTTGGAAGCCCATGGAGGGCTACGGTGAAAAAGGAAATATCTTGCGTTCAATACTGGAAAGAAGCTTTCTGAGAAACTGCTCTGTGTTTTGTTAATTCATCTCACAGAGTTACATGTTTCCCTTCAAGAAGCATTTCGCTAAGGCTGTTCTTGTGGAATTGGCAAAGTGATATTTGGAAGCCCATAGAGGGCTATGGTGAAAAAGGAAATATCTTCCGTTCAAAACCGGAAAGAAGCTTTCTGAGAAACTGCTCTGTGTTCTGTTAATTCATCTCACAGAGTTACATCTTTCCCTTATAGAAGACCTTCGATTAGGCTGTTCTTGTGGAATTGGCAAAGGGATATTTGGAAGCCCATAGAGGGCTATGGTGAAAAAGGAAGTATCTTCCGTTCAAAACTGGAAAGAAGCTTTCTGAGAAACTGCTCTGTGTGCTGTTATTTCATTTCACAGAGTTACATCTTTCCCTTCAAGAAGCCTTTCGCTAAGGCTGTTCTTGTGGAGTTGGCAAAGTGATATTTGGAAGCCCATAGAGGGCTATGGTGAAAAAGGAAATATCTTCCGTTCAAAACTGGAAAGAAGCTTTCTGAGAAACTGCTCTGTGTTCTGTTAATTCATCTCACAGAGTTACATCTTTCCCTTCAAGAATCCTTTGGCTAAGGCTGTTCTTGTGGAATTGGCAAAGGGATATTTGGAAGTCCATGGAGGGATACTGTGAAAAAGGAAATATCTTGCGTTCAATACTGGAAAGAAGCTTTCTGAGAAACTGCTCTGTGTTCTGTTTATTCATCTCACAGAGTTACATCTTTCCATTCAAGAAGCCTTTCGCTAAGGGTGTTCTTGTGGAATTGGCAAAGGGATACTTGGAAGCCCATTAAGGGCTATGGTGAAAAACGAAATAACTTCCGTTCAAAACTGGAAAGAAGCTTTCTGAGAAACTGCTCTGTGTTCTGTTAATTCATCTCACAGAGTTACATCTTTCCCTTCAAGAAGCCTTTCGCTAAGACTGTTCTTGTGGAATTGGCAAAGGGATATTTGGAAGCCCATAGAGGGCTATGGTGAAAAAGGAAATATCTTCCGTTCAAAACTGGAAAGAACCTTTCTGAGAAACTGCTCTGTGTTCTGTTAATTCATCTCACAGAGTTGCATCTTTCCATTCAAGAAGCCATTCGCTAAGGATGTTCTTGTGTAATACGGAAAGTGATATTTGGAAGCCCATAGAGGGCTACGGTGAAATAGGAAATATCTTCCGTTCAAAACTGGAAAGAAGCTTTCTGAGAATCTGCTGTGTGTTCTGTTAATTCATCTCACAGAGTTACATCTTTCCCTTCAAGAAGCCTTTCACTAAGGCTGTTCTTGTGGAATTGGCAAAGTGATATCTGGAAGCCCATAGAGGGCTATGGTGAAAAAGGAAATATCTTCCGTTCAAAACTGGAAAAAAGCTTTCTGAGAAACTGCTCTGTGTTCCGTTAATTCATCTCACAGAGTTACATCTTTCCCTTCATGAAGCCTTTGGCAAAGGCTGTTCTTGTGGAATTGGCAAAGGGATATTTGGAAGCCCATGGATTGCTACAGTGAAAAAGGAAATATCTTGCGTTCAATACTGGAAAGAAGCTTTCTGAGAAACTGCTCTGTGTTCTGTTAATTCATCTCACAGAGTTACATCTTTCCCTTCAAGAAGCCTTTCGGTAAGTCTGTTCTTGTGCAATTGGCAAAGTGATATTTGGAAGCCCATAGAGGGCTAAGGTGAAAAAGGAAATATCTTCCGTTCAAAACTGGAATGAAGACTTCTGAGAAACTGCTCTGTGTTCTGTTAACTCATCTAACAGAGTTACATCTTTCCCTTCAAGAAGCCTTTCATTAAGGCTGTTCTTGTGGAATTGGCAAAGTGATATTTGGAAGCCCATAGAGGGCTATGGTGAAAAAGGAAATATCTTCCGTTCAAAATTGGAAAGAAGCTTTCTGAGAAACTGCTCTGTGTCCTGTTAATTCATCTCACAGAGTTACATCTTTCCCTTCATGAAGCCTTTCGCTAAGGCTGTTCTTGTGGAATTGGCAAAGTGATATTTGGAAGCCCCTAGAGGGTTATGGTGAAAAAGGAAATATCTTCCGTTCAAAACTGGAAAGAAGCTTTCTGAGAAACTGCTCTGTGTTCTGTTAATTCATCTCACAGAGTTACATCTTTCACTTCAAGAAGCCTTTCGCTAAGGCTGTTCTTGTGGAATTGGCAAAGTGATATTTGGAAGCCCCTAGAGCGCTATTGTAAAAAAGGAAATATCTTACGTTCAAAACTGGAAAGAAGCATTCTGAGAAACTGCTCTGTGTTCTGTTAATTCATTTCACAGAGTTACATCTTTCCCTTCAAGAAGCCTTTCGCTAAAGCTGTTCTTGTGGAATTGGAAAAGGGATATTTGGAAGCCCATAGAGGGCTATGGTGAAAAAGGAAGTATCTTCCTTTCAAAACTGGAAAGAAGCTTTCTGAGAAACTGCTCTGTGTTCTGCTAATTCATCTCACAGAGTTACATCTTTCACTTCAAGAAGCATTTCGCTTAGGCTGTTCTTGTGGTGTTGGCAAAGTGGTATTCGGAAGCCCAAAGAGGGCTATGGTGAAAAAGGAAATATCTTCCGTTCAAAACTGGAAAGAAGCTTTCTGAGAAACTGCTCTGTGTTCCGTTAATTCATCTCACAGAGTTACATCTTTCCCTTCAAGAAGCCTTTCGCAAAGGCTGTTCTTGTGGAATTGGCAAAGTGATATTTGGAAGCCCATGGTGGGCTACAGTGAAAAAGGAAATATCTTGCGTTCAATACTGGAAAGAAGCTTTCTGCGAAACTGCTCTGTGTTCTGTTAATTCATCTCACAGAGTTACATCTTTCCCTTCAAGAAGCCTTTCGCTAAGTCTGTTCTTGTGGAATTGGCAAAGTGATATTTGGAAGCCCATAGAGGGCTATGGTGAAAAAGGAAATATCTTCCGTTCAAAACTGGAAAGAAGATTTCTGAGAAACTGCTCTGTGTTCTGTTAACTCATCTAACAGAGTTACATCTTTCCCTTCAAGAAATCTTTCATTAAGGCGTTTCTTGTGGAATTGGCAAAGTGATATTTGGAAGCCCATAGAGGGCTAAGGTGAAAAAGGAAATATCTTCCATTCAAAACTGGAAAGAAGCTTTCTGAGAAACTGCTCTGTGTTCTGTTAATTCCTCTCACAGAGTTACATCTTTCCCTTCATGAAGCCTTTCGCTAAGGCTGTTCTTGTGGAATTGGCAAAGTGATATTTGGAAACCCATAGAGGGCTATGGTGAAAAAGGAAATATCTTCCGTTCAAAACTGGAAAGAAGCTTTCTGAGAAACTGCTCTGTGTTCTGTTAATTCATCTCACCCAGTTACATCTTTCCCTTCAAGAAGCCTTTCGCTAAGGCTGTTCTTGTGGAATTGGCAAAGGGATACTTGGAAGCCCATCGAGGGGTATGGTGAAAAAGGAAATATCTTCCGTTCAAAACTGGAAAGAAGCTTTCTGAGAAACTGCTCTGTGTTCTGTTAATTCATCTCACCGAGTTACATCTTTCCCTTCAAGAAGCCTTTCGCTAAGGCTGTTCTTGTGGAATTGGCAAAGTGATATTTGGAAGCCCATAGAGGGCTATGGTGAAACACGAAATATCTTCCGTTCAAAACTGGAAAGAAGCTTTCCCAGAAACTGCTCTGTGTTCTGTTAATTCATCTCACAGAGTTACATCTTTCCCTTCAAGAAGCCTTTCGCTAAGGCTGTCCTTGTGGAATTGGCAAAGGGATAGTTGGAAGCCCATAGATGGCTATGGTGAAAAAGGAAATATCTTCCATTGAAAACTGGAAAGAAGCTTTCTGAGAAACTGTTCTGTGTTCTGTTAATTCATCTCACAGAGTTACATCTTTCCCTTCAAGAAGCCTTTCGCTAAGGCTGTTCTTGTGGAATTGGCAAAGTGATATTTGGAAGCCCATCGAGGGCTATGGTGAAAGAGGAAATATCTTCCGTACAAAACTGGAAAGAAGCTTTCTGAGAAACTGCTCTGTGTTCTGTTAATTCACCTCACAGAGATACATCTTTCCCTTCAAGACGCCTTTCGCTAAGGTTGTTCTTGTGGAATTGGCAAAGTGATATTTGGAAGCCCATAGAGGGCTATGGTGAAAAAGGAAATATCTTACGTTCAAAACTGGAAAGAAGCTTTCTGAGAAACTGCTCTGTGTTCTGTTAACTCATCTCATAGAGTTACATCTTTCCCTTCAAGAAGCCTTTCATTAAGGCTGTTCTTGTGGAATTGGCAAAGTGATATTTGGAAGCCCATAGAGGGCTATGGTGAAAAAGGAAATATCTTCCATTCAAAACTGGAAAGAAGCTTTCTGAGAAACTGCTCTGTGTTCTGTTAATTCATTTCACAGAGATACATCTTTCCCTTCAAGAAGCCTTTCGCTAAGGCTGTTCTTGTGGAATTGGAAAAGGGATATTTGGAAGCCCATAGAGGTCTATGGTGAAAAAGGAAGTATCTTCCTTTCAAAACTGGAAAGAAGCTTTCTGAGAAACTGCTCTGTGTTCTGTTAATTCATCTCACAGAGTTACATCTTTCACTTCAAGAAGCATTTGGCTAAGCCTGTTCTTGTGGAATTGGCAAAGTGGTATTCGGAAGCCCAAAGAGGGCTATGGTGAAAAAGGAAGTATCTTCCTTTCAAAACTGGAGAGAAGCTTTCTGAGAAACTGCTCTGTGTTCTGTTAATTCATCTCACAGAGTTACATCCTTCACTTCAAGAAGCATTTCTCTAAGGCTGTTCTTGTGGTGTTGGCAAAGTGGTATTCGGAAGCCCAAAGAGGGCTATGGTGAAAAAGGAAATATCTTCCGTTCAAAACTGGAAAGAAGCATTCTGAGAAACTGCTCTGTGTTCCGTTAATTCATCTCACAGAGTTACATCTTTCCCTTCAAGAAGCCTTTCGCAAAGGCTGTTCTTGTGGAATTGGCAAAGTGATATTTGGAAGCCCATGGTGGGCTACAGTGAAAAAGGAAATATCTTGCGTTCAATACTGGAAAGAAGCTTTCTGCGAAACTGCTCTGTGTTCTGTTAATTCATCTCACAGAGTTACATCTTTCCCTTCAAGAAGCCTTTCGCTAAGTCTGTTCTTGTGGAATTGGCAAAGTGATATTTGGAAGCCCATAGAGGGCTATGGTGAAAAAGGAAATATCTTCCGTTCAAAACTGGAAAGAAGATTTCTGAGAAACTGCTCTGTGTTCTGTTAACTCATCTAACAGAGTTACATCTTTCCCTTCAAGAAATCTTTCATTAAGGCGTTTCTTGTGGAATTGGCAAAGTGATATTTGGAAGCCCATAGAGGGCTAAGGTGAAAAAGGAAATATCTTCCATTCAAAACTGGAAAGAAGCTTTCTGAGAAACTGCTCTGTGTTCTGTTAATTCCTCTCAAAGAGTTACATCTTTCCCTTCATGAAGCCTTTCGCTAAGGCTGTTCTTGTGGAATTGGCAAAGTGATATTTGGAAGCCCATAGAGGGCTATGGTGAAAAAGGAAATATCTTCCGTTCAAAACTGGAAACAAGCTTTCTGAGAAACTGCTCTGTGTTCTGTTAATTCATCTCACAGAGTTACATCTTTCCCTTCAAGAAGCCTTTCGCTAAGGCTGTTCTTGTGGAATTGGCAAAGTGATATTTGGAAGCCCATAGAGGGCTATGGTGAAAAAGGAAATATCTTCCGTTCAAAACTGGAAAGAACCTTTCTGAGAAACTGCTCTGTGTTCTGTTAATTCATCTCACAGAGTTGCATCTTTCCATTCAAGAAGCCATTCGCTAAGGATGTTCTTGTGTAATACGGAAAGTGATATTTGGAAGCCCATAGAGGGCTACGGTGAAATAGGAAATATCTTCCGTTCAAAACTGGAAAGAAGCTTTCTGAGAATCTGCTGTGTGTTCTGTTAATTCATCTCACAGAGTTACATCTTTCCCTTCAAGAAGCCTTTCACTAAGGCTGTTCTTGTGGAATTGGCAAAGTGATATCTGGAAGCCCATAGAGGGCTATGGTGAAAAAGGAAATATCTTCCGTTCAAAACTGGAAAAAAGCTTTCTGAGAAACTGCTCTGTGTTCCGTTAATTCATCTCACAGAGTTACATCTTTCCCTTCATGAAGCCTTTGGCAAAGGCTGTTCTTGTGGAATTGGCAAAGGGATATTTGGAAGCCCATGGATTGCTACAGTGAAAAAGGAAATATCTTGCGTTCAATACTGGAAAGAAGCTTTCTGAGAAACTGCTCTGTGTTCTGTTAATTCATCTCACAGAGTTACATCTTTCCCTTCAAGAAGCCTTTCGGTAAGTCTGTTCTTGTGCAATTGGCAAAGTGATATTTGGAAGCCCATAGAGGGCTAAGGTGAAAAAGGAAATATCTTCCGTTCAAAACTGGAATGAAGACTTCTGAGAAACTGCTCTGTGTTCTGTTAACTCATCTAACAGAGTTACATCTTTCCCTTCAAGAAGCCTTTCATTAAGGCTGTTCTTGTGGAATTGGCAAAGTGATATTTGGAAGCCCATAGAGGGCTATGGTGAAAAAGGAAATATCTTCCGTTCAAAATTGGAAAGAAGCTTTCTGAGAAACTGCTCTGTGTCCTGTTAATTCATCTCACAGAGTTACATCTTTCCCTTCATGAAGCCTTTCGCTAAGGCTGTTCTTGTGGAATTGGCAAAGTGATATTTGGAAGCCCCTAGAGGGTTATGGTGAAAAAGGAAATATCTTCCGTTCAAAACTGGAAAGAAGCTTTCTGAGAAACTGCTCTGTGTTCTGTTAATTCATCTCACAGAGTTACATCTTTCCCTTCAAGAAGCCTTTCGCTAAGGCTGTTCTTGTGGAATTGGCAAAGTGATATTTGGAAGCCCCTTGAGCGCTATTGTAAAAAAGGAAATATCTTACGTTCAAAACTGGAAAGAAGCATTCTGAGAAACTGCTCTGTGTTCTGTTAATTCATTTCACAGAGTTACATCTTTCCCTTCAAGAAGCCTTTCGCTAAAGCTGTTCTTGTGGAATTGGAAAAGGGATATTTGGAAGCCCATAGAGGGCTATGGTGAAAAAGGAAGTATCTTCCTTTCAAAACTGGAAAGAAGCTTTCTGAGAAACTGCTCTGTGTTCTGCTAATTCATCTCACAGAGTTACATCTTTCACTTCAAGAAGCATTTCGCTTAGGCTGTTCTTGTGGTGTTGGCAAAGTGGTATTCGGAAGCCCAAAGAGGGCTATGGTGAAAAAGGAAATATCTTCCGTTCAAAACTGGAAAGAAGCTTTCTGAGAAACTGCTCTGTGTTCCGTTAATTCATCTCACAGAGTTACATCTTTCCCTTCAAGAAGCCTTTCGCAAAGGCTGTTCTTGTGGAATTGGCAAAGTGATATTTGGAAGCCCATGGTGGGCTACAGTGAAAAAGGAAATATCTTGCGTTCAATACTGGAAAGAAGCTTTCTGCGAAACTGCTCTGTGTTCTGTTAATTCATCTCACAGAGTTACATCTTTCCCTTCAAGAAGCCTTTCGCTAAGTCTGTTCTTGTGGAATTGGCAAAGTGATATTTGGAAGCCCATAGAGGGCTATGGTGAAAAAGGAAATATCTTCCGTTCAAAACTGGAAAGAAGATTTCTGAGAAACTGCTCTGTGTTCTGTTAACTCATCTAACAGAGTTACATCTTTCCCTTCAAGAAATCTTTCATTAAGGCGTTTCTTGTGGAATTGGCAAAGTGATATTTGGAAGCCCATAGAGGGCTAAGGTGAAAAAGGAAATATCTTCCATTCAAAACTGGAAAGAAGCTTTCTGAGAAACTGCTCTGTGTTCTGTTAATTCCTCTCACAGAGTTACATCTTTCCCTTCATGAAGCCTTTCGCTAAGGCTGTTCTTGTGGAATTGGCAAAGTGATATTTGGAAACCCATAGAGGGCTATGGTGAAAAAGGAAATATCTTCCGTTCAAAACTGGAAAGAAGCTTTCTGAGAAACTGCTCTGTGTTCTGTTAATTCATCTCACCCAGTTACATCTTTCCCTTCAAGAAGCCTTTCGCTAAGGCTGTTCTTGTGGAATTGGCAAAGGGATACTTGGAAGCCCATCGAGGGGTATGGTGAAAAAGGAAATATCTTCCGTTCAAAACTGGAAAGAAGCTTTCTGAGAAACTGCTCTGTGTTCTGTTAATTCATCTCACCGAGTTACATCTTTCCCTTCAAGAAGCCTTTCGCTAAGGCTGTTCTTGTGGAATTGGCAAAGTGATATTTGGAAGCCCATAGAGGGCTATGGTGAAACACGAAATATCTTCCGTTCAAAACTGGAAAGAAGCTTTCCCAGAAACTGCTCTGTGTTCTGTTAATTCATCTCACAGAGTTACATCTTTCCCTTCAAGAAGCCTTTCGCTAAGGCTGTCCTTGTGGAATTGGCAAAGGGATAGTTGGAAGCCCATAGAGGGCTATGGTGAAAAAGGAAATATCTTCCATTGAAAACTGGAAAGAAGCTTTCTGAGAAACTGTTCTGTGTTCTGTTAATTCATCTCACAGAGTTACATCTTTCCCTTCAAGAAGCCTTTCGCTAAGGCTGTTCTTGTGGAATTGGGAAAGTGATATTTGGAAGCCCATCGAGGGCTATGGTGAAAGAGGAAATATCTTCCGTACAAAACTGGAAAGAAGCTTTCTGAGAAACTGCTCTGTGTTCTGTTAATTCACCTCACAGAGATACATCTTTCCCTTCAAGACGCCTTTCGCTAAGGTTGTTCTTGTGGAATTGGCAAAGTGATATTTGGAAGCCCATAGAGGGCTATGGTGAAAAAGGAAATATCTTACGTTCAAAACTGGAAAGAAGCTTTCTGAGAAACTGCTCTGTGTTCTGTTAACTCATCTCATAGAGTTACATCTTTCCCTTCAAGAAGCCTTTCATTAAGGCTGTTCTTGTGGAATTGGCAAAGTGATATTTGGAAGCCCATAGAGGGCTATGGTGAAAAAGGAAATATCTTCCATTCAAAACTGGAAAGAAGCTTTCTAAGAAACTGCTCTGTGTTCTGTTAATTCATTTCACAGAGATACATCTTTCCCTTCAAGAAGCCTTTCGCTAAGGCTGTTCTTGTGGAATTGGAAAAGGGATATTTGGAAGCCCATAGAGGTCTATGGTGAAAAAGGAAGTATCTTCCTTTCAAAACTGGAAAGAAGCTTTCTGAGAAACTGCTCTGTGTTCTGTTAATTCATCTCACAGAGTTACATCTTTCACTTCAAGAAGCATTTGGCTAAGCCTGTTCTTGTGGAATTGGCAAAGTGGTATTCGGAAGCCCAAAGAGGGCTATGGTGAAAAAGGAAGTATCTTCCTTTCAAAACTGGAGAGAAGCTTTCTGAGAAACTGCTCTGTGTTCTGTTAATTCATCTCACAGAGTTACATCTTTCACTTCAAGAAGCATTTCTCTAAGGCTGTTCTTGTGGTGTTGGCAAAGTGGTATTCGGAAGCCCAAAGAGGGCTATGGTGAAAAAGGAAATATCTTCCGTTCAAAACTGGAAAGAAGCATTCTGAGAAACTGCTCTGTGTTCCGTTAATTCATCTCACAGAGTTACATCTTTCCCTTCAAGAAGCCTTTCGCAAAGGCTGTTCTTGTGGAATTGGCAAAGTGATATTTGGAAGCCCATGGTGGGCTACAGTGAAAAAGGAAATATCTTGCGTTCAATACTGGAAAGAAGCTTTCTGCGAAACTGCTCTGTGTTCTGTTAATTCATCTCACAGAGTTACATCTTTCCCTTCAAGAAGCCTTTCGCTAAGTCTGTTCTTGTGGAATTGGCAAAGTGATATTTGGAAGCCCATAGAGGGCTATGGTGAAAAAGGAAATATCTTCCGTTCAAAACTGGAAAGAAGATTTCTGAGAAACTGCTCTGTGTTCTGTTAACTCATCTAACAGAGTTACATCTTTCCCTTCAAGAAATCTTTCATTAAGGCGTTTCTTGTGGAATTGGCAAAGTGATATTTGGAAGCCCATAGAGGGCTAAGGTGAAAAAGGAAATATCTTCCATTCAAAACTGGAAAGAAGCTTTCTGAGAAACTGCTCTGTGTTCTGTTAATTCCTCTCAAAGAGTTACATCTTTCCCTTCATGAAGCCTTTCGCTAAGGCTGTTCTTGTGGAATTGGCAAAGTGATATTTGGAAGCCCATAGAGGGCTATGGTGAAAAAGGAAATATCTTCCGTTCAAAACTGGAAACAAGCTTTCTGAGAAACTGCTCTGTGTTCTGTTAATTCATCTCACAGAGTTACATCTTTCCCTTCAAGAAGCCTTTCGCTAAGGCTGTTCTTGTGGAATTGGCAAAGTGATATTTGGAAGCCCCTAGAGGGCTATTGTGAAAAAGGAAATATCTTCCGTTCAAAACTGTAAAGAAGCTTTCTGAGAAACTGCTCTGTGTTCTGTTAATTCATCTCACCGAGTTACATCTTTCCCTTCAAGAAGCCTTTCGCTAAGGCTGTTCTTGTGGAATTGGCAAAGTGATATTTGGAACTCATGGAGGGCTACGGTGAAAAAGGAAATATCTTCCGTTCAATACTGGAAAGAAGCTATCTGAGAAACTGCTCTGTGTTCTGTTAATTCATCTCCAAGAGTTACATCTTTCCCTTCAAGAATCCTTTCGCTAAGGCTGTTCTTGTGGAATTGGCAAAGTGATATTTGGAAGCCCATAGAGGGCTATCGTGAAAAAGGAAATATCTTCCGTTCAAAACTGAAAAGAAGCTTTCTCAGAAACTGCTCTGTGTTCTGTTAATTCATCTCACAGAGTTACATCTTTCCCTTCAAGAAGCCTTTCGCTAAGGCTGTTCTTGTGGAATTGGCAAAGTGATATTTGGAAGTTCATTGAGGGCTATGGTGAAAAAGGAAATATCTTCCGTTCAAAACTGGAAAGAAGCTTTCTGAGAAACTGCTCTGTGTTCTGTTAATTCATCTCACAGAGTTACATCTTTCCCTTCAAGAAGCCTTTCGCTAAGGCTGTTCTTGTGGAATTGGCAAAGGGATACTTGGAAGCCCATCGAGGGCTATGGTGAAAAAGGAAATATCTTCCATTGAAAACTGGAAAGAAGCTTTCTGAGAAACTGCTCTGTGTTCTGTTAATTCATCTCACAGAGTTACATCTTTCCCTTCAAGAAGCCTTTCGCTAAGGCTATTCTTGTGGAATTCTCAAAGTGATATTTGGAAGCCCATAGAGGGCTATGGTGAAAAAGGAAGTATCTTCCGTTCAAAACTGGAAAGAATCTTTCTGAGAAACTGCTCTGTGTTCTGTTAATTCATCTCACAGAGTTACATCTTTCCCTTCAAGAAGCCTTTCGCTAAAGCTGTTCTAGTGGAATTCGCAAAGGGATATTTGGAAGCCCATAGAGGGCAATGGTGAAAAAGGAAGTATCTTCGGTTCAAAACTGGAAAAAAGCTTTCTGAGAAACTGCTCTGTGTTCTGTTAATTCATCTCACAGAGTTACATCTTTCCCTTCAAGAAGCCTTTCGATTAGGCTGTTCTTGTGGAATTGGCAAAGTGATATTTGGAAGCCCACAGAGGGCTAAGGTGAAAAAGGAAATATCTTCCGTTCAAAACTGGAAAGAAGCTTTCTGAGAAACTGCTCTGTGCTCCGTTAATTCATCTCACAGAGTTACATCTTTCCCTTCAAGAAGCCTTTCGCTAAGGCTGTTCTTGTGGAATTGGCAAAGGGATATTTGGAAGCCCATTGAGCGCTATGGTGGGAAAGGAAATATCTTCCGTTCAAAACTGGAAAGAAGCTTTCTGAGAAACTGCTCTGTGTTCTGTTAATTCATCTCACAGAGTTACATCTTTCCCTTCAAGAAGCCTTTCGCTAAGGCTGTTCTTGTGGAGTTGGCAAAGGGATATTTGGAAGCCCATAGAGGGCTATGGTGAAACACGAAATATCTTCCGTTCAAAACTGGAAAGAAGCTTTCTGAGAAACTGCTCTGTGTTCTGTTAATTCATCTCACAGAGTTACATCTTTCCCTTCAAGAATCCTTTGGCTAAGGCTGTTCTTGTGGAATTGGCAAAGGGATATTTGGAAGTCCATGGAGGGATACTGTGAAAAAGGAAATATCTTGCGTTCAATACTGGAAAGAAGCTTTCTGAGAAACTGCTCTGTGTTCTGTTAATTCATTTCACAGAGATACATCTTTCCCTTCAAGAAGCCTTTCGCTAAAGCTGTTCTTGTGGAATTGGCAAAGTGATCTTTGGAAGCCCATAGAGGGCTATGGTGAAAAAGGTAATATCATCCGTTCAAAACTGGAAAGAAGCTTTCTGAGAAACTGCTCTGTGTTCTGTTAATTCATCTCACAGAGTTACATCTTTCCCTTCAAGAAGCCTTTCGCTAAGGCTGTTCTTGTGGAATTGGCAAAGGGATATTTGGAAGCCCATAGAGGGCTATGGTGAAAAAGGAAGTATCTTCCGTTCAAAACTGTAAAGAAGCTTTCTGAGAAACTGCTCTGTGTTCTGTTAATTCATCTCACAGAGTTACATCTTTCCCTTCAGGAAGCCTTTCGCTAAGGCTGTTCTTGTGGAATTGGCAAAGGGATATTTGGAAGTCCATAGAGGGCTATGGTGAAAAAGGAAATATCTTCCGTTCAAAACTGGAAAGAAGCTTTCTGAGAAACTGCTCTGTGTTCTGTTAATTCATCTCACAGAGTTACATCTTTCCCTTCAAGAAGCCTTTCGCTAAGGCTGTTCTTGTGGAATTGGCAAAGTGGTATTTGGAAGCCCAAAGAGGGCTATGGTGAAAAAGGAAATATCTTCCGTTCAAAAATGGAAAGAAGCTTTCTGAGAAACTGCTCTGTGTTCCGTTAATTCATCTCACAGGGTTACATCTTTCCCTTCAAGAAGCCTTTCGCTAAGGCTGTTCTTGTGGAATTCGCAAAGTGATATTTGGAAGCCCATAGAGGGCTATGGTGAAACACGAAATATCTTCCGTTCAAAACTGGAAAGAAGCTTTCTGAGAAACTGCTCTGTGTTCTGTTAATTCATATCACAGAGTTATATCTTTCCCTTCAAGAAGACTTTCGCTAAGGTTCTTCTTGTGGAATTGGCAGAGTGATATTTGGAAGCCCATAGAGGGCTACGGTGAAAAAGGAAATATCTCCGGTTCAATACTGGAAAGAATCTTTCTGAGAAACTGCTCTGTGTTCTGTTAATTCATCTCACAGAGTTACATCTTTCCCTTCAAGAAGCCTTTCGCTAAGGGTGTTCTTGTGGAATTGGCAAAGGGATACTTGGAAGCCCATAGAGGGCTATGGTGAAAAAGGAAATATCTTCCGTTCAAAACTGGAAAGAACCTTTCTGAGAAACTGCTCTGTGTTCTGTTAATTCATCTCACAGAGTTGCATCTTTCCATTCAAGAAGCCATTCGCTAAGGATGTTCTTGTGGAATTCGGAAAGTGATATTTGGAAGCCCATAGAGGGCTACGGTGAAATAGGAAATATCTTCCGTTCAAAACTGGAAAGAAGCTTTCTGAGAATCTGCTGTGTGTTCTGTTAATTCATCTCGCAGAGTTACATCTTTCCCTTCAAGAAGCCTTTCGCTAAGGCTGTTCTTGTGGAATTGGCAAAGTGATATCTGGAAGCCCATAGAGGGCTATGGTGAAAAAGGAAATATCTTCCGTTCAAAACTGGAACGAAGCTTTCTGAGAAACTGCTCTGTGTTCTGTTAATTCATCTCACAGAATTACATCTTTCGCTTCAAGAAGCCTTTCGCTAAGGCTGTTCTTGTGGAATTGGCAAAGTGGTATTTGGAAACCCATGGAGGGCTACGGTGAAGAAGGAAATATCTTGCGTTCAATACTGGAAAGAAGCTTTCTGAGAAACTGCTCTGTGTTCTGTTAATTCATCTCACAGAGTTACATCTTTCCCTTCAAGAAGCCTTTCGCTAAGGCTGTTCTTGTGGAATTGGCAAAGGGATATTTGGAAGCCCATAGAGGGCTATGGTGAAAAAGGAAATATGTTCCGTTCAAAACTGGAAAGAAGCTTTTCGAGAAACTGCTCTGTGTTCTGTTAGTTCATCTCCCAGAGTTACATCTTTCCCTTCATGAAGCCTTTCGCTAAGGCTGTTCTTGTGGAATTGGCAAAGTGATATTTGGAAGCCCATAGATGGCTATGGTGAAAAAAGAAATATCTTCCGTTCAAAACTGGAAAGAAGCTTTCTGAGAAAATACTCTGTGTTCTGTTAATTCATCTCACAGAGTTACATCTTTCCCTTCAAGAAGCCTTTCGCTAAGGCTGTTCTTGTGGAATTGGCAAAGGGATATTTGGAAGCCCATTGAGCGCTATGGTGGGAAAGGAAATATCTTCCGTTCAAAACTGGAAAGAAGCTTTCTGAGAAACTGCTCTGTGTTCTGTTAATTCATCTCACAGAGTTACATCTTTCCCTTCAAGAAGCCTTTCGCTAAGGCTGTTCTTGTGGAGTTGGCAAAGGGATATTTGGAAGCCCATAGAGGGCTATGGTGAAACACGAAATATCTTCCGTTCAAAACTGGAAAGAAGCTTTCTGAGAAACTGCTCTGTGTTCTGTTAATTCATCTCACAGAGTTACATCTTTCCCTTCAAGAATCCTTTGGCTAAGGCTGTTCTTGTGGAATTGGCAAAGGGATATTTGGAAGTCCATGGAGGGATACTGTGAAAAAGGAAATATCTTGCGTTCAATACTGGAAAGAAGCTTTCTGAGAAACTGCTCTGTGTTCTGTTAATTCATTTCACAGAGATACATCTTTCCCTTCAAGAAGCCTTTCGCTAAAGCTGTTCTTGTGGAATTGGCAAAGGGATATTTGGAAGTCCATAGAGGGCTATGGTGAAAAAGGAAATATCTTCCGTTCAAAACTGGAAAGAAGCTTTCTGAGAAACTGCTCTGTGTTCTGTTAATTCATCTCACAGAGTTACATCTTTCCCTTCAAGAAGCCTTTCGCTAAGGCTGTTCTTGTGGAATTGGCAAAGTGGTATTTGGAAGCCCAAAGAGGGCTATGGTGAAAAAGGAAATATCTTCCGTTCAAAAATGGAAAGAAGCTTTCTGAGAAACTGCTCTGTGTTCCGTTAATTCATCTCACAGGGTTACATCTTTCCCTTCAAGAAGCCTTTCGCTAAGGCTGTTCTTGTGGAATTCGCAAAGTGATATTTGGAAGCCAATAGAGGGCTATGGTGAAACACGAAATATATTCCGTTCAAAACTGGAAAGAAGCTTTCTGAGAAACTGCTCTGTGTTCTGTTAATTCATATCACAGAGTTATATCTTTCCCTTCAAGAAGACTTTCGCTAAGGCTCTTCTTGTGGAATTGGCAGAGTGATATTTGGAAGCCCATAGAGGGCTACGGTGAAAAAGGAAATATCTCCGGTTCAATACTGGAAAGAATCTTTCTGAGAAACTGCTCTGTGTTCTGTTAATTCATCTCACAGAGTTACATCTTTCCCTTCAAGAAGCCTTTCGCTAAGGGTGTTCTTGTGGAATTGGCAAAGGGATACTTGGAAGCCCATAGAGGGCTATGGTGAAAAAGGAAATATCTTCCGTTCAAAACTGGAAAGAACCTTTCTGAGAAACTGCTCTGTGTTCTGTTAATTCATCTCACAGAGTTGCATCTTTCCATTCAAGAAGCCATTCGCTAAGGATGTTCTTGTGGAATTCGGAAAGTGATATTTGGAAGCCCATAGAGGGCTACGGTGAAATAGGAAATAACTTCCGTTCAAAACTGGAAAGAAGCTTTCTGAGAATCTGCTGTGTGTTCTGATAATTCATCTCGCAGAGTTACATCTTTCCCTTCAAGCAGCCTTTCGCTAAGGCTGTTCTTGTGGAATTGGCAAAGTGATATCTGGAAGCCCATAGAGGGCTATGGTGAAAAAGGAAATATCTTCCGTTCAAAACTGGAACGAAGCTTTCTGAGAAACTGCTCTGTGTTCTGTTAATTCATCTCACAGAATTACATCTTTCCCTTCAAGAAGCCTTTCGCTAAGGCTGTTCTTGTGGAATTGGCAAAGTGGTATTTGGAAACCCATGGAGGGCTACGGTGAAAAAGGAAATATCTTGCGTTCAATACTGGAAAGAAGCTTTCTGAGAAACTGCTCTGTGTTCTGTTAATTCATCTCACAGAGTTACATCTTTCCCTTCAAGAAGCCTTTCACTAAGGCTGTTCTTGTGGAATTGGCAAAGGGATATTTGGAAGCCCATAGAGGGCTATGGTGAAAAAGGAAATATGTTCCGTTGAAAACTGGAAAGAAGCTTTTCGAGAAACTGCTCTGTGTTCTGTTAGTTCATCTCCCAGAGTTACATCTTTCCCTTCATGAAGCCTTTCGCTAAGGCTGTTATTGTGGAATTGGCAAAGTGATATTTGGAAGCCCATAGATGGCTATGGTGAAAAAAGAAATATCTTCCGTTCAAAACTGGAAAGAAGCTTTCTGAGAAAATGCTCTGTGTTCTGTTAATTCATCTCACAGAGTTACATCTTTCCCTTCAAGAAGACTTTCGCTAAGGCTGCTCTTGTGGAATTGGCAAAGTGATATTTGGAAGCCCATAGAGGGCTATGGTGAAAAAGGAAATATCTTCCGTTCAAAACTGGAAAGAAGCTTTCAGAGAAACTGCTCTGTGTTCTGTTAATTCATCTCACAGAGTTACATCTTTCCCTTCAAGAAGCCTTTCGCTAAGGCTGTTCTTGTGGAATTGTCAAAGGGATACTTGGAAGCCCATCGAGGGCTATGGTGAAAAAGGAAATATCTTCCATTGAAAACTGGAAAGAAGCTTTCTGAGAAACTGCTCTGTGTTCTGTTAATTCATCTCACAGAGTTACATCTTTCCCTTCAAGAAGCCTTTCGCTAAGGCTGTTCTTGTGGAATTGGCAAAGTGATATTTGGAAGCCCATAGAGGACTATGGTGAAACACGAAATATCTTCCGTTCAAAACTGGAAAGAAGCTTTCCCAGAAACTGCTCTGTGTTCTGTTAATTCATCTCACAGAGTTACATCTTTCCCTTCAAGAAGCCTTTGGCTAAGGCTGTTCTTGTGGAATTGGCAAAGGGATATTTGGAAGTCCATGGAGGGCTACTGTGAAAAAGGAAATATCTTGCGTTCAATACTGGAAAGAAGCTTTCTGAGAAACTGCTCTGTGTTCTGTTAATTCATCTCACAGAGTTATATCTTTCCCTTAGAGAAGCCTTTCTCTTAGGCTGCTCTTGTGGAATTGGCAAAGTGATCTCGGAAGCCCATAGAGGGCTATGGTGAAAAAGGAAATATATTCCATTCAAAACTGGAAAGAAGCTTTCTGAGAAACTGCTCTGTGTTCTGTTAATTCATCTCAGAGAGTTACATCTTTCCCTTCAAGAAGCCTTTCACTAAGGCTGTTCTTGTGGAATTGGCAAAGGGATATTTGGAAGCCCATAGAGGGCTATGGTGAAAAAGGAAGTATCTTCCGTTCAAAACTGGAAAGAAGCTTTCTGAGAAACTGCTCTGTGTTCTGTTAATTCATCTCACAGAGTTACATCTTTCCCTTCAAGAAGCCTTTCGCTAAGTCTGTTCTTGTGGAATTGACAAAGTGATATTTGGAAGCCCATAGAGGGCTATGGTGAAAAAGGAAATATCTTCCGTTCAAAACTGGAAAGAAGCTTTCTGAGAAACTGCTCTGTGTTCTGTTAATTCATCTCACAGAGTTACATCTTTCCCTTGAAGAAGCCTTTCGCTAAGGCTGTTCTTGTGGAATTGGCAAAGGGATATTTGGAAGCCCATAGAGGGCTACGGTGAAAAAGGAAATATCTTCCGTTCAAACTGGAAAGAAGCTTTCTGAGAAATTGCTCTGTGTTCTGTTAATTCATCTCACAGAGTTACATCTTTCCCTTGAAGAAGCCTTTCGCTAAGGCTGTTCTTGTGGAATTGGCAAAGGGATATTTGGAAGCCCATAGAGGGCTATGGTGAAAAAGGAATATCTTCCGTTCAAAACTAGAAAGAAGCTTTCTGAGAGACTGCTCTGTGTTCTGTTAATTCATCTCACAGAGTTACATCTTTCCCTTCAAAAAGCCTTTCGCTAAGGCTGTTCTTGTGGAATTGGCAAAGGGATACTTGGAAGCCCATCGAGGGGTATGGTGAAAAAGGAAATATCTTCCGTTCAAAACTGGAAAGAAGCTTTCTGAGAAACTGCTCTGTGTTCTGTTAATTCATCTCACCGAGTTACATCTTTCCCTTCAAGAAGCCTTTCGCTAAGGCTGTTCTTGTGGAATTGGCAAAGTGATATTTGGAAGCCCATAGAGGGCTATGGTGAAACACGAAATATCTTCCGTTCAAAACTGGAAAGAAGCTTTCCCAGAAACTGCTCTGTGTTCTGTTAATTCATCTCACAGAGTTACATCTTTCCCTTCAAGAAGCCTTTCGCTAAGGCTGTCCTTGTGGAATTGGCAAAGGGATAGTTGGAAGCCCATAGAGGGCTATGGTGAAAAAGGAAATATCTTCCATTGAAAACTGGAAAGAAGCTTTCTGAGAAACTGTTCTGTGTTCTGTTAATTCATCTCACAGAGTTACATCTTTCCCTTCAAGAAGCCTTTCGCTAAGGCTGTTCTTGTGGAATTGGCAAAGTGATATTTGGAAGCCCATCGAGGGCTATGGTGAAAGAGGAAATATCTTCCGTACAAAACTGGAAAGAAGCTTTCTGAGAAACTGCTCTGTGTTCTGTTAATTCACCTCACAGAGATACATCTTTCCCTTCAAGACGCCTTTCGCTAAGGTTGTTCTTGTGGAATTGGCAAAGTGATATTTGGAAGCCCATAGAGGGCTATGGTGAAAAAGGAAATATCTTACGTTCAAAACTGGAAAGAAGCTTTCTGAGAAACTGCTCTGTGTTCTGTTAACTCATCTCATAGAGTTACATCTTTCCCTTCAAGAAGCCTTTCATTAAGGCTGTTCTTGTGGAATTGGCAAAGTGATATTTGGAAGCCCATAGAGGGCTATGGTGAAAAAGGAAATATCTTCCATTCAAAACTGGAAAGAAGCTTTCTGAGAAACTGCTCTGTGTTCTGTTAATTCATTTCACAGAGATACATCTTTCCCTTCAAGAAGCCTTTCGCTAAGGCTGTTCTTGTGGAATTGGAAAAGGGATATTTGGAAGCCCATAGAGGTCTATGGTGAAAAAGGAAGTATCTTCCTTTCAAAACTGGAAAGAAGCTTTCTGAGAAACTGCTCTGTGTTCTGTTAATTCATCTCACAGAGTTACATCTTTCACTTCAAGAAGCATTTGGCTAAGCCTGTTCTTGTGGAATTGGCAAAGTGGTATTCGGAAGCCCAAAGAGGGCTATGGTGAAAAAGGAAGTATCTTCCTTTCAAAACTGGAGAGAAGCTTTCTGAGAAACTGCTCTGTGTTCTGTTAATTCATCTCACAGAGTTACATCTTTCACTTCAAGAAGCATTTCTCTAAGGCTGTTCTTGTGGTGTTGGCAAAGTGGTATTCGGAAGCCCAAAGAGGGCTATGGTGAAAAAGGAAATATCTTCCGTTCAAAACTGGAAAGAAGCATTCTGAGAAACTGCTCTGTGTTCCGTTAATTCATCTCACAGAGTTACATCTTTCCCTTCAAGAAGCCTTTCGCAGAGGCTGTTCTTGTGGAATTGGCAAAGTGATATTTGGAAGCCCATGGTGGGCTACAGTGAAAAAGGAAATATCTTGCGTTCAATACTGGAAAGAAGCTTTCTGCGAAACTGCTCTGTGTTCTGTTAATTCATCTCACAGAGTTACATCTTTCCCTTCAAGAAGCCTTTCGCTAAGTCTGTTCTTGTGGAATTGGCAAAGTGATATTTGGAAGCCCATAGAGGGCTATGGTGAAAAAGGAAATATCTTCCGTTCAAAACTGGAAAGAAGATTTCTGAGAAACTGCTCTGTGTTCTGTTAACTCATCTAACAGAGTTACATCTTTCCCTTCAAGAAATCTTTCATTAAGGCGTTTCTTGTGGAATTGGCAAAGTGATATTTGGAAGCCCATAGAGGGCTAAGGTGAAAAAGGAAATATCTTCCATTCAAAACTGGAAAGAAGCTTTCTGAGAAACTGCTCTGTGTTCTGTTAATTCCTCTCAAAGAGTTACATCTTTCCCTTCATGAAGCCTTTCGCTAAGGCTGTTCTTGTGGAATTGGCAAAGTGATATTTGGAAGCCCATAGAGGGCTATGGTGAAAAAGGAAATATCTTCCGTTCAAAACTGGAAACAAGCTTTCTGAGAAACTGCTCTGTGTTCTGTTAATTCATCTCACAGAGTTACATCTTTCCCTTCAAGAAGCCTTTCGCTAAGGCTGTTCTTGTGGAATTGGCAAAGTGATATTTGGAAGCCCATAGAGGGCTATGGTGAAAAAGGAAATATCTTCCGTTCAAAACTGGAAAGAACCTTTCTGAGAAACTGCTCTGTGTTCTGTTAATTCATCTCACAGAGTTGCATCTTTCCATTCAAGAAGCCATTCGCTAAGGATGTTCTTGTGTAATACGGAAAGTGATATTTGGAAGCCCATAGAGGGCTACGGTGAAATAGGAAATATCTTCCGTTCAAAACTGGAAAGAAGCTTTCTGAGAATCTGCTGTGTGTTCTGTTAATTCATCTCACAGAGTTACATCTTTCCCTTCAAGAAGCCTTTCACTAAGGCTGTTCTTGTGGAATTGGCAAAGTGATATCTGGAAGCCCATAGAGGGCTATGGTGAAAAAGGAAATATCTTCCGTTCAAAACTGGAAAAAAGCTTTCTGAGAAACTGCTCTGTGTTCCGTTAATTCATCTCACAGAGTTACATCTTTCCCTTCATGAAGCCTTTGGCAAAGGCTGTTCTTGTGGAATTGGCAAAGGGATATTTGGAAGCCCATGGATTGCTACAGTGAAAAAGGAAATATCTTGCGTTCAATACTGGAAAGAAGCTTTCTGAGAAACTGCTCTGTGTTCTGTTAATTCATCTCACAGAGTTACATCTTTCCCTTCAAGAAGCCTTTCGGTAAGTCTGTTCTTGTGCAATTGGCAAAGTGATATTTGGAAGCCCATAGAGGGCTAAGGTGAAAAAGGAAATATCTTCCGTTCAAAACTGGAATGAAGACTTCTGAGAAACTGCTCTGTGTTCTGTTAACTCATCTAACAGAGTTACATCTTTCCCTTCAAGAAGCCTTTCATTAAGGCTGTTCTTGTGGAATTGGCAAAGTGATATTTGGAAGCCCATAGAGGGCTATGGTGAAAAAGGAAATATCTTCCGTTCAAAATTGGAAAGAAGCTTTCTGAGAAACTGCTCTGTGTCCTGTTAATTCATCTCACAGAGTTACATCTTTCCCTTCATGAAGCCTTTCGCTAAGGCTGTTCTTGTGGAATTGGCAAAGTGATATTTGGAAGCCCCTAGAGGGTTATGGTGAAAAAGGAAATATCTTCCGTACAAAACTGGAAAGAAGCTTTCTGAGAAACTGCTCTGTGTTCTGTTAATTCATCTCACAGAGTTACATCTTTCCCTTCAAGAAGCCTTTCGCTAAGGCTGTTCTTGTGGAATTGGCAAAGTGATATTTGGAAGCCCCTAGAGCGCTATTGTAAAAAAGGAAATATCTTACGTTCAAAACTGGAAAGAAGCATTCTGAGAAACTGCTCTGTGTTCTGTTAATTCATTTCACAGAGTTACATCTTTCCCTTCAAGAAGCCTTTCGCTAAAGCTGTTCTTGTGGAATTGGAAAAGGGATATTTGGAAGCCCATAGAGGGCTATGGTGAAAAAGGAAGTATCTTCCTTTCAAAACTGGAAAGAAGCTTTCTGAGAAACTGCTCTGTGTTCTGCTAATTCATCTCACAGAGTTACATCTTTCACTTCAAGAAGCATTTCGCTTAGGCTGTTCTTGTGGTGTTGGCAAAGTGGTATTCGGAAGCCCAAAGAGGGCTATGGTGAAAAAGGAAATATCTTCCGTTCAAAACTGGAAAGAAGCTTTCTGAGAAACTGCTCTGTGTTCCGTTAATTCATCTCACAGAGTTACATCTTTCCCTTCAAGAAGCCTTTCGCAAAGGCTGTTCTTGTGGAATTGGCAAAGTGATATTTGGAAGCCCATGGTGGGCTACAGTGAAAAAGGAAATATCTTGCGTTCAATACTGGAAAGAAGCTTTCTGCGAAACTGCTCTGTGTTCTGTTAATTCATCTCACAGAGTTACATCTTTCCCTTCAAGAAGCCTTTCGCTAAGTCTGTTCTTGTGGAATTGGCAAAGTGATATTTGGAAGCCCATAGAGGGCTATGGTGAAAAAGGAAATATCTTCCGTTCAAAACTGGAAAGAAGATTTCTGAGAAACTGCTCTGTGTTCTGTTAACTCATCTAACAGAGTTACATCTTTCCCTTCAAGAAATCTTTCATTAAGGCGTTTCTTGTGGAATTGGCAAAGTGATATTTGGAAGCCCATAGAGGGCTAAGGTGAAAAAGGAAATATCTTCCATTCAAAACTGGAAAGAAGCTTTCTGAGAAACTGCTCTGTGTTCTGTTAATTCCTCTCACAGAGTTACATCTTTCCCTTCATGAAGCCTTTCGCTAAGGCTGTTCTTGTGGAATTGGCAAAGTGATATTTGGAAACCCATAGAGGGCTATGGTGAAAAAGGAAATATCTTCCGTTCAAAACTGGAAAGAAGCTTTCTGAGAAACTGCTCTGTGTTCTGTTAATTCATCTCACCCAGTTACATCTTTCCCTTCAAGAAGCCTTTCGCTAAGGCTGTTCTTGTGGAATTGGCAAAGGGATACTTGGAAGCCCATCGAGGGGTATGGTGAAAAAGGAAATATCTTCCGTTCAAAACTGGAAAGAAGCTTTCTGAGAAACTGCTCTGTGTTCTGTTAATTCATCTCACCGAGTTACATCTTTCCCTTCAAGAAGCCTTTCGCTAAGGCTGTTCTTGTGGAATTGGCAAAGTGATATTTGGAAGCCCATAGAGGGCTATGGTGAAACACGAAATATCTTCCGTTCAAAACTGGAAAGAAGCTTTCCCAGAAACTGCTCTGTGTTCTGTTAATTCATCTCACAGAGTTACATCTTTCCCTTCAAGAAGCCTTTCGCTAAGGCTGTCCTTGTGGAATTGGCAAAGGGATAGTTGGAAGCCCATAGAGGGCTATGGTGAAAAAGGAAATATCTTCCATTGAAAACTGGAAAGAAGCTTTCTGAGAAACTGTTCTGTGTTCTGTTAATTCATCTCACAGAGTTACATCTTTCCCATCAAGAAGCCTTTCGCTAAGGCTGTTCTTGTGGAATTGGCAAAGTGATATTTGGAAGCCCATCGAGGGCTATGGTGAAAGAGGAAATATCTTCCGTACAAAACTGGAAAGAAGCTTTCTGAGAAACTGCTCTGTGTTCTGTTAATTCACCTCACAGAGATACATCTTTCCCTTCAAGACGCCTTTCGCTAAGGTTGTTCTTGTGGAATTGGCAAAGTGATATTTGGAAGCCCATAGAGGGCTATGGTGAAAAAGGAAATATCTTACGTTCAAAACTGGAAAGAAGCTTTCTGAGAAACTGCTCTGTGTTCTGTTAACTCATCTCATAGAGTTACATCTTTCCCTTCAAGAAGCCTTTCATTAAGGCTGTTCTTGTGGAATTGGCAAAGTGATATTTGGAAGCCCATAGAGGGCTATGGTGAAAAAGGAAATATCTTCCATTCAAAACTGGAAAGAAGCTTTCTGAGAAACTGCTCTGTGTTCTGTTAATTCATTTCACAGAGATACATCTTTCCCTTCAAGAAGCCTTTCGCTAAGGCTGTTCTTGTGGAATTGGAAAAGGGATATTTGGAAGCCCATAGAGGTCTATGGTGAAAAAGGAAGTATCTTCCTTTCAAAACTGGAAAGAAGCTTTCTGAGAAACTGCTCTGTGTTCTGTTAATTCATCTCACAGAGTTACATCTTTCACTTCAAGAAGCATTTGGCTAAGCCTGTTCTTGTGGAATTGGCAAAGTGGTACTCGGAAGCCCAAAGAGGGCTATGGTGAAAAAGGAAGTATCTTCCTTTCAAAACTGGAGAGAAGCTTTCTGAGAAACTGCTCTGTGTTCTGTTAATTCATCTCACAGAGTTACATCTTTCACTTCAAGAAGCATTTCTCTAAGGCTGTTCTTGTGGTGTTGGCAAAGTGGTATTCGGAAGCCCAAAGAGGGCTATGGTGAAAAAGGAAATATCTTCCGTTCAAAACTGGAAAGAAGCATTCTGAGAAACTGCTCTGTGTTCCGTTAATTCATCTCACAGAGTTACATCTTTCCCTTCAAGAAGCCTTTCGCAAAGGCTGTTCTTGTGGAATTGGCAAAGTGATATTTGGAAGCCCATGGTGGGCTACAGTGAAAAAGGAAATATCTTGCGTTCAATACTGGAAAGAAGCTTTCTGCGAAACTGCTCTGTGTTCTGTTAATTCATCTCACAGAGTTACATCTTTCCCTTCAAGAAGCCTTTCGCTAAGTCTGTTCTTGTGGAATTGGCAAAGTGATATTTGGAAGCCCATAGAGGGCTATGGTGAAAAAGGAAATATCTTCCGTTCAAAACTGGAAAGAAGATTTCTGAGAAACTGCTCTGTGTTCTGTTAACTCATCTAACAGAGTTACATCTTTCCCTTCAAGAAATCTTTCATTAAGGCGTTTCTTGTGGAATTGGCAAAGTGATATTTGGAAGCCCATAGAGGGCTAAGGTGAAAAAGGAAATATCTTCCATTCAAAACTGGAAAGAAGCTTTCTGAGAAACTGCTCTGTGTTCTGTTAATTCCTCTCAAAGAGTTACATCTTTCCCTTCATGAAGCCTTTCGCTAAGGCTGTTCTTGTGGAATTGGCAAAGTGATATTTGGAAGCCCATAGAGGGCTATGGTGAAAAAGGAAATATCTTCCGTTCAAAACTGGAAACAAGCTTTCTGAGAAACTGCTCTGTGTTCTGTTAATTCATCTCACAGAGTTACATCTTTCCCTTCAAGAAGCCTTTCGCTAAGGCTGTTCTTGTGGAATTGGCAAAGTGATATTTGGAAGCCCCTAGAGGGCTATTGTGAAAAAGGAAATATCTTCCGTTCAAAACTGTAAAGAAGCTTTCTGAGAAACTGCTCTGTGTTCTGTTAATTCATCTCACAGAGTTACATCTTTCCCTTCAAGAAGCCTTTCGCTAAGGCTGTTCTTGTGGAATTGGCAAAGTGATATTTGGAACCCATGGAGGGCTACGGTGAAAAAGGAAATATCTTCCGTTCAATACTGGAAAGAAGCTATCTGAGAAACTGCTCTGTGTTCTGTTAATTCATCTCCAAGAGTTACATCTTTCCCTTCAAGAATCCTTTCGCTAAGGCTGTTCTTGTGGAATTGGCAAAGTGATATTTGGAAGCCCATAGAGGGCTATCGTGAAAAAGGAAATATCTTCCGTTCAAAACTGGAAAGAAGCTTTCTCAGAAACTGCTCTGTGTTCTGTTAATTCATCTCACAGAGTTACATCTTTCCCTTCAAGAAGCCTTTCGCTAAGGCTGTTCTTGTGGAATTGGCAAAGTGATATTTGGAAGTTCATTGAGGGCTATGGTGAAAAAGGAAATATCTTCCGTTCAAAACTGGAAAGAAGCTTTCTGAGAAACTGCTCTGTGTTCTGTTAATTCATCTCACAGAGTTACATCTTTCCCTTCAAGAAGCCTTTCGCTAAGGCTGTTCTTGTGGAATTGGCAAAGGGATACTTGGAAGCCCATCGAGGGCTATGGTGAAAAAGGAAATATCTTCCATTGAAAACTGGAAAGAAGCTTTCTGAGAAACTGCTCTGTGTTCTGTTAATTCATCTCACAGAGTTACATCTTTCCCTTCAAGAAGCCTTTCGCTAAGGCTATTCTTGTGGAATTCTCAAAGTGATATTTGGAAGCCCATAGAGGGCTATGGTGAAAAAGGAAGTATCTTCCGTTCAAAACTGGAAAGAATCTTTCTGAGAAACTGCTCTGTGTTCTGTTAATTCATCTCACAGAGTTACATCTTTCCCTTCAAGAAGCCTTTCGCTAAAGCTGTTCTAGTGGAATTCGCAAAGGGATATTTGGAAGCCCATAGAGGGCAATGGTGAAAAAGGAAGTATCTTCGGTTCAAAACTGGAAAAAAGCTTTCTGAGAAACTGCTCTGTGTTCTGTTAATTCATCTCACAGAGTTACATCTTTCCCTTCAAGAAGCCTTTCGATTAGGCTGTTCTTGTGGAATTGGCAAAGTGATATTTGGAAGCCCATAGAGGGCTAAGGTGAAAAAGGAAATATCTTCCGTTCAAAACTGGAAAGAAGCTTTCTGAGAAACTGCTCTGTGCTCCGTTAATTCATCTCACAGAGTTACATCTTTCCCTTCAAGAAGCCTTTCGCTAAGGCTGTTCTTGTGGAATTGGCAAAGGGATATTTGGAAGCCCATTGAGCGCTATGGTGGGAAAGGAAATATCTTCCGTTCAAAACTGGAAAGAAGCTTTCTGAGAAACTGCTCTGTGTTCTGTTAATTCATCTCACAGAGTTACATCTTTCCCTTCAAGAAGCCTTTCGCTAAGGCTGTTCTTGTGGAGTTGGCAAAGGGATATTTGGAAGCCCATAGAGGGCTATGGTGAAACACGAAATATCTTCCGTTCAAAACTGGAAAGAAGCTTTCTGAGAAACTGCTCTGTGTTCTGTTAATTCATCTCACAGAGTTACATCTTTCCCTTCAAGAATCCTTTGGCTAAGGCTGTTCTTGTGGAATTGGCAAAGGGATATTTGGAAGTCCATGGAGGGATACTGTGAAAAAGGAAATATCTTGCGTTCAATACTGGAAAGAAGCTTTCTGAGAAACTGCTCTGTGTTCTGTTAATTCATTTCACAGAGATACATCTTTCCCTTCAAGAAGCCTTTCGCTAAAGCTGTTCTTGTGGAATTGGCAAAGTGATCTTTGGAAGCCCATAGAGGGCTATGGTGAAAAAGGTAATATCATCCGTTCAAAACTGGAAAGAAGCTTTCTGAGAAACTGCTCTGTGTTCTGTTAATTCATCTCACAGAGTTACATCTTTCCCTTCAAGAAGCCTTTCGCTAAGGCTGTTCTTGTGGAATTGGCAAAGGGATATTTGGAAGCCCATAGAGGGCTATGGTGAAAAAGGAAGTATCTTCCGTTCAAAACTGTAAAGAAGCTTTCTGAGAAACTGCTCTGTGTTCTGTTAATTCATCTCACAGAGTTACATCTTTCCCTTCAGGAAGCCTTTCGCTAAGGCTGTTCTTGTGGAATTGGCAAAGGGATATTTGGAAGTCCATAGAGGGCTATGGTGAAAAAGGAAATATCTTCCGTTCAAAACTGGAAAGAAGCTTTCTGAGAAACTGCTCTGTGTTCTGTTAATTCATCTCACAGAATTACATCTTTCCCTTCAAGAAGCCTTTCGCTAAGGCTGTTCTTGTGGAATTGGCAAAGTGGTATTTGGAAGCCCAAAGAGGGCTATGGTGAAAAAGGAAATATCTTTCGTTCAAAAATGGAAAGAAGCTTTCTGAGAAACTGCTCTGTGTTCCGTTAATTCATCTCACAGGGTTACATCTTTCCCTTCAAGAAGCCTTTCGCTAAGGCTGTTCTTGTGGAATTCGCAAAGTGATATTTGGAAGCCCATAGAGGGCTATGGTGAAACACGAAATATCTTCCGTTCAAAACTGGAAAGAAGCTTTCTGAGAAACTGCTCTGTGTTCTGTTAATTCATATCACAGAGTTATATCTTTCCCTTCAAGAAGACTTTCGCTAAGGTTCTTCTTGTGGAATTGGCAGAGTGATATTTGGAAGCCCATAGAGGGCTACGGTGAAAAAGGAAATATCTCCGGTTCAATACTGGAAAGAATCTTTCTGAGAAACTGCTCTGTGTTCTGTTAATTCATCTCACAGAGTTACATCTTTCCCTTCAAGAAGCCTTTCGCTAAGGGTGTTCTTGAGGAATTGGCAAAGGGATACTTGGAAGCCCATAGAGGGCTATGGTGAAAAAGGAAATATCTTCCGTTCAAAACTGGAAAGAACCTTTCTGAGAAACTGCTCTGTGTTCTGTTAATTCATCTCACAGAGTTGCATCTTTCCATTCAAGAAGCCATTCGCTAAGGATGTTCTTGTGGAATTCGGAAAGTGATATTTGGAAGCCCATAGAGGGCTACGGTGAAATAGGAAATATCTTCCGTTCAAAACTGGAAAGAAGCTTTCTGAGAATCTGCTGTGTGTTCTGTTAATTCATCTCGCAGAGTTACATCTTTCCCTTCAAGAAGCCTTTCGCTAAGGCTGTTCTTGTGGAATTGGCAAAGTGATATCTGGAAGCCCATAGAGGGCTATGGTGAAAAAGGAAATATCTTCCGTTCAAAACTGGAACGAAGCTTTCTGAGAAACTGCTCTGTGTTCTGTTAATTCATCTCACAGAATTACATCTTTCCCTTCAAGAAGCCTTTCGCTAAGGCTGTTCTTGTGGAATTGGCAAAGTGGTATTTGGAAACCCATGGAGGGCTACGGTGAAGAAGGAAATATCTTGCGTTCAATACTGGAAAGAAGCTTTCTGAGAAACTGCTCTGTGTTCTGTTAATTCATCTCACAGAGTTACATCTTTCCCTTCAAGAAGCCTTTCGCTAAGGCTGTTCTTGTGGAATTGGCAAAGGGATATTTGGAAGCCCATAGAGGGCTATGGTGAAAAAGGAAATATGTTCCGTTCAAAACTGGAAAGAAGCTTTTCGAGAAACTGCTCTGTGTTCTGTTAGTTCATCTCCCAGAGTTACATCTTTCCCTTCATGAAGCCTTTCGCTAAGGCTGTTCTTGTGGAATTGGCAAAGTGATATTTGGAAGCCCATAGATGGCTATGGTGAAAAAAGAAATATCTTCCGTTCAAAACTGGAAAGAAGCTTTCTGAGAAAATACTCTGTGTTCTGTTAATTCATCTCACAGAGTTACATCTTTCCCTTCAAGAAGCCTTTCGCTAAGGCTGTTCTTGTGGAATTGGCAAAGGGATATTTGGAAGCCCATTGAGCGCTATGGTGGGAAAGGAAATATCTTCCGTTCAAAACTGGAAAGAAGCTTTCTGAGAAACTGCTCTGTGTTCTGTTAATTCATCTCACAGAGTTACATCTTTCCCTTCAAGAAGCCTTTCGCTAAGGCTGTTCTTGTGGAGTTGGCAAAGGGATATTTGGAAGCCCATAGAGGGCTATGGTGAAACACGAAATATCTTCCGTTCAAAACTGGAAAGAAGCTTTCTGAGAAACTGCTCTGTGTTCTGTTAATTCATCTCACAGAGTTACATCTTTCCCTTCAAGAATCCTTTGGCTAAGGCTGTTCTTGTGGAATTGGCAAAGGGATATTTGGAAGTCCATGGAGGGATACTGTGAAAAAGGAAATATCTTGCGTTCAATACTGGAAAGAAGCTTTCTGAGAAACTGCTCTGTGTTCTGTTAATTCATTTCACAGAGATACATCTTTCCCTTCAAGAAGCCTTTCGCTAAAGCTGTTCTTGTGGAATTGGCAAAGGGATATTTGGAAGTCCATAGAGGGCTATGGTGAAAAAGGAAATATCTTCTGTTCAAAACTGGAAAGAAGCTTTCTGAGAAACTGCTCTGTGTTCTGTTAATTCATCTCACAGAGTTACATCTTTCCCTTCAAGAAGCCTTTCGCTAAGTCTGTTCTTGTGGAATTGACAAAGTGATATTTGGAAGCCCATAGAGGGCTATGGTGAAAAAGGAAATACCTTCCGTTCAAAACTGGAAAGAAGCTTTCTGAGAAACTGCTCTGTGTTCTGTTAATTCATCTCACAGAGTTACATCTTTCCCTTGAAGAAGCCTTTCGCTAAGGCTGTTCTTGTGGAATTGGCAAAGGGATATTTGGAAGCCCATAGAGGGCTACGGTGAAAAAGGAAATATCTTCCGTTCAAACTGGAAAGAAGCTTTCTGAGAAATTGCTCTGTGTTCTGTTAATTCATCTCACAGAGTTACATCTTTCCCTTGAAGAAGCCTTTCGCTAAGGCTGTTCTTGTGGAATTGGCAAAGGGATATTTGGAAGCCCATAGAGGGCTATGGTGAAAAAGGAATATCTTCCGTTCAAAACTAGAAAGAAGCTTTCTGAGAGACTGCTCTGTGTTCTGTTAATTCATCTCACAGAGTTACATCTTTCCCTTCAAAAAGCCTTTCGCTAAGGCTCTTCTTGTGGAATTGGCAAAGGGATATTTGGAATCCCATAGAGGGCTATGGTGAAAACGGAAATATCTTCCGTTAAAAACTGGAAAGAAGCTTTCTGAGAAACTGCTCTGTGTTCTGTTAATTCATCTCACAGAGTTACATCTTTTCCTTCAAGAAGCCTTTCGCTAAGTCTGTTCTTGTGGAGTGGCAAAGTGATATTTGGAAGCCCATAGAGGGCTATGGTGAAACACGAAATATCTTCCGTTCAAAACTGGAAAAAAGCTTTCTGAGAAACTGCTCTGTGTTCTGTTAATTCATCTCACAGAGTTACATCTTTCCCTTCAAGAATCCTTTGGCTAAGGCTGTTCTTGCGGAATTGGCAAAGGGATATTTGGAAGTCCATGGAGGGCTACTGTGAAAAAGGAAATATCTTGCGTTCAATACTGGAAAGAAGCTTTCTGAGAAACTGCTCTGTGTTCTGTTAATTCATTTCACAGAGTTACATCTTTCCCTTCAAGAAGCCTTTCGCTAAGGCTGTTCTTGTGTAATTGGCAAAGTGATATTTGGAAGCCCATTGAGGGCTATGGTTGAAAAGGAAATATCTTCCGTTCAAAACTGGAAAGAAGCTTTCTGAGAAACTGCTCAGGGTTCTGTTAATTCATCTCATAGAGTTACATCTTTCCCTTCAAGAAGCCTTTCGCTAAGGCTGTTCTTGTGGAATTGGCAAAGGGATATTTGGAAGCCCATAGAGGTCTATGGTGAAAAAGGAAATATCTTCCATTCAAAACTGGAAAGAAGCTTTCTCAGAAACTGCTCTGTGTTCTGTTAATTCATCTCACAGAGTTACATCTTTCCCTTCAAGAAGCCTTTCGCTAAGGCTCTTCTTGTGGAATTGGCAAAGTGATATTTGGAAGCCAATAGAGGGCTATGGTGAAAAAGGAAATATCTTCCGTTCAAAACTGGAAAGAAGCTTTCTCAGAAACTGCTCTGTGTTCTGTTAATTCATCTCACAGAGTTACATCTTTCCCTTCAAGAAGCCTTTCGCTAAGGCTGTTCTTGTGGAATTGGCAAAGTGATATTTGGAAGCTCATTGAGGGCTATGGTGAAAAAGGAAATATCTTCCGTTCAAAACTGGAAAGAAGCTTTCTGAGAAACTGCTCTGTGTTCTGTAAATTCATCTCACAGAGTTACATCTTTCCCTTCAAGAAGCCTTTCGCTAAGGCTGTTCTTGTGGAATTGGCAAAGGGATACTTGGAAGCCCATCGAGGGCTATGGTGAAAAAGGAAATATCTTCCAGTGAAAACTGGAAAGAAGCTTTCTGAGAAACTGCTCTGTGTTCTGTTAATTCATCTCACAGAGTTACATCTTTCCCTTCAAGAAGCCTTTCGCTAAGGCTGTTCTTGTGGAATTGGCAAAGGGATATTTGGAAGTCCATGGAGGGCTACTGTGAAAAAGGAAATATCTTGCGTTCAAAACTGGAAAGAAGCTTTCTGAGAAACTGCTCTGTGTTCTGTTAATTCATCTCACAGAGTTATATCTTTCCCTTAGAGAAGCCTTTCGCTTAGGCTGTTCTTGTGGAATTGGCAAAGTGATCTCGGAAGCCTATAGAGGGCTATGGTGAAAAAGGAAATATCTTCCATTCAAAACTGGAAAGAAGCTTTCTGAGAAACTGCTCTGTGTTCTGTTAATTCATCTCACAGAGTTACATCTTTCCCTTCAAGAAGCCTTTCACTAAGGCTGTTCTTGTGGAATTGGCAAAGGGATATTTGGAAGCCCATAGAGGGCTATGGTGAAAAAGGACGTATCTTCCGTTCAAAACTGGAAAGAAGCTTTCTGAGAAACTGCTCTGTGTTCTGTTAATTCATCTCACAGAGTTACATCTTTCCCTTCAAGAAGCCTTTCGCTAAGGCTGTTCTTGTGGAATTGACGAAGTGATATTTGGAAGCCCTTAGAGGGCTATGGTGAAAAAGGAAATATCTTCCGTTCAAAACTGGAAAGATGCTTTTTGAGAAACTGCTCTGTGTACTGTTAATTCATCTCACAGAGTTACATCTTTCCCTTCAAGAATCCTTTCGCTAAGGCTGTTCTTGTGGAATTGGAAAAGTGATATTTTTAAGCCCATTGTGGGCTATGGTGAAAAAGGAAATATCTTCCGTTCAAAACTGGAAAGAAGCTTTCTGAGAAACTGCTCTGTGTTCTGTTAATTCATCTCACAGAGTTACATCTTTCCCTTCAAGAAGCCTTTCGCTAAGGCTGTTCTTGTGGAATTGGCAAAGTGATATTTGGAAGCTCATTGAGGGCTATGGTGAAAAAGGAAATATCTTCCGTTCAAAACTGGAAAGAAGCTTTCTGAGAAACTGCTCTGTGTTCTGTAAATTCATCTCACAGAGTTACATCTTTCCCTTCAAGAAGCCTTTCGCTAAGGCTGTTCTTGTGGAATTGGCAAAGGGATACTTGGAAGCCCATCGAGGGCTATGGTGAAAAAGGAAATATCTTCCAGTGAAAACTGGAAAGAAGCTTTCTGAGAAACTGCTCTGTGTTCTGTTAATTCATCTCACAGAGTTACATCTTTCCCTTCAAGAAGCCTTTCATTAAGGCTGTTCTTGTGGAATTGGCAAAGGGATATTTGGAAGTCCATGGAGGGCTACTGTGAAAAAGGAAATATCTTGCGTTCAAAACTGGAAAGAAGCTTTCTGAGAAACTGCTCTGTGTTCTGTTAATTCATCTCACAGAGTTATATCTTTCCCTTAGAGAAGCCTTTCGCTTAGGCTGTTCTTGTGGAATTGGCAAAGTGATCTCGGAAGCCTATAGAGGGCTATGGTGAAAAAGGAAATATCTTCCATTCAAAACTGGAAAGAAGCTTTCTGAGAAACTGCTCTGTGTTCTGTTAATTCATCTCACAGAGTTACATCTTTCCCTTCAAGAAGCCTTTCACTAAGGCTGTTCTTGTGGAATTGGCAAAGGGATATTTGGAAGCCCATAGAGGGCTATGGTGAAAAAGGAAGTATCTTCCGTTCAAAACTGGAAAGAAGCTTTCTGAGAAACTGCTCTGTGTTCTGTTAATTCATCTCACAGAGTTACATCTTTCCCTTCAAGAAGCCTTTCGCTAAGGCTGTTCTTGTGGAATTGACGAAGTGATATTTGGAAGCCCTTAGAGGGCTATGGTGAAAAAGGAAATATCTTCCGTTCAAAACTGGAAAGATGCTTTTTGAGAAACTGCTCTGTGTACTGTTAATTCATCTCACAGAGTTACATCTTTCCCTTCAAGAATCCTTTCGCTAAGGCTGTTCTTGTGGAATTGGAAAAGTGATATTTTTAAGCCCATTGTCTGCTATGGTGAAAAAGGAAATATCTTCCGTTCAAAACTGGAAAGAAGCTTTCTGAGAAACTGCTCTGTGTTCTGTTAATTCATCTCACAGAGTTACATCTTTCCCTTCAAGAAGCCTTTCGCTAAGGCTGTTCTTGTGGAATTGGCAAAGGGATATTTGGAAGCCCATCGAGGGCTATGGTGAAAAAGGAAATATCTTCCGTTCAAAACTGGAAAGAAGCTTTCTGAGAAACTTCTCTGTGATCTGTTAATTCATCTCACAGAGTTACATCTTTCCCTTCAAGAAGCCTTTCGCTAAGGCTGTTCTTGTGGAATTGGCAAAGTGATATTTGGAAGCCCATAGAGGGCTATGGTGAAAAAGGAAATATCTTCCGTTCAAAACTGGAAAGAAGCTTTCTGAGAAACTGCTCTGTGTTCTGTTAATTCATCTCACAGGGTTACATCTTTCCCTTCAAGAAGCCTTTCGCTAAGGCTGTTCTTGTGGAATTTGCAAAGTGATATTTGGAAGCCCATAGAGGGCTATGGTGAAACACGAAATATCTTCCGTTCAAAACTGGAAAGAAGCTTTCTGAGAAACTGCTCTGTGTTCTGTTAATTCATCTCACAGAGTTACATCTTTCCCTTCAAGAAGCCTTTCGCTAAGGCTGTTCTAGTGGAATTCGCAAAGGGATATTTGGAAGCCCATAGAGGGCAATGTTGAAAAAGGAAGTATCTTCCATTCAAAACTGGAAAGAAGCTTTCTGAGACACTGCTCTGTGTTCTGTTAATTCATCTCACAGAGTTACATCTTTCCCTTCAAGAAGCCTTTCGATTAGGCTGTTCTTGTGGAACTGGCAAAGTGATACTTGGAAGCCCATAGAGGGCTATGGTGAAAAAGGAAATATCTTCCGTTCAAAACTGGAAAGAAGCTTTCTGAGAAACTGCTCTGTGTTCCGTTAATTCATCTCACAGAGTTACATCTTTCCCTTCAAGAAGCCTTTCGCTAAGGCTGTTCTTGTGGAATTGGCAAAGTGATATTTGGAAGCCCATTGAGGGCTATGTTGGAAAAGGAAATATCTTCCGTTCAATACTGGAAAGAAGCTTTCTGAGAAACTGCTCAGTGTTCTGTTAATTCATCTCACAGAGTTACATCTTTCCCTTCAAGAAGCCTTTCGCTAAGGCTGTTCTTGTGGAATTGGCAAAGGGATATTTGGAAGCCCACAGAGGGCTATGGTGAAAACGGAAATATCTTCCGTTCAAAACTGGAAAGAAGCTTTCTGAGAAACTGCTCTGTGTTCTGTTAATTCATCTCACAGAGTTACATCTTTTCCTTCAAGAAGCCTTTCGCTAAGTCTGTTCTTGTGGAGTTGGCAAAGTGATATTTGGAAGCCCATAGAGGGCTATGGTGAAAAAGAATGTATCTTCCGTTCCAAACGGGAAAGAAGCTTTCTGAGAAACTGCTGTGTGTTCTGTTAATTCATCTCACAGAGTTACATCTTTCCCTTCAAGAGGCCTTTCGCTAAGGCTGTTCTTGTGGAGTTGGCAAAGTGATATTTGGAAGCCCATAGAGAGCTAAGGTGAAAAAGGAAATATCTTCCGTTCAAAACTGGAAAGAAGCTTTCTGAGAAACTGCTCTGTGTTCTGTTAATTCATCTCACAGAGTTACATCTTTCCCTTCAAGAAGCCTTTCGCTAAGGCTGTTCTTGTGGAATTGGCAAAGTGATATTTCGAAGCCCATTGAGGGCTATGGTGGAAAAGGAAATATCTTCTGATCAAAACTGGAAAGAAGCTTTCTGAGAAACTGCTCTGTGTTCTGTTAATTCATCTCACAGAGTTACATCTTTCCCTTCAAGAAGCCTTTCGCTAAGGCTGTTCTTGTGGAATTGGCAAAGGGTTATTTGGAAGCCCATAGAGGGCTATGGTGAAAAAGGAAATATCTGCCGTTCAAAACTGGATAGAAGCTTTCTGAGAAACTGCTCTGTGTTCTGTTAATTCATCTCACAGAGTTACATCCTTCCCTTCAAGAAGCCTTTCGCTAAGGCTGTTCTTTTGGAATTGGCAAAGGGATATTTGAAAGCCCTTAGAGGGCAATGGTGAAAAAGGAAGTATCTTCCGTTCAAAACTGGAAAGAAGCTTTCTGAGAAACTGCTCTGTGTTCTGTATATTCATCTCACAGAGTTACATCTTTCCCTTCAAGAAGCCTTTCGATTAGGCTGTTCTTGTGGAATTGGCAAAGGGATATTTGGAAGCCATTAGAGGGCTATGGTGAAAAAGGAAGTATCTTCCGTTCAAAACTGGAAAGAAGCTTTCTGAGAAACTGCTCTGTGTTCTGTTAATTCATCTCACAGAGTTACATCTTTCCCGTCAAGAAGCTTTTCGATAAGGCTGTTCTTGTGGAGTTGGCAAAGTAATATTTGGAAGCCCATAGAGGGCTATGGTAAAAAAGGAAATATCTTCCGTTAAAAACTGGAAAGAAGCTTTCTGAGAAACTGCTCTGTGTTCTGTTAATTCATCTCACAGAGTTACATCTTTCCCTTCAAGAAGCCTTTCGCTAAGGCTGTTCTTGTGGAATTGGCAAAGGGATATTTGGGAGGCCATAGAGGGCTATGGTGAAAAAGGAAGTATCTTCCGTTCAAAACTGGAAAGAAGCTTTCTGAGAAACTGCTCTGTGTTCTGTTAATTCATCTCACAGAGTTATATCTTTCCCTTCAAGAAGCCTTTCGCTAAGGCTGTTCTTGTGGAATTGGCAAAGGGATATTTGGAAGCCCACAGAGGGCTATGGTGAAAACGGAAATATCTTCCGTTCAAAACTGGAAAGAAGCTTTCTGAGAAACTGCTCTGTGTTCTGTTAATTCATCTCACAGAGTTACATCTTTTCCTTCAAGAAGCCTTTCGCTAAGTCTGTTCTTGTGGAGTTGGCAAAGTGATATTTGGAAGCCCATAGAGGGCTATGGTGAAAAAGAATGTATCTTCCGTTCCAAACGGGAAAGAAGCTTTCTGAGAAACTGCTGTGTGTTCTGTTAATTCATCTCACAGAGTTACATCTCTCCCTTCAAGAGGCCTTTCGCTAAGGCTGTTCTTGTGGAGTTGGCAAAGTGATATTTGGAAGCCCATAGAGAGCTAAGGTGAAAAAGGAAATATCTTCCGTTCAAAACTGGAAAGAAGCTTTCTGAGAAACTGCTCTGTGTTCTGTTAATTCATCTCACAGAGTTACATCTTTCCCTTCAAGAAGCCTTTCGCTAAGGCTGTTCTTGTGGAATTGGCAAAGTGATATTTCGAAGCCCATTGAGGGCTATGGTGGAAAAGGAAATATCTTCTGATCAAAACTGGAAAGAAGCTTTCTGAGAAACTGCTCTGTGTTCTGTTAATTCATCTCACAGAGTTACATCTTTCCCTTCAAGAAGCCTTTCGCTAACGCTGTTCTTGTGGAATTGGCAAAGGGTTATTTGGAAGCCCATAGAGGGCTATGGTGAAAAAGGAAATATCTTCCGTTCAAAACTGGAAAGAAGCTTTCTGAGAAACTGCTCTGTGTTCTGTTAATTCATCTCACAGAGTTACATCCTTCCCTTCAAGAAGCCTTTCGCTAAGGCTGTTCTTTTGGAATTGGCAAAGGGATATTTGAAAGCCCTTAGAGGGCAATGGTGAAAAAGGAAGTATCTTCCGTTCAAAACTGGAAAGAAGCTTTCTGAGAAACTGCTCTGTGTTCTGTTTATTCATCTCACAGAGTTACATCTTTCCCTTCAAGAAGCCTTTCGATTAGGCTGTTCTTGTGGAATTGGCAAAGGGATATTTGGAAGCCATTAGAGGGCTATGGTGAAAAAGGAAGTATCTTCCGTTCAAAACTGGAAAGAAGCTTTCTGAGAAACTGCTCTGTGTTCTGTTAATTCATCTCACAGAGTTACATCTTTCCCGTCAAGAAGCTTTTCGATAAGGCTGTTCTTGTGGAGTTGGCAAAGTAATATTTGGAAGCCCATAGAGGGCTATGGTAAAAAAGGAAATATCTTCCGTTAAAAACTGGAAAGAAGCTTTCTGAGAAACTGCTCTGTGTTCTGTTAATTCATCTCACAGAGTTACATCTTTCCCTTCAAGAAGCCTTTCGCTAAGGCTGTTCTTGTGGAATTGGCAAAGGGATATTTGGGAGGCCATAGAGGGCTATGGTGAAAAAGGAAGTATCTTCCGTTCAAAACTGGAAAGAAGCTTTCTGAGAAACTGCTCTGTGTTCTGTTAATTCATCTCACAGAGTTACATCTTTCCCTTCAAGAAGCCTTTCGCTAAGGCTGTTCTTGTGGAATTCGCAAAGGGATATTTGGAAGCCCATAGAGGGCAAAGGTGAAAAAGGAAGTATCTTCCGTTCAAAACTGGAAAGAATCTTTCTGAGAAACTACTGTGTGTTCTGTTAATTCATCTCACAGAGTTACAACTTTCCCTTCAAGAATCCTTTGGCTAAGGCTGTTCTTGTGCAATTGGCAAAGGGATATTTGGAAGTCCATGGAGGGCTACATGAAAAAGGGAATATCTTGCTTTCAATACTGGAAAGAAGCTTTCTGAGATACTGCTCTGTGTTCTGTTAATTCACCTCACAGAGTTACATCTTTCCCTTCAAGAAGCCTTTCGCTAAGGCTGTTCTTGTGGAATTGGCAAAGTGATATTTGGAAACCCATAGAGGGCTATAGTGAAAAAGGAAGTATCTTCCGTTCAAAACGGGAAAGAAACTTTCTGAGAAACTGCTCTGTGTTCTGTTAATTCATCTCACAGAGTTACATCCTTCCCTTCAAGAAGCCTTTCGCTAAGGCTGTTCTTGTGGAATTGGCAAAGGGATATTTGAAAGCCCATAGAGGGCAATGGTGAAAAAGGAAGTATCTTCCGTTCAAAACTGGAAAGAAGCTTTCTGAGAAACTGCTCTGTGTTCTGTTTATTCATCTCACAGAGTTACATCTTTCCCTTCAAGAAGCCTTTCGATTAGGCTGTTCTTGTGGAATTGGCAATGGGATATTTGGAAGCCCATAGAGGGCTATGGTGAAAAAGGAAGTATCTTCCGTTCAAAACAGGAAAGAAGCTTTCTGAGAAACTGCTCTGTGTTCTGTTAATTCATCTCACACAGTTACATCTTTCCCTTCAAGAAGCTTTTCGCTAAGGCTGTTCTTGTGGAGTTGGCAAAGTGATATTTCGAAGCCCATAGAGGGTTATGGAGAAAAAGGAAATATCTTCCGTTCAAAACTGGAAAGAAGCTTTCTGAGAAACTGCTCTGTGTTCTGTTAATTCATCTCACAGAATTACATCTCTCCCTTCAAGAAGCCTTTCGCTAAGGCTGTTCTTGTGGAATTGGCAAAGGGATATTTGGGAGCCCATAGAGGGCTATGGTGAAAAAGGAAATATCTTCCGTTCAAAACTGGAAAGAAGCTTTCTGAGAAACTGCTCTGTGTTCTGTTAATTCATCACACAGAGTTACATCTTTCCCTTCAAGAAGCCTTTGGCTAAGGCTGTTCTTGTGGAATTGGCAAAGGGATATTTGGAAGTCCATGGAGGGCTACTATGAAAAAGGAAATATCTTGCGTTCAATACTGGAAAGAAGCTTTCTGAGAAACTGCTCTGTGTTCTGTTAATTCATCTCACAGAGTTACATCTTTCCCTTCAAGAAGCCTTTCGCTAAGGCTGTTCTTGTGGAATTGGCAAAGTGATCTTTTGAAGCCCATAGAGGGCAAAGGTGAAAAAGGAAGTATCTTCCGTTCAAAACTGGAAAGAATCTTTCTGAGAAACTGCTCTGTGTTCTGTTAATTCATCTCACAGAGTTACATCTTTCCCTTCAAGAATCCTTTGGCTAAGGCTGTTCTTGTGCAATTGGCAAAGGGATATTTGGAAGTCCATGGAGGGCTACATGAAAAAGGGAATATCTTGCTTTCAATACTGGAAAGAAGCTTTCTGAGATACTGCTCTGTGTTCTGTTAATTCACCTCACAGAGTTACATCTTTCCCTTCAAGAAGCCTTTCGCTAAGGCTGTTCTTGTGGAATTGGCAAAGTGATATTTGGAAACCCATAGAGGGCTATGGTGAAAAAGGAAATATCTTCCGTTCAAAACTGGAAAGAAGCTTTCTGAGAAACTGCTCTGTGTTCTGTTAATTCATCTCACAGAGTTACATCCTTCCCTTCAAGAAGCCTTTCGCTAAGGCTATTCTTGTGGAATTGGCAAAGGGATATTTGAAAGCCCATAGAGGGCAATGGTGAAAAAGGAAGTATCTTCCGTTCAAAACTGAAAAGAAGCTTTCTGAGAAAGTGCTCTGTGTTCTGTTTATTCATCTCACAGAGTTACATCTTTCCCTTCAAGAAACCTTTCGATTAGGCTGTTCTTGTGGAATTGGCAATGTGATATTTGGAAGCCCATAGAGGGCTATGGTGAAAAAGGCAGTATCTTCCGTTCAAAAATGGAAAGAAGCTTTCTGAGAAACTGCTCTGTGTTCTGTTAATTCATCTCACAGAGTTACATCTTTCCCTTCAAGAAGCTTTTCGCTAAGGCTGTTCTTGTGGAGTTGGCAAAGTGATATTTCGAAGCCCATAGAGGGTTATGGAGAAAAAGGAAATATCTTCCGTTCAAAACTGGAAAGAAGCTTTCTGAGAAACTGCTCTGTGTTCTCTTAATTCATCACACAGAGTTACATCTTTCCCTTCAAGAAGCCTTTGGCTAAGACTGTTCTTGTGGAATTGGCAAAGGGATATTTGGAAGTCCATGGAGGGCTACTATGAAAAAGGAAATATCTTGCGTTCAATACTGGAAAGAAGCTTTCTGAGAAACTGCTCTGTGTTCTGTTAATTCATCTCACAGAGTTACATCTTTCCCTTCAAGAAGCCTTTCGCTAAGGCTGTTCTTGTGGAATTGGCAAAGTGATCTTTGGAAGCCCATAGAGGGCTATGGTGAAAAAGGAAATATCTTCCGTTCAAAACTGGAAAGAAGCTTTCTGAGAAACTGCTCTGTGTTCTGTTAATTCATCTCACAGTGTTACATCTTTCCCTTCAAGAAGCCTTTCGATTAGGCTGTTTTGTGGAATTGGCAAAGTGGTATTTGGAAGCCCAAAGAGGGCTATGGTGAAAAAGGAAATATCTTCTGTTCAAAACTGGAAAGAAGCTTTCTGAGAAACTGCTCTGTGTTCCGTTAATTCATCTCACAGAGTTACATCTTTCCCTTCAAGAAGCCTTTCGCTAAGGCTGTTCTTGTGGAATTGGCAAAGGGATATTTGGAAGCCCATAGAGGGCTATGGTGAAAACGGAAATATCTTCCGTTCAAAACTGGAAAGAAGCTTTCTGAGAAACTGCTCTGTGTTCTGTTAATTCATCTCACAGAGCTACATCTTTGCCTTCAAGAAGCTTTTCGCTAAGACTGTTCTTGTGGAATTGGCAAAGGGATATTTGAGAGCCCATAGAGGGCTATGGTGAAAAAGGAAATATCTTCCGTTCAAAATTGGAAAGAAGCTTTCTGAGAAACTGCTCTGTGTTCTGTTAATTCATCTCACAGAGTTACATCTTTCACTTCAAGAAGCATTTCGCTAAGGCTGTTCTTGTGGAATTGGCAAAGTGGTATTCGGAAGCCCAAAGAGGGCTATGGTGAAAAAGGAAATATCTTCCGTTCAAAACTGGAAAGAAGCTTTCTGAGAAACTGCTCTGTGTTCCGTTAATTCATCTCACAGTGTTACATCTTTCCCTTCAAGAAGCCTTTCGCTAAGGCTGTTCTTGTGGAATTCGCAAAGGGATATTTGGAAGCCCTTAGAGGCCTATGGTGAAACATGATATATCTTCCGTTCAAAACTGGAAAGAAGCTTTCTGAGAAACTGCTCTGTGTTCCGTTAATTCATCTCACAGAGTTACATCTTTCCCTTCAAGAAGCCTTTCGCTAAGGCTGTTCTTGTAGAATTGGCAAAGTGATATTTGGAAGCCCATAGAGGGCTATGGTGAAAAAGGAAATATCTTCCGTTCAAAACTGGAAAGAAGCTTTCTCAGAAACTGCTCTGTGTTCTGTTAATTCATCTCACAGAGTTACATCTTTCCCTTTAAGAAGCCTTTCGCTAAGGCTGTTCTTGTGGAATTGGCAAAGTGATATTTGGAACCTCATTGAGGGCTATGGTGAAAAAGGAAATATCTTCCGTTCAAAACTGGAAAGAAGCTTTCAGAGAAACTGCTCTGTGTTCTGTTAATTCATCTCACAGAGTTACATCTTTCCCTTCAAGAAGCCTTTCGCTAAGGCTGTTCTTGTGGAATTGGCAAAGGGATACTTGGAAGCCCATCGAGGGCTATGGTGAAAAAGGAAATATCTTCCATTGAAAACTGGAAAGAAGCTTTCTGAGAAACTGCTCTGTGTTCTGTTAATTCATCTCACAGAGTTACATCTTTCCCTTCAAGAAGCCTTTCGCTAAGGCTGTTCTTGTGGAATTGGCAAAGTGATATTTGGAAGCCCATAGAGGACTATGGTGAAACACGAAATATCTTCCGTTCAAAACTGGAAAGAAGCTTTCCCAGAAACTGCTCTGTGTTCTGTTAATTCATCTCACAGAGTTACATCTTTCCCTTCAAGAAGCCTTTGGCTAAGGCTGTTCTTGTGGAATTGGCAAAGGGATATTTGGAAGTCCATGGAGGGCTACTGTGAAAAAGGAAATATCTTGCGTTCAATACTGGAAAGAAGCTTTCTGAGAAACTGCTCTGTGTTCTGTTAATTCATCTCACAGAGTTATATCTTTCCCTTAGAGAAGCCTTTCTCTTAGGCTGCTCTTGTGGAATTGGCAAAGTGATCTCGGAAGCCCATAGAGGGCTATGGTGAAAAAGGAAATATATTCCATTCAAAACTGGAAAGAAGCTTTCTGAGAAACTGCTCTGTGTTCTGTTAATTCATCTCAGAGAGTTACATCTTTCCCTTCAAGAAGCCTTTCACTAAGGCTGTTCTTGTGGAATTGGCAAAGGGATATTTGGAAGCCCATAGAGGGCTATGGTGAAAAAGGAAGTATCTTCCGTTCAAAACTGGAAAGAAGCTTTCTGAGAAACTGCTCTGTGTTCTGTTAATTCATCTCACAGAGTTACATCTTTCCCTTCAAGAAGCCTTTCGCTAAGTCTGTTCTTGTGGAATTGACAAAGTGATATTTGGAAGCCCATAGAGGGCTATGGTGAAAAAGGAAATATCTTCCGTTCAAAACTGGAAAGAAGCTTTCTGAGAAACTGCTCTGTGTTCTGTTAATTCATCTCACAGAGTTACATCTTTCCCTTGAAGAAGCCTTTCGCTAAGGCTGTTCTTGTGGAATTGGCAAAGGGATATTTGGAAGCCCATAGAGGGCTACGGTGAAAAAGGAAATATCTTCCGTTCAAACTGGAAAGAAGCTTTCTGAGAAATTGCTCTGTGTTCTGTTAATTCATCTCACAGAGTTACATCTTTCCCTTGAAGAAGCCTTTCGCTAAGGCTGTTCTTGTGGAATTGGCAAAGGGATATTTGGAAGCCCATAGAGGGCTATGGTGAAAAAGGAATATCTTCCGTTCAAAACTAGAAAGAAGCTTTCTGAGAGACTGCTCTGTGTTCTGTTAATTCATCTCACAGAGTTACATCTTTCCCTTCAAAAAGCCTTTCGCTAAGGCTGTTCTTGTGGAATTGGCAAAGGGATATTTGGAATCCCATAGAGGGCTATGGTGAAAACGGAAATATCTTCCGTTAAAAACTGGAAAGAAGCTTTCTGAGAAACTGCTCTGTGTTCTGTTAATTCATCTCACAGAGTTACATCTTTTCCTTCAAGAAGCCTTTCGCTAAGTCTGTTCTTGTGGAGTGGCAAAGTGATATTTGGAAGCCCATAGAGGGCTATGGTGAAACACGAAATATCTTCCGTTCAAAACTGGAAAAAAGCTTTCTGAGAAACTGCTCTGTGTTCTGTTAATTCATCTCACAGAGTTACATCTTTCCCTTCAAGAATCCTTTGGCTAAGGCTGTTCTTGTGGAATTGGAAAAGTGATATTTTTAAGCCCATTGTGGGCTATGGTGAAAAAGGAAATATCTTCCGTTCAAAACTGGAAAGAAGCTTTCTGAGAAACTGCTCTGTGTTCTGTTAATTCATCTCACAGAGTTACATCTTTCCCTTCAAGAAGCCTTTCGCTAAGGCTGTTCTTGTGGAATTGGCAAAGGGATATTTGGAAGCCCATCGAGGGCTATGGTGAAAAAGGAAATATCTTCCGTTCAAAACTGGAAAGAAGCTTTCTGAGAAACTTCTCTGTGATCTGTTAATTCATCTCACAGAGTTACATCTTTCCCTTCAAGAAGCCTTTCGCTAAGGCTGTTCTTGTGGAATTGGCAAAGTGATATTTGGAAGCCCATAGAGGGCTATGGTGAAAAAGGAAATATCTTCCGTTCAAAACTGGAAAGAAGCTTTCTGAGAAACTGCTCTGTGTTCTGTTAATTCATCTCACAGGGTTACATCTTTCCCTTCAAGAAGCCTTTCGCTAAGGCTGTTCTTGTGGAATTTGCAAAGTGATATTTGGAAGCCCATAGAGGGCTATGGTGAAACACGAAATATCTTCCGTTCAAAACTGGAAAGAAGCTTTCTGAGAATCTGCTCTGTGTTCTGTTAATTCATCTCACAGAGTTACATCTTTCCCTTCAAGAAGCCTTTCGCTAAGGCTGTTCTAGTGGAATTCGCAAAGGGATATTTGGAAGCCCATAGAGGGCAATGGTGAAAAAGGAAGTATCTTCCATTCAAAACTGGAAAGAAGCTTTCTGAGACACTGCTCTGTGTTCTGTTAATTCATCTCACAGAGTTACATCTTTCCCTTCAAGAAGCCTTTCGATTAGGCTGTTCTTGTGGAACTGGCAAAGTGATATTTGGAAGCCCATAGAGTGCTATGGTGAAAAAGGAAATATCTTCCGTTCAAAACTGGAAAGAAGCTTTCTGAGAAACTGCTCTGTGTTCCGTTAATTCATCTCACAGAGTTACATCTTTCCCTTCAAGAAGCCTTTCGCTAAGGCTGTTCTTGTGGAATTGGCAAAGTGATATTTGGAAGCCCATTGAGGGCTATGTTGGAAAAGGAAATATCTTCCGTTCAATACTGGAAAGAAGCTTTCTGAGAAACTGCTCAGTGTTCTGTTAATTCATCTCACAGAGTTACATCTTTCCCTTCAAGAAGCCTTTCGCTAAGGCTGTTCTTGTGGAATTGGCAAAGGGATATTTGGAAGCCCACAGAGGGCTATGGTGAAAACGGAAATATCTTCCGTTCAAAACTGGAAAGAAGCTTTCTGAGAAACTGCTCTGTGTTCTGTTAATTCATCTCACAGAGTTACATCTTTTCCTTCAAGAAGCCTTTCGCTAAGTCTGTTCTTGTGGAGTTGGCAAAGTGATATTTGGAAGCCCATAGAGGGCTATGGTGAAAAAGAATGTATCTTCCGTTCCAAACGGGAAAGAAGCTTTCTGAGAAACTGCTGTGTGTTCTGTTAATTCATCTCACAGAGTTACATCTTTCCCTTCAAGAGGCCTTTCGCTAAGGCTGTTCTTGTGGAGTTGGCAAAGTGATATTTGGAAGCCCATAGAGAGCTAAGGTGAAAAAGGAAATATCTTCCGTTCAAAACTGGAAAGAAGCTTTCTGAGAAACTGCTCTGTGTTCTGTTAATTCATCTCACAGAGTTACATCTTTCCCTTCAAGAAGCCTTTCGCTAAGGCTGTTCTTGTGGAATTGGCAAAGTGATATTTCGAAGCCCATTGAGGGCTATGGTGGAAAAGGAAATATCTTCTGATCAAAACTGGAAAGAAGCTTTCTGAGAAACTGCTCTGTGTTCTGTTAATTCATCTCACAGAGTTACATCTTTCCCTTCAAGAAGCCTTTCGCTAAGGCTGTTCTTGTGGAATTGGCAAAGGGTTATTTGGAAGCCCATAGAGGGCTATGGTGAAAAAGGAAATATCTTCCGTTCAAAACTGGAAAGAAGCTTTCTGAGAAACTGCTCTGTGTTCTGTTAATTCATCTCACAGAGTTACATCCTTCCCTTCAAGAAGCCTTTCGCTAAGGCTGTTCTTCTGGAATTGGCAAAGGGATATTTGAAAGCCCTTAGAGGGCAATGGTGAAAAAGGAAGTATCTTCCGTTCAAAACTGGAAAGAAGCTTTCTGAGAAACTGCTCTGTGTTCTGTTTATTCATCTCACAGAGTTACATCTTTCCCTTCAAGAAGCCTTTCGCTAAGGCTGCTCTTGTGGAATTGGCAAAGTGATATTTGGAAGCCCATAGAGGGCTATGGTGAAAAAGGAAATATCTTCCGTTCAAAACTGGAAAGAAGCTTTCTGAGAAACTGTTCTGTGTTCTGTTAATTCATTTCACAGAGTTATATCTTTCCCTTCTAGAAGACTTTCGCTAAGGCTGTTCTTGTGGAATTGGCAAAGTGATATTTGGAAGCCCATAGAGGGCTGCGGTGAAAAAGGAAATATCTTCGGTTCAATACTGGAAAGAAGCTTTCTCAGAAACTGCTCTGTGTTCTGTTAATTCATCTCACCGAGTTACATCTTTCCCTTCATGAAGCCTTTCGCTAAGGCTGTTCTTGTGGATTTGGCAAAGTGATATTTGGAAGCCCATCGAGGGCTATGGTGAAAGAGGAAATATCTTCCGTACAAAACTGGAAAGAAGCTTTCTGCGAAACTGCTCTGTGTTCTGTTAATTAACCACACAGAGATACATCTTTCCCTTCAAGACGCCTTTCGCTAAGGTTGTTCTTGTGGAATTGGCAAAGTGATATTTGGAAGCCCATAGAGGGCTATGGTGAAAAAGGAAATATCTTACGTTCAAAACTGGAAAGAAGCTTTCTGAGAAACTGCTCTGTGTTCTGTTAACTCATCTCACAGAGTTACATCTTTCCCTTCAAGAAGCCTTTCATTAAGGCTGTTCTTGTGGAATTGGCAAAGTGATATTTGGAAGCCCATAGAGGGCTATGGTGAAAAAGGAAATATCTTCCGTTCAAAACTGGAAAGAAGCTTTCTGAGAAACTGCTCTGTGTTCTGTTAATTCATTTCACAGAGTTACATCTTTCCCTTCAGGAAGCCTTTCGCTAAGGCTGTTCTTGTGGAATTGGAAAAGGGATATTTGGAAGCCCATAGAGGGCTATGGTGAAAAAGGAAGTATCTTCCTTTCAAAACTGGAAAGAAGCTTTCTGAGAAACTGCTCTGTGTTCTGTTAATTCATCTCACAGAGTTACATCTTTCACTTCAAGAAGCATTTCGCTAAGGCTGTTCTTGTGGAATTGGCAAAGTGGTATTCGGAAGCCCAAAGAGGGCTATGGTGAAAAAGGAAATATCTTCCGTTCAAAACTGGAAAGAAGCTTTCTGAGAAACTGCTCTGTGTTCCGTTAATTCATCTCACAGAGTTACATCTTTCCCTTCAAGAAGCCTTTCGCTAAGGCTGTTCTTGTGGAATTCGCAAAGGGATATTTGGAAGCCCTTAGAGGCCTATGGTGAAACATGATATATCTTCCGTTCAAAACTGGAAAGAAGCTTTCTGAGAAACTGCTCTGTGTTCCGTTAATTCATCTCACAGAGTTACATCTTTCCCTTCAAGAAGCCTTTCGCTAAGGCTGTTCTTGTGGAATTGGCAAAGGGATACTTGGAAGCCCATCGAGGGCTATGGTGAAAAAGGAAATATCTTCCATTGAAAACTGGAAAGAAGCTTTCTGAGAAACTGCTCTGTGTTCTGTTAATTCATCTCACAGAGTTACATCTTTCCCTTCAAGAAGCCTTTCGCTAAGGCTGTTCTTGTGGAATTGGCAAAGTGATATTTGGAAGCCCATAGAGGACTATGGTGAAACACGAAATATCTTCCGTTCAAAACTGGAAAGAAGCTTTCCCAGAAACTGCTCTGTGTTCTGTTAATTCATCTCACAGAGTTACATCTTTCCCTTCAAGAAGCCTTTGGCTAAGGCTGTTCTTGTGGAATTGGCAAAGGGATATTTGGAAGTCCATGGAGGGCTACTGTGAAAAAGGAAATATCTTGCGTTCAATACTGGAAAGAAGCTTTCTGAGAAACTGCTCTGTGTTCTGTTAATTCATCTCACAGAGTTATATCTTTCCCTTAGAGAAGCCTTTCTCTTAGGCTGCTCTTGTGGAATTGGCAAAGTGATCTCGGAAGCCCATAGAGGGCTATGGTGAAAAAGGAAATATATTCCATTCAAAACTGGAAAGAAGCTTTCTGAGAAACTGCTCTGTGTTCTGTTAATTCATCTCAGAGAGTTACATCTTTCCCTTCAAGAAGCCTTTCACTAAGGCTGTTCTTGTGGAATTGGCAAAGGGATATTTGGAAGCCCATAGAGGGCTATGGTGAAAAAGGAAGTATCTTCCGTTCAAAACTGGAAAGAAGCTTTCTGAGAAACTGCTCTGTGTTCTGTTAATTCATCTCACAGAGTTACATCTTTCACTTCAAGAAGCCTTTCGCTAAGTCTGTTCTTGTGGAATTGACAAAGTGATATTTGGAAGCCCATAGAGGGCTATGGTGAAAAAGGAAATATCTTCCGTTCAAAACTGGAAAGAAGTTTTCTGAGAAACTGCTCTGTGTTCTGTTAATTCATCTCACAGAGTTACATCTTTCCCTTGAAGAAGCCTTTCGCTAAGGCTGTTCTTGTGGAATTGGCAAAGGGATATTTGGAAGCCCATAGAGGGCTACGGTGAAAAAGGAAATATCTTCCGTTCAAACTGGAAAGAAGCTTTCTGAGAAATTGCTCTGTGTTCTGTTAATTCATCTCACAGAGTTACATCTTTCCCTTGAAGAAGCCTTTCGCTAAGGCTGTTCTTGTGGAATTGGCAAAGGGATATTTGGAAGCCCTTAGAGGGCTATGGTGAAAAAGGAATATCTTCCGTTCAAAACTAGAAAGAAGCTTTCTGAGAGACTGCTCTGTGTTCTGTTAATTCATCTCACAGAGTTACATCTTTCCCTTCAAAAAGCCTTTCGCTAAGGCTGTTCTTGTGGAATTGGCAAAGGGATATTTGGAATCCCATAGAGGGCTATGGTGAAAACGGAAATATCTTCCGTTAAAAACTGGAAAGAAGCTTTCTGAGAAACTGCTCTGTGTTCTGTTAATTCATCTCACAGAGTTACATCTTTTCCTTCAAGAAGCCTTTCGCTAAGTCTGTTCTTGTGGAGTGGCAAAGTGATATTTGGAAGCCCATAGAGGGCTATGGTGAAACACGAAATATCTTCCGTTCAAAACTGGAAAAAAGCTTTCTGAGAAACTGCTCTGTGTTCTGTTAATTCATCTCACAGAGTTACATCTTTCCCTTCAAGAAGCCTTTGGCTAAGGCTGTTCTTGTGGAATTGGAAAAGTGATATTTTTAAGCCCATTGTGGGCTATGGTGAAAAAGGAAATATCTTCCGTTCAAAACTGGAAAGAAGCTTTCTGAGAAACTGCTCTGTGTTCTGTTAATTCATCTCACAGAGTTACATCTTTCCCTTCAAGAAGCCTTTCGCTAAGGCTGTTCTTGTGGAATTGGCAAAGGGATATTTGGAAGCCCATCGAGGGCTATGGTGAAAAAGGAAATATCTTCCGTTCAAAACTGGAAAGAAGCTTTCTGAGAAACTTCTCTGTGATCTGTTAATTCATCTCACAGAGTTACATCTTTCCCTTCAAGAAGCCTTTCGCTAAGGCTGTTCTTGTGGAATTGGCAAAGTGATATTTGGAAGCCCATAGAGGGCTATGGTGAAAAAGGAAATATCTTCCGTTCAAAACTGGAAAGAAGCTTTCTGAGAAACTGCTCTGTGTTCTGTTAATTCATCTCACAGGGTTACATCTTTCCCTTCAAGAAGCCTTTCGCTAAGGCTGTTCTTGTGGAATTTGCAAAGTGATATTTGGAAGCCCATAGAGGGCTATGGTGAAACACGAAATATCTTCCGTTCAAAACTGGAAAGAAGCTTTCTGAGAAACTGCTCTGTGTTCTGTTAATTCATCTCACAGAGTTACATCTTTCCCTTCAAGAAGCCTTTCGCTAAGGCTGTTCTAGTGGAATTCGCAAAGGGATATTTGGAAGCCCATAGAGGGCAATGGTGAAAAAGGAAGTATCTTCCATTCAAAACTGGAAAGAAGCTTTCTGAGACACTGCTCTGTGTTCTGTTAATTCATCTCACAGAGTTACATCTTTCCCTTCAAGAAGCCTTTCGATTAGGCTGTTCTTGTGGAACTGGCAAAGTGATATTTGGAAGCCCATTGAGGGCTATGGTGAAAAAGGAAATATCTTCCGTTCAAAACTGGAAAGAAGCTTTCTGAGAAACTGCTCTGTGTTCCGTTAATTCATCTCACAGAGTTACATCTTTCCCTTCAAGAAGCCTTTCGCTAAGGCTGTTCTTGTGGAATTGGCAAAGTGATATTTGGAAGCCCATTGAGGGCTATGTTGGAAAAGGAAATATCTTCCGTTCAATACTGGAAAGAAGCTTTCTGAGAAACTGCTCAGTGTTCTGTTAATTCATCTCACAGAGTTACATCTTTCCCTTCAAGAAGCCTTTCGCTAAGGCTGTTCTTGTGGAATTGGCAAAGGGATATTTGGAAGCCCACAGAGGGCTATGGTGAAAACGGAAATATCTTCCGTTCAAAACTGGAAAGAAGCTTTCTGAGAAACTGCTCTGTGTTCTGTTAATTCATCTCACAGAGTTACATCTTTTCCTTCAAGAAGCCTCTCGCTAAGTCTGTTCTTGTGGAGTTGGCAAAGGGATATTTGGGAGGCCATAGAGGGCTATGGTGAAAAAGGAAGTATCTTCCGTTCAAAACTGGAAAGAAGCTTTCTGAGAAACTGCTCTGTGTTCTGTTAATTCATCTCACAGAGTTACATCTTTCCCTTCAAGAAGCCTTTCGCTAAGGCTGTTCTTGTGGAATTCGCAAAGGGATATTTGGAAGCCCATAGAGGGCAAAGGTGAAAAAGGAAGTATCTTCCGTTCAAAACTGGAAAGAATCTTTCTGAGAAACTACTGTGTGTTCTGTTAATTCATCTCACAGAGTTACATCTTTCCCTTCAAGAATCCTTTGGCTAAGGCTGTTCTTGTGCAATTGGCAAAGGGATATTTGGAAGTCCATGGAGGGCTACATGAAAAAGGGAATATCTTGCTTTCAATACTGGAAAGAAGCTTTCTGAGATACTGCTCTGTGTTCTGTTAATTCACCTCACAGAGTTACATCTTTCCCTTCAAGAAGCCTTTCGCTAAGGCTGTTCTTGTGGAATTGGCAAAGTGATATTTGGAAACCCATAGAGGGCTATAGTGAAAAAGGAAGTATCTTCCGTTCAAAACGGGAAAGAAACTTTCTGAGAAACTGCTCTGTGTTCTGTTAATTCATCTCACAGAGTTACATCCTTCCCTTCAAGAAGCCTTTCGCTAAGGCTGTTCTTGTGGAATTGGCAAAGGGATATTTGAAAGCCCATAGAGGGCAATTGTGAAAAAGGAAGTATCTTCCGTTCAAAACTGGAAAGAAGCTTTCTGAGAAACTGCTCTGTGTTCTGTTTATTCATCTCACAGAGTTACATCTTTCCCTTCAAGAAGCCTTTCGATTAGGCTGTTCTTGTGGAATTGGCAATGGGATATTTGGAAGCCCATAGAGGGCTATGGTGAAAAAGGAAGTATCTTCCGTTCAAAACAGGAAAGAAGCTTTCTGAGAAACTGCTCTGTGTTCTGTTAATTCATCTCACACAGTTACATCTTTCCCTTCAAGAAGCTTTTCGCTAAGGCTGTTCTTGTGGAGTTGGCAAAGTGATATTTCGAAGCCCATAGAGGGTTATGGAGAAAAAGGAAATATCTTCCGTTCAAAACTGGAAAGAAGCTTTCTGAGAAACTGCTCTGTGTTCTGTTAATTCATCTCACAGAATTACATCTCTCCCTTCAAGAAGCCTTTCGCTAAGGCTGTTCTTGTGGAATTGGCAAAGGGATATTTGGGAGCCCATAGAGGGCTATGGTGAAAAAGGAAATATCTTCCGTTCAAAACTGGAAAGAAGCTTTCTGAGAAACTGCTCTGTGTTCTGTTAATTCATCACACAGAGTTACATCTTTCCCTTCAAGAAGCCTTTGGCTAAGGCTGTTCTTGTGGAATTGGCAAAGGGATATTTGGAAGTCCATGGAGGGCTACTATGAAAAAGGAAATATCTTGCGTTCAATACTGGAAAGAAGCTTTCTGAGAAACTGCTCTGTGTTCTGTTTATTCATCTCACAGAGTTACATCTTTCCCTTCAAGAAGCCTTTCGCTAAGGCTGTTCTTGTGGAATTGGCAAAGTGATCTTTTGAAGCCCATAGAGGGCAAAGGTGAAAAAGGAAGTATCTTCCGTTCAAAACTGGAAAGAATCTTTCTGAGAAACTGCTCTGTGTTCTGTTAATTCATCTCACAGAGTTACATCTTTCCCTTCAAGAATCCTTTGGCTAAGGCTGTTCTTGTGCAATTGGCAAAGGGATATTTGGAAGTCCATGGAGGGCTACATGAAAAAGGGAATATCTTGCTTTCAATACTGGAAAGAAGCTTTCTGAGATACTGCTCTGTGTTCTGTTAATTCACCTCACAGAGTTACATCTTTCCCTTCAAGAAGCCTTTCGCTAAGGCTGTTCTTGTGGAATTGGCAAAGTGATATTTGGAAACCCATAGAGGGCTATGGTGAAAAAGGAAATATCTTCCGTTCAAAACTGGAAAGAAGCTTTCTGAGAAACTGCTCTGTGTTCTGTTAATTCATCTCACAGAGTTACATCCTTCTCTTCAAGAAGCCTTTCGCTAAGGCTGTTCTTGTGGAATTGGCAAAGGGATATTTGAAAGCCCATAGAGGGCAATGGTGAAAAAGGAAGTATCTTCCGTTCAAAACTGAAAAGAAGCTTTCTGAGAAACTGCTCTGTGTTCTGTTTATTCATCTCACAGAGTTACATCTTTCCCTTCAAGAAACCTTTCGATTAGGCTGTTCTTGTGGAATTGGCAATGTGATATTTGGAAGCCCATAGAGGGCTATGGTGAAAAAGGAAGTATCTTCCGTTCAAAAATGGAAAGAAGCTTTCTGAGAAACTGCTCTGTGTTCTGTTAATTCATCTCACAGAGTTACATCTTTCCCTTCAAGAAGCTTTTCGCTAAGGCTGTTCTTGTGGAGTTGGCAAAGTGATATTTCGAAGCCCATAGAGGGTTATGGAGAAAAAGGAAATATCTTCCGTTCAAAACTGGAAAGAAGCTTTCTGAGAAACTGCTCTGTGTTCTGTTAATTCATCTCACAGAATTACATCTCTCCCTTCAAGAAGCCTTTCGCTAAGGCTGTTCTTGTGGAATTGGCAAAGGGATATTTGGGAGCCCATAGAGGGCTATGGTGAAAAAGGAAATATCTTCCGTTCAAAACTGGAAAGAAGCTTTCTGAGAAAATGCTCTGTGTTCTCTTAATTCATCACACAGAGTTACATCTTTCCCTTCAAGAAGCCTTTCGCTAAGGCTGTTCTTGTGGAATTGGCAAAGGGATATTTGGAAGCCCACAGAGGGCTATGGTGAAAACGGAAATATCTTCCGTTCAAAACTGGAAAGAAGCTTTCTGAGAAACTGCTCTGTGTTCTGTTAATTCATCTCACAGAGTTACATCTTTTCCTTCAAGAAGCCTCTCGCTAAGTCTGTTCTTGTGGAGTTGGCAAAGGGATATTTGGGAGGCCATAGAGGGCTATGGTGAAAAAGGAAGTATCTTCCGTTCAAAACTGGAAAGAAGCTTTCTGAGAAACTGCTCTGTGTTCTGTTAATTCATCTCACAGAGTTACATCTTTCCCTTCAAGAAGCCTTTCGCTAAGGCTGTTCTTGTGGAATTCGCAAAGGGATATTTGGAAGCCCATAGAGGGCAAAGGTGAAAAAGGAAATATCTTCCGTTCAAAACTGGAAAGAATCTTTCTGAGAAACTACTGTGTGTTCTGTTAATTCATCTCACAGAGTTACATCTTTCCCTTCAAGAATCCTTTGGCTAAGGCTGTTCTTGTGCAATTGGCAAAGGGATATTTGGAAGTCCATGGAGGGCTACATGAAAAAGGGAATATCTTGCTTTCAATACTGGAAAGAAGCTTTCTGAGATACTGCTCTGTGTTCTGTTAATTCACCTCACAGAGTTACATCTTTCCCTTCAAGAAGCCTTTCGCTAAGGCTGTTCTTGTGGAATTGGCAAAGTGATATTTGGAAACCCATAGAGGGCTATAGTGAAAAAGGAAGTATCTTCCGTTCAAAACGGGAAAGAAACTTTCTGAGAAACTGCTCTGTGTTCTGTTAATTCATCTCACAGAGTTACATCCTTCCCTTCAAGAAGCCTTTCGCTAAGGCTGTTCTTGTGGAATTGGCAAAGGGATATTTGAAAGCCCATAGAGGGCAATTGTGAAAAAGGAAGTATCTTCCGTTCAAAACTGGAAAGAAGCTTTCTGAGAAACTGCTCTGTGTTCTGTTTATTCATCTCACAGAGTTACATCTTTCCCTTCAAGAAGCCTTTCGATTAGGCTGTTCTTGTGGAATTGGCAATGGGATATTTGGAAGCCCATAGAGGGCTATGGTGAAAAAGGAAGTATCTTCCGTTCAAAACAGGAAAGAAGCTTTCTGAGAAACTGCTCTGTGTTCTGTTAATTCATCTCACACAGTTACATCTTTCCCTTCAAGAAGCTTTTCGCTAAGGCTGTTCTTGTGGAGTTGGCAAAGTGATATTTCGAAGCCCATAGAGGGTTATGGAGAAAAAGGAAATATCTTCCGTTCAAAACTGGAAAGAAGCTTTCTGAGAAACTGCTCTGTGTTCTGTTAATTCATCTCACAGAATTACATCTCTCCCTTCAAGAAGCCTTTCGCTAAGGCTGTTCTTGTGGAATTGGCAAAGGGATATTTGGGAGCCCATAGAGGGCTATGGTGAAAAAGGAAATATCTTCCGTTCAAAACTGGAAAGAAGCTTTCTGAGAAACTGCTCTGTGTTCTGTTAATTCATCACACAGAGTTACATCTTTCCCTTCAAGAAGCCTTTGGCTAAGGCTGTTCTTGTGGAATTGGCAAAGGGATATTTGGAAGTCCATGGAGGGCTACTATGAAAAAGGAAATATCTTGCGTTCAATACTGGAAAGAAGCTTTCTGAGAAACTGCTCTGTGTTCTGTTTATTCATCTCACAGAGTTACATCTTTCCCTTCAAGAAGCCTTTCGCTAAGGCTGTTCTTGTGGAATTGGCAAAGTGATCTTTTGAAGCCCATAGAGGGCAAAGGTGAAAAAGGAAGTATCTTCCGTTCAAAACTGGAAAGAATCTTTCTGAGAAACTGCTCTGTGTTCTGTTAATTCATCTCACAGAGTTACATCTTTCCCTTCAAGAATCCTTTGGCTAAGGCTGTTCTTGTGCAATTGGCAAAGGGATATTTGGAAGTCCATGGAGGGCTACATGAAAAAGGGAATATCTTGCTTTCAATACTGGAAAGAAGCTTTCTGAGATACTGCTCTGTGTTCTGTTAATTCACCTCACAGAGTTACATCTTTCCCTTCAAGAAGCCTTTCGCTAAGGCTGTTCTTGTGGAATTGGCAAAGTGATATTTGGAAACCCATAGAGGGCTATGGTGAAAAAGGAAATATCTTCCGTTCAAAACTGGAAAGAAGCTTTCTGAGAAACTGCTCTGTGTTCTGTTAATTCATCTCACAGAGTTACATCCTTCTCTTCAAGAAGCCTTTCGCTAAGGCTGTTCTTGTGGAATTGGCAAAGGGATATTTGAAAGCCCATAGAGGGCAATGGTGAAAAAGGAAGTATCTTCCGTTCAAAACTGAAAAGAAGCTTTCTGAGAAACTGCTCTGTGTTCTGTTTATTCATCTCACAGAGTTACATCTTTCCCTTCAAGAAACCTTTCGATTAGGCTGTTCTTGTGGAATTGGCAATGTGATATTTGGAAGCCCATAGAGGGCTATGGTGAAAAAGGAAGTATCTTCCGTTCAAAAATGGAAAGAAGCTTTCTGAGAAACTGCTCTGTGTTCTGTTAATTCATCTCACAGAGTTACATCTTTCCCTTCAAGAAGCTTTTCGCTAAGGCTGTTCTTGTGGAGTTGGCAAAGTGATATTTCGAAGCCCATAGAGGGTTATGGAGAAAAAGGAAATATCTTCCGTTCAAAACTGGAAAGAAGCTTTCTGAGAAACTGCTCTGTGTTCTGTTAATTCATCTCACAGAATTACATCTCTCCCTTCAAGAAGCCTTTCGCTAAGGCTGTTCTTGTGGAATTGGCAAAGGGATATTTGGGAGCCCATAGAGGGCTATGGTGAAAAAGGAAATATCTTCCGTTCAAAACTGGAAAGAAGCTTTCTGAGAAAATGCTCTGTGTTCTCTTAATTCATCACACAGAGTTACATCTTTCCCTTCAAGAAGCCTTTGGCTAAGACTGTTCTTGCGGAATTGGCAAAGGGATATTTGGAAGTCCATGGAGGGCTACTATGAAAAAGGAAATATCTTGCGTTCAATACTGGAAAGAAGCTTTCTGAGAAACTGCTCTGTGTTCTGTTAATTCATCTCACAGAGTTACATCTTTCCCTTCAAGAAGCCTTTCGCTAAGGCTGTTCTTGTGGAATTGGCAAAGTGATCTTTGGAAGCCCATAGAGGGCTATGGTGAAAAAGGAAATATCTTCCGTTCAAAACTGGAAAGAAGCTTTCTGAGAAACTGCTCTGTGTTCTGTTAATTCATCTCACAGAGTTACATCTTTCCCTTCAAGAAGCCTTTCGATTAGGCTGTTCTTGTGGAATTGGCAAAGTGATATTTGGAAGCCCATAGAGGGCAATGGTGAAAAAGCAAGTATCTTCCGTTCAAAACTGGAAAGACACTTTCTGAGAAACTGCTCTGTGTTCTGTTAATTCATCTCACAGAGTTACATCTTTCCCTTCAAGAAGCCTTTCGATTAGGCTGTTCTTGTGGAATTGGCAAAGTGATATTTGGAAGCCCATAGAGGGCTAAGGTGAAAAAGGAAATATCTTCCGTTCAAAACTGGAAAGAAGCTTTCTGAGAAACTGTTCTGTGTTCTGTTAATTCATCTCACAGAGTTGCATCTTTTCCTTCAAGAAGCCTTTCGCTAAGGCTGTTCTTGTGGAGTTGGCAAAGTGATATTTGGAAGCCCATAGAGGGCTATGGTGAAACACGAAATATCTACCGTTCAAAACTGGAAAAAAGCTTTCTGAGAAACTGCTCTGTGTTCTGTTAATTCATCTCACAGAGTTACATCTTTCCCTTCAAGAATCCTTTGGCTAAGACTGTTCTTGTGGAATTGGCAAAGGGATATTTGGAAGTCCATGGAGGGCTACTGTGAAAAAGGAAATATCTTGAGTTCAATACTGGAAAGAAGCTTTCTGAGAAACTGCTCTGTGTTCTGTTAATTCATTTCACAGAGTTACATCTTTCCCTTCAAGAAGCCTTTCGCTAAGGCTGTTCTTGTGTAATTGGCAAAGTGATATTTGGAAGCCCATTGAGGGCTATGGTGGAAAAGGAAATATCTTCCGTTCAAAACTGGAAAGAAGCTTTCTGAGAAACTGCTCAGGGTTCTGTTAATTCATCTCATAGAGTTACATCTTTCCCTTCAAGAAGCCTTTCGCTAAGGCTGTTCTTGTGGAATTGGCAAAGGGATATTTGGAAGCCCATAGAGGGCTATGGTGAAAAAGGAAATATCTTCCATTCAAAACTGGAAAGAAGCTTTCTGAGAAACTGCTCTGTGTTCTGTTAATTCATCTCACAGACTTACATCTTTCCCTTCAAGAAGCCCTTCGCTTAGGCTGTTCTTGTGGAATCGGCAATTTGATATTTGGAAGCCCATAGAGGGCTATGGTGAAAAAGAATGTATCTTCCGTTTCAAACTGGAAAGAAGCTTTCTGAGAAACTGCTCTGTGTTCTGTTAATTCATCTCACAGAGTTACATCTTTCCCTTCAAGAGGCCTTTCGCTAAGGCTGTTCTTGTAGAGTTGGCAAAGTGATATTTGGAAGCCCATAGAGAGCTAAGGTGAAAAAGGAAATATCTTCCATTCAAAACTGGAAAGAAGCTTTCTGAGAAACTGCTCTGTGTTCTGTTAATTCATCTCACAGAGTTACATCTTTCCCTTCAAGAAGCCTTTCGCTAAGGCTGTTCTTGTGGAATTCGCAAAGTGATATTTGGAAGCCCTTAGAGGCCTATGGTGAAACATGATATATCTTCCGTTCAAAACTGGAAAGAAGCTTTCTGAGAAACTGCTCTGTGTTCTGTTAATTCATCTCACAGAGTTACATCTTTCCCATCAAGAAGCCTTTCGCTAAGGCTCTTCTTGTGGAATTGGCAAAGTGATATTTGGAAGCCAATAGAGGGCTATGGTGAAAAAGGAAATATCTTCCGTTCAAAACTGGAAAGAAGCTTTCTCAGAAACTGCTCTGTGTTCTGTTAATTCATCTCACAGAGTTACATCTTTCCCTTCAAGAAGCCTTTCGCTAAGGCTGTTCTTGTGGAATTGGCAAAGTGATATTTGGAAGCTCATTGAGGGCTATGGTGAAAAAGGAAATATCTTCGGTTCAAAACTGGAAAGAAGCTTTCTGAGAAACTGCTCTGTGTTCTGTAAATTCATCTCACAGAGTTACATCTTTCCCTTCAAGAAGCCTTTCGCTAAGGCTGTTCTTGTGGAATTGGCAAAGGGATACTTGGAAGCCCATCGAGGGCTATGGTGAAAAAGGAAATATCTTCCAGTGAAAACTGGAAAGAAGCTTTCTGAGAAACTGCTCTGTGTTCTGTTAATTCATCTCACAGAGTTACATCTTTCCCTTCAAGAAGCCTTTCGCTAAGGCTGTTCTTGTGGAATTGGCAAAGGGATATTTGGAAGTCCATGGAGGGCTACTGTGAAAAAGGAAATATCTTGCGTTCAAAACTGGAAAGAAGCTTTCTGAGAAACTGCTCTGTGTTCTGTTAATTCATCTCACAGAGTTATATCTTTCCCTTAGAGAAGCCTTTCGCTTAGGCTGTTCTTGTGGAATTGGCAAAGTGATCTCGGAAGCCTATAGAGGGCTATGGTGAAAAAGGAAATATCTTCCATTCAAAACTGGAAAGAAGCTTTCTGAGAAACTGCTCTGTGTTCTGTTAATTCATCTCACACAGTTACATCTTTCCCTTCAAGAAGCCTTTCACTAAGGCTGTTCTTGTGGAATTGGCAAAGGGATATTTGGAAGCCCATAGAGGGCTATGGTGAAAAAGGAAGTATCTTCCGTTCAAAACTGGAAAGAAGCTTTCTGAGAAACTGCTCTGTGTTCTGTTAATTCATCTCACAGAGTTACATCTTTCCCTTCAAGAAGCCTTTCGCTAAGGCTGTTCTTGTGGAATTGACGAAGTGATATTTGGAAGCCCTTAGAGGGCTATGGTGAAAAAGGAAATATCTTCCGTTCAAAACTGGAAAGATGCTTTTTGAGAAACTGCTCTGTGTACTGTTAATTCATCTCACAGAGTTACATCTTTCCCTTCAAGAAGCCTTTCGCTAAGGCTGTTCTTGTGGAATTGGAAAAGTGATATTTTTAAGCCCATCGAGGGCTATGGTGAAAAAGGAAATATCTTCCGTTCAAAACTGGAAAGAAGCTTTCTGAGAAACTTCTCTGTGATCTGTTAATTCATCTCACAGAGTTACATCTTTCCCTTCAAGAAGCCTTTCGCTAAGGCTGTTCTTGTGGAATTGGCAAAGTGATATTTGGAAGCCCATAGAGGGCTATGGTGAAAAAGGAAATATCTTCCGTTCAAAACTGGAAAGAAGCTTTCTGAGAAACTGCTCTGTGTTCTGTTAATTCATCTCACAGGGTTACATCTTTCCCTTCAAGAAGCCTTTCGCTAAGGCTGTTCTTTTGGAATTCGCAAAGTGATATTTGGAAGCCCATAGAGGGCTATGGTGAAACACGAAATATCTTCCGTTCAAAACTGGAAAGAAGCTTTCTGAGAAACTGCTCTGTGTTCTGTTAATTCATCTCACAGAGTTACATCTTTCCCTTCAAGAAGCCTTTCGCTAAGGCTGTTCTAGTGGAATTCGCAAAGGGATATTTGGAAGCCCATAGAGGGCAATGGTGAAAAAGGAAGTATCTTCCATTCAAAACTGGAAAGAAGCTTTCTGAGACACTGCTCTGTGTTCTGTTAATTCATCTCACAGAGTTACATCTTTCCCTTCAAGAAGCCTTTCGATTAGGCTGTTCTTGTGGAACTGGCAAAGTGATATTTGGAAGCCCATAGAGGGCTATGGTGAAAAAGGAAATATCTTCCGTTCAAAACTGGAAAGAAGCTTTCTGAGAAACTGCTCTGTGTTCCGTTAATTCATCTCACAGAGTTACATCTTTCCCTTCAAGAAGCCTTTCGCTAAGGCTGTTCTTGTGGAATTGGCAAAGTGATATTTGGAAGCCCATTGAGGGCTATGTTGGAAAAGGAAATATCTTCCGTTCAATACTGGAAAGAAGCTTTCTGAGAAACTGCTCAGTGTTCTGTTAATTCATCTCACAGAGTTACATCTTTCCCTTCAAGAAGCCTTTCGCTAAGGCTGTTCTTGTGGAATTGGCAAAGGGATATTTGGAAGCCCACAGAGGGCTATGGTGAAAACGGAAATATCTTCCGTTCAAAACTGGAAAGAAGCTTTCTGAGAAACTGCTCTGTGTTCTGTTAATTCATCTCACAGAGTTACATCTTTTCCTTCAAGAAGCCTTTCGCTAAGTCTGTTCTTGTGGAGTTGGCAAAGTGATATTTGGAAGCCCATAGAGGGCTATGGTGAAAAAGAATGTATCTTCCGTTCCAAACGGGAAAGAAGCTTTCTGAGAAACTGCTGTGTGTTCTGTTAATTCATCTCACAGAGTTACATCTTTCCCTTCAAGAGGCCTTTCGCTAAGGCTGTTCTTGTGGAGTTGGCAAAGTGATATTTGGAAGCCCATAGAGAGCTAAGGTGAAAAAGGAAATATCTTCCGTTCAAAACTGGAAAGAAGCTTTCTGAGAAACTGCTCTGTGTTCTGTTAATTCATCTCACAGAGTTACATCTTTCCCTTCAAGAAGCCTTTCGCTAAGGCTGTTCTTGTGGAATTGGCAAAGTGATATTTCGAAGCCCATTGAGGGCTATGGTGGAAAAGGAAATATCTTCTGATCAAAACTGGAAAGAAGCTTTCTGAGAAACTGCTCTGTGTTCTGTTAATTCATCTCACAGAGTTACATCTTTCCCTTCAAGAAGCCTTTCGCTAAGGCTGTTCTTGTGGAATTGGCAAAGGGTTATTTGGAAGCCCATAGAGGGCTATGGTGAAAAAGGAAATATCTTCCGTTCAAAACTGGAAAGAAGCTTTCTGAGAAACTGCTCTGTGTTCTGTTAATTCATCTCACAGAGTTACATCCTTCCCTTCAAGAAGCCTTTCGCTAAGGCTGTTCTTTTGGAATTAGCAAAGGGATATTTGAAAGCCCTTAGAGGGCAATGGTGAAAAAGGAAGTATCTTCCGTTCAAAACTGGAAAGAAGCTTTCTGAGAAACTGCTCTGTGTTCTGTTTATTCATCTCACAGAGTTACATCTTTCCCTTCAAGAAGCCTTTCGATTAGGCTGTTCTTGTGGAATTGGCAAAGGGATATTTGGAAGCCATTAGAGGGCTATGGTGAAAAAGGAAGTATCTTCCGTTCAAAACTGGAAAGAAGCTTTCTGAGAAACTGCTCTGTGTTCTGTTAATTCATCTCACAGAGTTACATCTTTCCCGTCAAGAAGCTTTTCGATAAGGCTGTTCTTGTGGAGTTGGCAAAGTAATATTTGGAAGCCCATAGAGGGCTATGGTAAAAAAGGAAATATCTTCCGTTAAAAACTGGAAAGAAGCTTTCTGAGAAACTGCTCTGTGTTCTGTTAATTCATCTCACAGAGTTACATCTTTCCCTTCAAGAAGCCTTTCGCTAAGGCTGTTCTTGTGGAATTGGCAAAGGGATATTTGGGAGGCCATAGAGGGCTATGGTGAAAAAGGAAGTATCTTCCGTTCAAAACTGGAAAGAAGCTTTCTGAGAAACTGCTCTGTGTTCTGTTAATTCATCTCACAGAGTTACGTCTTTCCCTTCAAGAAGCCTTTCGCTAAGGCTGTTCTTGTGGAATTCGCAAAGGGATATTTGGAAGCCCATAGAGGGCAAAGGTGAAAAAGGAAGTATCTTCCGTTCAAAACTGGAAAGAATCTTTCTGAGAAACTACTGTGTGTTCTGTTAATTCATCTCACAGAGTTACATCTTTCCCTTGAAGAATCCTTTGGCTAAGGCTGTTCTTGTGCAATTGGCAAAGGGATATTTGGAAGTCCATGGAGGGCTACATGAAAAAGGGAATATCTTGCTTTCAATACTGGAAAGAAGCTTTCTGAGATACTGCTCTGTGTTCTGTTAATTCACCTCACAGAGTTACATCTTTCCCTTCAAGAAGCCTTTCGATTAGGCTGTTCTTGTGGAATTGGCAATGTGATATTTGGAAGCCCATAGAGGGCTATGGTGAAAAAGGAAGTATCTTCCGTTCAAAACAGGAAAGAAGCTTTCTGAGAAACTGCTCTGTGTTCTGTTAATTCATCTCACACAGTTACATCTTTCCCTTCAAGAAGCTTTTCGCTAAGGCTGTTCTTGTGGAGTTGGCAAAGTGATATTTCGAAGCCCATAGAGGGTTATGGAGAAAAAGGAAATATCTTCCGTTCAAAACTGGAAGGAAGCTTTCTGAGAAACTGCTCTGTGTTCTGTTAATTCATCTCACAGAATTACATCTCTCCCTTCAAGAAGCCTTTCGCTAAGGCTGTTCTTGTGGAATTGGCAAAGGGATATTTGGGAGCCCATAGAGGGCTATGGTGAAAAAGGAAATATCTTCCGTTCAAAACTGGAAAGAAGCTTTCTGAGAAACTGCTCTGTGTTCTGTTAATTCATCACACAGAGTTACATCTTTCCCTTCAAGAAGCCTTTGGCTAAGGCTGTTCTTGTTGAATTGGCAAAGGGATATTTGGAAGTCCATGGAGGGCTACTATGAAAAAGGAAATATCTTGCGTTCAATACTGGAAAGAAGCTTTCTGAGAAACTGCTCTGTGTTCTGTTAATTCATCTCACAGAGTTACATCTTTCCCTTCAAGAAGCCTTTCGCTAAGGCTGTTCTTGTGGAATTGGCAAAGTGATCTTTTGAAGCCCATAGAGGGCAAAGGTGAAAAAGGAAGTATCTTCCGTTAAAAACTGGAAAGAATCTTTCTGAGAAACTGCTCTGTGTTCTGTTAATTCATCTCACAGAGTTACATCTTTCCCTTCAAGAATCCTTTGGCTAAGGCTGTTCTTGTGCAATTGGCAAAGGGATATTTGGAAGTCCATGGAGGGCTACATGAAAAAGGGAATATCTTGCTTTCAATACTGGAAAGAAGCTTTCTGAGATACTGCTCTGTGTTCTGTTAATTCACCTCACAGAGTTACATCTTTCCCTTCAAGAAGCCTTTCGCTAAGGCTGTTCTTGTGGAATTGGCAAAGTGATATTTGGAAACCCATAGAGGGCTATGGTGAAAAAGGAAATATCTTCCGTTCAAAACTGGAAAGAAGCTTTCTGAGAAACTGCTCTGTGTTCTGTTAATTCATCTCACAGAGTTACATCCTTCCCTTCAGGAAGCCTTTCGCTAAGGCTGTTCTTGTGGAATTGGCAAAGGGATATTTGAAAGCCCATAGAGGGCAATGGTGAAAAAGGAAGTATCTTCCGTTCAAAACTGAAAAGAAGCTTTCTGAGAAACTGCTCTGTGTTCTGTTTATTCATCTCACAGAGTTACATCTTTCCCTTCAAGAAACCTTTCGATTAGGCTGTTCTTGTGGAATTGCCAATGTGATATTTGGAAGCCCATAGAGGGCTATGGTGAAAAAGGAAGTATCTTCCGTTCAAAACTGGAAAGAAGCTTTCTGAGAAACTGCTCTGTGTTCTGTTAATTCATCTCACAGAGTTACATCTTTCCCTTCAAGAAGCTTTTCGCTAAGGCTGTTCTTGTGGAGTTGGCAAAGTGATATTTCGAAGCCCATAGAGGGTTATGGAGAAAAAGGAAATATCTTCCGTTCAAAACTGGAAAGAAGCTTTCTGAGAAACTGCTCTGTGTTCTGTTAATTCATCTCACAGAATTACATCTCTCCCTTCAAGAAGCCTTTCGCTAAGGCTGTTCTTGTGGAATTGGCAAAGGGATATTTGGGAGCCCATAGAGGGCTATGGTGAAAAAGGAAATATCTTCCGTTCAAAACTGGAAAGAAGCTTTCTGAGAAACTGCTCTGTGTTCTCTTAATTCATCACACAGAGTTACATCTTTCCCTTCAAGAAGCCTTTGGCTAAGACTGTTCTTGTGGAATTGGCAAAGGGATATTTGGAAGTCCATGGAGGGCTACTATGAAAAAGGAAATATCTTGCGTTCAATACTGGAAAGAAGCTTTCTGAGAAACTGCTCTGTGTTCTGTTAATTCATTTCACAGAGTTACATCTTTCCCTTCAAGAAGCCTTTCGCTAAGGCTGTTCTTGTGTAATTGGCAAAGTGATATTTGGAAGCCCATTGAGGGCTATGGCGGAAAAGGAAATATCTTCCGTTCAAAACTGTAAAGAAACTTTCTGAGAAACTGCTCAGTGTTCTGTTAATTCATCTCACAGAGTTACATCTTTCCCTTCAATAAGCCTTTCGCTAAGGCTGTTCTTGTGGAATAGGCAAAGTGATATTTGGAAGCCCATGGAGGGCTATGGTGAAAAAGGAAATATCTTCCATTCAAAACTGGAAAGAAGCTTTCTGAGAAACTGCTCTGTGTTCTGTTAATTCATCTCACAGACTTACATCTTTCCCTTCAAGAAGCCCTTCGCTTAGGCTGTTCTTGTGGAATCGGCAATGGGATATTTGGAAGCCCATAGAGGGCTATGGTGAAAAGGAATGTATCTTTCGTTCCAAACTGGAAAGAAGCTTTCTGTGAAACTGCTCTGTGTTCTGTTAATTCATCTCACAGAGTTACATCTTTCCCTTCAAGAAGCCTTTCGCTAAGGCTGTTCTTGTGGAGTTGGCAAAGGGATATTTGGAAGCCCATAGAGGGCTAAGCTGAAAAAGGAAATATCTTCCGTTCAAAACTGTAAGGAAGCTTTCTGAGAAACTGCTCTGTGTTCCGTTAATTCATCTCACAGAGTTACATCTTTCCCTTCAAGAAGCCTTTCGCTAAGGCTGTTCTTGTGGAACTGGCAAAGTGATATTTCGAAGCCCATTGAGGGCTATGGTGGAAAAGGAAATATCTTCTGATCAAAACTGGAAAGAAGCTTTCTGATAAACTGCTCTGTGTTCTGTTAATTCATCTCACAGAGTTACATCTTTCCCTTCAAGAAGCCTTTCGCTAATTCTGTTCTTGTGGAATTGGCAAAGGGTTATTTGGAAGCCCATAGAGGGCTATGGTGAAAAAGGAAATATCTTCCGTTCAAAACTGGAAAGAAGCTTTCTGAGAAACTGCTCTGTGTTCTGTTAATTCATCTCACAGAGTAACATCCTTCCCTTCAAGAAGCCTTTCGCTAAGGCTGTTCTTGTGGAATTGGCAAAGGGATATTTGAAAGCCCATAGAGGGCAATGGTGAAAAAGGACGTATTTTCCGTTCAAAACTGGAAAGAAGCTTTCTGAGAAACTGCTCTGTGTTCTGTTTATTCATCTCACAGAGTTACATCTTTCCCTTCAAGAATCCTTTGGCTAAGGCTGTTCTTGTGGAATTGGCAAAGGGATATTTGGAAGTCCATGGAGGGCTACTGTGAAAAAGGAAATATCTTGCGTTCAATACTGGAAAGAAGCTATCTGAGATACTGCTCTGTGTTCTGTTACTTCACCTCACAGAGTTACATCTTTCCCTTCAAGAAGCCTTTCGCTAAGGCTGTTCTTGTGGAATTGGCAAAGGGATATTTGGGAGCCCATAGAGGGCTATGGTGAAAAAGGAAGTATCTTCCGTTCAAAACTGGAAAGAAGCTTTCTGAGAAACTGCTCTGTGTTCTGTTAATTCATCTCACAGAGTTACATCTTTCCCTTCAAGAAGCCTTTCGCTAAGGCTGTTCTTGTGGAATTCGCACAGGGATATTTGGAAGCCCATAGAGGACAAAGTTGAAAAAGGAAGTATCTTCCGTTCAAAACTGGAAAGAATCTTTCTGAGAAACTGCTCTGTGTTCTGTTAATTCATCTCACAGAGTTACATCTTTCCCTTCAAGAATCCTTTGTCTAAGGCTGTTCTTGTGCAATTGGCAAAGGGATATTTGGAAGTCCATGGAGGGCTACATGAAAAAGGGAATATCTTGCTTTCAAAACTGGAAAGAACCTTTCTGAGATACGGCTCTGTGTTCTGTTAATTCACCTCACAGAGTTACATCTTTCCCTTCAAGAAGCCTTTCGCTAAGGCTGTTCTTGTGGAATTGGCAAAGTGATATTTGGAAACCCATAGAGGGCTATGGTGAAAAAGGAAATATCTTCCGTTCAAAACTGGAAAGAAGCTTTCTGAGCAACTGCTCTGTGTTCTGTTAATTCATCTCACAGAGTTATATCTTTCCCTTCAAGAAGACTTTCGCTAAGGTTCTTCTTGTGGAATTGGCAAAGTGATATTTGGAAGCCCATAGAGGGCTACGGTGAAAAAGGAAATATCTCCGTTTCAATACTGGAAAGAAGCTTTCTGAGAAACTGCTCTGTGTTCTGTTAATTCATCTCACAGAGTTACATCTTTCCCTTCAAGAAGCCTTTCGCTAAGGCTGTTCTTCTGGAATTGGCAAAGGGATATTTGGAAGCCCATTGAGGGCTATGGTGGAAAAGGAAATATCTTCCGTTCAAAACTGGAAAGAAGCTTTCTGAGAAACTGCTCTGTGTTCTGTTAATTCACCTCACAGAGTTACATCTTTCACTTCAAGAAGCCTTTCGCTAAGGCTGTTCTTGTGGAGTTGGCAAAGTGATATTTGGAAGCCCATAGAGGGCTATGGTGAAACACGAAATATCTTCCGTTCAAAACTGGAAAGAAGCTTTCAGAGAAACTGCTCTGTGTACTGTTAATTCATCTCACAGAGTTACATCTTTCCCTTCAAGAATCCTTTGGCTAAGGCTGTTCTTGTGGAATTGGCAAAGGGATATTTGGAAGTCCATGGAGCCCTACTGTGAAAAAGGAAATATCTTGCGTTCAATACTGGAAAGAAGCTTTCTGAGAAACTGCTCTGTGTTCTGTTAATTCATTTCACTGAGTTACATCTTTCCCTTCAGGAAGTCTTTCGCTAAGGCTGTTCTTGTGGAATTGGCAAAGTGATCCTTGGAAGCCCATAGAGGGCTATGGTGAAACATGAAATATCTTCCGTTCAAAACTGGAAAGAAGCATTCTGAGAAACTGCTCTGTGTTCTGTTAATTCATCTCACAGAGTTACATCTTTCCCTTCAAGAAGCCTTTCGCTAAGGCTGTTCTTGGGGAATTGGCAAAGTGATATTTGGAAGCCCATAGAGGGCTATGGTGAAAAAGGAAATATCTTCCGTTCAAAACTGGAAAGAAGCTTTCTGAGAAACCGCTCTGTGTTCTGTTAATTCTTCTCACAGAGTTACATCTTTCCTTCCAAGAAGCCTTTCACTAAGGGTTTTCTTGTGGAATTGGCAAAGTGATATTTGGAAGCCCATAGAGGGCTATGTTGAAAAAGGAAATATCTTCTGTTCAAATCTGTAAAGAAACTTTCTGAGAAACTGCTCTGTGTTCTGTTAATTCATCTCACAGAGCTACATCTTTGCCTTCAAGAAGCTTTTCGCTAAGACTGTTCTTGTGGAATTGGCAAAGTGATATTTGGAAGGCCACAGAGGGCTACGGTGAAAAAGGAAATATCTTCCGTTCAACACTGGAAAGAAGCTTTCTGAGAAACTGCTCTGTGTTCCGTTAATTCATCTCACACAGTTACATCTTTTCCTTCAAGAAGCCTTTCGCTAAGGCTGTTCTTGTGGAGTTGGCAAAGTGATATTTGGAAGCCCATAGAGGGCTATGGTGAAACACGAAATATCTTCCGTTCAAAACTGGAAAGAAGCTTTCTGAGAAACTGCTCTGTGTTCTGTTAATTCATCTCACAGAGTTACATCTTTCCCTTCAAGAATCCTTTGGCTAAGGCTGTTCCTGTGGAATTGGCAAAGGGATATTTGGAAGTCCATGGAGGGCTACTGTGAAAAAGGAAATATCTTGCGTTCAATACTGGAAAGAAGCTTTCTGAGAAACTGCTCTGTGTTCTGTTAATTCATCTCACAGAGTTACATCTTTCCCTTCAAGAAGCCTTTCGCTAAGGCTGTTCTTGTGGAGTTGGCAAAGTGATATTTGGAAGCCCATGGAGGGCTATGTTGTAAAAGGAAATATCTTCTGTTCAAAACTGGAAAGAAGCTTTCTGAGAAACTGCTCTGTGTTCTGTTAGTTCATCTCACAGTGTTACATCTTTCCCTTCAAGAAGCCTTTCGCTAAGGCTGTTCTTGTGGAATTGGCAAAGTGATATTTGGAAGCCCTTAGAGGGCTATGGTGAAAAAGGAAATATCTTCTGTTCAAAACTGGAAAGAAGCTTCCTGAGAAACTGCTCTGTGTTCTGTTAATTCATCTCACAGAGTTACATCTTTCCCTTCAAGAATCCTTTGGCTAAGGCTGTTCTTGTGGAATTGGCAAAGGGATATTTGGAAGTCCATGGAGGGCTACTGTGAAAAAGGAAATACCTTGCGTTCAATACTGGAAAGAAGCTTTCTGAGAAACTGCTCTGTGTTCTGTTAATTCATCTCACAGAGTTACATCTTTCCCTTCAAGAAGCCTTTCGCTAAGGCTGTTCTTGTGGAATTAGCAAAGGGATATTTGGAAGCCCATAGAGGGCTATGGTGAAAAAGGAAGTATCTTCCGTTCAAAACTGTAAAGAAGCTTTCTGAGAAACTGCTCTGTGTTCTGTTAATTCATCTCACAGAGTTACATCTTTCCCTTCAAGAAGCCTTTCGCTAAGGCTGTTCTTGTGGAATTGGCAAAGGGATATTTGGAAGCCCATAGAGGGCTATGGTGAAAAAGGAAATATCTTCCGTTAAAAACTGGAAAGAAGCTTTCTGAGAAACTGCTCTGTGTTCTGTTAATTAATCTCACAGAGTTCCATCTTTCCCTTCAAGAATCCTTTGGCTACGGCTGTTCTTTTGGAATTGGCAAAGGGATATTTGGAAGCCCATAGAGGGCTATGGTGAAAAAGGAAATATCTTCCGTTCAAAACTGGAAAGAAGCTTTCTGATAATCTGCTCTGTGTTCTGTTAATTCATCCCACAGAGTTACATCTTTCCCTTCAAGAAGCCTTTCGCTAAGGCTGTACTTGTGTAATTGGCAAAGTGATATTTGGAAGCCCATAGAGGGCTATGGTGAAAAAGGAAATATCTTCCGTTCAAAACTGGAAAGAAGCTTTCTGAGAAACCGCTCTGTGTTCTGTTAATTCATCTCACAGAGTTACATCTTTCCCTTCAAGAAGCCTTTCGCTAAGGCTGTTCTTGTGGAATTGGCAAAGTGATATTTGGAAGCCCGTAGAGGGCTATGGTGAAAAAGGAAGTATCTTCCGTTCAAAACTGGAAAGAAGCTTTCTGAGAAACTGCTCTGTGTTCTGTTAATTCATCTCACAGAGTTACATCTTTCCCTACAAGAAGCCTTTCGCTAAGGCTGTTCTTGTGGAATTGGCAAAGGGATATTTGGAAGCCCATAGAGGGCTATGGTGAAAAAGGAAATATCTTCCGTTAAAAACTGGAAAGAAGTTTTCTGAGAAACTGCTCTGTGTTCTGTTAATTCATCTCACAGAGTTACATCGTTACCTTCAAGAGGCCTTTCGCTAAGGCTGTTCTTGTGGAATTGGCAAAGTGATATTTGGAAGCCCATAGAGGGCTATGGTGAAAAAGGAAATATCTTCCGTTCAAAACTGGAAAGAAGCTTTCTGAAAAACCGCTTTGTGTTCTGTTAATTCTTCTCACAGAGTTACATCTTTCCCTTCAAGAAGCCTTTCGCTAAGGCTGTTTTGTGGAATTGTCAAAGTGGTATTTGGAAGCCCAAAGAGGGCTATGGTGAAAAAGGAAATATCTTCTGTTCAAAACTGGAAAGAAGCTTTCTGAGAAACTGCTCTGTGTTCCGTTAATTCATCTCACAGAGTTACATCTTTCCCTTCAAGAAGCCTTTCGCTAAGGCTGTTCTTGTGGAATTGGCAAAGGGATATTTGGAAGCCCATAGAGGGCTATGGTGAAAACGGAAATATCTTCCGTTCAAAACTGGAAAGAAGCTTTCTGAGAAACTGCTCTGTGTTCTGTTAATTCATCTCACAGAGCTACATCTTTGCCTTCAAGAAGCTTTTCGCTAAGACTGTTCTTGTGGAATTGGCAAAGGGATATTTGAGAGCCCATAGAGGGCGATGGTGGAAAAGGAAATATCTTCCGTTCAAAACTGGAAAGAAGCTTTCTGAGAAACTGCTCTGTGTTCTGTTAATTCATCTCACAGAGCTACATCTTTCCCTTCAAGAAGCCTTTCGCTAAGGCTGTTCTTGTGGAATTGGCAAAGTCATATTTCGAAGCCCATAGAGGGCTATGGTGAAAAAGCAAATATCTTCCGTTCAAAACTGGAAAGAAGCTTTTCGAGAAACTGCTCTGTGTTCTGTTAGTTCATCTCCCAGAATTACATCTTTCCCTTCATGAAGCCTTTCGCTAAGGCTGTTCTTGTGGAATTGGCAAAGTGATATTTGGAAGCCCATAGAGGGCTATGGTGAAAACGGAAATATCTTCCGTTCAAAACTGGAAAGAAGCTTTCTGAGAAACTGCTCTGTGTTCTGTTAATTCATCTCACAGAGCTACATCTTTGCCTTCAAGAAGCTTTTCGCTAAGACTGTTCTTGTGGAATTGGCAAAGTGATATTTGGAAGGCCACAGAGGGCTACGGTGAAAAAGGAAATATCTTCCGTTCAACACTGGAAAGAAGCTTTCTGAGAAACTGCTCTGTGTTCCGTTAATTCATCTCACAGAGTTACATCTTTCCCTTCAAGAAGCCTTTCGCTAAGGCTGTTCTTGTGGAATTGGCAAAGTGATATTTGGAAGCCCATTGAGGGCTATGGTGGAAAAGGAAATATCTTCCGTTCAAAACTGGAAAGAAGCTTTCTGAGAAACTGCTCTGTGTTCTGTTAGTTCACCTCACAGAGTTACATCTTTCCCTTCAAGAAGCCTTTCGCTAAGGCTGTTCTTGTGGAATTGGCAAAGTGATATTTGGAAGCCCATAGAGGGCTATGTTGAAAAAGGAAATATCTTCTGTTCAAATCTGGAAAGAAGCTTTCTGAGAAACTGCTCTGTGTTCTGTTAATTCTCTCACGGAGTTACATCTTTCCCTTCAAGAAGCCTTTCGCTAAGGCTGTTCTTGTGGAATTGGCAAAGGGATATTTGGAAGCCCATATAGGGCTATGGTGAAAAAGGAAATATCTTCCGTTAAAAACTGGAAAGAAGCTTTCTGAGAAACTGCTCTGTGTTCTGTTAATTAATCTCACAGAGTTCCATCTTTCCCTTCAAGAATCCTTTGGCTACGGCTGTTCTTTTGGAATTGGCAAAGGGATATTTGGAAGCCCATAGAGGGCTATGGTGAAAAAGGAAATATCTTCCGTTCAAAACTGGAAAGAAGCTTTCTGATAATCTGCTCTGTGTTCTGTTAATTCATCCCACAGAGTTACATCTTTCCCTTCAAGAAGCCTTTCGCTAAGGCTGTACTTGTGTAATTGGCAAAGTGATATTTGGAAGCCCATAGAGGGCTATGGTGAAAAAGGAAATATCTTCCGTTCAAAACTGGAAAGAAGCTTTCTGAGAAACCGCTCTGTGTTCTGTTAATTCATCTCACAGAGTTACATCTTTCCCTTCAAGAAGCCTTTCGCTAAGGCTGTTCTTGTGGAATTGGCAAAGTGATATTTGGAAGCCCGTAGAGGGCTATGGTGAAAAAGGAAGTATCTTCCGTTCAAAACTGGAAAGAAGCTTTCTGAGAAACTGCTCTGTGTTCTGTTAATTCCTCTCACAGAGTTACATCTTTCCCTTCAAGAAGCCTTTCGCTAAGGCTGTTCTTGTGGAATTGGCAAAGGGATATTTGGAAGCCCATAGAGGGCTATGGTGAAAAAGGAAATATCTTCCGTTAAAAACTGGAAAGAAGTTTTCTGAGAAACTGCTCTGTGTTCTGTTAATTCATCTCACAGAGTTACATCGTTCCCTTCAAGAAGCCTTTCGCTAAGGCTGTTCTTGTGGAATTGGCAAAGTGATATTTGGAAGCCCATAGAGGGCTATGGTGAAAAAGGAAATATCTTCCGTTCAAAACTGGAAAGAAGCTTTCTGAAAAACCGCTCTGTGTTCTGTTAATTCTTCTCACAGAGTTACATCTTTCCCTTCAAGAAGCCTTTCGCTAAGGCTGTTCTTGTGGAATTGGCAAAGTGATATTTGGAAGCCCATAGAGGGCTATGGTGAAAAAGGAAATATCTTCCGTTCAAAACTGGAAAGAAGCTTTCTGAGAAACTGCTCTGTGTTCTGTTAATTCATCTCACAGAGTTACATCTTTCTCTTCAAGAAACCTTTCGCTAAGCCTGTTATTGTGGAATTGGAAAAGGGATATTTGGAAGCCCATAGAGGGCTACGGTGAAAAAGGAAATATCTTCCGTTCAAAACTGGAAAGAACCTTTCTGAGAAACTGCTCTGTGTTCTGTTAATTCATCTCACAGAGTTACATCTTTCCCTTCAAGAAGCCTTTCGCTAAGGCTGTTCTTGTGGAATTGGCAAAGTGATATTTGGAAGCCCATAGAAGGCTATGTTGAAAAAGGAAATATCTTCTGTTCAAATCTGGAAAGAAGCTTTCTGAGAAACTGCTCTGTGTTCTGTTAATTCATCTCACAGAGTTACATCTTTCCCTTCAAGAAGCCTTTCGCTAAGGCTGTTCTTGTGGAATTGGCAAAGTGATATTTGGAAGCCCATAGAGGGCTATGGTGAAAAAGGAAATATCTTCTGTTCAAAACTGGAAAGAAGCTTTCTGAGAAACTGCTCTGTGTTCTGTTAATTCATCTCACAGTGTTACATCTTTCCCTTCAAGAAGCCTTTCGCTAAGGCTGTTTTGTGGAATTGTCAAAGTGGTATTTGGAAGCCCAAAGAGGGCTATGGTGAAAAAGGAAATATCTTCTGTTCAAAACTGGAAAGAAGCTTTCTGAGAAACTGCTCTGTGTTCCGTTAATTCATCTCACAGAGTTACATCTTTCCCTTCAAGAATCCTTTCGCTAAGGCTGTTCTTGTGGAATTGGCAAAGGGATATTTGGAAGCCCATAGAGGGCTATGGTGAAAACGGAAATACCTTCCGTTCAAAACTGGAAAGAAGCTTTCTGAGAAACTGCTCTGTGTTCTGTTAATTCATCTCAAAGAGCTACATCTTTGCCTTCAAGAAGCTTTTCGCTAAGACTGTTCTTGTGGAATTGGCAAAGGGATATTTGAGAGCCCATAGAGGGCTATGTTGAAAAAGGAAATATCTTCCGTTCAAAATTGGAAAGAAGCTTTCTGAGAAACTGCTCTGTGTTCTGTTAATTCATCTCACAGAGCTACATCTTTCCCTTCAAGAAGCCTTTCGCTAAGGCTGTTCTTGTGGAATTGGCAAAGGCATATTTCGAAGCCCATAGAGGGCTATGGTGAAAAAGCAAATATCTTCCGTTCAAAACTGGAAAGAAGCTTTTCGAGAAACTGCTCTGTGTTCTGTTAGTTCATCTCCCAGAATTACATCTTTCCCTTCATGAAGCCTTTCGCTAAGGCTGTTCTTGTGGAATTGGCAAAGTGATATTTGGAAGCCCATAGAGGGCTATGGTGAAAACGGAAATATCTTCCGTTCAAAACTGGAAAGAAGCTTTCTGAGAAACTGCTCTGTGTTCTGTTAATTCATCTCACAGAGCTACATCTTTGCCTTCAAGAAGCTTTTCGCTAAGAGTGTTCTTGTGGAATTGGCAAAGTGATATTTGGAAGGCCACAGAGGGCTACGGTGAAAAAGGAAATATCTTCCGTTCAACACTGGAAAGAAGCTTTCTGAGAAACTGCTCTGTGTTCCGTTAATTCATCTCACAGAGTTACATCTTTCCCTTCAAGAAGCCTTTCGCTAAGGCTGTTCTTGTGGAATTGGCAAAGTGATATTTGGAAGCCCATTGAGGGCTATGGTGGAAAAGGAAATATCTTCCGTTCAAAACTGGAAAGAAGCTTTCTGAGAAACTGCTCTGTGTTCTGTTAATTCATCTCACAGAGTTACATCTTTCCCTTCAAGAAGCCTTTCGCTAAGGCTGTTCTTGTGGAATTGGCAAAGGGATATTTGGAAGCCCATAGAGGGCTATGGTGAAAAAGGAAATATCTTCCGTTCAAAACTGGAAGGAAGCTTTCTGAGAAACTGCCCTGTGTTCTGTTAATTCATCTCACAGAGTTACATCTTTTCCTTCAAGAAGCCTTTCGCTAAGGCTGTTCTTGTGGAGTTGGCAAAGTGATAGTTGGAAGCCCATAGAGGGCTATGGTGAAACACGAAATATCTTCCGTACAAAACTGGAAAGAAGCTTTCTGAGAAACTGCTCAGTGTTCTGTTAATTCAACTCACAGAGTTACATCTTTCCCTTCAAGAAGCCTTTCGCTAAGGCTGTTCTTGTGGAATTGGCAAAGGGAAATTTGGAAGCCCATAGAGGGCTATGGTGAAAAAGGAAATATCTTCCGTTCAAAACTGGAAAGAAGCTTTCTGAGAAACTGCTCTGTGTTCTGTTAATTCATCTCACAGAGTTGCATCTTTTCCTTCAAGAAGCCTTTCGCTAAGGCTGTTCTTGTGGAGTTGGCAAAGTGATATTTGGAAGCCCATAGAGGGCTATGGTGAAACACGAAATATCTACCGTTTAAAACTGGAAAAAAGCTTTCTGAGAAACTGCTCTGTGTTCTGTTAATTCATCTCACAGAGTTACATCTTTCCCTTCAAGAATCCTTTGGCTAAGGCTGTTCTTGTGGAATTGGCAAAGGGATATTTGGAAGCCCATAGAGGGCTATGGTGAAAAAGGAAATATCTTCAGTTCAAAACTGGAAAGAAGCTTTCTGAGAATCTGCTCTGTGTTCTGTTAATTCATCCCACAGAGTTACATCTTTCCCTTCAAGAAGCCTTTCGCTAAGGCTGTTCTTGTGGAATTGGCAACGTGATATTTGGAAGCCCATAGAGGGCTATGGTGAAAAAGGAAATATCTTCCGTTCAAAACTGGAAAGAAGCTCTCTGAGAAACCGCTCTGTGTTCGGTTAATTCATCTCACAGAGTTACATCTTTCCCTTCAAGAAGCCTTTCGCTAAGGCTGTTCTTGTGGAATTGGCAAAGTGATATTTGGAAGCCCGTAGAGGGCTATGTTGAAAAAGGAAATATCTTCCGTTCAAAACTGGAAAGAACCTTTCTGAGAAACTGCTCTGTGTTCTGTTAATTCATCTCACAGAGTTACATCTTTCTCTTCAAGAAACCTTTCGCTAATGTTGTTCTTGTGGAATTGGCAAAGGGATATTTGGAAGCCCATAGAGGGCAACGGTGAAAAAGGAAATATCTTCCGTTCAAAACTGGAAAGAAGCTTTCTGAGAAACTGCTCTGTGTTCTGTTAATTCATCTCACAGAGTTACATCTTTCCCTTCAAGAAGCCTTTGGCTAAGGCTGTTCTTGTGGAATTGGCAAAGGGATATTTGGAAGTCCATGGAGTGCTACTGTGAAAAAGGAAATATCTTGCGTTCAATACTGGAAAGAAACTTTCTGAGAAACTGCTCTGTGTTCTGTTATTTCATTTCACAGAGTTACATCTTTCCCTTCCAGAAGCTTTTCGCTAAGGCTGTTCTTGTGGAATTGGCAAAGTGATCCTTGGAAGCTCATAGAGGTCTATGGTGAAAAATGAAATATCTTCCGTTCAAAACTGGAAAGAAGCTTTCTGAGAAACTGCTCAGTGTTCTGTTAATTCATCTCACAGAGTTACATCTTTCCCTTCAAGAAGCCTTTCGCTAAGGCTGTTCTTGTGGAATTCGCAAAGTGATATTTGGAAGCCCATAGAGGGCTATGGTGAAAAAGGAAGTATCTTCCGTTCAAAACTGAAAAGAAGCTTTCTGAGAAACTGCTCCGTGTTCTGTTAGTTCATCTCACAGAGTTACATCTTTCCCTTCAAGAAGCCTTTCGCTAAGGCTGTTCTTGTGGAATTGGCAAAGGGATATTTGGAAGCCCATAGAGGGCTATGGTGAAAAAGGAAATATCTTCCGTTAAAAACTGGAAAGAAGCTTTCTGAGAAACTGCTCTGTGTTCTGTTAATTCATCTCACAGAGTTACATCGTACCCTTCAAGAAGCCTTTCACTAAGGCTGTTCTTGTGGAATTGGAAAAGTGATATTTGGAAGCCCATAGAGGGCTACGGTGAAAAAGGAAATATCTTCCGTTCAAAACTGGAAAGAAGCTTTCTGAGAAACTGCTCTGTTTTCTGTTAATTCATCCCACAGAGATACATCTTTCCCTTCAGGAAGCCTTTCGCTAAGGCTGTTCTTGTGGAATTGGCAAAGTGATATTTGGAAGCCCATAGAGCGCTATGGTGAAAAAGGAAATATCTTCCGTTCAAAACTGGAAAGAAGCTTTCTGAGAAACCGCTCTGTGTTCTGTTAATTCTTCTCACAGAGTTACATCTTTCCCTTCAAGAAGCCTTTCGCTAAGGCTGTTCTTGTGGAATTGGCAAAGTGATATTTGGAAGCCCGTAGAGGGCTATGGTGAAAACGGAAATATCTTCCGTTCAAAACTGGAAAGAAGCTTTCTGAGAAACTGCTCTGTGTTCTGTTAATTCATCTCACAGAGCTACATCTTTGCCTTCAAGAAGCTTTTCGCTAAGACTGTTCTTGTGGAATTGGCAAAGTGATATTTGGAAGGCCACAGAGGGCTACGGTGAAAAAGGAAATATCTTCCGTTCAACACTGGAAAGAAGCTTTCTGAGAAACTGCTCTGTGTTCCGTTAATTCATCTCACAGAGTTACATCTTTCCCTTCAAGAAGCCTTTCGCTAAGGCTGTTCTTGTGGAATTGGCAAAGTGATATTTGGAAGCCCATTGAGGGCTATGGTGGAAAAGGAAATATCTTCCGTTCAAAACTGGAAAGAAGCTTTCTGAGAAACTGCTCTGTGTTCTGTTACTTCATCTCACAGAGTTACATCTTTCCCTTCAAGAAGCCTTTCGCTAAGGCTGTTCTTGTGGAATTGGCAAAGGGATATTTGGAAGGCCATAGAGGACTATGCTGAAAAAGGAAATATCTTCCGTTCAAAACTGGAAAGAAGCTTTCTGAGAAACTGCTCTGTGTTCTGTTAATTCATCTCACAGAGTTACATCTTTTCCTTCAAGAAGCCTTTCGCTAAGGCTGTTCTTGTGGAGTTGGCAAAGTGATATTTGGAAGCCCATTGAGGGCTACGGTGAAACACGAAATATCTTCCGTTCAAAACTGGAAAGAAGCTTTCTGAGAAACTGCTCTGTGTTCTGTAAATTCATCTCACAGAGTTGCATCTTTTCCTTCAAGAAGCCTTTCGCTAAGGCTGTTCTTGTGGAGTTGGCAAAGTGATATTTGGAAGCCCGTAGAGGGCTATGGTGAAAAAGGAAATATCTTCCGTTCAAAACTGGAAAGAACCTTTCTGAGAAACTGCTCTGTGTTCTGTTAATTCATCTCACAGAGTTACATCTTTCTCTTCAAGAAACCTTTCGCTAATGTTGTTCTTGTGGAATTGGCAAAGGGATATTTGGAAGCCCATAGAGGGCAACGGAGAAAAAGGAAATATCTTCCGTTCAAAACTGGAAAGAACCTTTCTGAGAAACTGCTCTGTGTTCTGTTAATTCATCTCACAGAGTTACATCTTTCCCTTCAAGAAGCCTTTGGCTAAGGCTGTTCTTGTGGAATTGGCAAAGGGATATTTGGAAGTCCATGGAGTGCTACTGTGAAAAAGGAAATATCTTCTGTTCAAATCTGGAAAGAAGCTTTCTGAGAAACTGCTCTGTGTTCTGTTAATTCATCTCACAGAGTTACATCTTTCCCTTCAAGAAGCCTTTCGCTAAGGCTGTTCTTGTGGAATTGGCAAAGTGATATTTGGAAGCCCATAGAGGGCTATTGTGAAAAAGGAAATATCTTCTGTTCAAAACTGGAAAGAAGCTTTCTGAGAAACTGCTCTGTGTTCTGTTAATTCATCTCACAGTGTTACATCTTTCCCTTCAAGAAGCCTTTCGCTAAGGCTGTTTTGTGGAATTGGCAAAGTGGTATTTGGAAGCCCAAAGAGGGCTATGGTGAAAAAGGAAATATCTTCTCTTCAAAACTGGAAAGAAGCTTTCTGAGAAACTGCTCTGTGTTCCGTTAATTCATCTCACAGAGTTACATCTTTCCCTTCAAGAAGCCTTTCGCTAAGGCTGTTCTTGTGGAATTGGCAAAGGGATATTTGGAAGCCCATAGAGGGCTATGGTGAAAACGGAAATATCTTCCGTTCAAAACTGGAAAGAAGCTTTCTGAGAAACTGCTCTGTGTTCTGTTAATTCATCTCACAGAGCTACATCTTTGCCTTCCAGAAGTTTTTCGCTAAGACTGTTCTTGTGGAATTGGCAAAGGGATATTTGGAAGGCCACAGAGGGCTACGGTGAAAAAGGAAATATCTTCCGTTCAACACTGGAAAGAAGCTTTCTGAGAAACTGCTCTGTGTTCCGTTAATTCATCTCACAGAGTTACATCTTTCCCTTCAAGAAGCCTTTCGCTAAGGCTTTTCTTGTGGAATTGGCAAAGTGATATTTGGAAGCCCATTGAGGGCTATGGTGGAAAAGGAAATATCTTCCGTTCAAAACTGGAAAGAAGCTTTCTGAGAAACTGCTCTGTGTTCTGTTAATTCATCTCACAGCGTTACATCTTTCCCTTCAAGAAGCCTTTCGCTAAGGCTGTTCTTGTGGAATTGGCAAAGGGATATTTGGAAGCCCATAGAGGGCTATGGTGAAAAAGGAAATATCTTCCGTTCAAAACTGGAAAGAAGCTTTCTGAGAAACTGCTCTGTGATCTGTTAATTCATTTCACAGAGTTACATCATTAAATTCAAGAAGCCATTCGCTAAGGCTGTTCTTGTGGAATTCGGAAAGTGATATTTGGAAACCCATGGAGGACTATGGTGAAGAAGGAAATATCTTGCGTTCAGTACTGGAAAGAAGCTTTCTGAGAAACTGCTCTGTGTTTTGTTAATTCATCTCACAGAGTTACATCTTTCCCTTCAAGAAGCCTTTCGCTAAGGCTGTTCTTGTGGAATTGGCAAAGTGATCTTTGGAAGCCCATAGAGGGCTATGGTGAAAAAGGAAATATCTTCCGTTCAAAACTGGAAAGAAGCTTTCTGAGAAACTGCTCTGTATTCTGTTAATTCATCTCACAGAGTTACATCTTTCCCTTCAAGAAACCTTTCGATTAGGCTGTTGTTGTGGAATTGGCAAAGTGATATTTGGAAGCCCATAGAGGGCTATGGTGAAAAAGGAAATATCTTCTGTTCAAAACTGGAAAGAAGCTTTCTGAGAAACTGCTCTGTATTCTGTTAATTCATCTCACAGAGTTACATCTTTCCCTTCAAGAAACCTTTCGATTAGGCTGTTGTTGTGGAATTGGCAAAGTGATATTTGGAAGCCCATAGAGGGCTATGGTGAAAAAGGAAATATCTTCCGTTAAAAACTGGAAAGAAGCTTTCTGAGAAACTGCTCTGTGTTCCGTTAATTCATCTCACAGAGTTACATCTTTCCCTTCAAGAAGCCTTTCGCTAAGGCTGTTCTTGTGGAATTGGCAAAGTGATATTTCGAAGCCCTTTGAGGACTATGGTGGAAAAGGAAATATCTTCTGATCAAAACTGGAAAGAAGCTTTCTGAGAAACTGCTCTGTGTTCTGTTAATTCATCTCACAGAGTTACATCTTTCCCTTCAAGAAGCCTTTCGCTAAGGCTGTTCTTGTGGAATTGGCAAAGGGTTATTTGGAAGCCCTTAGAGGGCTATGGTGAAAAAGGAAGTATCTTCCGTTCAAAACTGGAAAGAAGCTTTCTGAGAAACTGCTCTGTGTTCTGTTAATTCACCTCACAGAGTTACATTTCTCCCTTCAAGAAGTCTTTCGCTAAGGCTGTTCTTGTGGAATTCGCAAAGGGATATTTGGAAGCCCATAGAGGGCAAAGGTGAAAAAGGAAGTATCTTCCGTTCAAAACTGGAAAGAATCTTTCTGAGAAACTGCTCTGTGTTCTGTTAATTCATCTCACAGAGTTACATCTTTCCCTTCAAGAAGCCTTTCGCTAAGGCTGTTCTTGTGGAATTGGCAAAGTGATATTTTGAAGCCCGTAGAGTTCTATGGTGAAAAAGGAAATATCTTCCGTTCAAAACTGGAAAGAAGCTTTCTGAGAAACTGCTCTGTGTTCTGTTAATTCATCTCACAGAGTTACATCTTTCTCTTCAAGAAACCTTTCGCTAATGTTGTTCTTGTGGAATTGGCAAAGGGATATTTGGAAGCCCATAGAAGGCAACGGTGAAAAAGGAAATAGCTTCCGTTCAAAACTGGAAAGAACCTTTCTGAGAAACTGCTCTGTGTTCTGTTAATTCATCTCACAGAGTTACATCTTTCCCTTCAAGAAGCCTTTCGCTAAGACTGTTCTTGTGGAATTGGCAAAGAGATATTTGGAAGCCCATAGAGGGCTATGTTGAAAAAGGAAATATCTTCTGTTCAAAACTGGAAAGAAGCTTTCTGAGAAACTGCTCTGTGTTCTGTTAATTCATCTCACAGAGTTACATCTTTCCCTTCAAGAAGCCTTTCGCTAAGGCTGTTCTTGTAGAATTGGCAAAGTGATATTTGGAAGCCCATAGAGGGCTATGTTGAAAAAGGAAATATCTTCTGTTGAAAACTGGAAAGAAGCTTTCTGAGAAACTGCTCTGTGTTCTGTTAATTCATCTCACAGAGTTACATCTTTCCCTTCAAGAAGCCTTTCGCTAAGGCTGTTCTTGTGGAATTGGCAAAGCGGTATTTGGAAGCCCAAAGAGGGCTATGGTGAAAAAGGAAATATCTTCCGTTCAAAACTGGAAAGAAGCTTTCTGAGAAACTGCTCTGTGTTCCGTCAATTCATCTCACAGAGTTACATCTTTCCCTTCAAGAAGCCTTTCGGTAAGGCTGTTCTTGTGGAATTCGCAAAGTGATATTTGGAAGCCCATAGAGGGCTATGGTGAAACACGAAATATCTTCCGTTCAAAACTGGAAAGAAGCTTTCTGAGAAACTGCTCTGTGTTCTGTTAATTCATCTCACAGAGTTACATCTTTCCCTTCAAGAAGCCTTTCGCTAAGGCTGTTCTTGTGGAATTGGCAAAGTGATATTTTGAAGCCCGTAGAGTTCTATGGTGAAAAAGGAAATATCTTCCGTTCAAAACTGGAAAGAAGCTTTCTGAGAAACTGCTCTGTGTTCTGTTAATTCATCTCACAGAGTTACATCTTTCCCTTCAAGAAGCCTTTCGCTGAGGGTGTTCTTGTGGAATTGGCAAAGGGATACTTGGAAGCCCATTAAGGGCTATGGTGAAAAACGAAATAACTTCCGTTCAAAACTGGAAGGAAGCTTTCTGAGAAACTGCTCTGTGTTCTGTTAATTCATCTCACAGAGCTACATCTTTGCCTTCCAGAAGTTTTTCGCTAAGACTGTTCTTGTGGAATTGGCAAAGGGATATTTGGAAGGCCACAGAGGGCTACGGTGAAAAAGGAAATATCTTCCGTTCAACACTGGAAAGAAGCTTTCTGAGAAACTGCTCTGTGTTCCGTTAATTCATCTCACAGAGTTACATCTTTCCCTTCAAGAAGCCTTTCGCTAAGGCTGTTCTTGTGGAATTGGCAAAGTGATATTTGGAAGCCCATTGAGGGCTATGGTGGAAAAGGAAATATCTTCCGTTCAAAACTGGAAAGAAGCTTTCTGAGAAACTGCTCTGTGTTCTGTTAATTCATCTCACAGCGTTACATCTTTCCCTTCAAGAAGCCTTTCGCTAAGGCTGTTCTTGTGGAATTGGCAAAGGGATATTTGGAAGCCCATAGAGGGCTATGGTGAAAAAGGAAATATCTTCCGTTCAAAACTGGAAAGAAGCTTTCTGAGAAACTGCTCTGTGATCTGTTAATTCATTTCACAGAGTTACATCATTAAATTCAAGAAGCCATTCGCTAAGGCTGTTCTTGTGGAATTCGGAAAGTGATATTTGGAAACCCATGGAGGACTATGGTGAAGAAGGAAATATCTTGCGTTCAGTACTGGAAAGAAGCTTTCTGAGAAACTGCTCTGTGTTTTGTTAATTCATCTCACAGAGTTACATCTTTCCCTTCAAGAAGCCTTTCGCTAAGGCTGTTCTTGTGGAATTGGCAAAGTGATCTTTGGAAGCCCATAGAGGGCTATGGTGAAAAAGGAAATATCTTCCGTTCAAAACTGGAAAGAAGCTTTCTGAGAAACTGCTCTGTATTCTGTTAATTCATCTCACAGAGTTACATCTTTCCCTTCAAGAAACCTTTCGATTAGGCTGTTGTTGTGGAATTGGCAAAGTGATATTTGGAAGCCCATAGAGGGCTATGGTGAAAAAGGAAATATCTTCTGTTCAAAACTGGAAAGAAGCTTTCTGAGAAACTGCTCTGTATTCTGTTAATTCATCTCACAGAGTTACATCTTTCCCTTCAAGAAACCTTTCGATTAGGCTGTTGTTGTGGAATTGGCAAAGTGATATTTGGAAGCCCATAGAGGGCTATGGTGAAAAAGGAAATATCTTCCGTTAAAAACTGGAAAGAAGCTTTCTGAGAAACTGCTCTGTGTTCCGTTAATTCATCTCACAGAGTTACATCTTTCCCTTCAAGAAGCCTTTCGCTAAGGCTGTTCTTGTGGAATTGGCAAAGTGATATTTCGAAGCCCTTTGAGGACTATGGTGGAAAAGGAAATATCTTCTGATCAAAACTGGAAAGAAGCTTTCTGAGAAACTGCTCTGTGTTCTGTTAATTCATCTCACAGAGTTACATCTTTCCCTTCAAGAAGCCTTTCGCTAAGGCTGTTCTTGTGGAATTGGCAAAGGGTTATTTGGAAGCCCTTAGAGGGCTATGGTGAAAAAGGAAGTATCTTCCGTTCAAAACTGGAAAGAAGCTTTCTGAGAAACTGCTCTGTGTTCTGTTAATTCACCTCACAGAGTTACATTTCTCCCTTCAAGAAGCCTTTCGCTAAGGCTGTTCTTGTGGAATTGGCAAAGGGATATTTGGAAGCCCATAGAGGGCTATGGTGAAAACGGAAATACCTTCCGTTCAAAACTGGAAAGAAGCTTTCTGAGAAACTGCTCTGTGTTCTGTTAATTCATCTCACAGAGCTACATCTTTGCCTTCAAGAAGCTTTTCGCTAAGACTGTTCTTGTGGAATTGGCAAAGGGATATTTGAGAGCCCATAGAGGGCTATGTTGAAAAAGGAAATATCTTCCGTTCAAAATTGGAAAGAAGCTTTCTGAGAAACTGCTCTGTGTTCTGTTAATTCATCTCACAGAGCTACATCTTTCCCTTCAAGAAGCTTTTCGCTAAGGCTGTTCTTGTGGAATTGGCAAAGGCATATTTCGAAGCCCATAGAGGGCTATGGTGAAAAAGCAAATATCTTCCGTTCAAAACTGGAAAGAAGCTTTTCGAGAAACTGCTCTGTGTTCTGTTAGTTCATCTCCCAGAATTACATCTTTCCCTTCATGAAGCCTTTCGCTAAGGCTGTTCTTGTGGAATTGGCAAAGTGATATTTGGAAGCCCATAGAGGGCTATGGTGAAAACGGAAATATCTTCCGTTCAAAACTGGAAAGAAGCTTTCTGAGAAACTGCTCTGTGTTCTGTTAATTCATCTCACAGAGCTACATCTTTGCCTTCAAGAAGCTTTTCGCTAAGAGTGTTCTTGTGGAATTGGCAAAGTGATATTTGGAAGGCCACAGAGGGCTACGGTGAAAAAGGAAATATCTTCCGTTCAACACTGGAAAGAAGCTTTCTGAGAAACTGCTCTGTGTTCCGTTAATTCATCTCACAGAGTTACATCTTTCCCTTCAAGAAGCCTTTCGCTAAGGCTGTTCTTGTGGAATTGGCAAAGTGATATTTGGAAGCCCATTGAGGGCTATGGTGGAAAAGGAAATATCTTCCGTTCAAAACTGGAAAGAAGCTTTCTGAGAAACTGCTCTGTGTTCTGTTAATTCATCTCACAGAGTTACATCTTTCCCTTCAAGAAGCCTTTTGCTAAGGCTGTTCTTGTGGAATTGGCAAAGGGATATTTGGAAGCCCATAGAGGGCTATGGTGAAAAAGGAAATATCTTCCGTTCAAAACTGGAAGGAAGCTTTCTGAGAAACTGCCCTGTGTTCTGTTAATTCATCTCACAGAGTTACATCTTTTCCTTCAAGAAGCCTTTCGCTAAGGCTGTTCTTGTGGAGTTGGCAAAGTGATATTTGGAAGCCCATAGAGGGCTATGGTGAAACACGAAATATCTTCCGTACAAAACTGGAAAGAAGCTTTCTGAGAAACTGCTCAGTGTTCTGTTAATTCAACTCACAGAGTTACATCTTTCCCTTCAAGAAGCCTTTCGCTAAGGCTGTTCTTGTGGAATTGGCAAAGGGAAATTTGGAAGCCCATAGAGGGCTATGGTGAAAAAGGAAATATCTTCCGTTCAAAACTGGAAAGAAGCTTTCTGAGAAACTGCTCTGTGTTCTGTTAATTCATCTCACAGAGTTGCATCTTTTCCTTCAAGAAGCCTTTCGCTAAGGCTGTTCTTGTGGAGTTGGCAAAGTGATATTTGGAAGCCCATAGAGGGCTATGGTGAAACACGAAATATCTACCGTTCAAAACTGGAAAAAAGCTTTCTGAGAAACTGCTCTGTGTTCTGTTAATTCATCTCACAGAGTTACATCTTTCCCTTCAAGAATCCTTTGGCTAAGGCTGTTCTTGTGGAATTGGCAAAGGGATATTTGGAAGCCCATAGAGGGCTATGGTGAAAAAGGAAATATCTTCAGTTCAAAACTGGAAAGAAGCTTTCTGAGAATCTGCTCTGTGTTCTGTTAATTCATCCCACAGAGTTACATCTTTCCCTTCAAGAAGCCTTTCGCTAAGGCTGTTCTTGTGGAATTGGCAAAGTGATATTTGGAAGCCCATAGAGGGCTATGGTGAAAAAGGAAATATCTTCCGTTCAAAACTGGAAAGAAGCTCTCTGAGAAACCGCTCTGTGTTCGGTTAATTCATCTCACAGAGTTACATCTTTCCCTTCAAGAAGCCTTTCGCTAAGGCTGTTCTTGTGGAATTGGCAAAGTGATATTTGGAAGCCCGTAGAGGGCTATGTTGAAAAAGGAAATATCTTCCGTTCAAAACTGGAAAGAACCTTTCTGAGAAACTGCTCTGTGTTCTGTTAATTCATCTCACAGAGTTACATCTTTCTCTTCAAGAAACCTTTCGCTAATGTTGTTCTTGTGGAATTGGCAAAGGGATATTTGGAAGCCCATAGAGGGCAACGGTGAAAAAGGAAATATCTTCCGTTCAAAACTGGAAAGAAGCTTTCTGAGAAACTGCTCTGTGTTCTGTTAATTCATCTCACAGAGTTACATCTTTCCCTTCAAGAAGCCTTTGGCTAAGGCTGTTCTTGTGGAATTGGCAAAGGGATATTTGGAAGTCCATGGAGTGCTACTGTGAAAAAGGAAATATCTTGCATTCAATACTGGAAAGAAACTTTCTGAGAAACTGCTCTGTGTTCTGTTATTTCATTTCACAGAGTTACATCTTTCCCTTCCAGAAGCTTTTCGCTAAGGCTGTTCTTGTGGAATTGGCAAAGTGATCCTTGGAAGCTCATAGAGGTCTATGGTGAAAAATGAAATATCTTCCGTTCAAAACTGGAAAGAAGCTTTCTGAGAAACTGCTCAGTGTTCTGTTAATTCATCTCACAGAGTTACATCTTTCCCTTCAAGAAGCCTTTCGCTAAGGCTGTTCTTGTGGAATTCGCAAAGTGATATTTGGAAGCCCATAGAGGGCTATGGTGAAAAAGGAAGTATCTTCCGTTCAAAACTGAAAAGAAGCTTTCTGAGAAACTGCTCCGTGTTCTGTTAGTTCATCTCACAGAGTTACATCTTTCCCTTCAAGAAGCCTTTCGCTAAGGCTGTTCTTGTGGAATTGGCAAAGGGATATTTGGAAGCCCATAGAGGGCTATGGTGAAAAAGGAAATATCTTCCGTTAAAAACTGGAAAGAAGCTTTCTGAGAAACTGCTCTGTGTTCTGTTAATTCATCTCACAGAGTTACATCGTACCCTTCAAGAAGCCTTTCGCTAAGGCTGTTCTTGTGGAATTGGAAAAGTGATATTTGGAAGCCCATAGAGGGCTACGGTGAAAAAGGAAATATCTTCCGTTCAAAACTGGAAAGAAGCTTTCTGAGAAACTGCTCTGTGTTCTGTTAATTCATCCCACAGAGATACATCTTTCCCTTCAGGAAGCCTTTCGCTAAGGCTGTTCTTGTGGAATTGGCAAAGTGATATTTGGAAGCCCATAGAGCGCTATGGTGAAAAAGGAAATATCTTCCGTTCAAAACTGGAAAGAAGCTTTCTGAGAAACCGCTCTGTGTTCTGTTAATTCTTCTCACAGAGTTACATCTTTCCCTTCAAGAAGCCTTTCGCTAAGGCTGTTCTTGTGGAATTGGCAAAGTGATATTTGGAAGCCCGTAGAGGGCTATGGTGAAAACGGAAATATCTTCCGTTCAAAACTGGAAAGAAGCTTTCTGAGAAACTGCTCTGTGTTCTGTTAATTCATCTCACAGAGCTACATCTTTGCCTTCAAGAAGCTTTTCGCTAAGACTGTTCTTGTGGAATTGGCAAAGTGATATTTGGAAGGCCACAGAGGGCTACGGTGAAAAAGGAAATATCTTCCGTTCAACACTGGAAAGACGCTTTCTGAGAAACTGCTCTGTGTTCCGTTAATTCATCTCACAGAGTTACATCTTTCCCTTCAAGAAGCCTTTCGCTAAGGCTGTTCTTGTGGAATTGGCAAAGTGATATTTGGAAGCCCATTGAGGGCTATGGTGGAAAAGGAAATATCTTCCGTTCAAAACTGGAAAGAAGCTTTCTGAGAAACTGCTCTGTGTTCTGTTACTTCATCTCACAGAGTTACATCTTTCCCTTCAAGAAGCCTTTCGCTAAGGCTGTTCTTGTGGAATTGGCAAAGGGATATTTGGAAGGCCATAGAGGACTATGCTGAAAAAGGAAATATCTTCCGTTCAAAACTGGAAAGAAGCTTTCTGAGAAACTGCTCTGTGTTCTGTTAATTCATCTCACAGAGTTACATCTTTTCCTTCAAGAAGCCTTTCGCTAAGGCTGTTCTTGTGGAGTTGGCAAAGTGATATTTGGAAGCCCATTGAGGGCTACGGTGAAACACGAAATATCTTCCGTTCAAAACTGGAAAGAAGCTTTCTGAGAAACTGCTCTGTGTTCTGTAAATTCATCTCACAGAGTTGCATCTTTTCCTTCAAGAAGCCTTTCGCTAAGGCTGTTCTTGTGGAGTTGGCAAAGTGATGTTTGGAAGCCCATAGAGGGCTATGGTGAAACACGAAATATCTACCGTTCAAAACTGGAAAAAAGCTTTCTGAGAAACTGCTCTGTGTTCTGTTAATTCATCTCACAGAGTTACATCTTTCCCTTCAAGAATCCTTTGGCTAAGGCTGTTCTTGTGGAATTGGCAAAGGGATATTTGGAAGCCCATAGAGGGCTATGGTGAAAAAGGAAATATCTTCAGTTCAAAACTGGAAAGAAGCTTTCTGAGAATCTGCTCTGTGTTCTGTTAATTCATCCCACAGAGTTACTTCTTTCCCTTCAAGAAGCCTTTCGCTAAGGCTGTTCTTGTGGAATTGGCAAAGTGATATTTGGAAGCCCATAGAGGGCTATGGTGAAAAAGGAAATATCTTCCGTTCAAAACTGGAAAGAAGCTCTCTGAGAAACCGCTCTGTGTTCTGTTAATTCATCTCACAGAGTTACATCTTTCCCTTCAAGAAGCCTTTCGCTAAGGCTGTTCTTGTGGAATTGGCAAAGTGATATTTGGAAGCCCGTAGAGGGCTATGGTGAAAAAGGAAATATCTTCCGTTCAAAACTGGAAAGAACCTTTCTGAGAAACTGCTCTGTGTTCTGTTAATTCATCTCACAGAGTTACATCTTTCTCTTCAAGAAACCTTTCGCTAATGTTGTTCTTGTGGAATTGGCAAAGGGATATTTGGAAGCCCATAGAGGACAACGGTGAAAAAGGAAATATCTTCCGTTCAAAACTGGAAAGAACCTTTCTGAGAAACTGCTCTGTGTTCTGTTAATTCATCTCACAGAGTTACATCTTTCCCTTCAAGAAGCCTTTGGCTAAGGCTGTTCTTGTGGAATTGGCAAAGGGATATTTGGAAGTCCATGGAGTGCTACTGTGAAAAAGGAAATATCTTCTGTTCAAATCTGGAAAGAAGCTTTCTGAGAAACTGCTCTGTGTTCTGTTAATTCATCTCACAGAGTTACATCTTTCCCTTCAAGAAGCCTTTCGCTAAGGCTGTTCTTGTGGAATTGGCAAAGTGATATTTGGAAGCCCATAGAGGGCTATTGTGAAAAAGGAAATATCTTCTGTTCAAAACTGGAAAGAAGCTTTCTGAGAAACTGCTCTGTGTTCTGTTAATTCATCTCACAGTGTTACATCTTTCCCTTCAAGAAGCCTTTCGCTAAGGCTGTTTTGTGGAATTGGCAAAGTGGTATTTGGAAGCCCAAAGAGGGCTATGGTGAAAAAGGAAATATCTTCTCTTCAAAACTGGAAAGAAGCTTTCTGAGAAACTGCTCTGTGTTCCGTTAATTCATCTCACAGAGTTACATCTTTCCCTTCAAGAAGCCTTTCGCTAAGGCTGTTCTTGTGGAATTGGCAAAGGGATATTTGGAAGCCCATAGAGGGCTATGGTGAAAACGGAAATATCTTCCGTTCAAAACTGGAAAGAAGCTTTCTGAGAAACTGCTCTGTGTTCTGTTAATTCATCTCACAGAGCTACATCTTTGCCTTCCAGAAGTTTTTCGCTAAGACTGTTCTTGTGGAATTGGCAAAGGGATATTTGGAAGGCCACAGAGGGCTACGGTGAAAAAGGAAATATCTTCCGTTCAACACTGGAAAGAAGCTTTCTGAGAAACTGCTCTGTGTTCCGTTAATTCATCTCACAGAGTTACATCTTTCCCTTCAAGAAGCCTTTCGCTAAGGCTTTTCTTGTGGAATTGGCAAAGTGATATTTGGAAGCCCATTGAGGGCTATGGTGGAAAAGGAAATATCTTCCGTTCAAAACTGGAAAGAAGCTTTCTGAGAAACTGCTCTGTGTTCTGTTAATTCATCTCACAGCGTTACATCTTTCCCTTCAAGAAGCCTTTCGCTAAGGCTGTTCTTGTGGAATTGGCAAAGGGATATTTGGAAGCCCATAGAGGGCTATGGTGAAAAAGGAAATATCTTCCGTTCAAAACTGGAAAGAAGCTTTCTGAGAAACTGCTCTGTGATCTGTTAATTCATTTCACAGAGTTACATCATTAAATTCAAGAAGCCATTCGCTAAGGCTGTTCTTGTGGAATTCGGAAAGTGATATTTGGAAACCCATGGAGGACTATGGTGAAGAAGGAAATATCTTGCGTTCAGTACTGGAAAGAAGCTTTCTGAGAAACTGCTCTGTGTTTTGTTAATTCATCTCACAGAGTTACATCTTTCCCTTCAAGAAGCCTTTCGCTAAGGCTGTTCTTGTGGAATTGGCAAAGTGATCTTTGGAAGCCCATAGAGGGCTATGGTGAAAAAGGAAATATCTTCCGTTCAAAACTGGAAAGAAGCTTTCTGAGAAACTGCTCTGTATTCTGTTAATTCATCTCACAGAGTTACATCTTTCCCTTCAAGAAACCTTTCGATTAGGCTGTTGTTGTGGAATTGGCAAAGTGATATTTGGAAGCCCATAGAGGGCTATGGTGAAAAAGGAAATATCTTCTGTTCAAAACTGGAAAGAAGCTTTCTGAGAAACTGCTCTGTATTCTGTTAATTCATCTCACAGAGTTACATCTTTCCCTTCAAGAAACCTTTCGATTAGGCTGTTGTTGTGGAATTGGCAAAGTGATATTTGGAAGCCCATAGAGGGCTATGGTGAAAAAGGAAATATCTTCCGTTAAAAACTGGAAAGAAGCTTTCTGAGAAACTGCTCTGTGTTCCGTTAATTCATCTCACAGAGTTACATCTTTCCCTTCAAGAAGCCTTTCGCTAAGGCTGTTCTTGTGGAATTGGCAAAGTGATATTTCGAAGCCCTTTGAGGACTATGGTGGAAAAGGAAATATCTTCTGATCAAAACTGGAAAGAAGCTTTCTGAGAAACTGCTCTGTGTTCTGTTAATTCATCTCACAGAGTTACATCTTTCCCTTCAAGAAGCCTTTCGCTAAGGCTGTTCTTGTGGAATTGGCAAAGGGTTATTTGGAAGCCCTTAGAGGGCTATGGTGAAAAAGGAAGTATCTTCCGTTCAAAACTGGAAAGAAGCTTTCTGAGAAACTGCTCTGTGTTCTGTTAATTCACCTCACAGAGTTACATTTCTCCCTTCAAGAAGCCTTTCGCTAAGGCTGTTCTTGTGGAATTCGCAAAGGGATATTTGGAAGCCCATAGAGGGCAAAGGTGAAAAAGGAAGTATCTTCCGTTCAAAACTGGAAAGAATCTTTCTGAGAAACTGCTCTGTGTTCTGTTAATTCATCTCACAGAGTTACATCTTTCCCTTCAAGAAGCCTTTCGCTAAGGCTGTTCTTGTGGAATTGGCAAAGTGATATTTTGAAGCCCGTAGAGTTCTATGGTGAAAAAGGAAATATCTTCCGTTCAAAACTGGAAAGAAGCTTTCTGAGAAACTGCTCTGTGTTCTGTTAATTCATCTCACAGAGTTACATCTTTCTCTTCAAGAAACCTTTCGCTAATGTTGTTCTTGTGGAATTGGCAAAGGGATATTTGGAAGCCCATAGAAGGCAACGGTGAAAAAGGAAATAGCTTCCGTTCAAAACTGGAAAGAACCTTTCTGAGAAACTGCTCTGTGTTCTGTTAATTCATCTCACAGAGTTACATCTTTCCCTTCAAGAAGCCTTTCGCTAAGACTGTTCTTGTGGAATTGGCAAAGAGATATTTGGAAGCCCATAGAGGGCTATGTTGAAAAAGGAAATATCTTCTGTTCAAAACTGGAAAGAAGCTTTCTGAGAAACTGCTCTGTGTTCTGTTAATTCATCTCACAGAGTTACATCTTTCCCTTCAAGAAGCCTTTCGCTAAGGCTGTTCTTGTAGAATTGGCAAAGTGATATTTGGAAGCCCATAGAGGGCTATGTTGAAAAAGGAAATATCTTCTGTTGAAAACTGGAAAGAAGCTTTCTGAGAAACTGCTCTGTGTTCTGTTAATTCATCTCACAGAGTTACATCTTTCCCTTCAAGAAGCCTTTTGCTAAGGCTGTTCTTGTGGAATTGGCAAAGCGGTATTTGGAAGCCCAAAGAGGGCTATGGTGAAAAAGGAAATATCTTCCGTTCAAAACTGGAAAGAAGCTTTCTGAGAAACTGCTCTGTGTTCCGTCAATTCATCTCACAGAGTTACATCTTTCCCTTCAAGAAGCCTTTCGGTAAGGCTGTTCTTGTGGAATTCGCAAAGTGATATTTGGAAGCCCATAGAGGGCTATGGTGAAACACGAAATATCTTCCGTTCAAAACTGGAAAGAAGCTTTCTGAGAAACTGCTCTGTGTTCTGTTAATTCATCTCACAGAGTTACATCTTTCCCTTCAAGAAGCCTTTCGCTAAGGCTGTTCTTGTGGAATTGGCAAAGTGATATTTTGAAGCCCGTAGAGTTCTATGGTGAAAAAGGAAATATCTTCCGTTCAAAACTGGAAAGAAGCTTTCTGAGAAACTGCTCTGTGTTCTGTTAATTCATCTCACAGAGTTACATCTTTCCCTTCAAGAAGCCTTTCGCTGAGGGTGTTCTTGTGGAATTGGCAAAGGGATACTTGGAAGCCCATTAAGGGCTATGGTGAAAAACGAAATAACTTCCGTTCAAAACTGGAAGGAAGCTTTCTGAGAAACTGCTCTGTGTTCTGTTAATTCATCTCACAGCGTTACATCTTTCCCTTCAAGAAGCCTTTCGCTAAGGCTCTTCTTGTGGAATTGGAAAGTGATAATTGGAAGCTCATAGAGGGCTACGGTGAAAAAGGAAATATCTCCGGTTCAATACTGGAAAGAAACTTTCTGAGAAACTGCTCTGTGTTCTGTTAATTCATCTCACAGAGTTACATCTTTCCCTTCAAGAAGCCTTTCGCTAAGGGGGTTCTTGTGGAATTGGCAAAGGGATACTTGGAAGCCCATTAAGTTCAATGGTGAAAAACGAAATAACTTCCATTCAAAACTGGAAAGAAGCTTTCTGAGAAACTGCTCTGTGTTCTGTTAATTCATCTCACAGCGTTACATCTTTCCCTTCAAGAAGCCTTTCGCTAAGGCTGTTCTCGTGGAATTGGCAAAGGGATATTTGGAAGCCCATAGAGGGCTATGGTGAAAAAGGAAATAACTTCCGTTCAAAACTGGAAAGAACCTTTCTGAGAAACTGCTCTGTGTTCTGTTAATTCATCTCACCGAGTTACATCTTTCCCTTCAAGAATCCTTTGGCTAAGGCTGTTCTTGTGGAATTGGCAAAGTGATATTTGGAAGCCCATAGAGGGCTATGGTGAAAAAGGAAATATCTTCCGTTCAAAACTGGAAAGAAGCTTTCTGAGAAACGGCCCTGTGATCTGTTAATTCATTTCACAGAGTTACATCTTTCCCTTCAAGAAGCCTTTCACTAAGGCTGTTCTTGTGGAATTGGCAAAGGAATATTTGGAAGCCCATAGAGGGCTATGGTGAAAAAGGAAGTATCTTCCGTTCAAAAGTGGAAAGAATCTTTCTGAGAAACTGCTCTGTGTTCTCTTAATTCATCTCACAGAGTTACATCTTTCCCTTCAAGAAGCCTTTCGCTAAGGCTGTTCTAGTGGAATTCGCAAAGGGATATTTGGAAGCCCATAGAGGGCAATGGTGAAAAAGGAAGTATCTTCTGTTCAAAACTGGAAAGAAGCTTTCTGAGAAACTGCTCTGTGTTCTGTTAATTCATCTCACAGAGTTACATCTTTCCCTTCAAGAAGCCTTTCGCTAAGGCTGTTCTTGTGGAATTGGCAAAGTGATATTTGGAAGCCCATAGAGGGCTATGGTGAAAAAGGAAATATCTTCCGTTCAAAACTGGAAAGAAGCTTTCTGAGAAACTGCTCTGTGTTCTGTTAATTCATTTCACAGAGTTACATCTTTCCCTTCAAGAAGCCTTTCGCTAAGACTGTTCTTGTGGAATTGGCAAAGAGATATTTGGAAGCCCATAGAGGGCTATGTTGAAAAAGGAAATATCTTCTGTTCAAAACTGGAAAGAAGCTTTCTGAGAAACTGCTCTGTGTTCTGTTAATTCATCTCACAGAGTTACATCTTTCCCTTCAAGAAGCCTTTCGCTAAGGCTGTTCTTGTAGAATTGGCAAAGTGATATTTGGAAGCCCATAGAGGGCTATGTTGAAAAAGGAAATATCTTCTGTTGAAAACTGGAAAGAAGCTTTCTGAGAAACTGCTCTGTGTTCTGTTAATTCATCTCACAGAGTTACATCTTTCCCTTCAAGAAGCCTTTTGCTAAGGCTGTTCTTGTGGAATTGGCAAAGCGGTATTTGGAAGCCCAAAGAGGGCTATGGTGAAAAAGGAAATATCTTCCGTTCAAAACTGGAAAGAAGCTTTCTGAGAAACTGCTCTGTGTTCCGTCAATTCATCTCACAGAGTTACATCTTTCCCTTCAAGAAGCCTTTCGGTAAGGCTGTTCTTGTGGAATTCGCAAAGTGATATTTGGAAGCCCATAGAGGGCTATGGTGAAACACGAAATATCTTCCGTTCAAAACTGGAAAGAAGCTTTCTGAGAAACTGCTCTGTGTTCTGTTAATTCATCTCACAGAGTTACATCTTTCCCTTCAAGAAGCCTTTCGCTAAGGCTGTTCTTGTGGAATTGGCAAAGTGATATTTTGAAGCCCGTAGAGTTCTATGGTGAAAAAGGAAATATCTTCCGTTCAAAACTGGAAAGAAGCTTTCTGAGAAACTGCTCTGTGTTCTGTTAATTCATCTCACAGAGTTACATCTTTCCCTTCAAGAAGCCTTTCGCTGAGGGTGTTCTTGTGGAATTGGCAAAGGGATACTTGGAAGCCCATTAAGGGCTATGGTGAAAAACGAAATAACTTCCGTTCAAAACTGGAAGGAAGCTTTCTGAGAAACTGCTCTGTGTTCTGTTAATTCATCTCACAGCGTTACATCTTTCCCTTCAAGAAGCCTTTCGCTAAGGCTCTTCTTGTGGAATTGGAAAGTGATAATTGGAAGCTCATAGAGGGCTACGGTGAAAAAGGAAATATCTCCGGTTCAATACTGGAAAGAAACTTTCTGAGAAACTGCTCTGTGTTCTGTTAATTCATCTCACAGAGTTACATCTTTCCCTTCAAGAAGCCTTTCGCTAAGGGGGTTCTTGTGGAATTGGCAAAGGGATACTTGGAAGCCCATTAAGTTCAATGGTGAAAAACGAAATAACTTCCATTCAAAATGGAAAGAAGCTTTCTGAGAAACTGCTCTGTGTTCTGTTAATTCATCTCACAGCGTTACATCTTTCCCTTCAAGAAGCCTTTCGCTAAGGCTGTTCTCGTGGAATTGGCAAAGGGATATTTGGAAGCCCATAGAGGGCTATGGTGAAAAAGGAAATAACTTCCGTTCAAAACTGGAAAGAACCTTTCTGAGAAACTGCTCTGTGTTCTGTTAATTCATCTCACCGAGTTACATCTTTCCCTTCAAGAATCCTTTGGCTAAGGCTGTTCTTGTGGAATTGGCAAAGTGATATTTGGAAGCCCATAGAGGGCTATGGTGAAAAAGGAAATATCTTCCGTTCAAAACTGGAAAGAAGCTTTCTGAGAAACGGCCCTGTGATCTGTTAATTCATTTCACAGAGTTACATCTTTCCCTTCAAGAAGCCTTTCACTAAGGCTGTTCTTGTGGAATTGGCAAAGGAATATTTGGAAGCCCATAGAGGGCTATGGTGAAAAAGGAAGTATCTTCCGTTCAAAAGTGGAAAGAATCTTTCTGAGAAACTGCTCTGTGTTCTCTTAATTCATCTCACAGAGTTACATCTTTCCCTTCAAGAAGCCTTTCGCTAAGGCTGTTCTAGTGGAATTCGCAAAGGGATATTTGGAAGCCCATAGAGGGCAATGGTGAAAAAGGAAGTATCTTCCGTTCAAAACTGGAAAGAAGCTTTCTGAGAAACTGCTCTGTGTTCTGTTAATTCATCTCACAGAGTTACATCTTTCCCTTCAAGAAGCCTTTCGATTAGGCTGTTCTTGTGGAATTGGCAAAGTGATATTTGGAAGCCCATAGAGGGCTAAGGTGAAAAAGGAAATATCTTCCGTTCAAAACTGGAAAGAAGCTTTCTGAGAAACTGCTCTGTGTTCCGTTAATTCATCTCACAGAGTTACATCTTTCCCTTCAAGGAGCCTTTCGCTAAGGCTGTTCTTGTGGAATTGGCAAAGTGATATTTGGAAGCCCATTGAGGGCTATGGTGGAAAAGGAAATATCTTCCGTTCAAAACTGGAAAGAAGCTTTCTGAGAAACTGCTCAGTGTTCTGTTAATTCATCTCACAGAGTTACATCTTTCCCTTCAAGAAGCCTTTCGCTAAGGCTGTTCTTGTGGAATTGGCAAAGGGATATTTGGAAGCCCATAGAGGGCTATGGTGAAAAAGGAAATATCTTCCGTTCAAAACTGGAAAGAAGCTTTCTGAGAAACTGCTCTGTGTTCTGTTAATTCATCTCACAGAGTTGCATCTTTTCCTTCAAGAAGCCTTTCGCTAAGGCTGTTGTTGTGGAGTTGGCAAAGTGATATTTGGAAGCCCATAGAGGGCTATGGTGAAACACGAAATATCTTCCGTTCAAAACTGGAAAGAAGCTTTCTGAGAAACTGCTCTGTGTTCTGTTAATTCATCTCACCGAGTTGCATCTTTTCCTTCAAGAAGCCTTTCGCTAAGGCTGTTCTTGTGGAGTTGGCAAAGTGATATTTGGAAGCCCATAGAGGGCTATGGTGAAACACGAAATATCTACCGTTCAAAACTGGAAAAAAGCTCTCTGAGAAACTGCTCTGTGTTCTGTTAATTCATCTCACCGAGTTACATCTTTCCCTTCAAGAATCCTTTGGCTAAGGCTGTTCTTGTGGAATTGGCAAAGTGATATTTGGAAGCCCATAGAGGGCTATGGTGAAAAAGGAAATATCTTCCGTTCAAAACTGGAAAGAAGCTTTCTGAGAAACGGCCGTGTGATCTGTTAATTCATTTCACAGAGTTACATCTTTCCCTTCAAGAAGCCTTTCACTAAGGCTGTTCTTGTGGAATTGGCAAAGGCATATTTGGAAGCCCATAGAGGGCTATGGTGAAAAAGGAAGTATCTTCCGTTCAAAAGTGGAAAGAATCTTTCTGAGAAACTGCTCTGTGTTCTCTTAATTCATCTCACAGAGTTACATCTTTCCCTTCAAGAAGCCTTTCGCTAAGGCTGTTCTAGTGGAATTCGCAAAGGGATATTTGGAAGCCCATAGAGGGCAATGGTGAAAAAGGAAGTATCTTCCGTTCAAAACTGGAAAGAAGCTTTCTGAGAAACTGCTCTGTGTTCTGTTAATTCATCTCACAGAGTTACATCTTTCCCTTCAAGAAGCCTTTCGATTAGGCTGTTCTTGTGGAATTGGCAAAGTGATATTTGGAAGCCCATAGAGGGCTAAGGTGAAAAAGGAAATATCTTCCGTTCAAAACTGGAAAGAAGCTTTCTGAGAAACTGCTCTGTGTTCCGTTAATTCATCTCACAGAGTTACATCTTTCCCTTCAAGGAGCCTTTCGCTAAGGCTGTTCTTGTGGAATTGGCAAAGTGATATTTGGAAGCCCATTGAGGGCTATGGTGGAAAAGGAAATATCTTCCGTTCAAAACTGGAAAGAAGCTTTCTGAGAAACTGCTCAGTGTTCTGTTAATTCATCTCACAGAGTTACATCTTTCCCTTCAAGAAGCCTTTCGCTAAGGCTGTTCTTGTGGAATTGGCAAAGGGATATTTGGAAGCCCATAGAGGGCTATGGTGAAAAAGGAAATATCTTCCGTTCAAAACTGGAAAGAAGCTTTCTGAGAAACTGCTCTGTGTTCTGTTAATTCATCTCACAGAGTTGCATCTTTTCCTTCAAGAAGCCTTTCGCTAAGGCTGTTGTTGTGGAGTTGGCAAAGTGATATTTGGAAGCCCATAGAGGGCTATGGTGAAACACGAAATATCTTCCGTTCAAAACTGGAAAGAAGCTTTCTGAGAAACTGCTCTGTGTTCTGTTAATTCATCTCACAGAGTTACATCTTTCCCTTCAAGTAGCCTTTCGCTAAGGCTGTTCTTGTGGAATTGGCAAAGTGATATTTGGAAGCCCATAGAGGGCTATGGTGAAAAAGGAAATATCTTCCGTTCAAAACTGGAAAGAAGCTTTCTGAGAAACGGCCCTGTGATCTGTTAATTGATTTCACAGAGTTACATCTTTCCCTTCAAGAAGCCTTTCACTAAGGCTGTTCTTGTGGAATTGGCAAAGGAATATTTGGAAGCCCATAGAGGGCTATGGTGAAAAAGGAAGTATCTTCCGTTCAAAAGTGGAAAGAATCTTTCTGAGAAACTGCTCTGTGTTCTCTTAATTCATCTCACAGAGTTACATCTTTCCCTTCAAGAAGCCTTTCGCTAAGGCTGTTCTAGTGGAATTCGCAAAGGGATATTTGGAAGCCCATAGAGGGCAATGGTGAAAAAGGAAGTATCTTCCGTTCAAAACTGGAAAGAAGCTTTCTGAGAAACTGCTCTGTGTTCTGTTAATTCATCTCACAGAGTTACATCTTTCCCTTCAAGAAGCCTTTCGATTAGGCTGTTCTTGTGGAATTGGCAAAGGGATATTTGGAACCCCATAGAGGGCTATGGTGAAAAAGGAAATATCTTCCGTTCAAAACTGGAAAGAAGCTTTCTGAGAAACTGCTCTGTGTTCTGTTAATTCATCTCACAGAGTTGCATCTTTTCCTTCAAGAAGCCTTTCGCTAAGGCTGTTCTTGTGGAGTTGGCAAAGTGATATTTGGAAGCCCATAGAGGGCTATGGTGAAACACGAAATATCTACCGTTCAAAACTGGAAAAAAGCTTTCTGAGAAACTGCTCTGTGTTCTGTTAATTCATCTCACCGAGTTACATCTTTCCCTTCAAGAATCCTTTGGCTAAGGCTGTTCTTGTGGAATTGGCAAAGGGATATTTGGAAGTCCATGGAGCGCTACTGTGAAAAAGGAAATATCTTGAGTTCAATACTGGAAAGAAGCTTTCTGAGAAACTGCTCTGTGTTCTGTTAATTCATCTCACAGAGTTACATCTTTCCCTTCAAGAAGCCTTTCGCTAAGGCTGTTCTTGTGGAATTGGCAAAGGGATATTTGGAAGCCCATGGAGGGCTATGGTGAAAAAGGAAATATCTTCCGTTCAAAACTGGAAAGAAGCTTTCTGAGAATCTGCTCTGTGTTCTGTTAATTCATCTCACAGAGTTACATCTTTCCCTTCAAGAAGCCTTTCGCTAAGGCTGTTCTTGTGGAGTTGGCAAAGTGATATTTGGAATCCCTTAGAGGGCTATGGTGAAACACGAAATATCTTCCATTCAAAACTGGAAAAAAGCTTTCTGAGAAACTGCTCTGTGTTCTGTTAATTCATCTCACAGGGTTACATCTTTCCCTTCAAGAATCCTTTGGCTAAGGCTGTTCTTGTGGAATTGGCAAAGGGATATTTGGAAGTCCATGGAGGGCTACTGTGAAAAAGGAAATATCTTGCGTTCAATACTGGAAAGAAGCTTTCTGAGAAACTGCTCTGTGTTCTGTTGATTCATTTCACAGAGTTACATCTTTCCCTTCAAGAAGCCTTTCTCTAAGGCTGTTCTTGTGTAATTGGCAAAGTGATATTTGGAAGCCCATTGAGGGCTATGGTGGAAAAGGAAATATCTTCCGTTCAAAACTGTAAAGAAACTTTCTGAGAAACTGCTCAGTGTTCTGGTAATTCATCTCACAGAGTTACATCTTTCCCTTCAATAAGCCTTTCGCTAAGGCTGTTCTTGTGGAATTGGCAAAGGGATATTTGGAAGCCCATAGAGGGCTATGGTGAAAAAGGAAATATCTTCCATTCAAAACTGGAAAGAAGCTTTCTGAGAAACTGCTCTGTGTTCTGTTAATTCATCTCACAGACTTACATCTTTCCCTTCAAGAAGCCCTTCGCTTAGGCTGTTCTTGTGGAATCGGCAATGGGATATTTGGAAGCCCATAGAGGTCTATGGTGAAAAAGAATGTATCTTCCGTTCCAAACTGGAAAGAAGCTTTCTGAGAAACTGCTCTGTGTTCTGTTAATTCATCTCACAGAGTTACATCTTTCCCTTCAAGAAGCCTTTTGCTAAGGCTGTTCTTGTGGAATTCGCAAAGTGATATTTGGAAGCCCTTAGAGGCCTATGGTGAAACACGATATATCTTCCGTTCAAAACTGGAAAGAAGCTTTCTGAGAAACTGCTCTGTGTTCCGTTAATTCATCTCACAGAGTTACATCTTTCCCTTCAAGAAGCCTTTCGCTAAGGCTGTTCTTGTGGAATTGGCAAAGTGATATTTCGAAGCCCATTGAGGACTATGGTGGAAAAGGAAATATCTTCTGATCAAAACTGGAAAGAAGCTTTCTGAGAAACTGCTCTGTGTTCTGTTAATTCATCTCACAGAGTTACATCTTTCCCTTCAAGAAGCCTTTCGCTAAGGCTGTTCTTGTGGAATTGGCAAAGGGTTATTTGAAAGCCCTTAGAGGGCTATGGTGAAAAAGGAAGTATCTTCCGTTCAAAACTGGAAAGAAGCTTTCTGAGAAACTGCTCTGTGTTCTGTTAATTCACCTCACAGAGTTACATCTTTCCCTTCAAGAAGCCTTTCGCTAAGGCTGTTCTTGTGGAATTCGCAAAGGGATATTTGGAAGCCCATAGAGGGCAAAGGTGAAAAAGGAAGTATCTTCCGTTCAAAACTGGAAAGAATCTTTCTGAGAAACTGCTCTGTGTTCTGTTAATTCATCTCACAGAGTTACATCTTTCCCTTCAAGAAGCCTTTCGCTAAGGCTGTTCTTGTGGAATTGGCAAAGTGATATTTTGAAGCCCGTAGAGTTCTATGGTGTAAAAGGAAATATCTTCCGTTCAAAACTGGAAAGAAGCTTTCTGAGAAACTGCTCTGTGTTCTGTTAATTCATCTCACAGAGTTACATCTTTCTCTTCAAGAAACCTTTCGCTAATGTTGTTCTTGTGAAATTGGCAAAGGGATATTTGGAAGCCCATAGAGGGCAACGGTGAAAAAGGAAATATCTTCCGTTCAAAACTGGAAAGAACCTTTCTGAGAAACTGCTCTGTGTTCTGTTAATTCATCTCACAGAGTTACATCTTTCCCTTCAAGAAGCCTTTCGCTAAGACTGTTCTTGTGGAATTGGCAAAGAGATATTTGGAAGCCCATAGAGGGCTATGTTGAAAAAGGAAATATCTTCTGTTCAAAACTGGAAAGAAGCTTTCTGAGAAACTGCTCTGTGTTCCGTTAATTCATCTCACAGAGTTACATCTTTCCCTTCAAGAAGCCTTTCGCTAAGGCTGTTCTTGTGGAATTCGCAAAGTGATATTTGGAAGCCCATAGAGGGCTATGGTGAAACACGAAATATCTTCCGTTCAAAACTGGAAAGAAGCTTTCTGAGAAACTGCTCTGTGTTCCGTTAATTCATCTCACAGACTTATATCTTTCCCTTCAAGAAGACTTTCGCTAAGGCTCTTCTTGTGGAATTGGCAAAGTGATATTTGGAAGCCCATTGAGGGCTACGGTGAAAAAGGAAATATCTCCGGTTCAATACTGGAAAGAAGCTTTCTGAGAAACTGCTCTGTGTTCTGTTAATTCAACACACAGAGTTACATCTTTCCCTTCAAGAAGCCTTTCGCTAGGGGTGTTCTTGTGGAATTGGCAAAGGGATACTTGGAAGCCCATTAAGGGCTATGGTGAAAACGAAATAACTTCCGTTCAAAACTGGAAAGAAGCTTTCTGAGAAACTGCTCTGTGTTCTGTTAATTCATCTCCCAGAGTTACATCTTTTCCTTCAAGAAGCCTTTCGATAAGGCTGTTCTTGTGGAATTGGCAAAGGGATACTTGGAAGCCCATAGAGGGCTATGGTGAAAAAGGAAATATCTTCCGTTCAAAACTGGAAAGAAGCTTTCTGAGAAAATGCTCTGTGTTCTGTTAATTCATCTCACAGAGCTACATCTTTGCCTTCAAGAAGCTTTTCGCTAAGACTGTTCTTGTGGAATTGGCAAAGTGATATTTGGAAGGCCACAGATGGCTACGGTGAAAAAGGAAATATCTTCCGTTCAAAACTGGAAAGAAGCTTTCTGAGAAACTGCTCTGTGTTCCGTTAATTCATCTCACAGAGTTACATCTTTCCATTCAAGAAGCCTTTCGCTAAGGCTGTTCTTGTGGAATTGGCAAAGTGATATTTGGAAGCACATTGAGGGCTATGGTGGAAAAGGAAATATCTTCTGTTCAAAACTGGAAAGAAGCTTTCTGAGAAACTGCTCTGTGTTCTGTTAATTCATCTCACAGAGTTACATCTTTCCCTTCAAGAAGCCTTTCGCTAAGGCTGTTCTTGTGGAATTGGCAAAGTGGTATTTGGAAGCCCAAAGAAGGCTATGGTGAAAAAGGAAATATCTTCCGTTCAAAACTGGAAAGAAGCTTTCTGAGAAACTGCTCTGTGTTCCGTTAATTCATCTCACAGAGTTACATCTTTCCCTTCAAGAAGCCTTTCGCTAAGGCTGTTCCTGTGGAATTCGCAAAGTGATATTTGGAAGCCCATAGAGGGCTATGGTGAAACACGAAATATCTTCCGTTCAAAACTGGAAAGAAGCTTTCTGAGAAACTGCTCTGTGTTCTGTTAATTCATCTCACAGAGTTATATCTTTCCCTTCAAGAAGACTTTCGCTAAGGTTCTTCTTGTGGAATTGTCAAAGTGATATTTGGAAGCCCATAGAGGGCTACGGTGAAAAAGGAAATATCTCCGTTTCAATACTGGAAAGAAGCTTTCTGAGAAACTGCTCTGTATTCTGTTAATTCATCTCACAGAGTTACATCTTTCCCTTCAAGAAGCCTTTCGCTAAGGCTGTTCTTGTGGAATTGGCAAAGGGATACTTGGAAGCCCATTATGGGCTATGGTGAAAAATGAAATAACTTCCGTTCAAAACTGGAAAGAAGCTTTCTGAGAAACTGCTCTGTGTTCTGTTAATTCATCTCACAGAGTTACATCTTTCCCTTCAAGAAGCCTTTCGCTAAGGTTGTTCTTGTGGAATTGGCAAAGGGATATTTGGAAGCCCATAGAGGGCTATGATGAAAAAGGAAATATCTTCCGTTCAAAATTGGAAAGAAGCTTTCTGAGAAACTGCTCTGTGTTCTGATAATTCATCTCACAGAGTTACATCTTTTCCTTCAAGAAGCCTTTCGCGAAGGCTGTTCTTGTGGAGTTGGCAAAGTGATATTTGGAAGCCCATAGAGGGCTATGGTGAAAAAGTAAATATCTTCCGTTCAACACTCGAAAGAAGCTTTCTGAGAAACCGCTCTGTGTTCTGTTAATTCATCTCACAGAGTTACATCTTTCCCTTCAAGAAGCCTTTCGCTAAGGCTGTTCTTGTGGAATTGGCAAAGTGATATTTTGAAGCCCGTAGAGTTCTATGGTGAAAAAGGAAATATCTTCCGTTCAAAACTAGAAAGAAGCTTTCTGAGAAGCTGCTCTGTGTTCGGTTAATTCATCTCACAGAGTTACATCTTTCTCTTCAAGAAACCTTTCGCTAATGTTGTTCTTGTGGAATTGGCAAAGGGATATTTGGAAGCCCATAGAGGTCTATGGTGAAAAAGGAAATATCTTCTGTTGAAAACTGGAAAGAAGCTTTCTGAGAAACTGCTCTGTGTTCTGTTAATTCATCTCACAGAGTTACATCTTTCCCTTCAAGAAGCCTTTCGCTAAGGCTGTTCTTGTAGAATTGGCAAAGTGATATTTGGAAGCCCATAGAGGGCTATGGTGAAAAAGGAAATATCTTCTGTTGAAAACTGGAAAGAAGCTTTCTGAGAAACTGCTCTGTGTTCTGTTAATTCATCTCACAGAGTTACATCTTTCCCTTCAAGAAGCCTTTCGCTAAGGCTGTTCTTGTGGAATTGGCAAAGCGGTATTTGGAAGCCCAAAGAGGGCTATGGTGAAAAAGGAAATATCTTCCGTTCAAAACTGGAAAGAAGCTTTCTGAGAAACTGCTCTGTGTTCCGTTAATTCATCTCACAGAGTTACATCTTTCCTTTCAAGAAGCCTTTCGCTAAGGCTGTTCTTGTGGAGTTGGCAAAGGGATATTTGGAAGCCCATAGAGGGCTAAGGTGAAAAAGGAAATATCTTCCGTTCAAAACTGGAAAGAAGCTTTCTGAGAAACTGCTCTGTGTTCTGTTAATTCATCTCACAGAGTTACATCTTTTCCTTCAAGAAGCCTTTTGCTAAGGCTGCTCTTGTGGAATTCGCAAAGTGATATTTGAAAGCCCTTAGAGGCCTATGGTGAAACACGATATATCTTCCGTTCAAAACTGGAAAGAAGCTTTCTGAGAAACTGCTCTGTGTTCTGTTAATTCATCTCACAGAGTTACATCCTTCCCTTCAAGAAGCCTTTCGCTAAGGCTGTTCTTGTGGAATTGGCAAAGGGATATTTGGAAGCCCATAGAGGGCAATGGTGAAAAAGGAAGTATCTTCCGTTCAAAACTGGAAAGAAGCTTTCTGAGAAACTGCTCTGTGTTCTGTTTATTCATCTCACAGAGTTACATCTTTCCCTTCAAGAAGCCTTTCGATTAGGCTGTTCTTGTGGAATTGGCAAAGGGATATTTGGAAGCCCATAGAGGGCTATGGTGAAAAAGGAAGTATCTTCCGTTCAAAACTGGAAAGAAGCTTTCTGAGAAACTGCTCTGTGTTCTGTTAATTCATCTCACAGAGTCACATCTTTCCCTTCTAGAATCCTTTGGCTAAGGCTGTTCTTGTGCAATTGGCAAAGGGATATTTGGAAGTCCATGGAGGGCTACATGAAAAAGGGAATATCTTGCTTTCAATACTAGAAAGAAGCTTTCTGAGATACTGCTCTGTGTTCTGTTAATTCACCTCACAGAGTTACATCTTTCCCTTCAAGAAGCCTTTCGCTAAGGCTATTCTTGTGGAATTGGCAAAGTGACATTTGGAAACCCATAGAGGGCTATGGTGAAAAAGGAAATATCTTCCGTTCAAAACTGGAAAGAAGCTTTCTGAGAAACTGCTCTGTGTTCTGTTAATTCATCTCACAGAGTTACATCCTTCCCTTCAAGAAGCCTTTCGCTAAGGCTGTTCTTGTGGAATTGGCAAACGGATATTTGAAAGCCCATAGAGGGCAATGGTGAAAAAGGAAGTACCTTCCGTTCAAAACTGGAAAGAAGCTTTCTGAGAAACTGCTCTGTGTTCTGTTTATTCATCTCACAGAGTTACATCTTTCCCTTCAAGAAGCCTTTCGATTAGGCTGTTCTTGTGGAATTGGCAATGGGATATTTGGAAGCCCATAGAGGGCTATGGTGAAAAAGGAAGTATCTTCCGTTCAAAACTGGAAAGAAGCTTTCTGAGAAACTGCTCTGTGTTTTGTTAATTCATCTCACAGAGTTACATCTTTCCCTTCAAGAAGCTTTTCGCTAAGGCTGTTCTTGTGGAGTTGGCAAAGTGATATTTGGAAGCCCATAGAGGGCTATGGAAAAAAAGGAAATATCTTCCGTTCAAAACTGGAAAGAAGCTTTCTGAGAAACTGCTCTGTGTTCTGTTAATTCGTCTCACAGAGTTACATCTTTCCCTTCAAGAAGCCTTTCGCTAAGGCTGTTCTTGTGGAATTCGCAAAGGGATATTTGGAAGCCAATAGAGGGCAAAGGTGAAAAAGGTAGTATCTTCCGTTCAAAACTGGAAAGAAGCTTTCTGAGATACTGCTCTGTGTTCTGTTAATTCACCTCACAGAGTTACATCTTTCCCTTCAAGTAGCCTTTCGCTAAGGCTGTTCTTGTGGAATTGGCAAAGTGATATTTGGAAACCCATGGAGGTCTATGGTGAAAAAGGAAATATCTTCCGTTCAAAACTGGAAAGAAGCTTTCTGAGAAACTGCTCTGTGTTCTGTTAATTCATCTCACAGAGTTACATCCTTCCCTTCAAGAAGCCTTTGGCTAAGGCTGTTCTTGTGGGATTGGCAATGGGATATTTGGAAGCCCATAGAGGTCTATGGTGAAAAAGAATGTACCTTCCGTTCCAAACTGGAAAGAAGCTTTCTGAGAAACTGCTCTGTGTTCTGTTAATTCATCTCACAGAGTTACATCTTTCCTTTCAAGAAGCTTTTCGCTAAGGCTGTTCTTTTGGAGTTGGCAAAGTGATATTTGGAAGCCCATAGAGGGCTATGGAAAAAAAGGAAATATCTTCCGTTCAAAACTGGAAAGAAGCTTTCTGAGAAACTGCTCTGTGTTCTGTTAATTCATCTCACAGAGTTACATCTTTCCCTTCAAGAAGCCTTTCGCTAAGGCTGTTCTTGTGGAATTCGCAAAGGGATATTTGGAAGCCCATAGAGGGCAAAGGTGAAAAAGGAAGTATCTTCCGTTCAAAACTGGAAAGAATCTTTCTGAGAAACTGCTCTGTGTTCTGTTAATTCATCTCACAGAGTTACATCTTTCCGTTCAAGAATCCTTTGGCTAAGGCTGTTCTTGTGCAATTGGCAAAGGGATATTTGGAAGTCCATGGAGGGCTACATGAAAAAGGGAATATCTTGCTTTCAATACTGGAAAGAAGCTTTCTGAGATACTGCTCTGTGTTCTGTTAATTCACCTCACAGAGTTACATCTTTCCCTTCAAGAAGCCTTTCGCTAAGGCTGTTCTTGTGGAATTGGCAAAGTGATATTTGGAAACCCATGGAGGGCTATGGTGAAAAAGGAAATATCTTCCGTTCAAAACTGGAAAGAAGCTTTCTGAGAAACTGCTCTGTGTTCTGTTAATTCATCACACAGAGTTACATCTTTCCCTTCAAGAAGCCTTTGGCTAAGGCTGTTCTTGTGGAATTGGCAAAGGGATATTTGGAAGTCCATGGAGGGCTACTGTGAAAAAGGAAATATCTTGCGTTCAATACTGGAAAGAAGCTTTCTGAGAAACTGCTCTGTGTTCTGTTAATTCATTTCGCAGAGTTACATCTTTCCCTTCAAGAAGCCTTTCGCTAAGGCTGTTCTTGTGGAATTGGAAAAGTGATATTTGGAAGCCCATTGAGGGCTATGGTGGAAAAGGAAATATCTTCCGTTCAAAACTGGAAAGAAGCTTTCTGAGAAACTGCTCAGTGTTCTGTTAATTCATCTCACAGAGTTACATCTTTCCCTTCAAGAAGCCTTTCGCTAAGGCTGTTCTTGTGGTATTGGCAAAGGGATATTTGGAAGCCCATGGAGGGCTATGGTGAAAAAGGAAATATCTTCCGTTCAAAACTGGAAAGAAGCTTTCTGAGAAACTGCTCTGTGTTCTGTTAATTCATCTCACAGAGTTACATCTTTTCCTTCAAGAAGCCTTTCGCTAAGGCTGTTCTTGTGGAGTTGGCAAAGTGATATTTGGAATCCCATACAGGGCTATGGTGAAACGCGAAATATCTTCCGTTCAAAACAGTAAAAAAGCTTTCTGAGAAACTTCTCTGTGTTCTGTTAATTCATCTCACAGGGTTACATCTTTCCCTTCAAGAAACCTTTCGCTAAGGCTGTTCTTGTGGAATTGGCAAAGGGATATTTGGAAGCCCATAGAGGGCTACGGTGAAGAAGGAAATATCTTCCGTTCAAAACTGGAAAGAAGCTTTCTGAGAAACTGCTCTGTGTTCTGTTAATTCATCTCACAGAGTTACATCTTTCCCTTCAAGAAGCCTTTCGCTAAGGCTGTTCTTGTGGAATTGGCAAAGTGATATTTGGAAGCCCATAGAGGTCTATGGTTAAAAAGGAAATATCTTCTGTTCAAAACTGGAAAGAAGCTTTCTGAGAAACTGCTCTGTGTTCTGTTAATTCATCTCACAGAGTTACATCTTTCCCTTCAAGAAGCCTCTCGCTAAGGCTGTTCTTGTGGAATTGGCAAAGTGGTATTTGGAAGCCCAAAGAGGGCTATGGTGAAAAAGGAAATATCTTCCGTTCAAAACTTGAAAGAAGCTTTCTGAGAAACTGCTCTGTGTTCCGTTAATTCATCTCACAGAGTTACATCTTTCCCTTCAAGAAGCCTTTCGCTAAGGCTGTTCCTGTGGAATTCGCAAAGTGATATTTGGAAGCCCATAGAGGGCTATGGTGAAACACGAAATATCTTCCGTTCAAAACTGGAAAGAAGCTTTCTGAGAAACTGCTCTGTGTTCTGTTAATTCATCTCACAGAGTTACATCTTTCCTTTCAAGAAGCTTTTCGCTAAGGCTGTTCTTTTGGAGTTGGCAAAGTGATATTTGGAAGCCCATAGAGGGCTATGGAAAAAAAGGAAATATCTTCCGTTCAAAACTGGAAAGAAGCTTTCTGAGAAACTGCTCTGTGTTCTGTTAATTCATCTCACAGAGTTACATCTTTCCCTTCAAGAAGCCTTTCGCTAAGGCTGTTCCTGTGGAATTCGCAAAGTGATATTTGGAAGCCCATAGAGGGCTATGGTGAAACACGAAATATCTTCCGTTCAAAACTGGAAAGAAGCTTTCTGAGAAACTGCTCTGTGTTCTGTTAATTCATCTCACAGAGTTATATCTTTCCCTTCAAGAAGACTTTCGCTAAGGTTCTTCTTGTGGAATTGGCAAAGTGATATTTGGAAGCCCATAGAGGGCTACGGTGAAAAAGGAAATATCTCCGTTTCAATACTGGAAAGAAGCTTTCTGAGAAACTGCTCTGTGTTCTGTTAATTCATCTCACAGAGTTACATCTTTCCCTTCAAGAAGCCTTTCGCTAAGGCTGTTCTTGTGGAATTGGCAAAGGGATACTTGGAAGCCCATTATGGGCTATGGTGAAAAATGAAATAACTTCCGTTCAAAACTGGAAAGAAGCTTTCTGAGAAACTGCTCTGTGTTCTGTTAATTCATCTCACAGAGTTACATCTTTCCCTTTAAGAAGCCTTTCGCTAAGGTTGTTCTTGTGGAATTGGCAAAGGGATATTTGGAAGCCCATAGAGGGCTATGGTGAAAAAGGAAATATCTTCCGTTCAAAATTGGAAAGAAGCTTTCTGAGAAACTGCTCTGTGTTCTGATAATTCATCTCACAGAGTTACATCTTTTCCTTCAAGAAGCCTTTCGCGAAGGCTGTTCTTGTGGAGTTGGCAAAGTGATATTTGGAAGCCCATAGAGGGCTATGGTGAAACACGAAATATCTTCCGTTCAAAACTGGACTGAAGCTTTCAGAGAAACTGCTCTGTGTTCTGTTAATTCATCTCACAGAGTTACATCTTTCCCTTCAAGAATCCTTTGGCTAAGGCTGTTCTTGTGGAATTGGCAAAGGGATATTTGGAAGTCCATGGAGGGCTACTGTGAAAAACGAAATATCTTGCGTTCAATACTGGAAAGAAGCTTTCTGAGAAACTGCTCTGTGTTCTGTTAATTCATCTCACAGAGTTACATCTTTCCCTTCAAGAAGCCTTTCCCTAAGGGTGTTCTTGTGGAATTGGCAAAGGGATACTTAGAAGCCCATTAAGGGCTATGGTGAAAAACGAAATAACTTCCGTTCAAAACTCGAAAGAAGCTTTCTGAGAAACTGCTCTGTGTTCTGTTAATTCATCTCCCAGAGTTACATCTTTTCCTTCAAGAAGCCTTTCGATAAGGCTGTTCTTGTGGAATAGGCAAAGGGATACCTGGAAGCCCATAGAGGGCTATGGTGAAAAAGGAAATATCTTCCGTTCAAAACAGGAAAGAAGCTTTCTGAGAAAATGCTCTGTGTTCTGTTAATTCATCTCACAGAGTTATATCTTTCCCTTCAAGAAGACTTTCGCTAAGGCTGCTCTTGTGGAATTGGCAAAGTGATCTTTGGAAGCCCATAGAGGGCTACGGTGAAAAAGGAAATATCTTCCGTTCAAAACTGGAAAGAAGCTTTCTGAGAAACTGCTCTGTGTTGTGTTAATTCATCTCACAGAGCTACATATTTGCCTTCAAGAAGCTTTTCGCTAAGACTGTTCTTGTGGAATTGGCAAAGTGATATTTGGAAGGCCACAGAGGGCTACGGTGAAAAAGTAAATATCTTCCGTTCAACACTCGAAAGAAGCTTTCTGAGAAACCGCTCTGTGTTCTGTTAATTCATCTCACAGAGTTACATCTTTCCCTTCAAGAAGCCTTTCGCTAAGGCTGTTCTTGTGGAATTGGCAAAGTGATATTTAGAAGCCCGTAGAGTTCTATGGTGAAAAAGGAAATATCTTCCGTTCAAAACTAGAAAGAAGCTTTCTGAGAAGCTGCTCTATGTTCGGTTAATTCATCTCACAGAGTTACATCTTTCTCTTCAAGAAACCTTTCGCTAATGTTGTTCTTGTGGAATTGGCAAAGGGATATTTGGAAGCCCATAGAGGTCTATGGTGAAAAAGGAAATATCTTCTGTTGAAAACTGGAAAGAAGCTTTCTGAGAAACTGCTCTGTGTTCTGTTAATTCATCTCACAGAGTTACATCTTTCCCTTCAAGAAGCCTTTCGCTAAGGCTGTTCTTGTAGAATTGGCAAAGTGATATTTGGAAGCCCATAGAGGGCTATGGTGAAAAAGGAAATATCTTCTGTTGAAAACTGGAAAGAAGCTTTCTGAGAAACTGCTCTGTGTTCTGTTAATTCATCTCACAGAGTTACATCTTTCCCTTCAAGAAGCCTTTCGCTAAGGCTGTTCTTGTGGAATTGGCAAAGCGGTATTTGGAAGCCCAAAGAGGGCTATGGTGAAAAAGGAAATATCTTCCGTTCAAAACTGGAAAGAAGCTTTCTGAGAAACTGCTCTGTGTTCCGTTAATTCATCTCACAGAGTTACATCTTTCCTTTCAAGAAGCCTTTCGCTAAGGCTGTTCTTGTGGAATTCGCAAAGTGATATTTGGAAGCCCATAGAGGGCTATGGTGAAACACGAAATATCTTCGTTCAAAACTGGAAAGAAGCTTTCTGAGAAACTGCTCTGTGTTCTGTTAATTCATCTCACAGAGTTATATCTTTCCCTTCAAGAAGACTTTCGCTAAGGCTCTTCTTGTGGAATTGGTAAAGTGATATTTGGAAGCCCATAGAGGGCTACGGTGAAAAAGGAAATATCTCCGGTTCAATACTGGAAAGAAGCTTTCTGAGAAACTGCTCTGTGTTCTGTTTATTCATCTCACAGAGTTACATCTTTCCTTCAAGAAGCCGTTCGCTAAGGGTGTTCTTGTGGAATTGGCAAAGGGATATTTGGAAGCCCATTAAGGGCTATGGTGAAAAACGAAATAACTTCCGTTCAAAACTGGAAAGAAGCTTTCTGAGAAACTGCTCTGTGTTCTGTTAATTCATCTCACAGCGTTACATCTTTCCCTTCAAGAAGCCTTTCGCTAAGGCTCTTCTTGTGGAATTGGCAAAGTGATAATTGGAAGCCCATAGAGGGCTACGGTGAAAAAGGAAATATCTCCGGTTCAATACTGGAAAGAAGCTTTCTGAGAAACTGCTCTGTGTTCTGTTAATTGATGTCACAGAGTTACATCTTTCCCTTCAAGAAGCCTTTCGCTAAGGGTGTTGTTGTGGAATTGGCAAAGGGATATTTGGAAGCCCATAGAGGGCTATGATGAAAAAGGAAATATCTTCCATTCAAAACTGGAAAGAAGCTTTCTGAGAAACTGCTCTGTGTTCTGTTAATTCATCTCACAGACTTACATGTTTCCCTTCAAGAAGCCCTTCGCTTAGGCTGTTCTTGTGGAATCGGCAATGGGATATTTGGAAGCCCATAGAGGTCTATGGTGAAAAAGAATGTATCTTCCGTTCCAAACTGGAAAGAAGCTTTCTGAGAAACTGCTCTGTGTTCTGTTAATTCATCTCACAGAGTTACATCTTTCCCTTCAAGAAGCCTTTCGCTAAGGCTGTTCTTGTGGAGTTGGCAAAGGGATATTTGGAAGCCCATAGAGGGCTAAGGTGAAAAAGGAAATATCTTCCGTTCAAAACTGGAAAGAAGCTTTCTGAGAAACTGCTCTGTGTTCTGTTAATTCATCTCACAGAGTTACATCTTTTCCTTCAAGAAGCCTTTTGCTAAGGCTGCTCTTGTGGAATTCGCAAAGTGATATTTGAAAGCCCTTAGAGGCCTATGGTGAAACACGATATATCTTCCGTTCAAAACTGGAAAGAAGCTTTCTGAGAAACTGCTCTGTGTTCTGTTAATTCATCTCACAGAGTTACATCCTTCCCTTCAAGAAGCCTTTCGCTAAGGCTGTTCTTGTGGAATTGGCAAAGGGATATTTGAAAGCCCATAGAGGGCAATGGTGAAAAAGGAAGTATCTTCCGTTCAAAACTGGAAAGAAGCTTTCTGAGAAACTGCTCTGTGTTCTGTTTATTCATCTCACAGAGTTACATCTTTCCCTTCAAGAAGCCTTTCGATTAGGCTGTTCTTGTGGAATTGGCAAAGGGATATTTGGAAGCCCATAGAGGGCTATGGTGAAAAAGGAAGAATCTTCCGTTCAAAACTGGAAAGAAGCTTTCTGAGAAACTGCTCTGTGTTCTGTTAATTCATCTCACAGAGTCACATCTTTCCCTTCTAGAATCCTTTGGCTAAGGCTGTTCTTGTGCAATTGGCAAAGGGATATTTGGAAGTCCATGGAGGGCTACATGAAAAAGGGAATATCTTGCTTTCAATACTAGAAAGAAGCTTTCTGAGATACTGCTCTGTGTTCTGTTAATTCACCTCACAGAGTTACATCTTTCCCTTCAAGAAGCCTTTCGCTAAGGCTATTCTTGTGGAATTGGCAAAGTGACATTTGGAAACCCATAGAGGGCTATGGTGAAAAAGGAAATATCTTCCGTTCAAAACTGGAAAGAAGCTTTCTGAGAAACTGCTCTGTGTTCTGTTAATTCATCTCACAGAGTTACATCCTTCCCTTCAAGAAGCCTTTCGCTAAGGCTGTTCTTGTGGAATTGGCAAACGGATATTTGAAAGCCCATAGAGGGCAATGGTGAAAAAGGAAGTACCTTCCGTTCAAAACTGGAAAGAAGCTTTCTGAGAAACTGCTCTGTGTTCTGTTTATTCATCTCACAGAGTTACATCTTTCCCTTCAAGAAGCCTTTCGATTAGGCTGTTCTTGTGGAATTGGCAATGGGATATTTGGAAGCCCATAGAGGGCTATGGTGAAAAAGGAAGTATCTTCCGTTCAAAACTGGAAAGAAGCTTTCTGAGAAACTGCTCTGTGTTCTGTTAATTCATCTCACAGAGTTACATCTTTTCCTTCAAGAAGCCTTTCGCTAAGGCTGTTCTTGTGGAGTTGGAAAAGTGATATTTGGAAGCCCATTGAGGGCTATGGTGGAAAAGGAAATATCTTCCGTTCAAAACTGGAAAGAAGCTTTCTGAGAAACTGCTCAGTGTTCTGTTAATTCATCTCACAGAGTTACATCTTTCCCTTCAAGAAGCCTTTCGCTAAGGCTGTTCTTGTGGTATTGGCAAAGGGATATTTGGAAGCCCATGGAGGGCTATGGTGAAAAAGGAAATATCTTCCGTTCAAAACTGGAAAGAAGCTTTCTGAGAAACTGCTCTGTGTTCTGTTAATTCATCTCACAGAGTTACATCTTTTCCTTCAAGAAGCCTTTCGCTAAGGCTGTTCTTGTGGAGTTGGCAAAGTGATATTTGGAATCCCATACAGGGCTATGGTGAAACGCGAAATATCTTCCGTTCAAAACAGTAAAAAAGCTTTCTGAGAAACTGCTCTGTGTTCTGTTAATTCATCTCACAGGGTTACATCTTTCCCTTCAAGAAACCTTTCGCTAAGGCTGTTCTTGTGGAATTGGCAAAGGGATATTTGGAAGCCCATAGAGGGCTACGGTGAAGAAGGAAATATCTTCCGTTCAAAACTGGAAAGAAGCTTTCTGAGAAACTGCTCTGTGTTCTGTTAATTCATCTCACAGAGTTACATCTTTCCCTTCAAGAAGCCTTTCGCTAAGGCTGTTCTTGTGGAGTTGGCAAAGTGATATTTGGAAGCCCATAGAGGTCTGTGGTTAAAAAGGAAATATCTTCTGTTCAAAACTGGAAAGAAGCTTTCTGAGAAACTGCTCTGTGTTCTGTTAATTCGTCTCACAGAGTTACATCTTTCCCTTCAAGAAGCCTTTCGCTAAGGCTGTTCTTGTGGAATTCGCAAAGGGATATTTGGAAGCCAATAGAGGGCAAAGGTGAAAAAGGTAGTATCTTCCGTTCAAAACTGGAAAGAAGCTTTCTGAGATACTGCTCTGTGTTCTGTTAATTCACCTCACAGAGTTACATCTTTCCCTTCAAGTAGCCTTTCGCTAAGGCTGTTCTTGTGGAATTGGCAAAGTGATATTTGGAAACCCATGGAGGTCTATGGTGAAAAAGGAAATATCTTCCGTTCAAAACTGGAAAGAAGCTTTCTGAGAAACTGCTCTGTGTTCTGTTAATTCATCTCACAGAGTTACATCCTTCCCTTCAAGAAGCCTTTCGCTAAGGCTGTTCTTGTGGGATTGGCAATGGGATATTTGGAAGCCCATAGAGGTCTATGGTGAAAAAGAATGTACCTTCCGTTCCAAACTGGAAAGAAGCTTTCTGAGAAACTGCTCTGTGTTCTGTTAATTCATCTCACAGAGTTACATCTTTCCTTTCAAGAAGCTTTTCGCTAAGGCTGTTCTTTTGGAGTTGGCAAAGTGATATTTGGAAGCCCATAGAGGGCTATGGAAAAAAAGGAAATATCTTCCGTTCAAAACTGGAAAGAAGCTTTCTGAGAAACTGCTCTGTGTTCTGTTAATTCATCTCACAGAGTTACATCTTTCCCTTCAAGAAGAGTTTCGCTAAGGCTGTTCTTGTGGAATTCGCAAAGGGATATTTGGAAGCCCATAGAGGGCAAAGGTGAAAAAGGAAGTATCTTCCGTTCAAAACTGGAAAGAATCTTTCTGAGAAACTGCTCTGTGTTCTGTTAATTCATCTCACAGAGTTACATCTTTCCGTTCAAGAATCCTTTGGCTAAGGCTGTTCTTGTGCAATTGGCAAAGGGATATTTGGAAGTCCATGGAGGGCTACATGAAAAAGGGAATATCTTGCTTTCAATACTGGAAAGAAGCTTTCTGAGATACTGCTCTGTGTTCTGTTAATTCACCTCACAGAGTTACATCTTTCCCTTCAAGAAGCCTTTCGCTAAGGCTGTTCTTGTGGAATTGGCAAAGTGATATTTGGAAACCCATGGAGGGCTATGGTGAAAAAGGAAATATCTTCCGTTCAAAACTGGAAAGAAGCTTTCCCAGAAACTGCTCTGTGTTCTGTTAATTCATCACACAGAGTTACATCTTTCCCTTCAAGAAGCCTTTGGCTAAGGCTGTTCTTGTGGAATTGGCAAAGGGATATTTGGAAGTCCATGGAGGGCTACTGTGAAAAAGGAATATCTTGCGTTCAATACTGGAAAGAAGCTTTCTGAGAAACTGCTCTGTGTTCTGTTAATTCATTTCGCAGAGTTACATCTTTCCCTTCAAGAAGCCTTTCGCTAAGGCTGTTCTTGTGGAATTGGAAAAGTGATATTTGGAAGCCCATTGAGGGCTATGGTGGAAAAGGAAATATCTTCCGTTCAAAACTGGAAAGAAGCTTTCTGAGAAACTGCTCAGTGTTCTGTTAATTCATCTCACAGAGTTACATCTTTCCCTTCAAGAAGCCTTTCGCTAAGGCTGTTCTTGTGGTATTGGCAAAGGGATATTTGGAAGCCCATGGAGGGCTATGGTGAAAAAGGAAATATCTTCCGTTCAAAACTGGAAAGAAGCTTTCTGAGAAACTGCTCTGTGTTCTGTTAATTCATCTCACAGAGTTACATCTTTTCCTTCAAGAAGCCTTTCGCTAAGGCTGTTCTTGTGGAGTTGGCAAAGTGATATTTGGAATCCCATACAGGGCTATGGTGAAACGCGAATTATCTTCCGTTCAAAACAGTAAAAAAGCTTTCTGAGAAACTTCTCTGTGTTCTGTTAATTCATCTCACAGGGTTACATCTTTCCCTTCAAGAAACCTTTCGCTAAGGCTGTTCTTGTGGAATTGGCAAAGGGATATTTGGAAGCCCATAGAGGGCTACGGTGAAGAAGGAAATATCTTCCGTTCAAAACTGGAAAGAAGCTTTCTGAGAAACTGCTCTGTGTTCTGTTAATTCATCTCACAGAGTTACATCTTTCCCTTCAAGAAGCCTTTCGCTAAGGCTGTTCTTGTGGAATTGGCAAAGTGATATTTGGAAGCCCATAGAGGTCTATGGTTAAAAAGGAAATATCTTCTGTTCAAAACTGGAAAGAAGCTTTCTGAGAAACTGCTCTGTGTTCTGTTAATTCATCTCACAGAGTTACATCTTTCCCTTCAAGAAGCCTCTCGCTAAGGCTGTTCTTGTGGAATTGGCAAAGTGGTATTTGGAAGCCCAAAGAGGGCTATGGTGAAAAAGGAAATATCTTCCGTTCAAAACTGGAAAGAAGCTTTCTGAGAAACTGCTCTGTGTTCCGTTAATTCATCTCACAGAGTTACATCTTTCCCTTCAAGAAGCCTTTCGCTAAGGCTGTTCCTGTGGAATTCGCAAAGTGATATTTGGAAGCCCATAGAGGGCTATGGTGAAACACGAAATATCTTCCGTTCAAAACTGGAAAGAAGCTTTCTGAGAAACTGCTCTGTGTTCTGTTAATTCATCTCACAGAGTTACATCTTTCCTTTCAAGAAGCTTTTCGCTAAGGCTGTTCTTTTGGAGTTGGCAAAGTGATATTTGGAAGCCCATAGAGGGCTATGGAAAAAAAGGAAATATCTTCCGTTCAAAACTGGAAAGAAGCTTTCTGAGAAACTGCTCTGTGTTCTGTTAATTCATCTCACAGAGTTACATCTTTCCCTTCAAGAAGCCTTTCGCTAAGGCTGTTCTTGTGGAATTCGCAAAGGGATATTTGGAAGCCCATAGAGGGCAAAGGTGAAAAAGGAAGTATCTTCCGTTCAAAACTGGAAAGAATCTTTCTGAGAAACTGCTCTGTGTTCTGTTAATTCATCTCACAGAGTTACATCTTTCCGTTCAAGAATCCTTTGGCTAAGGCTGTTCTTGTGCAATTGGCAAAGGGATATTTGGAAGTCCATGGAGGGCTACATGAAAAAGGGAATATCTTGCTTTCAATACTGGAAAGAAGCTTTCTGAGATACTGCTCTGTGTTCTGTTAATTCACCTCACAGAGTTACATCTTTCCCTTCAAGAAGCCTTTCGCTAAGGCTGTTCTTGTGGAATTGGCAAAGTGATATTTGGAAACCCATGGAGGGCTATGGTGAAAAAGGAAATATCTTCCGTTCAAAACTGGAAAGAAGCTTTCTGAGAAACTGCTCTGTGTTCTGTTAATTCATCACACAGAGTTACATCTTTCCCTTCAAGAAGCCTTTGGCTAAGGCTGTTCTTGTGGAATTGGCAAAGGGATATTTGGAAGTCCATGGAGGGCTACTGTGAAAAAGGAAATATCTTGCGTTCAATACTGGAAAGAAGCTTTCTGAGAAACTGCTCTGTGTTCTGTTAATTCATTTCGCAGAGTTACATCTTTCCCTTCAAGAAGCCTTTCGCTAAGGCTGTTCTTGTGGAATTGGAAAAGTGATATTTGGAAGCCCATTGAGGGCTATGGTGGAAAAGGAAATATCTTCCGTTCAAAACTGGAAAGAAGCTTTCTGAGAAACTGCTCAGTGTTCTGTTAATTCATCTCACAGAGTTACATCTTTCCCTTCAAGAAGCCTTTCGCTAAGGCTGTTCTTGTGGTATTGGCAAAGGGATATTTGGAAGCCCATGGAGGGCTATGGTGAAAAAGGAAATATCTTCCGTTCAAAACTGGAAAGAAGCTTTCTGAGAAACTGCTCTGTGTTCTGTTAATTCACCTCACAGAGTTACATCTTTTCCTTCAAGAAGCCTTTCGCTAAGGCTGTTCTTGTGGAGTTGGCAAAGTGATATTTGGAATCCCATACAGGGCTATGGTGAAACGCGAAATATCTTCCGTTCAAAACAGTAAAAAAGCTTTCTGAGAAACTTCTCTGTGTTCTGTTAATTCATCTCACAGGGTTACATCTTTCCCTTCAAGAAACCTTTCGCTAAGGCTGTTCTTGTGGAATTGGCAAAGGGATATTTGGAAGCCCATAGAGGGCTACGGTGAAGAAGGAAATATCTTCCGTTCAAAACTGGAAAGAAGCTTTCTGAGAAACTGCTCTGTGTTCTGTTAATTCATCTCACAGAGTTACATCTTTCCCTTCAAGAAGCCTTTCGCTAAGGCTGTTCTTGTGGAATTGGCAAAGTGATATTTGGAAGCCCATAGAGGTCTATGGTTAAAAAGGAAATATCTTCTGTTCAAAACTGGAAAGAAGCTTTCTGAGAAACTGCTCTGTGTTCTGTTAATTCATCTCACAGAGTTACATCTTTCCCTTCAAGAAGCCTCTCGCTAAGGCTGTTCTTGTGGAATTGGCAAAGTGGTATTTGGAAGCCCAAAGAGGGCTATGGTGAAAAAGGAAATATCTTCCGTTCAAAACTGGAAAGAAGCTTTCTGAGAAACTGCTCTGTGTTCCGTTAATTCATCTCACAGAGTTACATCTTTCCCTTCAAGAAGCCTTTCGCTAAGGCTGTTCCTGTGGAATTCGCAAAGCGATATTTGGAAGCCCATAGAGGGCTATGGTGAAACACGAAATATCTTCCGTTCAAAACTGGAAAGAAGCTTTCTGAGAAACTGCTCTGTGTTCTGTTAATTCATCTCACAGAGTTACATCTTTCCTTTCAAGAAGCTTTTCGCTAAGGCTGTTCTTTTGGAGTTGGCAAAGTGATATTTGGAAGCCCATAGAGGGCTATGGAAAAAAAGAAAATATCTTCCGTTCAAAACTGGAAAGAAGCTTTCTGAGAAACTGCTCTGTGTTCTGTTAATTCATCTCACAGAGTTACATCTTTCCCTTCAAGAAGCCTTTCGCTAAGGCTGTTCTTGTGGAATTCGCAAAGGGATATTTGGAAGCCCATAGAGGGCAAAGGTGAAAAAGGAAGTATCTTCCGTTCAAAACTGGAAAGAATCTTTCTGAGAAACTGCTCTGTGTTCTGTTAATTCATCTCACAGAGTTACATCTTTCCGTTCAAGAATCCTTTGGCTAAGGCTGTTCTTGTGCAATTGGCAAAGGGATATTTGGAAGTCCATGGAGGGCTACATGAAAAAGGGAATATCTTGCTTTCAATACTGGAAAGAAGCTTTCTGAGATACTGCTCTGTGTTCTGTTAATTCACCTCACAGAGTTACATCTTTCCCTTCAAGAAGCCTTTCGCTAAGGCTGTTCTTGTGGAATTGGCAAAGTGATATTTGGAAACCCATGGAGGGCAATGGTGAAAAAGGAAATATCTTCCGTTCAAAACTGGAAAGAAGCTTTCTGAGAAACTGCTCTGTGTTCTGTTAATTCATCACACAGAGTTACATCTTTCCCTTCAAGAAGCCTTTGGCTAAGGCTGTTCTTGTGGAATTGGCAAAGGGATATTTGGAAGTCCATGGAGGGCTACTGTGAAAAAGGAAATATCTTGCGTTCAATACTGGAAAGAAGCTTTCTGAGAAACTGCTCTGTGTTCTGTTAATTCATTTCACTGAGTTACATCTTTCCCTTCAAGAAGTCTTTCGCTAAGGCTGTTCTTGTGGAATTGGCAAAGTGATCCTTGGAAGCCCATAGAGGGCTATGGTGAAACATGAAATATCTTCCGTTCAAAACTGGAAAGAAGCTTTCTGAGAAACTGCTCTGTGTTCTGTTATTTCATCTCACAGAGTTACATCTTTCCCTTCAAGAAGCCTTTCGCTAAGGCTGTTCTTGTGGAATTGGCAAAGTGATATTTGGAAGCCCATAGAGGGCTATGGTGAAAAAGGAAGTATCTTCCGTTGAAAACTGGAAAGAAGCTTTCTGAGAAACTGCTCTGTGTTCTGTTAATACATCTCACAGAGTTACATCTTTCCCTTCAAGAAGCCTTTCGCTAAGGCTGTTCTTGTGGAATTGGCAAAGGGATATTTGGAAGCCCATTGAGGGCTATGGTGAAAAAGGAAATATCTTCCGTTAAAAACTGGAAAGAAGCTTTCTGAGAAACTGCTCTGTGTTCTGTTAATTCATCTCACACAGTTACATCGTTCCCTTCAAGAAGCCTTTCGCTAAGGCTGTTCTTGTGGAATTGGCAAAGTGATATTTGGAAGCCCATAGAGGGCTACGGTGAAAAAGGAAATATCTTCCGTTCAAAACTGGAAAGAAGCTTTCTGAGAAACTGCTCTGTGTTCTGTTAATTCATCCCACAGAGTTTCATCTTTCCCTTCAAGAAGCCTTTCGCTAAGGCTGTTCTTGTGGAATTGGCAAAGTGATATTTGGAAGCCCATAGAGGGCTATGGTGAAAAAGGAAATATCTTCCGTTCAAAACTGGAAAGAAGCTTTCTAAGAAACCGCTGTGTGTTCTGTTAATTCTTCTCACAGAGTTACATCTTTCCTTCCAAGAAGCCTTTCGCTAAGGCTGTTCTTGTGGAATTGGCAAAGTGATATTTGGAAGCCCATAGAGGGCTACGGTGAAAAAGGAAATATCTTCCGTTCAAAACTGGAAAGAAGCTTTCTGAGAAACTGCTCTGTGTTCCGTTAATTCATCTCACAGAGTTACATCTTTCCCTTCAAGAAGCCTTTCGATAAGGCTGTTCTTGTGGAATTGGCAAAGGGATATTTGGAAGCCCATAGAGGGCTACGGTGAAAAAGGAAATATCTTCCGTTCAAAACTGGAAAGATGCTTTCTGAGAAACTGCTCTGTGTTCTGTTAATTCATCCCACAGAGTTACATCTTTCCCTTCCAGAAGCCTTTCGCTAAGGCTGTTCTTGTGGAATTGGCAAAGTGATATTTGGAAGCCCATAGAGGGCTATGGTGAAAACGGAAATACCTTCCGTTCAAAACTGGAAAGAAGCTTTCTGAGAAACTGCTCTGTGTTCTGTTAATTCATCTCACAGAGCTACATCTTTGCCTTCAAGAAGCTTTTCGCTAAGACTGTTCTTGTGGAATTGGCAAAGTGATATTTGGAAGGCCACAGAGGGCTACGGTGAAAAAGGAAATAGATTCCGTTCAACACTGGAAAGAAGCTTTCTGAGAAACTGCTCTGTGTTCCGTTAATTCATCTCACAGAGTTACATCTTTTCCTTCAAGAAGCCTTTCGCTAAGGCTGTTCTTGTGGAGTTGGCAAAGTGATATTTGGAAGCCCATAGAGGGCTATGGTGAAACACGAAATATCTTCCGTTCAAAACTGGAAAGAAGCTTTCTGAGAAACTGCTCTGTGTTCTGTTAATTCATCTCACAGAGTTACATCTTTCCCTTCAATAATCCTTTTGCTAAGGCTGTTCTTGTGGAATTGGCAAAGGGATATTTGGAAGTCCATGGAGGGCTACTGTGAAAAAGGAAATATCTTGCGTTCAATACTGGAAAGAAGCTTTCTGAGAAACTGCTCTGTGTTCTGTTAATTCATCTCACAGAGTTACATCTTTCCCTTCAAGAAGCCTTTCGCTAAGGCTGTTCTTGTGGAGTTGGCAAAGTGATATTTGGAAGCCCATGGAGCGCTATGTTGTAAAAGGAAATATCTTCTGTTCAAAACTGGAAAGAAGCTTTCTGAGAAACTGCTCTGTGTTCTGTTAATTCATCTCACAGTGTTACATCTTTCCCTTCAAGAAGCCTTTCGCTAAGGCTGTTCTTGTGGAATTGGCAAAGGGATATTTGGGAGCCCATAGAGGGCTACGGTGAAAAAGGAAATATCTTCCGTTCAAAACTGGAAAGAAGCTTTCTGAGAAACTGCTCTGTGTTCTGTTAATTCATCACACAGAGTTACATCTTTCCCTTCAAGAAGCCTTTGGCTAAGGCTGTTCTTGTGGAATTGGCAAAGGGATATTTGGAAGTCCATTGAGGGCTACTGTGAAAAAGGAAATATCTTGCGTTCAATACTGGAAAGAAGCTTTCTGAGAAACTGCTCTGTGTTCTGTTAATTCATTTCACAGAGTTACATCTTTCCCTTCAAGAAGCCTTTCGCTAAGGCTGTTCTTGTGGAATTGGAAAAGTGATATTTGGAAGCCCATTGAGGGCTATGGTGGAAAAGGAAATATCTTCCGTTCAAAACTGGAAAGAAGCTTTCTGAGAAACTGCTCAGTGTTTAGCTAATTCATCTCACAGAGTTACATATTTCCCTTCAAGAAGCCTTTCGCTAAGGCTGTTCTTGTGGAATTGGCAAAGGGATATTTGGAAGCCCATGGAGGGCTATGGTGAAAAAGGAAATATCTTCCGTTAAAAACTGCAAAGAAGCTTTCTGAGAAACTGCTCTGTGTTCTGTTAATTCATCTCACAGAGTTACATCTTTTCCTTCAAGAAGCCTTTCGCTAAGGCTGTTCTTGTGGAGTTGGCAAAGTGATATTTGGAATCCCATACAGGGCTATGGTGAAACACGAAATATGTTCCGTTCAAAACTGTAAAAAAGTTTCTGAGAAACTGCTCTGTGTTCTGTTAATTCATCTCACAGGGTTACATCTTTCCCTTCAAGAAACCTTTCGCTAAGGCTGTTCTTGTGGAATTGGCAAAGGGATATTTGGAAGCCCATAGAGGGCTACGGTGAAGAAGGAAATATCTTCCGTTCAAAACTGGAAAGAAGCTTTCTGAGAAACTGCTCTGTGTTCTGTTAATTCATCTCACAGAGTTACATCTTTCCCTTCAAGAAGCCTTTCGCTAAGGCTGTTCTTGTGGAATTGGCAAAGTGGTATTTGGAAGCCCAAAGAGGGCTATGGTGAAAAAGGAAATATCTTCCGTTCAATACTGGAAAGAAGCTTTCTGAGAAACTGCTCTGTGTTCCGTTAATTCATCTCACAGAGTTACATCTTTCCCTTCAAGAAGCCTTTCGGTAAGGCTGTTCCTGTGGAATTGGCAAAGTGATTCTTGGAAGCCCATAGAGGTCTATGGTGAAACATGAAATATCTTCCGTTCAAAACTGGAAAGAAGCTTTCTGAGAAACTGCTCTGTGTTCTGTTAATTCATCTCACAGAGTTACATCTTTCCCTTCAAGAAGCCTTTCGCTAAGGCTGTTGTTGTGGAATTGGCAAAGTGATATTTGGAAGCCCATACAGGGCTATGGTGAAAAAGGAAGTATCTTCCGTTCAAAACTGGAAATAAGCTTTCTGAGAAACTACTCTGTGTTCTGTTAATACATCTCACAGAGTTACATCTTTCCCTTCAAGAAGCCTTTCGCTAAGCCTGTTCTTGTGGAATTGGCAAAGGGATATTTGGAAGCCCATTGAGGGCTATGGTGAAAAAGGAAATATCTTCCGTTAAAAACTGGAAAGAAGCTTTCTGAGAAACTGCTCTGTGTTCTGTTAATTCATCTCACACAGTTACATCGTTCCCTTCAAGAAGCCTTTCGCTAAGGCTGTTCTTGTGGAATTGGCAAAGTGATATTTGGAAGCCCATAGAGGGCTACGGTGAAAAAGGAAATATCTTCCGTTCAAAACTGGAAAGAAGCTTTCTGAGAAACTGCTCTGTGTTCTGTTAATTCATCCCACAGAGTTTCATCTTTCCCTTCAAGAAGCCTTTCGCTAAGGCTGTTCTTGTGGAATTGGCAAAGTGATATTTGGAAGCCCATAGAGGGCTATGGTGAAAAAGGAAATATCTTCCGTTCAAAACTGGAAAGAAGCTTTCTGAGAAACCGCTGTGTGTTCTGTTAATTCTTCTCACAGAGATACATCTTTCCTTCCAAGAAGCCTTTCGCTAAGGCTGTTCTTGTGGAATTGGCAAAGTGATATTTGGAAGCCCATAGAGGGCTACGGTGAAAAAGGAAATATCTTCCGTTCAAAACTGGAAAGAAGCTTTCTGAGAAACTGCTCTGTGTTCCGTTAATTCATCTCACAGAGTTACATCTTTCCCTTCAAGAAGCCTTTCGCTAAGGCTGTTCTTGTGGAATTGGCAAAGGGATATTTGGAAGCCCATAGAGGGCTACGGTGAAAAAGGAAATATCTTCCGTTCAAAACTGGAAAGAAGCTTTCTGAGAAACTGCTCTGTGTTCTGTTAATTCATCCCACAGAGTTACATCTTTCCCTTCAAGAAGCCTTTCGCTAAGGCTGTTCTTGTGGAATTGGCAAAGTGATATTTGGAAGCCCATAGAGGGCTATGGTGAAAAAGGAAATATCTTCTGTTCAAAACTGGAAAGAAGCTTTCTGAGAAACTGCTCTGTGTTCTGTTAATTCATCTCACAGAGCTACATCTTTCCCTTCAAGAAGCCGTTCGCTAAGGCTGTTCTTGTGGAATAGGCAAAGGCATATTTCGAAGCCCATAGAGGGCTATGGTGAAAAAGCAAATATCTTCCGTTCAAAACTGGAAAGAAGCTCTTCGAGAAACTGCTCTGTGTTCTGTTAGTTCATCTCCCAGAATTACATCTTTCCCTTCATGAAGCCTTTCGCTAAGGCTGTTCTTGTTGAATTGGGAAAGTGATATTTGGAAGCCCATAGAGGGCTATGGTGAAAACGGAAATATCTTCCGTTCAAAACTGGAAAGAAGCTTTCTGAGAAACTGCTCTGTGTTCTGTTAATTCATCTCACAGAGCTACATCTTTGCCTTCAAGAAGCTTTTCGTTAAGACTGTTCTTGTGGAATTGGCAAAGTGATATTTGGAAGGCCACAGAGGGCTACGGTGATAAAGGAAATATCTTCCGTTCAACACTGGAAAGAAGCTTTCTGAGAAACTGCTCTGTGTTCCGTTAATTCATCTCACAGAGTTACATCTTTTCCTTCAAGAAGCCTTTCGCTAAGGCTGTTCTTGTGGAGTTGGCAAAGTGATATTTGGAAGCCCATAGAGGGCTATGTTGAAACACGAAATATCTTCCGTTCAAAACTGGAAAGAAGCTTTCTGAGAAACTGCTCTGTGTTCTGTTAATTCATCTCACAGAGTTACATCTTTCCCTTCAATAATCCTTTTGCTAAGGCTGTTCTTGTGGAATTGGCAAAGGGATATTTGGAAGTCCATGGAGGGCTACTGTGAAAAAGGAAATATCTTGCGTTCAATACTGGAAAGAAGCTTTCTGAGAAACTGCTCTGTGTTCTGTTAATTCATCTCACAGAGTTACATCTTTCCCTTCAAGAAGCCTTTCGCTAAGGCTGTTCTTGTGGAATTGGCAAAGGGATATTTGGAAGCCCATGGAGGGCTATGGTGAAAAAGGAAATATCTTCCGTTCAAAGCTGGAAAGAAGCTTTCTGAGAAACTGCTCTGTGTTCTGTAAATTCATCTCACAGAGTTACATCTTTTCCTTCAAGAAGCCTTTCGCTAAGGCTGTTCTTGTGGAGTTGGCAAAGTGATATTTGGAATCCCATACAGGGCTATGGTGAAACACGAAATATCTTCCGTTCAAAACTGTAAAAAAGCTTTCTGAGAAACTGCTCTGTGTTCTGTTAATTCATCTCACAGGGTTACATCTTTCCCTTCAAGAAACCTTTCGCTAAGGCTGTTCTTGTGGAATTGGCAAAGAGATATTTGGAAGCCCATAGAGAGCTACGGTGAAGAAGGAAATATCTTCCGTTCAAAACTGGAAAGAAGCTTTCTGAGTAACTGCTCTGTGTTCTGTTAATTCATCTCACAGAGTTACATCTTTCCCTTCAAGAAGCCTTTCGCTAAGGCTGTTCTTGTGGAATTGGCAAAGTGGTATTTGGAAGCCCAAAGAGGGCTATGGTGAAAAAGGAAATATCTTCCGTTCAATACTGGAAAGAAGCTTTCTGAGAAACTGCTCTGTGTTCCGTTAATTCATCTCACAGAGTTACATCTTTCCCTTCAAGAAGCCTTTCGCTAAGGCTGTTCCTGCGGAATTGGCAAAGTGATCCTTGGAAGCCCATAGAGGGCTATGGTGAAACATGAAATATCTTCCGTTCAAAACTGGAAAGAAGCTTTCTGAGAAACTGCTCTGTGTTCTGTTAATTCATCTCACAGAGTTACATCTTTCCCTTCAAGAAGCCTTTCGCTAAGGCTGTTCTTGTGGAATTGGCAAAGTGATATTTGGAAGCCCATAGAGGGCTACGGTGAAAAAGGAAGTATCTTCCGTTCAAAACTGGAAATAAGCTTTCTGAGAAACTACTCTGTGTTCTGTTAATACATCTCACAGAGTTACATCTTTCCCTTCAAGAAGCCTTTCGCTAAGCCTGTTCTTGTGGAATTGGCAAAGGGATATTTGGAAGCCCATTGAGGGCTATGGTGAAAAAGGAAATATCTTCCGTTAAAAACTGGAAAGAAGCTTTCTGAGAAACTGCTCTGTGTTCTGTTAATTCATCTCACACAGTTACATCGTTCCCTTCAAGAAGCCTTTCGCTAAGGCTGTTCTTGTGGAATTGGCAAAGTGATATTTGGAAGCCCATAGAGGGCTACGGTGAAAAAGGAAATATCTTCCGTTCAAAACTGGAAAGAAGCTTTCTGAGAAACTGCTCTGTGTTCTGTTAATTCATCCCACAGAGTTTCATCTTTCCCTTCAAGAAGCCTTTCGCTAAGGCTGTTCTTGTGGAATTGGCAAAGTGATATTTGGAAGCCCATAGAGGGCTATGGTGAAAAAGGAAATATCTTCCGTTCAAAACTGGAAAGAAGCTTTCTGAGAAACCGCTGTGTGTTCTGTTAATTCTTCTCACAGAGTTACATCTTTCCTTCCAAGAAGCCTTTCGCTAAGGCTGTTCTTGTGGAATTGGCAAAGTGATATTTGGAAGCCCATAGAGGGCTACGGTGAAAAAGGAAATATCTTCCGTTCAAAACTGGAAAGAAGCTTTCTGAGAAACTGCTCTGTGTTCCGTTAATTCATCTCACAGAGTTACATCTTTCCCTTCAAGAAGCCTTTCGCTAAGGCTGTTCTTGTGGAATTGGCAAAGGGATATTTGGAAGCCCATAGAGGGCTACGGTGAAAAAGGAAATATCTTCCGTTCAAAACTGGAAAGAAGCTTTCTGAGAAACTGCTCTGTGTTCTGTTAATTCATCCCACAGAGTTACATCTTTCCCTTCAAGAAGCCTTTCGCTAAGGCTGTTCTTGTGGAATTGGCAAAGTGATATTTGGAAGCCCATAGAGGGCTATGGTGAAAAAGGAAATATCTTCCGTTCAAAACTGGAAAGAAGCTTTCTGAGAAACTGCTCTGTGTTCTGTTAATTCATCTCACAGAGCTACATCTTTCCCTTCAAGAAGCCGTTCGCTAAGGCTGTTCTTGTGGAATAGGCAAAGGCATATTTCGAAGCCCATAGAGGGCTATGGTGAAAAAGCAAATATCTTCCGTTCAAAACTGGAAAGAAGCTCTTCGAGAAACTGCTCTGTGTTCTGTTAGTTCATCTCCCAGAATTACATCTTTCCCTTCATGAAGCCTTTCGCTAAGGCTGTTCTTGTTGAATTGGGAAAGTGATATTTGGAAGCCCATAGAGGGCTATGGTGAAAACGGAAATATCTTCCGTTCATAACTGGAAAGAAGCTTTCTGAGAAACTGCTCTGTGTTCCGTTAATTCATCTCACAGAGTTACATCTTTTCCTTCAAGAAGCCTTTCGCTAAGGCTGTTCTTGTGGAGTTGGCAAAGTGATATTTGGAAGCCCATAGAGGGCTATGGTGAAACACGAAATATCTTCCGTTCAAAACTGGAAAGAAGCTTTCTGAGAAACTGCTCTGTGTTCTGTTAATTCATCTCACAGAGTTACATCTTTCCCTTCAAGAAGCCTTTCGCTAAGGCTGTTCTTGTGGAATTGGCAAAGTGGTATTTGGAAGCCCAAAGAGGGCTATGGTGAAAAAGGAAATATCTTCCGTTCAAAACTGGAAAGAAGCTTTCTGAGAAACTGCTCTGTGTTCCGTAAATTCATCTCACAGAGTTACATCTTTCCCTTCAAGAAGCCTTTCGCTAAGGCTGTTCTTGTGGAATTCGCAAAGTGATATTTGGAAGCCCATAGAGGGCTATGGTGAAACACGAAATATCTTCCGTTGAAAACTGGAAAGAAGCTTTCTGAGAAACTGCTCTGTGTTCTGTTAATTCATCTCACAGAGTTACATCTTTACCTTCAAGAAGACTTTCGCTAAGGCTCTTCTTGTGGAATTGGCAAAGTGATATTTCGAAGCCCATAGAGGGCTACGGTGAAAAAGGAAATATCTCCGGTTCAATACTGGAAAGAAGCTTTCTGAGAAACTGCTCTGTGTTCTGTTAATTCATCTCACAGAGCTACATCTTTCCCTTCAAGAAGCCTTTCGCTAAGGGTGTTCTTGTGGAATTGGCAAAGGGATACTTGGAAGCCCATTAAGGGCTATGGTGAAAAACGAAATAACTTCCGTTCAAAACTGGAAAGAAGCTTTCTGAGAAACTGCTCTGTGTTCTGTTAATTCATCTCCCAGAGTTACATCTTTTCCTTCAAGAAGCCTTTCGATAAGGCTGTTCTTGTGGAATTGGCAAAGGGATACTTGGAAGACCATAGAGGGCTATGGTGATAAAGGAATTATCTTCCGTTCAAAACGAAAGAAGCTTTCTGAGAAAATGCTCTGTGTTCTGTTAATTCATCTCACAGAGTTATATCTTTCCCTTCAAGAAGACTTTCACTAAGGCTGCTCTTGTGGAATTGGCAAAGTGATCTATGGAAGCCCATAGAGGGCTACGGTGAAAAAGGAAATATCTTCCGTTCAAAACTGGAAAGAAGCTTTCTGAGAAACTGCTCTGTGTTGTGTTAATTCATCTCACAGAGCTACATCTTTGCCTTCAAGAAGCTTTTCGCTAAGACTGTTCTTGTGGAATTGGCAAAGTGATATTTGGAAGGCCACAGAGGGCTACGGTGAAAAAGGAAATATCTTCCGTTCAACACTGGAAAGAAGCTTTCTGAGAAACTGCTCTGTGTTCCGTTAATTCATCTCACAGAGTTACATCTTTCCCTTCAAGAAGCCTTTCGCTAAGGCTGTTCTTGTGGAATTGGCAAAGGGATATTTGGAAGCCCATAGAGGGCTATGGTGAAAAAGGAAATATCTTCCGTTCAAAACTGGAAGGAAACTTTCTGAGAAACTGCTCTGTGTTCTGTTAATTCAACTCACAGAGTTACATCTTTTCCTTCAAGAAGCCTTTCGCTAAGGCTGTTCTTGTGGAGTTGGGAAAGTGATATTTGGAAGCCCATAGAGGGCTATGTTGAAACACGAAATATCTTCCGTTCAAAACTGGAAAGAAGCTTTCTGAGAAACTGCTCTGTGTTCTGTTAATTCATCTCACAGAGTTACATCTTTCCCTTCAATAATCCTTTTGCTAAGGCTGTTCTTGTGGAATTGGCAAAGGGATATTTGGAAGTCCATGGAGGGCTACTGTGAAAAAGGAAATATCTTGCGTTCAATACTGGAAAGAAGCTTTCTGAGAAACTGCTCTGTGTTCTGTTAATTCATCTCACAGAGTTACATCTTTCCCTTCAAGAAGCCTTTCGCTAAGGGTGTTCTTGTGGAATTGGCAAAGGGATATTTGGAAGCCCATAGAGGGCTATGGTGAAAAAGGAAATATCTTCCGTTAAAAACTGGAAAGAAGCTTTCTGAGAAACTGCTCTGTGTTCTGTTAATTCATCTCACAGAGTTACATCTTTCCCTTCAAGAAGCCTTTCGCTAAGGCTGTTCTTGTGGAATTGGCAAAGGGATATTTGGAAGCCCATAGAGGGCTATGGTGAAAAAGGAAATATCTTCTGTTCAAAACTGGAAAGAAGCTTTCTGAGAAACTGCTCTGTGTTCTGTTAATTCATCTCACAGAGTTACAACTTTCCCTTCAAGAAGCCTTTCGCTAAGGCTGTTCTTGTGGAATTGGCAAAGTGGTATTTGGAAGCCCAAAGAGGGCTATGGTGAAAAAGGAAATATCTTCCGTTCAAAACTGGAAAGAAGCTTTCTGAGAAACTGCTCTGTGTTCCGTTAATTCATCTCACAGAGTTACATCTTTCCCTTCAAGAAGCCTTTCGCTAAGGCTGTTCTTGTGGAATTCGCAAAGTGATATTTGGAAGCCCATAGAGGGCTATGGTGAAACACGAAATATCTTCCGTTCAAAACTGGAAAGAAGCTTTCTGAGAAACTGCTCTGTGTTCTCTTAATTCATCTCACAGAGTTATATCTTTCCCTTCAAGAAGACTTTCGCTAAGGCTCTTCTTGTGGAATTGGCTAAGTGATATTTGGAAGCCCATAGAGGGCTACGGTGAAAAAGGAAATATCTCCGGTTCAATACTGGAAAGAAGCTTTCTGAGAAACTGCTCTGTGTTCTGTTAATTCATCTCACAGAGTTACATCTTTCCCTTCAAGAAGCCTTTCGCTAAGGGTGTTCTTGTGGAATTAGCAAAGGGATACTTGGAAGCCCATTAAGGGCTATGGTGAAAAACGAAATAACTTCCGTTCAAAACTGGAAAGAAGCTTTCTGAGAAACTGCTCTGTGTTCTGTTAATTCATCTCATAGAGTTACATCTTTCCCTTCAAGAAGCCTTTCTTTAAGGCTGTTCTTGTGGAATTGGCAAAGGGATATTTGGAAGCCCATAGAGGGCTATGGTGAAAAAGGAAATATCTTCCGTTCAAAACTGGAAAGAACCTTTCTGAGAAACTGCTCTATGTTCTGTTAATTCATCTCACAGAGTTGCATCTTTCCATTCAAGAAGCCATTCGCTAAGGCTGTTCTTGTGGAATTCGGAAAGTGATATTTGGAAACCCATGGAGGACTACGGTGAAAAAGGAAATATCTTGCGTTCAGTACTGGAAAGAAGCTTTCTGAGAAACTGCTCTGTGTTTTGTTAATTCATCTCTCAGAGTTACATCTTTCCCTTCAAGAAGCCTTTCGCTAAGGCTGTTCTTGTGGAATTGGCAAAGTGATATTTGGAAGCACATAGAGGGCCATGGTGAAAAAGGAAATATCTTCCGTTCAAAACTGGAAAGAAGCTTTCTGAGAAATTACTCTGTGTTCTGTTAATTCATCTCACAGAGTTACATCTTTCCCTTCAAGAAGCCTTTCGCTAAGGCTGTTCTTGTGGAATTGGCAAAGGGATATTTGGAAGCCCATAGAGGGCTTTGGTGAAAAAGGAAATAACTTCCGTTCAAAACTGGAAAGAAGCTTTCTGAGAAACTGCTCTGTGTTCTGTTAATTCATCTCACAGAGTTACATCTTTCCCTTCAAGAAGCCTTTCGCTAAGGCTGTTCTTGTGGAATTGGCAAAGGCATATTTCGAAGCCCATAGAGGGCTATGGTGAAAAAGCAAATATCTTCCGTTAAAAACTGGAAAGAAGCTTTTCGAGAAACTGCTCTGTGTTCTGTTAGTTCATCTCCCAGAGTTACATATTTCCCTTCATGAAGACCTTCGCTAAGGCTGTTCTTGTGGAATTGTCAAAGGGATATTTGGAAGCCCATAGAGGGCTATGGTGAAAAAGGAAATATCTTCCGTTCAAAACTGGAAAGAAGCTTTCTGAGAAACTACTCTGTGTTCCGTAATTCATCTCACAGAGTTACATCTTTCCCTTCAAGAAGCCTTTCGCTAAGGCTGTTCTTGTGGAATTCGCAAAGTGATATTTGGAAGCCCATAGAGGGCTATGGTGAAACACGAAATTTCTTCCGTTCAAAACTGGAAAGAAGCTTTCTGAGAAACTGCTCTGTGTTCCGTTAATTCATCTCACAGAGTTACATCTTTCCCTTCAAGAAGCCTTTCGCTAAGGGTGTTCTTGTGGAAATAGCAAAGGGATACTTGGAAGCCCATTAAGGGCTATGGTAAAAAACGAAATAACTTCCGTTCAAAACTGGAAAGAAGCTTTCTGGGAAACTGCTCTGTGTTCTGTTAATTCATCTCACAGTGTTACATCTTTCCCTTCAAGAAGCCTTTCGCTAAAGTTGTTCTTGTGGAATTGGCAAAGTGATATTTGGAAGCCCATAGAGGGCTAAGGTGAAAAAGGAAATATCTTCCGTTCAAAACTGGAAAGAAGCTTTCTGAGAAACTGCTCTGTGTTCCGTTAATTCATCTCACAGAGTTACATCTTTCCCTTCAAGAAGCCTTTCGCTAAGGCTGTTCTTGTGGAATTGGCAAAGTGATATTTGGAAACCCATTGAGAGCTATGGTGGAAAAGGAAATATCTTCCGTTGAAAACTGGAAAGAAGCTTTCTGAGAAACTGCTCTGTGTTCTGTTAATTCATCTCATAGAGTTACATCTTTTCCTTCAAGAAGCCTTTCGCTAAGGCTGTTCTTGTGGAGTTGGCAAAGGGATATTTGGAAGCCCATAGAGGGCTATGGTGAAATACGAAATATCTTCCGTTCAAAACTGGAAAGAAGCTTTCTGGGAAACTGCTCTGTGTTCTATTAATTCATCTCACAGAGTTACATCTTTCCCTTCAAGAATCCTTTGTCTAAGGCTGTTCTTGTGGAATTGGCAAAGGGATATTTGGAAGTCCATGGAGGGCTACTGTGAAAAAGGAAATATCTTGCGTTCAATACTGGAAAGAAGCTTTCTGAGAAACTGCTCTGTGTTCTGTTAATTCATTTCAAAGGGTTACATCTTTCCCTTCAAGAAGCCTTTCGCTAAGGCTGTTCTTGTGGAATTGGCAAAGTGATCTTTGGAAGCCCATAGAGGGCTATGGTGAAAAATGAAATATCTTCCGTTCAAAACTGGAAAGAAGCTTTCTGAGAAACTGCTCTGTGTTCTGATAATTCATCACACAGAGTTACATCTTTACCTTCAAGAAGACTTTCGCTAAGGCTCTTCTTGTGGAATTGGCAAAGGGATATTTGGAAGCCCATAGAGGACTATGTTGAAAAAGGAAATATCTTCTGTTCAAAATCGGAAAGCAGCTTTCTGAGAAACTGCTCTGTGTTCTGTTAATTCATCTCACAGAGTTACATCTTTCCCTTCAAGAAGCCTTTCGGTAAGGCTGTTCTTGTGGAATTGGCAAAGTGATATTTGGAAGCCCATAGAGGGCTATGGTAAAAAAGGAAATATCTTCTGTTCAAAACTGGAAAGAAGCTTCCTGAGAAACTGCTCTGTGTTCTGTTAATTCATCTCACAGAGTTACATCTTTCCCTTCAAGAAGCCTTTCGCTAAGGCTGTTCTTGTGGAATTGGCAAAGAGGTATTTGGAAGCCCAAAGAGGGCTATGGTAAAAAAGGAAATATCTTCCGTTCAAAACTGGAAAGAAGCTTTCTGAGAAACTGCTCGGTGTTCCGTTAATTCATCTCACAGAGTTACATCTTTCCCTTCAAGAAGCCTTTCGCTAAGTCTGTTCTTGTGGAATACGCAAAGTGATATTTGGAAGCCCATAGAGGGCTATGGTGAAACACGAAATATCTTCCGTTCAAAACTGGAAAGAAGCTTTCTGAGAAACTGCTCTGTGTTCTGTTAATTCATCTCACAGAGTTATATCTTTCCCTTCACGAAGCCTTTCGCTAAGGCTGTTCTTGTGGAATTGGCAAAGTGGTATTTGGAAACCCATGGAGGGCTACGGTGAAAAGGAAATACCTTGCGTTCAGTACGGAAAGAAGCTTTCTGAGAAACTGCTCTGTGTTTTGTTAATTCATCTCTCAGAGTTACATCTTTCCCTTCAAGAAGCCTTTCTCTAAGGCTGTTCTTGAGGAATTGGCAAAGTGATCTTTGGAAGCCCATAGAGGGCTATGGTGAAAAAGGAAATATCTTCCGTTCAAAACTGGAAAGAAGCTTTCTGAGAAAATGCTCTGTGTTCTGTTAATTCATCTCACAGAGTTATATCTTTCCCTTCAAGAAGACTTTCGCTAAGGCTGCTCTTGTGGAATTGGCAAAGTGATCTTTGGAAGCCCATAGAGGGCTACGGTGAAAAAGGAAATATCTTCGCTTCAATACTGGAAAGAAGCTTTCTGAGAAACTGCTCTGTGTTCTGTTAATTCATCTCACAGAGTTACGTCTTTCCCTTCAAGAAGCCTTTCGCTAAGGCTGTTCTTGTGGAATTGGCAAAGGGATATTTGGAAGCCCATTAAGGGCTTTGGTGAAAAAGGAAATATCTTTCGTTCAAAACTGGAAAGAAGCTTTCTGAGAAATAGCTCTGTGTTTTGTTAATTCATCACACAGAGTTACATCTTTCCCTTCAAGAAGCCTTTCGCTAAGGCTGTTCTTGTGGAATTGGCAAAGGGATATTTGGAAGAAAATAGAGGGCTATGTTGAAAAAGGAAATATCTTCCGTTCAAAACTGGAAAGAAGCTTTCTGAGAAACTGCTTTGTGTTCTGTTGATTCATCTCACAGAGTTACATCTTTCCCTTCAAGAAGCCTTTCGCTAAGGCTGTTCTTGTGGAATTCGCAAAGTGATATTTGGAAGTCCAGGGAGGGCTACTGTGAAAAAGGAAATATCTTGCGTTCAATACTGGAAAGAAGCTTTCTGAGAAACTGCTCTGTGTTCTGTTAATTCATCTCACAGAGTTACATCTTTCCCTTCAAGAAGCCTTTCGCTAAGGCTGTTCTTGTGGAATTGGCAAAGTGATCTTTGGAAGCCCATAGAGGGCTATGGTGAAAAATGAAATATCTTCCGTTCAAAACTGGAAAGAAGCTTTCTGAGAAACTGCTCTGTGTTCTGTTAATTCATCTCACAGAGTTACATCTTTACCTTCAAGAAGCCTTTCGCTAAGGCTGTTCTTGTGGAATTGGCAAAGGGATATTTGGAAGCCCATAGAGGGCTATGTTGAAAAAGGAAATATCTTCTGTTCAAAACCGGAAAGAAGCTTTCTGGGAAACTGCTCTGTGTTCTGTTAATTCATCTCACAGAGTTACATCTTTCCCTTCAAGAAGCCTTTCCATAAGGCTGTTCTTGTGGAATTGGCAAAGTGATATTTGGAAGCCCATAGAGCGCTATGGTGAAAAAGGAAATATGTTCTGTTCAAATCTGGAAAGAAGCTTTCTGAGAAACTGCTCTGTGTTCTGTTAATTCATCTCACAGAGTTACATCTTTCCCTTGAAGAAGCCTTTCACTAAGCCTGTTCTTGTGGAATTGGCAAAGAGGTATTTGGAAGCCCAAAGAGGGCTATGGTGAAAAAGGAAATATCTTCCGTTCAAAACTGGAAAGAAGCTTTCTGAGAACCTGCTCTGTGTTCCGTTAATTCATCTCACAGAGTTACATCTTTCCCTTCAAGAAGCCTTTCGCTAAGGCTGTTCTTGTGGAATACGCAAAGTGATATTTGGAAGCCCATAGAGGGCTATGGTGAAACACGAAATATCTTCCGTTCAAAACTGGAAAGAAGCTTTCTGAGAAACTGCTCTGTGTTCTGTTAATTCATCTCACAGAGTTATATCTTTCCCTTCAAGAGACTTTCGCTAAGGCTGTTCTTGTGGAATTGGCAAAGTGGTATTTGGAAACCCATGGAGGGCTACGGTGAAAAGGAAATACCTTGCGTTCAGTACGGGAAAGAAGCTTTCTGAGAAACTGCTCTGTGTTTTGTTAATTCATCTCTCAGAGTTCCATCTTTCCCTTCAAGAAGCCTTTCTCTAAGGCTGTTCTTGTGGAATTGGCAAAGTGATCTTTGGAAGCCCATAGAGGGCTATGGTGAAAAAGGAAATATCTTCCGTTCAAAACTGGAAAGAAGCTTTCTGAGAAAATGCTCTGTGTTCTGTTAATTCATCTCACAGAGTTATATCTTTCCCTTCAAGAAGACTTTCGCTAAGGCTGCTCTTGTGGAATTGGCAAAGTGATCTTTGGAAGCCCATAGAGGGCTACGGTGAAAAAGGAAATATCTTCGGTTCAATACTGGAAAGAAGCCTTCTGAGAAACTGCTCTGTTTTCTGTTAATTCATCTCACAGAGTTACATCTTTCCCTTCAAGAAGCCTTTCGCTAAGGCTGTTCTTGTGGAATTGGCAAAGGGATATTTGGAAGCCCAATAAGGGCTTTGGTGAAAAAGGAAATATCTTCTGTTCAAAACTGGAAAGAAGCTTTCTGAGAAATTGCTCTGTGTTCTGTTAATTCATCTCACAGAGTTACATCTTTCCCTTCAAGAAGCCTTTCGCTAAGGCTGTTCTTGTGGAATTGGCAAAGGGATATTTGGAAGAACATAGAGGGCTATGGTGAAAAACGAAATATCTTCCGTTCAAAACTGGAAAGAAGATTTCTGAGAAACTGCTCTGTGTTCTGTTAATTCATCTCACAGAGTTACATCTTTCCCTTCAAGAAGCCTTTCGCTAAGGCTGTTCTTGTGGAATTGGCAAAGGGATACTTGGAAGCCCATTAAGGGCTATGGTGAAAAATGAAATAACTTCCGTTCAAAACTGGAAAGAAGCTTTCTGAGAAACTGCTCTGTGTTCTGTTAATTCATCTCACAGCGTTACATCTTTCCCTTCAAGAAGCCTTTCGCTAAGGCTGTTCTTGTGGAATTGGCAAAGTGATATTTGGAAGCCCATAGAGGGCTATGTTGAAAAAGGAAATATCTTCTGTTCAAATCTGGAAAGAAGCTTTCTGAGAAACTGCTCTGTGTTCTGTTAATTCATCTGACAGAGTTACATCTTTCCCTTCAAGAAGCCTTTCGCTAAGGCTGTTCTTGTGGAATTGGCAAAGTGATATTTGGAAGCCCATAGAGGGCTATGGTGAAAAAGGAAATATCTTCTGTTCAAAACTGGAAAGAAGCTTTCTGAGAAACTGCTCTGTGTTCTGGTAATTCATCTCACAGTGTTACGTCTTTCCCTTCAAGAAGCCTTTCGCTAAGGCTGTTCTTGTGGAATTGGCAAAGTGGTATTTGGAAACCCAAAGAGGGCTATGGTGAAAAAGGAAATACCTTCTGTTCAAAACTGGAAAGAAGCTTTCTGAGAAACTGCTCTGTGTTCCTTTAATTCATCTCACAGAGTTACATCTTTCCCTTCAAGAAGCCTTTCGCTAAGGCTTTTCTTGTGGAATTGGCAAAGGGATATTTGGAAGCCCATAGAGGGCTATGGTGAAAACGGAAATATCTTCCGTTCAAAACTGGAAAGAAGCTTTCTGAGAAACTGCTCTGTGTTCTGTTAATTCATCTCACAGAGCTACATCTTTGCCTTCAAGAAGCTTTTCGCTAAGACTGTTCTTGTGGAATTGGCAAAGTGATATTTGGAAGCCCATAGAGGGCTATGGTGAAAAAGGAAATATCTTCCGTTCAAAACTGGAAAGAAGCTTTCTGAGAAACTGCTCTGTGTTCTGTTAATTCATCTCACAGAGCTACATCTTTCCCTTCAAGAAGCCTTTCGCTAAGGCTGTTCTTGTGGAATTGGCAAAGGCATATTTCGAAGCCCATAGAGGTCTAGGGTGAAAAAGCAAATATCTTCCGTTCAAATCTTGAAAGAAGCTTTTCGAGAAACTGCTCTGTGTTCTGTTAGTTCATCTCCCAGAATTACATCTTTCCCTTCAAGAAGCCTTTCGCTAAGGCTGTTCTTGTGGAATTGGCAAAGGGATATTTGGAAGAACATAGAGGGCTATGGTTAAAAAGGAAATATCTTCCGTTCAAAACTGGAAAGAAGCTTTCTGAGAAACTGCTTTGTGTTCTGTTAATTCATCTCACAGAGTTACATCTTTCCCTTCAAGAAGCCTTTCGCTAAGGCTGTTCTTGTGGAATTCGCAAAGTGATATTTGGAAGCCCATAGAGGGCTATGGTGAAATACGAAATAACTTCCGTTCAAAACTGGAAAGAAGCTTTCTGAGAAACTGCTCTGTGTTCTGTTAATTCATCTCACAGAGTTATATCTTTCCCTTCAAGAAGACTTTCGCTAGGGCTCTTCTTGTGGAATTGGCAAAGTGATATTTGGAAGCCCATAGAGGGCTACGGTGAAAAAGGAAATATCTCCGGTTCAATACTGGAAAGAAGCTTTCTGAGAAACTGCTCTGTGTTCTGTTAATTCATCTCACAGAGTTACATCTTTGCCTTCAAGAAGCCTTTCGCTAAGGCTGTTCTTGTGGAATTGGCAAAGGGATACTTGGAAGCCCTTTAAGGGCTATGGTGAAAAACGAAATAACTTCCGTTCAAAACTGGAAAGAAGCTTTCTGAGAAACTGCTCTGTGTTCTGTTAATTCAACTCACAGAGTTACATCTTTCCCTTCAAGAAGCCTTTCGCTAAGGCTGTTCTTGTGGAATTGGCAAAGTGGTATTTGGAAACCCAAAGAGGGCTATGGTGAAAAAGGAAATATCTTCTGTTCAAAACTGGAAAGAAGCTTTCTGAGAAACTGCTCTGTGTTCCGTTAATTCATCTCACAGAGTTACATCTTTCCCTTCAAGAAGCCTTTCGCTAAGGCTGTTCTTGTGGAAATGGCAAAGGGATATTTGGAAGCCCATAGAGGGCTATGGTGAAAACGGAAATATCTTCCGTTCAAAACTGGAAAGAAGCTTTCTGAGAAACTGCTCTGTGTTCTGTTAATTCATCTCACAGAGCTACATCTTTGCCTTCAAGAAGCATTTCGCTAAGACTGTTCTTGTGGAATTGGCAAAGTGATATTTGGAAGCCCATAGAAGGCTATGGTGAAAAAGGAAATATCTTCCGTTCAAAACTGGAAAGAAGCTTTCTGAGAAACTGCTCTGTGTTCTGTTAATCCATCTCACAGAGCTACATCTTTCCCTTCAGGAAGCCTTTCGCTAAGGCTGTTCTTGTTGAATTGGCAAAGTGATATTTGGAAGCCCATAGAGGGCTATGGTGAAAACGGAAATATCTTCCGTTCAAAACTGGAAAGAAGCTTTCTGAGAAACTGCTCTGTGTTCTGTTAATTCATCTCACAGAGCTACATCTTTGCCTTCAAGAAGCTTTTCGCTAAGACTGTTCTTGTGGAATTGGCAAAGTGATATTTGGAAGGCCACAGAGGGCTACGGTGAAAAAGGAATTATCTCCCGTTCAACACTGGAAAGAAGCTTTCTGAGAAACTGCTCTGTGTTCCGTTAATTCATCTCAGAGAGTTACATCTTTCCCTTCAAGAAGCCTTTCGCTAAGGCTGTTCTTGTGGAATTGGCAAAGTGATAATTGGAAGCCCATGGAGGGCTATGGTGGAAAAGGAAATATCTTCCGTTCAAAACTGGAAAGAAGCTTTCTGAGAAACTGCTCTGTGTTCCGATAATTCATCTCACAGAGTTACATCTTTCCCTTCAAGAAGCCTTTCGCTAAGGCTGTTCTTGTGGAATTGGCAAAGTGATATTTGGAAGCCCATTGAGAGCTATGGTGGAAAAGGAAATATCTTCCGTTCAAAACTGGAAAGAAGCTTTCTGAGAAACTGCTCTGTGTTCTGTTAATTCATCTCACAGAGTTACATCTTTTCCTTCAAGAAGCCTTTCGCTAAGACTGTTCTTGTGGAGTTGGCAAAGTGATATTTGGAAGCCCATAGAGGGCTATGGTGAAATACGAAATATCTTCCGTTCAAAACTGGAAAGAAGCTTTCTGAGAAACTGCTCTGTGTTCTGTTAATTCATCTCACAGAGTTACATCTTTCCCTTCAAGAATCCTTTGGCTAAGGCTGTTCTTGTGGAATAGGCAAAGGGATATTTGGAAGTCCATGGAGGGCTACTGTGAAAAAGGAAATATCTTGCGTTCAATACTGGAAAGAAGCTTTCTGAGAAACTGCTCTGTGTTCTGTTAATTCATCTCACAGAGTTACATCTTTCCCTTCAAGAAGCCTTTCGCTAAGGCTGTTCTTGTGGAATTGGCAAAGGGATATTTGGAAGCCCATAGAGGGCTATGGTGAAAAAGTAAGTATCTAACGTTCAAAACTGTAAAGAAGCTTTCTGAGAAACTGCTCTGTGTTCTGTTAATTCATCTCACAGAGTTACATCTTTCCCTTCAAGAAGCCTTTCGCTAAGGCTGTTCTTGTGGAATTGGCAAAGGGATATTTGGAAGCCCATAGAGGGCTATGGTGAAAAAGGAAATATCTTCCGTTAAAAACTGGAAAGAAGCTTTCTGAGAAACTGCTCTGTGTTCTGTTAATTCATCTCAGAGAGTTACATCTTTCCCTTCAAGAAGCCTTTCGCTAAGGCTGTTCTTGTGGAATTGGCAAAATGATATTTGGAAGCCCATAGAGGGCTATGGTGAAAAAGGAAATATCTTCTGTTCAAAACTGGAAAGAAGCTTTCTGAGAAACTGCTCTGTGTTCTGTTAATTCATCTCACAGAGTTACAACTTTCCCTTCAAGAAGCCTTTCGCTAAGGCTGTTCTTGTGGAATTGGCAAAGTGGTATTTGGAAGCCCAAAGAGGGCTATGGTGAAAAAGGAAATATCTTCCGTTCAAAACTGGAAAGAAGCTTTCTGAGAAACTGCTCTGTGTTCCGTTAATTCATCTCACAGAGTTACATCTTTCCCTTCAAGAAGCCTTTCGCTAAGGCTGTTCTTGTGGAATTCGCAAAGTGATATTTGGAAGCCCATAGAGGGCTATGGTGAAACACGAAATATCTTCCGTTCAAAACTGGAAAGAAGATTTCTGAGAAACTGCTCTGTGTTCTGTTAATTCATCTCACAGAGTTATATCTTTCCCTTCAAGTGACTTTCGCTAAGGCTGTTCTTGTGGAATTGGCAAAGTGGTATTTGGAAACCCATGGAGGGCTACGGTGAAAAGGAAATACCTTGCGTTCAGTACGGGAAAGAAGCTTTCTGAGAAACTGCTCTGTGTTTTGTTAATTCATCCCTCAGAGTTACATCTTTCCCTTCAAGAAGCCTTTCTCTACGGCTGTTCTTGTTGAATTGGCAAAGTGATCTTTTGAAGCCCATAGAGGGCTATGGTGAAAAAGGAAATATCTTCCGTTCAAAACTGGAAAGAAGTTTTCTGAGAAAATGCTCTGTGTTCTGTTAATTCATCTCACAGAGTTATATCTTTCCCTTCAAGAAGACTTTTGCTAAGGCTGCTCTTGTGGAATTGGCAAAGTGATCTTTGGAAGCCCATGGAGGGCTACGGTGAAAAAGGAAATATCTTCGGTTCAATACTGGATAGAAGCTTTCTGAGAAAATGCTCTGTGTTCTGTTAATTCATCTCACAGAGTTACATCTTTCCCTTCAAGAAGCTTTTAGCTAAGGCTGTTCTTGTGGAATTGGCAAAGGGATATTTGGAAGCCCATAGAGGGCTATGGTGAAAAAAGAAATATCTTCCGTTCAAAACTGGAAAGAAGCTTTCTGAGAAACTGCTCTGTGTTCTGCTAATTCATCTCGCAGAGTTACATCTTTCCCTTCAAGAAGCCTTTCGCTAAGGCTGTTCTTGTGGAATTGGCAAAGGGATATTTGGAAGAACATAGAGGGCTATGGTGAAAAAGGAAATATCTTCCGTTCAAAACTGGAAAGAAGCTTTCTGAGAAACTGCTTTGTGTTCTGTTAATTCATCTCACAGAGTTACATCTTCCCCTTCAAGAAGCCTTTCGCTAAGGCTGTTCTTGTGGAATTCGCAAAGTGATATTTGGAAGCCCATAGAGGGCTCTGGTGAAATACGAAATATCTTCCGTTCAAAACTGGAAAGAATCTTTCTGAGAAACAGCTCTGTGTTCTGTTAATTCATCTCACAGAGTTATATCTTTCCCTTCAAGAAGACTTTCGCTAAGGCTCTTCTTGTGGAATTGGCAAAGTGATATTTGGAAGCCCATAGAGGGCTACGGTGAAAAAGGAAATATCTCCGGTTCAATACTGGAAAGAAGCTTTCTGAGAAACTGCTCTGTGTTCTGTTAATTCATCTCACAGAGTTACATCTTTCCCTTCAAGAAGCCTTTCGCTAAGGGTGTTCTTGTAGAATTGGCAAAGGGATACTTGGAAGCCCATTAAGGGCTATGGTGAAAAACGAAATAACTTCCGTTCAAAACTGGAAAGAAGCTTTCTGAGAAACTGCTCTGTGTTCTGTTAATTCATCTCACAGCGTTACATCTTTCCCTTCAAGAAGCCTTTCGCTAAGGCTGTTCTTGTGGAATTGGCAAAGGGATATTTGGAAGACCATAGAGGGATATGGTGAAAAAGGAAATATCTTCTGTTCAAAACTGGAAAGAACCTTTCTGAGAAACTGCTCTGTGTTCTGTTAATTCATCTCACAGAGTTGCATCTTTCCATTCAAGAAGCCATTCGCTAAGGCTGTTCTTGTGGAATTCGGAAAGTGATATTTGGAAACCCATGGAGGACTACGGTGAAATAGGAAATATCTTGCGTTCAGTACTGGAAAGAAGCTTTCTGAGAAACTGCTCTGTGTTTTGTTAATTCATCTCTCAGAGTTACATCTTTCCCTTCAAGAAGCCTTTCGCTAAGGCTCTTCTTGTGGAATTGGCAAAGTGATATTTGGAAGCCCATAGAGGGCTATGGTGAAAAAGGAAATATCTTAAGTTCAAAACTGGAAAGAAGCTTTCTGAGAAAATGCTCTGTGTTCTGTTAATTCATCTCACAGAGTTACATCTTTCCCTTCAAGAAGTCTTTCGCTAAGGCTGTTCTTGTGGAATTGGCAAAGGGTTATTTGGAAGCCCATTAAGGGCTTTGGTGAAAAAGGAAATATCTTTCGTTCAAAACTGGAAAGAAGCTTTCTGAGAAATTGCTCTGTGTTCTGTTAATTCATCTCACAGAGTTACATCTTTCCCTTCAAGAAGCCTTTCGCTAAGGCTGTTCTTGTGGAATTGGCAAAGGGATATTTGGAAGCCCATAGAGGGCTATGGTGACAAAGGAAATAACTTCCGTTCAAAACTGGAAAGAAGCTTTCTGAGAAACTGCTCTGTGTTCTGTTAATTCAACTCACAGTGTTACATCTTTCCCTTCAAGAAGCCTTTCGCTAAGGCTGTTCTTGTGGAATTGGCAAAGTGATATTTGGAAGCCCATAGAGGGCTACGGTGAAAAAGGAAATATCTTCGGTTCAATACTGGAAAGAACCTTTCTGAGAAACTGCTCGGTGTTCTGTTAATTCATCTCACAGAGTTATATCTTTCCCTTCAAGAAGCCTTTCGCTAAGGCTGTTCTTGTGGAGTTGGCAAAGGGATATTTGGAAGCCCATAGAGGGCTATGGTGAAAAAGGAAATATCTTCCGTTCAATACTGGAAAGAAGCTTTCTGAGAAGCTGCTCTGTGTTCTGTTAATTCATCTCACAGAGTTACATCTTTCCCTTCAAGAAGCCTTTCGCTAAGGCTGTTCTTGTGGAATTGGCAAAGGCATATTTCGAAGCCCATAGAGGGCTATGGTGAAAAAGCAAATATCTTCCGTTAAAAACTGGAAAGAAGCTTTTCGAGAAACTGCTCTGTGTTCTGTTAATTCATCTCAAAGAGTTGCATCTTTCCATTCAAGAAGCCATTCTCTAAGGCTCTTCTTGTGGAATTGGCAAAGTGATATTTGGAAGCCCATAGAGGACTACGGTGAAAAAGGAAATATCTAAGGTTCAATACTGGAAAGAAGCTTTCTGAGAAACTGCTCTGTGTTCTGTTAATTCATCTCACAGAGTTACATCTTTCCCTTCAAGAAGCCTTTCGCTAAGGGTGTTCTTGTGGAAATAGCAAAGGGATACTTGGAAGCCCATTAAGGGATATGGTGAAAAACGAAATAACTTCCTTTCAAAACTTGAAAGAAGCTTTCTCAGAAACTGCTCTGTGTTCTGTTAATTCGTCTCACAGAGTTACATCTTTCCCTTCAAGAAGCCTTTCGCTAAGGCTGTTCTTGTGGAATTGGCAAAGGGATATTTGGAAGGCCATAGAGGGCTACGGTGAAAAAGGAAATATCTTCCGTTCAATACTGGAAAGAAGCTTTCTGAGAAACTGCTCTGTGTTCTGTTAATTCATCTCACAGAGTTACATCTTTCCCTTCAAGAAGCCTTTCGCTAAGGCTGTTCTTGTGGAATTGGCAAAGGGATATTTGGAAGCCCATAGAGAGCTATGGTGAAAAAGGAAATATCTTCCGTTCAAAACTGAAAAGAAGCTTTCTGATAAACTGCTCTGTGTTCTGTTAATTCATCTCATAGAGTTACATCTTTCCCTTCAAGAAGCCTTTCGCTAAGGCTGTTCTTGTGAAATTGGCAAAGGGATATTTGGAAGCCCATAGAGGGCTATGCTGAAAAAGGAAATATCTTCCGTTCAAAACTGGAAGGAAGCTTTGTGAGAAACTGCTCTGTGTTCTGTTAATTCATCTCACAGAGTTACATCTTTCCCTTCAAGAACCCTTTCGCTAAGGCTGTTCTTGTGGAATTGGCAAAGTGATATTTGGAAGCCCATAGAGGGCTATGGTGAAAAACGAAATATCTTCCGTTCAATATTGGAAAGAAGCTTTCTGAGAAACTGCTCTGTGTTATGTTAATTCATCTCACAGAGTTACATTTTTCCCTTCAAGGAGCCTTTCGCTAAGGCTGTTCTTGTGGAATTGGCAAAGGGATATTTGGAAGCCCATAGAGGGCTATGGTGAAAAAGGAAATATCTTCCGTTCAAAACTGGAAAGAAGCTTTCTGAGAAACTGCTCTGTGTTCTGTTAATCCATCTCACAGAGCTACATCTTTCCCTTCAGGAAGCCTTTCGCTAAGGCTGTTCTTGTTGAATTGGCAAAGTGATATTTGGAAGCCCATAGAGGGCTATGGTGAAAACGGAAATATCTTCCGTTCAAAACTGGAAAGAAGCTTTCTGAGAAACTGCTCTGTGTTCTGTTAATTCATCTCACAGAGCTACATCTTTGCCTTCAAGAAGCTTTTCGCTAAGACTGTTCTTGTGGAATTGGCAAAGTGATATTTGGAAGGCCACAGAGGGCTACGGTGAAAAAGGAATTATCTCCCGTTCAACACTGGAAAGAAGCTTTCTGAGAAACTGCTCTGTGTTCCGTTAATTCATCTCAGAGAGTTACATCTTTCCCTTCAAGAAGCCTTTCGCTAAGGCTGTTCTTGTGGAATTGGCAAAGTGATAATTGGAAGCCCATGGAGGGCTATGGTGGAAAAGGAAATATCTTCCGTTCAAAACTGGAAAGAAGCTTTCTGAGAAACTGCTCTGTGTTCCGATAATTCATCTCACAGAGTTACATCTTTCCCTTCAAGAAGCCTTTCGCTAAGGCTGTTCTTGTGGAATTGGCAAAGTGATATTTGGAAGCCCATTGAGAGCTATGGTGGAAAAGGAAATATCTTCCGTTCAAAACTGGAAAGAAGCTTTCTGAGAAACTGCTCTGTGTTCTGTTAATTCATCTCACAGAGTTACATCTTTTCCTTCAAGAAGCCTTTCGCTAAGACTGTTCTTGTGGAGTTGGCAAAGTGATATTTGGAAGCCCATAGAGGGCTATGGTGAAATACGAAATATCTTCCGTTCAAAACTGGAAAGAAGCTTTCTGAGAAACTGCTCTGTGTTCTGTTAATTCATCTCACAGAGTTACATCTTTCCCTTCAAGAATCCTTTGGCTAAGGCTGTTCTTGTGGAATAGGCAAAGGGATATTTGGAAGTCCATGGAGGGCTACTGTGAAAAAGGAAATATCTTGCGTTCAATACTGGAAAGAAGCTTTCTGAGAAACTGCTCTGTGTTCTGTTAATTCATCTCACAGAGTTACATCTTTCCCTTCAAGAAGCCTTTCGCTAAGGCTGTTCTTGTGGAATTGGCAAAGGGATATTTGGAAGCCCATAGAGGGCTATGGTGAAAAAGTAAGTATCTAACGTTCAAAACTGTAAAGAAGCTTTCTGAGAAACTGCTCTGTGTTCTGTTAATTCATCTCACAGAGTTACATCTTTCCCTTCAAGAAGCCTTTCGCTAAGGCTGTTCTTGTGGAATTGGCAAAGGGATATTTGGAAGCCCATAGAGGGCTATGGTGAAAACGGAAATATCTTCCGTTCAAAACTGGAAAGAAGCTTTCTGAGAAACTGCTCTGTGTTCCGTTAATTCATCTCACAGAGTTACATCTTTCCCTTCAAGAAGCCTTTCGCTAAGGCTGTTCTTGTGGAATTCGCAAAGTGATATTTGGAAGCCCATAGAGGGCTATGGTGAAACACGAAATATCTTCCGTTCAAAACTGGAAAGAAGATTTCTGAGAAACTGCTCTGTGTTCTGTTAATTCATCTCACAGAGTTATATCTTTCCCTTCAAGTGACTTTCGCTAAGGCTGTTCTTGTGGAATTGGCAAAGTGGTATTTGGAAACCCATGGAGGGCTACGGTGAAAAGGAAATACCTTGCGTTCAGTACGGGAAAGAAGCTTTCTGAGAAACTGCTCTGTGTTTTGTTAATTCATCCCTCAGAGTTACATCTTTCCCTTCAAGAAGCCTTTCTCTACGGCTGTTCTTGTTGAATTGGCAAAGTGATCTTTTGAAGCCCATAGAGGGCTATGGTGAAAAAGGAAATATCTTCCGTTCAAAACTGGAAAGAAGTTTTCTGAGAAAATGCTCTGTGTTCTGTTAATTCATCTCACAGAGTTATATCTTTCCCTTCAAGAAGACTTTTGCTAAGGCTGCTCTTGTGGAATTGGCAAAGTGATCTTTGGAAGCCCATGGAGGGCTACGGTGAAAAAGGAAATATCTTCGGTTCAATACTGGATAGAAGCTTTCTGAGAAAATGCTCTGTGTTCTGTTAATTCATCTCACAGAGTTACATCTTTCCCTTCAAGAAGCTTTTAGCTAAGGCTGTTCTTGTGGAATTGGCAAAGGGATATTTGGAAGCCCATAGAGGGCTATGGTGAAAAAAGAAATATCTTCCGTTCAAAACTGGAAAGAAGCTTTCTGAGAAACTGCTCTGTGTTCTGCTAATTCATCTCGCAGAGTTACATCTTTCCCTTCAAGAAGCCTTTCGCTAAGGCTGTTCTTGTGGAATTGGCAAAGGGATATTTGGAAGAACATAGAGGGCTATGGTGAAAAAGGAAATATCTTCCGTTCAAAACTGGAAAGAAGCTTTCTGAGAAACTGCTTTGTGTTCTGTTAATTCATCTCACAGAGTTACATCTTCCCCTTCAAGAAGCCTTTCGCTAAGGCTGTTCTTGTGGAATTCGCAAAGTGATATTTGGAAGCCCATAGAGGGCTCTGGTGAAATACGAAATATCTTCCGTTCAAAACTGGAAAGAATCTTTCTGAGAAACAGCTCTGTGTTCTGTTAATTCATCTCACAGAGTTATATCTTTCCCTTCAAGAAGACTTTCGCTAAGGCTCTTCTTGTGGAATTGGCAAAGTGATATTTGGAAGCCCATAGAGGGCTACGGTGAAAAAGGAAATATCTCCGGTTCAATACTGGAAAGAAGCTTTCTGAGAAACTGCTCTGTGTTCTGTTAATTCATCTCACAGAGTTACATCTTTCCCTTCAAGAAGCCTTTCGCTAAGGGTGTTCTTGTAGAATTGGCAAAGGGATACTTGGAAGCCCATTAAGGGCTATGGTGAAAAACGAAATAACTTCCGTTCAAAACTGGAAAGAAGCTTTCTGAGAAACTGCTCTGTGTTCTGTTAATTCATCTCACAGCGTTACATCTTTCCCTTCAAGAAGCCTTTCGCTAAGGCTGTTCTTGTGGAATTGGCAAAGGGATATTTGGAAGACCATAGAGGGATATGGTGAAAAAGGAAATATCTTCCGTTCAAAACTGGAAAGAACCTTTCTGAGAAACTGCTCTGTGTTCTGTTAATTCATCTCACAGAGTTGCATCTTTCCATTCAAGAAGCCATTCGCTAAGGCTGTCCTTGTGGAATTCGGAAAGTGATATTTGGAAACCCATGGAGGACTACGGTGAAATAGGAAATATCTTGCGTTCAGTACTGGAAAGAAGCTTTCTGAGAAACTGCTCTGTGTTTTGTTAATTCATCTCTCAGAGTTACATCTTTCCCTTCAAGAAGCCTTTCGCTAAGGCTCTTCTTGTGGAATTGGCAAAGTGATATTTGGAAGCCCATAGAGGGCTATGGTGAAAAAGGAAATATCTTAAGTTCAAAACTGGAAAGAAGCTTTCTGAGAAAATGCTCTGTGTTCTGTTAATTCATCTCACAGAGTTACATCTTTCCCTTCAAGAAGTCTTTCGCTAAGGCTGTTCTTGTGGAATTGGCAAAGGGTTATTTGGAAGCCCATTAAGGGCTTTGGTGAAAAAGGAAATATCTTTCGTTCAAAACTGGAAAGAAGCTTTCTGAGAAATTGCTCTGTGTTCTGTTAATTCATCTCACAGAGTTACATCTTTCCCTTCAAGAAGCCTTTCGCTAAGGCTGTTCTTGTGGAATTGGCAAAGGGATATTTGGAAGAACATAGAGGGCTATGGTGAAAAACGAAATATCTTCCGTTCAAAACTGGAAAGAAGATTTCTGAGAAACTGCTCTGTGTTCTGTTAATTCATCTCACAGAGTTACATCTTTCCCTTCAAGAAGCCTTTCGCTAAGGCTGTTCTTGTGGAATTGGCAAAGGGATACTTGGAAGCCCATTAAGGGCTATGGTGAAAAATGAAATAACTTCCGTTCAAAACTGGAAAGAAGCTTTCTGAGAAACTGCTCTGTGTTCTGTTAATTCATCTCACAGCGTTACATCTTTCCCTTCAAGAAGCCTTTCGCTAAGGCTGTTCTTGTGGAATTGGCAAAGTGATATTTGGAAGCCCATAGAGGGCTATGTTGAAAAAGGAAATATCTTCTGTTCAAATCTGGAAAGAAGCTTTCTGAGAAACTGCTCTGTGTTCTGTTAATTCATCTCACAGAGTTACATCTTTCCCTTCAAGAAGCCTTTCGCTAAGGCTGTTCTTGTGGAATTGGCAAAGTGATATTTGGAAGCCCATAGAGGGCTATGGTGAAAAAGGAAATATCTTCTGTTCAAAACTGGAAAGAAGCTTTCTGAGAAACTGCTCTGTGTTCTGGTAATTCATCTCACAGTGTTACGTCTTTCCCTTCAAGAAGCCTTTCGCTAAGGCTGTTCTTGTGGAATTGGCAAAGTGGTATTTGGAAACCCAAAGAGGGCTATGGTGAAAAAGGAAATACCTTCTGTTCAAAACTGGAAAGAAGCTTTCTGAGAAACTGCTCTGTGTTCCTTTAATTCATCTCACAGAGTTACATCTTTCCCTTCAAGAAGCCTTTCGCTAAGGCTTTTCTTGTGGAATTGGCAAAGGGATATTTGGAAGCCCATAGAGGGCTATGGTGAAAACGGAAATATCTTCCGTTCAAAACTGGAAAGAAGCTTTCTGAGAAACTGCTCTGTGTTCTGTTAATTCATCTCACAGAGCTACATCTTTGCCTTCAAGAAGCTTTTCGCTAAGACTGTTCTTGTGGAATTGGCAAAGTGATATTTGGAAGCCCATAGAGGGCTATGGTGAAAAAGGAAATATCTTCCGTTCAAAACTGGAAAGAAGCTTTCTGAGAAACTGCTCTGTGTTCTGTTAATTCATCTCACAGAGCTACATCTTTCCCTTCAAGAAGCCTTTCGCTAAGGCTGTTCTTGTGGAATTGGCAAAGGCATATTTCGAAGCCCATAGAGGGCTAGGGTGAAAAAGCAAATATCTTCCGTTCAAATCTTGAAAGAAGCTTTTCGAGAAACTGCTCTGTGTTCTGTTAGTTCATCTCCCAGAATTACATTTTCCCTTCAAGAAGCCTTTCGCTAAGGCTGTTCTTGTGGAATTGGCAAAGGGATATTTGGAAGAACATAGAGGGCTATGGTTAAAAAGGAAATATCTTCCGTTCAAAACTGGAAAGAAGCTTTCTGAGAAACTGCTTTGTGTTCTGTTAATTCATCTCACAGAGTTACATCTTTCCCTTCAAGAAGCCTTTCGCTAAGGCTGTTCTTGTGGAATTCGCAAAGTGATATTTGGAAGCCCATAGAGGGCTATGGTGAAATACGAAATAACTTCCGTTCAAAACTGGAAAGAAGCTTTCTGAGAAACTGCTCTGTGTTCTGTTAATTCATCTCACAGAGTTATATCTTTCCCTTCAAGAAGACTTTCGCTAGGGCTCTTCTTGTGGAATTGGCAAAGTGATATTTGGAAGCCCATAGAGGGCTACGGTGAAAAAGGAAATATCTCCGGTTCAATACTGGAAAGAAGCTTTCTGAGAAACTGCTCTGTGTTCTGTTAATTCATCTCACAGAGTTACATCTTTGCCTTCAAGAAGCCTTTCGCTAAGGCTGTTCTTGTGGAATTGGCAAAGGGATACTTGGAAGCCCATTAAGGGCTATGGTGAAAAACGAAATAACTTCCGTTCAAAACTGGAAAGAAGCTTTCTGAGAAACTGCTCTGTGTTCTGTTAATTCAACTCACAGAGTTACATCTTTCCCTTCAAGAAGCCTTTCGCTAAGGCTGTTCTTGTGGAATTGGCAAAGTGGTATTTGGAAACCCAAAGAGGGCTATGGTGAAAAAGGAAATATCTTCTGTTCAAAACTGGAAAGAAGCTTTCTGAGAAACTGCTCTGTGTTCCGTTAATTCATCTCACAGAGTTACATCTTTCCCTTCAAGAAGCCTTTCGCTAAGGCTGTTCTTGTGGAAATGGCAAAGGGATATTTGGAAGCCCATAGAGGGCTATGGAGAAAACGGAAATATCTTCCGTTCAAAACTGGAAAGAAGCTTTCTGAGAATCTGCTCTGTGTTCTGTTAATTCATCTCACAGAGCTACATCTTTGCCTTCAAGAAGCATTTCGCTAAGACTGTTCTTGTGGAATTGGCAAAGTGATATTTGGAAGCCCATAGAAGGCTATGGTGAAAAAGGAAATATCTTCCGTTCAAAACTGGAAAGAAGCTTTCTGAGAAACTGCTCTGTGTTCTGTTAATCCATCTCACAGAGCTACATCTTTCCCTTCAGGAAGCCTTTCGCTAAGGCTGTTCTTGTTGAATTGGCAAAGTGATATTTGGAAGCCCATAGAGGGCTATGGTGAAAACGGAAATATCTTCCGTTCAAAACTGGAAAGAAGCTTTCTGAGAAACTGCTCTGTGTTCTGTTAATTCATCTCACAGAGCTACATCTTTGCCTTCAAGAAGCTTTTCGCTAAGACTGTTCTTGTGGAATTGGCAAAGTGATATTTGGAAGGCCACAGAGGGCTACGGTGAAAAAGGAATTATCTCCCGTTCAACACTGGAAAGAAGCTTTCTGAGAAACTGCTCTGTGTTCCGTTAATTCATCTCAGAGAGTTACATCTTTCCCTTCAAGAAGCCTTTCGCTAAGGCTGTTCTTGTGGAATTGGCAAAGTGATAATTGGAAGCCCATGGAGGGCTATGGTGGAAAAGGAAATATCTTCCGTTCAAAACTGGAAAGAAGCTTTCTGAGAAACTGCTCTGTGTTCCGATAATTCATCTCACAGAGTTACATCTTTCCCTTCAAGAAGCCTTTCGCTAAGGCTGTTCTTGTGGAATTGGCAAAGTGATATTTGGAAGCCCATTGAGAGCTATGGTGGAAAAGGAAATATCTTCCGTTCAAAACTGGAAAGAAGCTTTCTGAGAAACTGCTCTGTGTTCTGTTAATTCATCTCACAGAGTTACATCTTTTCCTTCAAGAAGCCTTTCGCTAAGACTGTTCTTGTGGAGTTGGCAAAGTGATATTTGGAAGCCCATAGAGGGCTATGGTGAAATACGAAATATCTTCCGTTCAAAACTGGAAAGAAGCTTTCTGAGAAACTGCTCTGTGTTCTGTTAATTCATCTCACAGAGTTACATCTTTCCCTTCAAGAATCCTTTGGCTAAGGCTGTTCTTGTGGAATAGGCAAAGGGATATTTGGAAGTCCATGGAGGGCTACTGTGAAAAAGGAAATATCTTGCGTTCAATACTGGAAAGAAGCTTTCTGAGAAACTGCTCTGTGTTCTGTTAATTCATCTCACAGAGTTACATCTTTCCCTTCAAGAAGCCTTTCGCTAAGGCTGTTCTTGTGGAATTGGCAAAGGGATATTTGGAAGCCCATAGAGGGCTATGGTGAAAAAGTAAGTATCTAACGTTCAAAACTGTAAAGAAGCTTTCTGAGAAACTGCTCTGTGTTCTGTTAATTCATCTCACAGAGTTACATCTTTCCCTTCAAGAAGCCTTTCGCTAAGGCTGTTCTTGTGGAATTGGCAAAGGGATATTTGGAAGCCCATAGAGGGCTATGGTGAAAAAGGAAATATCTTCCGTTAAAAACTGGAAAGAAGCTTTCTGAGAAACTGCTCTGTGTTCTGTTAATTCATCTCAGAGAGTTACATCTTTCCCTTCAAGAAGCCTTTCGCTAAGGCTGTTCTTGTGGAATTGGCAAAATGATATTTGGAAGCCCATAGAGGGCTATGGTGAAAAAGGAAATATCTTCTGTTCAAAACTGGAAAGAAGCTTTCTGAGAAACTGCTCTGTGTTCTGTTAATTCATCTCACAGAGTTACAACTTTCCCTTCAAGAAGCCTTTCGCTAAGGCTGTTCTTGTGGAATTGGCAAAGTGGTATTTGGAAGCCCAAAGAGGGCTATGGTGAAAAAGGAAATATCTTCCGTTCAAAACTGGAAAGAAGCTTTCTGAGAAACTGCTCTGTGTTCCGTTAATTCATCTCACAGAGTTACATCTTTCCCTTCAAGAAGCCTTTCGCTAAGGCTGTTCTTGTGGAATTCGCAAAGTGATATTTGGAAGCCCATAGAGGGCTATGGTGAAACACGAAATATCTTCCGTTCAAAACTGGAAAGAAGATTTCTGAGAAACTGCTCTGTGTTCTGTTAATTCATCTCACAGAGTTATATCTTTCCCTTCAAGTGACTTTCGCTAAGGCTGTTCTTGTGGAATTGGCAAAGTGGTATTTGGAAACCCATGGAGGGCTACGGTGAAAAGGAAATACCTTGCGTTCAGTACGGGAAAGAAGCTTTCTGAGAAACTGCTCTGTGTTTTGTTAATTCATCCCTCAGAGTTACATCTTTCCCTTCAAGAAGCCTTTCTCTACGGCTGTTCTTGTTGAATTGGCAAAGTGATCTTTTGAAGCCCATAGAGGGCTATGGTGAAAAAGGAAATATCTTCCGTTCAAAACTGGAAAGAAGTTTTCTGAGAAAATGCTCTGTGTTCTGTTAATTCATCTCACAGAGTTATATCTTTCCCTTCAAGAAGACTTTTGCTAAGGCTGCTCTTGTGGAATTGGCAAAGTGATCTTTGGAAGCCCATGGAGGGCTACGGTGAAAAAGGAAATATCTTCGGTTCAATACTGGATAGAAGCTTTCTGAGAAAATGCTCTGTGTTCTGTTAATTCATCTCACAGAGTTACATCTTTCCCTTCAAGAAGCTTTTAGCTAAGGCTGTTCTTGTGGAATTGGCAAAGGGATATTTGGAAGCCCATAGAGGGCTATGGTGAAAAAAGAAATATCTTCCGTTCAAAACTGGAAAGAAGCTTTCTGAGAAACTGCTCTGTGTTCTGCTAATTCATCTCGCAGAGTTACATCTTTCCCTTCAAGAAGCCTTTCGCTAAGGCTGTTCTTGTGGAATTGGCAAAGGGATATTTGGAAGAACATAGAGGGCTATGGTGAAAAAGGAAATATCTTCCGTTCAAAACTGGAAAGAAGCTTTCTGAGAAACTGCTTTGTGTTCTGTTAATTCATCTCACAGAGTTACATCTTCCCCTTCAAGAAGCCTTTCGCTAAGGCTGTTCTTGTGGAATTCGCAAAGTGATATTTGGAAGCCCATAGAGGGCTCTGGTGAAATACGAAATATCTTCCGTTCAAAACTGGAAAGAATCTTTCTGAGAAACAGCTCTGTGTTCTGTTAATTCATCTCACAGAGTTATATCTTTCCCTTCAAGAAGACTTTCGCTAAGGCTCTTCTTGTGGAATTGGCAAAGTGATATTTGGAAGCCCATAGAGGGCTACGGTGAAAAAGGAAATATCTCCGGTTCAATACTGGAAAGAAGCTTTCTGAGAAACTGCTCTGTGTTCTGTTAATTCATCTCACAGAGTTACATCTTTCCCTTCAAGAAGCCTTTCGCTAAGGGTGTTCTTGTAGAATTGGCAAAGGGATACTTGGAAGCCCATTAAGGGCTATGGTGAAAAACGAAATAACTTCCGTTCAAAACTGGAAAGAAGCTTTCTGAGAAACTGCTCTGTGTTCTGTTAATTCATCTCACAGCGTTACATGTTTCCCTTCAAGAAGCCTTTCGCTAAGGCTGTTCTTGTGGAATTGGCAAAGGGATATTTGGAAGACCATAGAGGGATATGGTGAAAAAGGAAATATCTTCCGTTCAAAACTGGAAAGAACCTTTCTGAGAAACTGCTCTGTGTTCTGTTAATTCATCTCACAGAGTTGCATCTTTCCATTCAAGAAGCCATTCGCTAAGGCTGTTCTTGTGGAATTCGGAAAGTGATATTTGGAAACCCATGGAGGACTACGGTGAAATAGGAAATATCTTGCGTTCAGTACTGGAAAGAAGCTTTCTGAGAAACTGCTCTGTGTTTTGTTAATTCATCTCTCAGAGTTACATCTTTCCCTTCAAGAAGCCTTTCGCTAAGGCTCTTCTTGTGGAATTGGCAAAGTGATATTTGGAAGCCCATAGAGGGCTATGGTGAAAAAGGAAATATCTTAAGTTCAAAACTGGAAAGAAGCTTTCTGAGAAAATGCTCTGTGTTCTGTTAATTCATCTCACAGAGTTACATCTTTCCCTTCAAGAAGTCTTTCGCTAAGGCTGTTCTTGTGGAATTGGCAAAGGGTTATTTGGAAGCCCATTAAGGGCTTTGGTGAAAAAGGAAATATCTTTCGTTCAAAACTGGAAAGAAGCTTTCTGAGAAATTGCTCTGTGTTCTGTTAATTCATCTCACAGAGTTACATCTTTCCCTTCAAGAAGCCTTTCGCTAAGGCTGTTCTTGTGGAATTGGCAAAGGGATATTTGGAAGCCCATAGAGGGCTATGGTGACAAAGGAAATAACTTCCGTTCAAAACTGGAAAGAAGCTTTCTGAGAAACTGCTCTGTGTTCTGTTAATTCAACTCACAGTGTTACATCTTTCCCTTCAAGAAGCCTTTCGCTAAGGCTGTTCTTGTGGAATTGGCAAAGTGATATTTGGAAGCCCATAGAGGGCTACGGTGAAAAAGGAAATATCTTCGGTTCAATACTGGAAAGAACCTTTCTGAGAAACTGCTCGGTGTTCTGTTAATTCATCTCACAGAGTTATATCTTTCCCTTCAAGAAGCCTTTCGCTAAGGCTGTTCTTGTGGAGTTGGCAAAGGGATATTTGGAAGCCCATAGAGGGCTATGGTGAAAAAGGAAATATCTTCCGTTCAATACTGGAAAGAAGCTTTCTGAGAAGCTGCTCTGTGTTCTGTTAATTCATCTCACAGAGTTACATCTTTCCCTTCAAGAAGCCTTTCGCTAAGGCTGTTCTTGTGGAATTGGCAAAGGCATATTTCGAAGCCCATAGAGGGCTATGGTGAAAAAGCAAATATCTTCCGTTAAAAACTGGAAAGAAGCTTTTCGAGAAACTGCTCTGTGTTCTGTTAATTCATCTCAAAGAGTTGCATCTTTCCATTCAAGAAGCCATTCTCTAAGGCTCTTCTTGTGGAATTGGCAAAGTGATATTTGGAAGCCCATAGAGGACTACGGTGAAAAAGGAAATATCTAAGGTTCAATACTGGAAAGAAGCTTTCTGAGAAACTGCTCTGTGTTCTGTTAATTCATCTCACAGAGTTACATCTTTCCCTTCAAGAAGCCTTTCGCTAAGGGTGTTCTTGTGGAAATAGCAAAGGGATACTTGGAAGCCCATTAAGGGATATGGTGAAAAACGAAATAACTTCCTTTCAAAACTTGAAAGAAGCTTTCTCAGAAACTGCTCTGTGTTCTGTTAATTCGTCTCACAGAGTTACATCTTTCCTTTCAAGAAGCCTTTCGCTAAGGCTGTTCTTGTGGAATTGGCAAAGGGATATTTGGAAGGCCATAGAGGGCTACGGTGAAAAAGGAAATATCTTCCGTTCAATACTGGAAAGAAGCTTTCTGAGAAACTGCTCTGTGTTCTGTTAATTCATCTCACAGAGTTACATCTTTCCCTTCAAGAAGCCTTTCGCTAAGGCTGTTCTTGTGGAATTGGCAAAGGGATATTTGGAAGCCCATAGAGAGCTATGGTGAAAAAGGAAATATCTTCCGTTCAAAACTGAAAAGAAGCTTTCTGATAAACTGCTCTGTGTTCTGTTAATTCATCTCATAGAGTTACATCTTTCCCTTCAAGAAGCCTTTCGCTAAGGCTGTTCTTGTGAAATTGGCAAAGGGATATTTGGAAGCCCATAGAGGGCTATGCTGAAAAAGGAAATATCTTCCGTTCAAAACTGGAAGGAAGCTTTGTGAGAAACTGCTCTGTGTTCTGTTAATTCATCTCACAGAGTTACATCTTTCCCTTCAAGAACCCTTTCGCTAAGGCTGTTCTTGTGGAATTGGCAAAGTGATATTTGGAAGCCCATAGAGGGCTATGGTGAAAAACGAAATATCTTCCGTTCAATATTGGAAAGAAGCTTTCTGAGAAACTGCTCTGTGTTATGTTAATTCATCTCACAGAGTTACATTTTTCCCTTCAAGGAGCCTTTCGCTAAGGCTGTTCTTGTGGAATTGGCAAAGGGATATTTGGAAGCCCATAGAGGGCTATGGTGAAAAAGGAAATATCTTCCGTTCAAAACTGGAAAGAAGCTTTCTGAGAAACTGCTCTGTGTTCTGTTAATCCATCTCACAGAGCTACATCTTTCCCTTCAGGAAGCCTTTCGCTAAGGCTGTTCTTGTTGAATTGGCAAAGTGATATTTGGAAGCCCATAGAGGGCTATGGTGAAAACGGAAATATCTTCCGTTCAAAACTGGAAAGAAGCTTTCTGAGAAACTGCTCTGTGTTCTGTTAATTCATCTCACAGAGCTACATCTTTGCCTTCAAGAAGCTTTTCGCTAAGACTGTTCTTGTGGAATTGGCAAAGTGATATTTGGAAGGCCACAGAGGGCTACGGTGAAAAAGGAATTATCTCCCGTTCAACACTGGAAAGAAGCTTTCTGAGAAACTGCTCTGTGTTCCGTTAATTCATCTCAGAGAGTTACATCTTTCCCTTCAAGAAGCCTTTCGCTAAGGCTGTTCTTGTGGAATTGGCAAAGTGATAATTGGAAGCCCATGGAGGGCTATGGTGGAAAAGGAAATATCTTCCGTTCAAAACTGGAAAGAAGCTTTCTGAGAAACTGCTCTGTGTTCCGATAATTCATCTCACAGAGTTACATCTTTCCCTTCAAGAAGCCTTTCGCTAAGGCTGTTCTTGTGGAATTGGCAAAGTGATATTTGGAAGCCCATTGAGAGCTATGGTGGAAAAGGAAATATCTTCCGTTCAAAACTGGAAAGAAGCTTTCTGAGAAACTGCTCTGTGTTCTGTTAATTCATCTCACAGAGTTACATCTTTTCCTTCAAGAAGCCTTTCGCTAAGACTGTTCTTGTGGAGTTGGCAAAGTGATATTTGGAAGCCCATAGAGGGCTATGGTGAAATACGAAATATCTTCCGTTCAAAACTGGAAAGAAGCTTTCTGAGAAACTGCTCTGTGTTCTGTTAATTCATCTCACAGAGTTACATCTTTCCCTTCAAGAATCCTTTGGCTAAGGCTGTTCTTGTGGAATAGGCAAAGGGATATTTGGAAGTCCATGGAGGGCTACTGTGAAAAAGGAAATATCTTGCGTTCAATACTGGAAAGAAGCTTTCTGAGAAACTGCTCTGTGTTCTGTTAATTCATCTCACAGAGTTACATCTTTCCCTTCAAGAAGCCTTTCGCTAAGGCTGTTCTTGTGGAATTGGCAAAGGGATATTTGGAAGCCCATAGAGGGCTATGGTGAAAAAGTAAGTATCTAACGTTCAAAACTGTAAAGAAGCTTTCTGAGAAACTGCTCTGTGTTCTGTTAATTCATCTCACAGAGTTACATCTTTCCCTTCAAGAAGCCTTTCGCTAAGGCTGTTCTTGTGGAATTGGCAAAGGGATATTTGGAAGCCCATAGAGGGCTATGGTGAAAACGGAAATATCTTCCGTTCAAAACTGGAAAGAAGCTTTCTGAGAAACTGCTCTGTGTTCCGTTAATTCATCTCACAGAGTTACATCTTTCCCTTCAAGAAGCCTTTCGCTAAGGCTGTTCTTGTGGAATTCGCAAAGTGATATTTGGAAGCCCATAGAGGGCTATGGTGAAACACGAAATATCTTCCGTTCAAAACTGGAAAGAAGATTTCTGAGAAACTGCTCTGTGTTCTGTTAATTCATCTCACAGAGTTATATCTTTCCCTTCAAGTGACTTTCGCTAAGGCTGTTCTTGTGGAATTGGCAAAGTGGTATTTGGAAACCCATGGAGGGCTACGGTGAAAAGGAAATACCTTGCGTTCAGTACGGGAAAGAAGCTTTCTGAGAAACTGCTCTGTGTTTTGTTAATTCATCCCTCAGAGTTACATCTTTCCCTTCAAGAAGCCTTTCTCTACGGCTGTTCTTGTTGAATTGGCAAAGTGATCTTTTGAAGCCCATAGAGGGCTATGGTGAAAAAGGAAATATCTTCCGTTCAAAACTGGAAAGAAGTTTTCTGAGAAAATGCTCTGTGTTCTGTTAATTCATCTCACAGAGTTATATCTTTCCCTTCAAGAAGACTTTTGCTAAGGCTGCTCTTGTGGAATTGGCAAAGTGATCTTTGGAAGCCCATGGAGGGCTACGGTGAAAAAGGAAATATCTTCGGTTCAATACTGGATAGAAGCTTTCTGAGAAAATGCTCTGTGTTCTGTTAATTCATCTCACAGAGTTACATCTTTCCCTTCAAGAAGCTTTTAGCTAAGGCTGTTCTTGTGGAATTGGCAAAGGGATATTTGGAAGCCCATAGAGGGCTATGGTGAAAAAAGAAATATCTTCCGTTCAAAACTGGAAAGAAGCTTTCTGAGAAACTGCTCTGTGTTCTGCTAATTCATCTCGCAGAGTTACATCTTTCCCTTCAAGAAGCCTTTCGCTAAGGCTGTTCTTGTGGAATTGGCAAAGGGATATTTGGAAGAACATAGAGGGCTATGGTGAAAAAGGAAATATCTTCCGTTCAAAACTGGAAAGAAGCTTTCTGAGAAACTGCTTTGTGTTCTGTTAATTCATCTCACAGAGTTACATCTTCCCCTTCAAGAAGCCTTTCGCTAAGGCTGTTCTTGTGGAATTCGCAAAGTGATATTTGGAAGCCCATAGAGGGCTCTGGTGAAATACGAAATATCTTCCGTTCAAAACTGGAAAGAATCTTTCTGAGAAACAGCTCTGTGTTCTGTTAATTCATCTCACAGAGTTATATCTTTCCCTTCAAGAAGACTTTCGCTAAGGCTCTTCTTGTGGAATTGGCAAAGTGATATTTGGAAGCCCATAGAGGGCTACGGTGAAAAAGGAAATATCTCCGGTTCAATACTGGAAAGAAGCTTTCTGAGAAACTGCTCTGTGTTCTGTTAATTCATCTCACAGAGTTACATCTTTCCCTTCAAGAAGCCTTTCGCTAAGGGTGTTCTTGTAGAATTGGCAAAGGGATACTTGGAAGCCCATTAAGGGCTATGGTGAAAAACGAAATAACTTCCGTTCAAAACTGGAAAGAAGCTTTCTGAGAAACTGCTCTGTGTTCTGTTAATTCATCTCACAGCGTTACATCTTTCCCTTCAAGAAGCCTTTCGCTAAGGCTGTTCTTGTGGAATTGGCAAAGGGATATTTGGAAGACCATAGAGGGATATGGTGAAAAAGGAAATATCTTCCGTTCAAAACTGGAAAGAACCTTTCTGAGAAACTGCTCTGTGTTCTGTTAATTCATCTCACAGAGTTGCATCTTTCCATTCAAGAAGCCATTCGCTAAGGCTGTTCTTGTGGAATTCGGAAAGTGATATTTGGAAACCCATGGAGGACTACGGTGAAATAGGAAATATCTTGCGTTCAGTACTGGAAAGAAGCTTTCTGAGAAACTGCTCTGTGTTTTGTTAATTCATCTCTCAGAGTTACATCTTTCCCTTCAAGAAGCCTTTCGCTAAGGCTCTTCTTGTGGAATTGGCAAAGTGATATTTGGAAGCCCATAGAGGGCTATGGTGAAAAAGGAAATATCTTAAGTTCAAAACTGGAAAGAAGCTTTCTGAGAAAATGCTCTGTGTTCTGTTAATTCATCTCACAGAGTTACATCTTTCCCTTCAAGAAGTCTTTCGCTAAGGCTGTTCTTGTGGAATTGGCAAAGGGTTATTTGGAAGCCCATTAAGGGCTTTGGTGAAAAAGGAAATATCTTTCGTTCAAAACTGGAAAGAAGCTTTCTGAGAAATTGCTCTGTGTTCTGTTAATTCATCTCACAGAGTTACATCTTTCCCTTCAAGAAGCCTTTCGCTAAGGCTGTTCTTGTGGAATTGGCAAAGGGATATTTGGAAGCCCATAGAGGGCTATGGTGGCAAAGGAAATAACTTCCGTTCAAAACTGGAAAGAAGCTTTCTGAGAAACTGCTCTGTGTTCTGCTAATTCAACTCACAGTGTTACATCTTTCCCTTCAAGAAGCCTTTCGCTAAGGCTGTTCTTGTGGAATTGGCAAAGTGATATTTGGAAGCCCATAGAGGGCTACGGTGAAAAAGGAAATATCTTCGGTTCAATACTGGAAAGAACCTTTCTGAGAAACTGCTCGGTGTTCTGTTAATTCATCTCACAGAGTTATATCTTTCCCTTCAAGAAGCCTTTCGCTAAGGCTGTTCTTGTGGAGTTGGCAAAGGGATATTTGGAAGCCCATAGAGGGCTATGGTGAAAAAGGAAATATCTTCCGTTCAATACTGGAAAGAAGCTTTCTGAGAAGCTGCTCTGTGTTCTGTTAATTCATCTCACAGAGTTACATCTTTCCCTTCAAGAAGCCTTTCGCTAAGGCTGTTCTTGTGGAATTGGCAAAGGCATATTTCGAAGCCCATAGAGGGCTATGGTGAAAAAGCAAATATCTTCCGTTAAAAACTGGAAAGAAGCTTTTCGAGAAACTGCTCTGTGTTCTGTTAATTCATCTCAAAGAGTTGCATCTTTCCATTCAAGAAGCCATTCTCTAAGGCTCTTCTTGTGGAATTGGCAAAGTGATATTTGGAAGCCCATAGAGGACTACGGTGAAAAAGGAAATATCTAAGGTTCAATACTGGAAAGAAGCTTTCTGAGAAACTGCTCTGTGTTCTGTTAATTCATCTCACAGAGTTACATCTTTCCCTTCAAGAAGCCTTTCGCTAAGGGTGTTCTTGTGGAAATAGCAAAGGGATACTTGGAAGCCCATTAAGGGATATGGTGAAAAACGAAATAACTTCCTTTCAAAACTTGAAAGAAGCTTTCTCAGAAACTGCTCTGTGTTCTGTTAATTCGTCTCACAGAGTTACATCTTTCCCTTCAAGAAGCCTTTCGCTAAGGCTGTTCTTGTGGAATTGGCAAAGGGATATTTGGAAGGCCATAGAGGGCTACGGTGAAAAAGGAAATATCTTCCGTTCAATACTGGAAAGAAGCTTTCTGAGAAACTGCTCTGTGTTCTGTTAATTCATCTCACAGAGTTACATCTTTCCCTTCAAGAAGCCTTTCGCTAAGGCTGTTCTTGTGGAATTGGCAAAGGGATATTTGGAAGCCCATAGAGAGCTATGGTGAAAAAGGAAATATCTTCCGTTCAAAACTGAAAAGAAGCTTTCTGATAAACTGCTCTGTGTTCTGTTAATTCATCTCATAGAGTTACATCTTTCCCTTCAAGAAGCCTTTCGCTAAGGCTGTTCTTGTGAAATTGGCAAAGGGATATTTGGAAGCCCATAGAGGGCTATGCTGAAAAAGGAAATATCTTCCGTTCAAAACTGGAAGGAAGCTTTGTGAGAAACTGCTCTGTGTTCTGTTAATTCATCTCACAGAGTTACATCTTTCCCTTCAAGAACCCTTTCGCTAAGGCTGTTCTTGTGGAATTGGCAAAGTGATATTTGGAAGCCCATAGAGGGCTATGGTGAAAAACGAAATATCTTCCGTTCAATATTGGAAAGAAGCTTTCTGAGAAACTGCTCTGTGTTATGTTAATTCATCTCACAGAGTTACATTTTTCCCTTCAAGGAGCCTTTCGCTAAGGCTGTTCTTGTGGAATTGGCAAAGGGATATTTGGAAGCCCATAGAGGGCTATGGTGAAAAAGGAAATATCTTCCGTTCAAAACTGGAAAGAAGCTTTGTGAGAAACTGCTCTGTGTTCTGTTAATTCATCTCACCGAGTTACATGATTCCCTTCAAGAAGCCTTTCGCTAAGGCTGTTCTTGTGGAGTTGGCAAAGTTATAATTGAAAGCCCATAGAGGGTTATGATGAAAAAGGAAATATCTTCCGTTCAAAACTGGAAAGAAGCTTTATGAGAAACTGCTCTGTGTTCTGTTAATTCATCTCACAGAGTTACATCTTTCCTATCAAGAAGCCTTTCGCTAAGGCTGTTCTTGTGGAATTGGCAAAGGGATATTTAGAAGCTCATAAAGGGCTATGGTGAAAAAGGAAATATCTTTCGTTTAATACTGGAAAGAAGCTTTCTGAGAAACTGCTCTGTGTTCTGTTAATTCATCTCACAGAGTTACATCTTTCCCTTCAAGAAGCCTTTCCCTAATGTTGTTCTTGTGGAATTGGCAAAGTGATATTTGGAAGCCCATAGAGGGCTATGGTGAAAAAGGAAATATCTTCCGTTCAAAACTGGAAAGAAGCTTTCTGAGAAACTGCTCTGTGTTCTGTTAATTCATCTCACAGAGTTACATCTTTCCCTTCAAGAGGCCTTTCGCTAAGGCTGTTCTTGTGGAATTGGCAAAGGGATATTTGGAAGCCCATAGAGGGCTATGGTGAAAAAGGAAATATCTTCCGTTCAAAACTGGAAAGAAGCTTTCTGAGAAACTGCTCTGTGTTCTGTTAATTCATCTCACCGAGTTACATATTTCCCTTCAAGAAGCCTTTCGCCAATGCTGTTCTTGTGTAATTGGCAAAGTGATATTTGGAACCCCATGGAGTGCTACGGTGATAAAGGAAATATCTTGCGTTCAATACTGGAAAGACACTTTCTGAGAAACTGCTCTGTGTTCTGTTAATTCATCTCACAGGGTTAAATCTTTCCCTTCAAGAAGCCTTTCGCTAAGGCTGTTCTTGTGGAATTGGCATAGGGATATTTGGAAGCCCATAGAGGGCTATGGTGAAAAAGGAAATATCTTCTGTTCAAAACTGGAAAGAAGCTTTCTGAGAAACTGCTCTGTGTTCCGTTAATTCATGTCACAGAGTTACATCTTTCCCTTCAAGAAGCCTTTCGCTAAGGATGTTCTTGTGGAATTCGCAAAGTGATATTTGGAAGCCCATAGAGGGCTATAGTGAAAAATTAAATAAATTCCGTTCAAAACTGGAAAGAAGCTTTCTGAGAAACTGCTCTGTGTTCTGTTAATTCATCTCACAGAGTTACATCTTTCCCTTCAAGAAGCCTTTCGCTTAGGCTGTTCTTGTGAAATTTGCAAAGGGATATTTGGAAGCCCTTAGAGGGCTATGGTGAAAAACGAAATATCTTCCGTTCAAAACTGGAAAGAAGCTTTCTGAGAAACTGCTCTGTGTTCTGTTAATTCATCTCACAGAGTTACATCTTTCCCTTCAAGAAGCCTTTCGCTAAGGCTGTTCTTGTGGAATTGGCAAAGTGATATTTGGAAGCCCATAAAGGGCTCGGGTGAAAATGGAAATAACTTCCGTTCAAAACTGGAAAGAAGCTTTCTGAGAAACTGCTCTGTGTTCTGTTAATTCATCACACAGAGTTACATCTTTCCCTTCAAGAAGCCTTTCGCTAAGGCTGTTGTTGTGGAGTTGGCAAAGGGATATTTGGAAGCCAACAGAGGGCTATGGTGAAAAAGGAAGTATCTTCCGTTCAAAACTGGAAAGAAGCTTTCTGAGAAACTGCTCTGTGTTCTGTTAATTCATCTCACAGAGTTACATCATTCCCTTCAAGATGCCTTTCGCTAAGGCTGTTCTTGTGGAGTTGGCAAAGTGATAATTGTAAGCCCATAGAGGGTTATGGTGAAAAAGGAAATATCTTCCGTTCAAAACTGGAAAGAAGCTTTATGAGAAACTGCTCGGTGTTCTGTTAATTCATCTCAGAGAGTTACATCTTTCCCTTCAAGAAGCCTTTCGCTAAGGCTGTTCTTGTGGAATTGGCAAAGGGATATTTGGAACCCCATAGAGGGCTATGGTGAAAAAGGAAATATCTTCCGTTCAATACTGGAAAGAATTTTTCTGAGAAACTGCTCTGTGTTCTGTTAATTCATCTCACAGAGTTACATCTTTCCCTTCAAGAGGCCTTTCCCTAATGTTGTTCTTGTGGAATTGGCAAAGTGATATTTGGAAGCCCATAGAGGGCTATGGTGAAAAAGGAAATATCTTCCGTTCAAAACTGGAAAGAATCTTTCTGAGAAACTGCTCTGTGTTCTGTTAATTCACCTCACAGAGTTACATCTTTCCTTTCAAGACGCTTTTCGCTAAGGCTGTTCTTGTGGAATTGGCAAAGTGATATTCGGGAGCCCATAGAGTGCTATGGTGAAAAACGAAATATCTTCCGTTCAAAATTGGAAAGAAGCTTTCTGAGAAACTGCTCTGTGTTTTGTTAATTCATCTCAGAGAGTTACATCTTTCCCTTCAAGAAGCCTTTCGCTAAGGCTGTTCTTGTGGAATTGGCAAAGTGATATTTGGAAGCCAATTGAGGGCTACTGTGAAAAAGGAAGTATCTTCCGTTCAAAACAGGAAAGAAGCTTTCTGAGAAACTGCTCTGTGTTCTGTTAATTCATCTCACAGAGTTACATCTTTCCCTTCAAGAATCCTTTCGCTAAGGCTGTTCTTGTGGAATTGGCAAAGGGATATTAGGAAGCCCATAGAGGGCTATGGTGAAAAAGGAAATATCTTCCGTTCAAAACTGGAAAGAGGCTTTCTGAGAAACTGCTCTGTGTTCTGTTAATTCATCTCACAGAGTTACATCTTTCCCTTCAAGAACCCTTTCGCTAAGGCTGTTCTTGTGGAATTGGCAAAGTGATATTTGGAAGCACATAGAGGGCTATGGTGAAAAAGGAAATATCTTCCGTTCAATACTGGAAAGAAGCTTTCTGAGAAACTGCTCTGTGTTCTGTTAATTCATCTCACAGAGTTACATCTTTCCCTTCAAGAAGCCTTTCCCTAATGTTGTTCTTGTGGAATTGGCAAAGGGATATTTGGAAGCCCATAGAGGGCTACGGTGAAAAAGGAAATATCTTCCGTTCAAAACTGGAAAGAAGCTTTCTGAGAAACTGCTCTGTGTTCTGTTAATTCATCTCACAGAGTTACATCTTTCCTTTCAAGACGCCTTTCGCTAAGGCTGTTCTTGTGGAATTGGTAAAGTGATATTTGGGAGCCCATAGAGTGCTATGGTGAAAAACGAAATATTTTCCGTTCAAAACTGGAAAGAAGCTTTCTGAGAAACTGCTCTGTGTTCTGTTAAATCATCTCACCGAGTTACATCTTTCCCTTCAAGAAGCCTTCGCTAAGGCTGTTCTTGTGGAATTGGCAAAGTGATATTTGGAAGCCCATGGAGGGCTACGGTGAAAAAGGAAATATCTTGAGTTCAATACTGGAAAGAAGCTTTCTGAGAAACTGCTCTGTGTTCTGTTAATTCATCTCACAGAGTTACATCTTTCCCTTCAAGAAGCCTTTCGCTAAGGCTGTTCTTGTGGAATTGGAAAAGTGATATTTGGAAGCCCATAGAGGGCTATGGTGAAAAACGAAATATCTTCCGTTCAAAACTGGAAAGAAGCTTTCTGAGAAACTGCTCTGTGTTCTGTTAATTCATCTCACAGAGTTACATTTTTCCCTTCAAGAAGCCTTTCGCTAAGGCTGTTCTTGTGGAATTGGAAAAGGGATATTTGGAAGCCCTTAGAGGTCTATGGTGAAAAACGAAATATCTTCCGTTCAAAACTGGAAAGAAGCTTTCTGAGAAACTGCTCTGTGTTCTGTTAATTCATCTCACAGAGTTACATCTTTCCCTTCAAGAAGCCTTTTGCTAAGGCTGTTCTTGTGGAATTGGCAAGTGATATTTGGAAGCCCATAGAGGGCTATGGTGAAAATGGAAATATCTTCCGTTCTAAACGGGAAAGAAGCTTTCTGAGAAACTGCTCTGTGTTCTGTTAATTCATCTCACAGAGTTACATCTTTCCCTTCAAGAAGCCTTTCGCTAAGGCTGTTCTTGTGGAATTGGCAAAGGGATATTTGGAAGCCCATAGAGGACTATGGTGAAAAAGGAAATATCTTCCGTTCAAAACTGGAAAGAAGCTATCTGAGAAACTGCTCTGTGTTCTGCTAATTCATTTCACTGAGTTACATCTTTCCCTTCAAGAAGCCTTTCGCTAAGGCTGTTCTTGTGGAATTGGCAAAGTGATATTTGGAAGGCCATAGAGGGCTACGTTGAAAAAGGAAATATCTTCCGTTCAAAACTGGAAAGAAGCTTCCAGAGAAACTGCTCTGTGTTCTGTTAATTCATCTCACAGAGTTACATCTTTCCCTTCAAGAAGCCTTTCGCTAAGGCTGTTCCTGTGGAATTGGCAAAGGGATATTTGGAAGCCCATAGAGGACTATGGTGAAAAAGGAAATATCTTCCGTTCAAAACTGGAAAGAAGCTTTCTGAGAAACTGCTCTGTGTTCTGTTAATTCATTTCACAGAGTTACATCTTTCCCTTCAAGAAGCCTTTCGCTAAGGCTGTTCTTGTGGAATTGGAAAAGGGATATTTGGAAGCCCATATAGGGCTATGGTGAAAAAGGAAGTATCTTCCGTTCAAAACTGGAAAGCAGCTTTCTGAGAAACTGCTCTGTGTTCTGTTAATTCATCTCACAGAGTTACATCTTTCCCTTCAAGAATCCTTTCGCTAAGGCTGTTCTTGTCGAATTGGCAAAGTGATATTTGGAAGCCCATAGAGGGCTTCGGTGAAAAAGGAAATATCTTCCGTTCAAAACTGGAAAGAAGCTTTCTGAGAAACTGCTCTGTGTTCTGTTAATTCATCTCACAGAGTTACATCTTTCCCTTCAAGAAGCCTTCCGCTAAGGCTGTTCTTGGGGAATGGGCAAAGTGGTATTTGGAAGCCCATAGAGGGCTACGGTGAAAAAGGAAATATCTTCCGTTCAATACTGGAAATAAGCTTTCTGAGAAACTGCTCTGTGTTCTGTTAATTCATCTCACAGAGTTACATCTTTCCCTTCAAGAAGCCTTTCGCTAAGGCTCTTCTTGTGGAATTGGCAAAGTGGTATTTGGAAGCCCATGGAGGGCAACGGTGAAAAAGGAAATACCTTGCGTTCAATACTGGAAAGAAGCTTTCTGAGAAACTGCTCTGTCTTATGTAAATTCATCTCACAGAGTTACATCTTTCCCTTCAAGAAGCCTTTCGCTAAGGCTGTTCTTGTGGAATTGGCAAAGTGATATTTGGAAGCCCATACAGGGCTATGGAGAAAATGGAAATATCTTCCGTTCAAAACTGGAAAGAAGCTTTCTGAAAAACTACTCTGTGTTCTGTTAATTCATCTCACAGAGTTACATCTTTCCCTTCAAGAAGCCTTTCGCTAAGGCTGTTCTTGTGGAATTGGCAAAGGGATATTTGGAAGCCCATAGAGGACAATGGTGAAAAAGGAAATATCTTCCGTTCAAAACTGGAAAGAAGCTTTCTGAGAAACTGCTCTGTGTTCTGTTAATTCATTTCACAGAGTTACATCTTTCCCTTCAAGAAGCCTTTCGCTAAGGCTGTTCTTGTGGAATTGGCAAAGGGATATTTGGAAGCCCATAGAGGGCTATGGTGAAAAAGGAAATATCTTCCGTTCAAAACTGGAAAGAAGCTTTCTGAGAAACTGCTCTGTGTTCCGTTAATTCATCTCACAGAGTTACATCTTTCCCTTCAAGAAGCCTTTCGCTAAGGCTGTTCTTGTGGGATTGGCAAAGGGATATTTGGAAGCCCATAGAGGGCTATGGTGAAAAAGGAAATATGTTCCGTTCAAAACTGGAAAGAAGCGTTCTGAGAAAATGCTCTGTGTTCTGTTAATTCATCTCACAGAGTTACATCTTTTCCTTCAGGAAGCCTTTCGCTAAGGCTGTTCTTGTGGAATTGGCAAAGTGATACTTGGAAATCCATCTAGGGCTACTGTGAAAAAGGAAATATCTTCCGTTCAAAACTGGAAAGAATCTATCTGAGTAACTGCTCTGTGTTCTGTTAATTCATCTCACAGAGTTACATCTTTCCCTTCAAGAAGCCTTTCGCTAAGGCTGTTCTTGTGGAATTGGCAAAGGGATATTTGGAAGCCCATGGAGGGCTATGGTGAAAAAGGAAATATATTCCGTTCAAAACTGGAAAGAAGCTTTCTGAGAAACTGCTCTCTGTTCTGCTAATTCATCTCACCGAGTTACATCTTTCCCTTCAAGAAGCCTTTCGCTAATGCTCTTCTTGTGGAATTGGCAAAGTGATATATGGAAGCCCATGGAGGGCTACGGTGAAAAAGGAAATATCTTCCGTTCAATACTGGAAAGAAGCTTTCTGAGAAACTGCTCTGTATTCTGTTAATTCATCTCACAGAGTTACATCTTTCCCTTCAAGAAGCCTTTCGCTAAGGCTGTTCTTGTGGAATTGGAAAAGTGATATTTGGAAGCCCATAGAGGGCTATAGTGAAAAACGAAATATCTTCCGTTCAAAACTGGAAAGAAGCTTTCTGAGAAACTGCTCTGTGTTCTGTTAATTCATCTCACAGAGTTACACCTTTCCCTTCATGAAGCCTTTCGCAAAGGCTGTTCTTGTGGAATTGGCAAAGTGATATTTGGAAGCCCATAGTGGGCTTCGGTGAAAAAGGAAATATCTTCCGTTCAAAACTGGAAAGAAGCTTTCTGAGAAACTGCTCTGTGTTCTGTTAATTCATCTCACAGAGATACATCTTTCCCTTCAAGAAGCCTTTCGCTAAGGATGTTCTTGTGGAATTGGCAAAGTGATATATGGAAGCCCTTAGAGGGCTATTGTGAAAAAGGAAAAATCTTCCGTTCCAAACTTGAAAGAAGCTTTCTGAGAAACTGCTCTGTGTTCTGTTAATTCATCTCCCAGAGATACATCTTTCCCTTCAAGAAGCCTTTCGCTAAGGCTGTTCTTGTGTAATTGGCAAAGTGGTATTTGGAAGCCCATGGAGGGCTACGGTGAAAAAGGAAATATCTTGCGTTCAATACTGGAAAGAAGCTTTCTGAGAAACTGCTCTGTGTTTTGTAAATTCATCTCACAGAGTTCCATCTTTCCTTTCAAGAAGCCTTTCGCTAAGGCTGTTCTTGCGGAATTGGCAAAGGGATATTTGGAAGCCCATAGAGGGCTAGGGTGAAAATGGAAATAACTTCCGTTCAAAACTGGAAAGAAGCTTTCTGAGAAACTGCTCGGTGTTCTGTTAATTCATCTCACAGAGTTACATCTTTCCCTTCAAGAAGCCTTTCGCTAAGGCTGTTCTTGTGGAGTTGGCAAAGGGATATTTGGAAGCCCACAGAGGGCTATGGTGAAAAAGGAAGTATCTTCCATTCAAAACTGGAAAGAAGCTTTCTGAGAAACTGCTCTGTGTTCTGTTAATTCATCTCACAGAGTTACATCTTTCCCTTCAAGAAACCTTTCGATTAGGCTGTTCTTGTGGAATTGGCAAAGGGATATTTGGAAGCCCATAGAGGGCTATGTTGAAAAAGGAAATATCTTCCGTTCAAAACTGGAAAGAAGCTTTCTGAGAAACTGCTCTGTGATCTGTTAATTCATTTCACAGAGTTACATCTTTCCCTTCAAGAAGCCTTTCACTAAGGCTGTTCTTGTGGAATTGGCAAAGGGATATTTGGAAGCCCATAGAGGGCTATGGTGAAAAAGGAAATATCTTCCGTTCAAAAGTGGAAAGAATCTTTCTGAGAAACTGCTCTGTGTTCTGTTAATCCATCTCACAGAGTTACATCTTTCCCTTCAAGAAGCCTTTCGCTAAGGCTGTTCTTGTGGAATTGGCAAAGGGATATTTGGAAGCCCATAGAGGGCTATGGTGAAAAAGGAAATATCTTCCGTTCAAAACTGGAAAGAAGCTTTCTGAGAAACTGCTCTGTGTTCTGTTAATTCATCTCACAGAGTTGCATCTTTCCTTCAAGAAGCCTTTCGCTAAGGCTGTTTTTGTGGAGTTGGCAAAGTGATATTTGGAAGCCCATAGAGGGCTATGGTGAAACACGAAATATCCACCGTTCAAAACTGGAAAAAAGCTTTCTGAGAAACAGCTCTGTGTTCTGTTAATTCATCTCACCGAGTTACATCTTTCCCTTCAAGAATCCTTTGGCTAAGGCTGTTCTTGTGGAATTGGCAAAGGGATATTTGGAAGTCCATGGAGCGCTACTGTGAAAAAGGAAATATCTTGAGTTCAATACTGGAAAGAAGCTTTCTGAGAAACTGCTCTGTGTTCTGTTAATTCATCTCACAGAGTTACATCTTTCCCTTCAAGAAGCCTTTCGCTAAGGCTGTTCTTGTGGAATTGGCAAAGGGATATTTGGAAGCCCATGGAGGGCTATGGTGAAAAAGGAAATATCTTCCGTTCAAAACTGGAAAGAAGCTTTCTGAGAAACTGCTCTGTGTTCTGTTAATTCATCTCACAGAGTTACATCTTTCCCTTCAAGAAGCCTTTCGCTAAGGCTGTTCTTGTGGAGTTGGCAAAGTGATATTTGGAATCCCATAGAGGGCTATGGTGAAACACGAAATATCTTCCGTTCCAAACCTGAAAAAAGCTTTCTGAGAAACTGCTCTGTGTTCTGTTAATTCATCTCACAGGGTTACATCTTTCCCTTCAAGAATCCTTTGGCTAAGGCTGTTCTTGTGGAATTGGCAAAGGGATATTTGGAAGTCCATGGAGGGCTACATGAAAAAGGAAATATCTTGCTTTCAATACTGGAAAGAAGCTTTCTGAGATACTGCTCTGTGTTGTGTTAATTCACCTCACAGAGTTACATCTTTCCCTTCAAGAAGCCTTTCGCTAAGGCTGTTCTTGTGGAATTGGGAAAGTGATATTTGGAAACCCATAGAGGGCTATGGTGAAAAAGGAAATATCTTCCGTTCAAAACTGGAAAGAAGCTTTCTGAGAAACTGCTCTGTGTTCTGTTAATTCATCTCACAGAGTTACATCCTTCCCTTCAAGAAGCCTTTCGCTAAGGCTGTTCTTGTGGAATTGGCAAAGGGATATTTGAAACCCCATAAAGGGCAATGGTGAAAAAGGAAGTATCTTCCGTTCAAAACTGGAAAGAAGCTTTCTGAGAAACTGCTCTGTGTTCTGTTTATTCATCTCACAGAGTTACATCTTTCCCTTCAAGAAGCCTTTCGATTAGGCTGTTCTTGTGGAATTGGCAATGGGATATTTGGAAGCCCATAGAGGGCTATGGTGAAAAAGGAAGTATCTTCCGTTCAAAACTGGAAAGAAGCTTTCTGAGAAACTGCTCTGTGTTCTGTTAATTCATCTCACAGAGTTACATCTTTCCCTTCAAGAAGCTTCTCACTAAGGCTGTTCTTGTGGAGTTGGCAAAGTGATATTTGGAAGCCCATAGAGGGCTATGGAGAAAAAGGAAATATCTTCCGTTTAAAACTGGAAAGAAGCTTTCTGAGAAACTGCTCTGTGTTCTGTTAATTCATCTCACAGAATTACATCTTTCCCTTCAAGAAGCCTTTCGCTAAGGCTGTTCTTGTGGAATTGGCAAAGGGATATTTGGGAGCCCATAGAGGGCTATGGTGAAAAAGGAAATATCTTCCGTTCAAAACTGGAAAGAAGCTTTCTGAGAAACTGCTCTGTGTTCTGTTAATTCATCACAAAGAGTTACATCTTTCCCTTCAAGAAGCCTTTGGCTAAGGCTGTTCTTGTGGAATTGGCAAAGGGATATTTGGAAGTCCATGGAGGGCTACTGTGAAAAAGGAAATATCTTGCGTTCAATACTGGAAAGAAGCTTTCTGAGAAACTGCTCTGTGTTCTGTTAATTCATTTCACAGAGTTACATCTTTCCCTTCAAGAAGCCTTTCGCTAAGGCTGTTCTTGTGGAATTGGAAAAGTGATATTTGGAAGCCCATTGAGGGCTATGGTGGAAAAGGAAATATCTTCCGTTCAAAACTGGAAAGAAGCTTTCTGAGAAACTGCTCAGTGTTCTGTTAATTCATCTCACAGAGTTACATCTTTCCCTTCAAGAAGCCTTTCGCTAAGGCTGTTCTTGTGGAATTGGCAAAGGGATATTTGGAAGCCCATGGAGGGCTATGGTGAAAAAGGAAATATCTTCCGTTCAAAACTGGAAAGAAGCTTTCTGAGAAACTGCTCTGTGTTCTGTTAATTCATCTCACAGAGTTACATCTTTTCCTTCAAGAAGCCTTTCGCTAAGGCTGTTCTTGTGGAGTTGGCAAAGTGATATTTGGAATCCCATACAGGGCTATGGTGAAACACGAAATATCTTCCGTTCAAAACTGTAAAAAAGCTTTCTGAGAAACTGCTCTGTGTTCTGTTAATTCATCTCACAGGGTTACATCTTTCCCTTCAAGAATCCTTTGGCTAAGGCTGTTCTTGTGGAATTGGCAAAGGGATATTTGGAAGTCCATGGAGGGCTACTGTGAAAAAGGAAATATCTTGCGTTCAATACTGGAAAGAAGCTTTCTGAGAAACTGCTCTGTGTTCTGTTAATTCATTTCACAGAGTTACATCTTTCCCTTGAAGAAGCTTTTCCCTAAGGCTGTTCTTGTGGAATTCGCAAAGGGATATTTGGAAGCACATAGAGGGCAAAGGTGAAAAAGGAAGTATCTTCCGTTCAAAACTGGAAAGAAGCGTTCTGAGAAACTGCTCTGTGTTCTGTTAATTCATCTCACAGAGTTACATCTTTCCCTTCAAGAAGCCTTTCGATTAGGCTGTTCTTGTGGAATTGGCAAAGTGATATTTGGAAGCCCATAGAGGGCTAAGGTGAAAAAGGAAATATCTTCCGTTCAAAACTGGAAAGAAGCTTTCTGAGAAACTGCTCTGTGTTCCGTTAATTCATCTCACAGAGTTACATCTTTCCCTTCAAGAAGCCTTTCGCTAAGGCTGTTCTTGTGGAATTGGCAGAGGGATATATGGAAGCCCATAGAGGGCTATGGTGAAAAAGGAAATATCTTCCGTTCAAAACTGGAAAGAAGCTTTCTGAGAAACTGCTCTGTGTTCTGTTAATTCATCTCAGAGAGTTACATCTTTTCCTTCAAGAAGCCTTTCGCTAAGGCTGTTCTTGTGGAGTTGGCAAAGTGATATTTGGAAGCCCATAGAGGGCTATGGTAAAACACGAAATATCTTCCGTTCAAAACTGGAAAGAAGCTTTCTGAGAAACTGCTCTGTGTTCTGTTAATTCATCTCACAGAGTTACATCTTTCCCTTCAAGAAGCCTTTCGCTAAGGCTGTTCTTGTGGAATTGGCAAAGGGATATTTGGAAGCCCATAGAGGACTATGGTGAAAAAGGAAATATCTTCCGTTCAAAACTGGAAAGAAGCTATCTGAGAAACTGCTCTGTGTTCTGCTAATTCATTTCACTGAGTTACATCTTTCCCTTCAAGAAGCCTTTCGCTAAGGCTGTTCTTGTGGAATTGGCAAAGTGATATTTGAAAGGCCATAGAGGGCTACGTTGAAAAAGGAAATATCTTCCGTTCAAAACTGGAAAGAAGATTCCAGAGAAACTGCTCTGTGTTCTGTTAATTCATCTCACAGAGTTACATCTTTCCCTTCAAGAAGCCTTTCGCTAAGGCTGTTCTTGTGGAATTGGCAAAGGGATATTTGGAAGCCCATAGAGGACTATGGTGCAAAAGGAAATATCTTCCGTTCAAAACTGGAAAGAAGCTTTCTGAGAAACTGCTCTGTGTTCTGTTAATTCATTTCACAGAGTTACATCTTTCCCTTCAAGAAGCCTTTCGCTAAGGCTGTTCTTGTGGAATTGGAAAAGGGATATTTGGAAGCCCATATAGGGCTATGGTGAAAAAGGAAGTATCTTCCGTTCAAAACTGGAAAGCAGCTTTCTGAGAAACTGCTCTGTGTTCTGTTAATTCATCTCACAGAGTTACATCTTTCCCTTCAAGAATCCTTTCGCTAAGGCTGTTCTTGTCGAATTGGCAAAGTGATATTTGGAAGCCCATAGAGGGCTTCGGTGAAAAAGGAAATATCTTCCGTTCAAAACTGGAAAGAAGCTTTCTGAGAAACTGCTCTGTGTTCCGTTAATTCATCTCACAGAGTTACATCTTTCCCTTCAAGAAGCCTTTCGCTAAGGCTGTTCTTGTGGGATTGGCAAAGGGATATTTGGAAGCCCATAGAGGGCTATGGTGAAAAAGGAAATATGTTCCGTTCAAAACTGGAAAGAAGCGTTCTGAGAAAATGCTCTGTGTTCTGTTAATTCATCTCACAGAGTTACATCTTGTTCTTCAGGAAGCCTTTCGCTAAGGCTGTTCTTGTGGAATTGGCAAAGTGATACTTGGAAATCCATCTAGGGCTACTGTGAAAAAGGAAATATCTTCCGTTCAAAACTGGAAAGAAGCTATCTGAGTAACTGCTCTGTGTTCTGTTAATTCATCTCACAGAGTTACATCTTTCCCTTCAAGAAGCCTTTCGCTAAGGCTGTTCTTGTGGAATTGGCAAAGGGATATTTGGAAGCCCATGGAGGGCTATGGTGAAAAAGGAAATATATTCCGTTCAAAACTGGAAAGAAGCTTTCTGAGAAACTGCTCTGTGTTCTGCTAATTCATCTCACCGAGTTACATCTTTCCCTTCAAGAAGCCTTTCGCTAATGCTCTTCTTGTGGAATTGGCAAAGTGATATATGGAAGCCCATGGAGGGCTACGGTGAAAAAGGAAATATCTTGCGTTCAATACTGGAAAGAAGCTTTCTGAGAAACTGCTCTGTATTCTGTTAATTCATCTCACAGAGTTACATCTTTCCCTTCAAGAAGCCTTTCGCTAAGGCTGTTCTTGTGGAATTGGAAAAGTGATATTTGGAAGCCCATAGAGGGCTATAGTGAAAAACGAAATATCTTCCGTTCAAAACTGGAAAGAAGCTTTCTGAGAAACTGCTCTGTGTTCTGTTAATTCATCTCACAGAGTTACACCTTTCCCTTCATGAAGCCTTTCGCTAAGGCTGTTCTTGTGGAATTGGCAAAGTGATATTTGGAAGCCCATAGTGGGCTTCGGTGAAAAAGGAAATATCTTCCGTTCAAAACTGGAAAGAAGCTTTCTGAGAAACTGCTCTGTGTTCTGTTAATTCATCTCCCAGAGATACATCTTTCCCTTCAAGAAGCCTTTCGCTAAGGCTGTTCTAGTGGAATTCGCAAAGGGATATTTGGAAGCCCATAGAGGGCAAAGGTGAAAAAGGAAGTATCTTCCGTTCAAAACTGGAAAGAAGCTTTCTGAGAAACTGCTCTGTGTTCTGTTAATTCATCTCACAGAGTTACATCTTTCCCTTCAAGAAGCCTTTCGATTAGGCTGTTCTTGTGGAATTGGCAAAGTGATATTTGGAAGCCCATAGAGGGCTAAGGTGAAAAAGGAAATATCTTCCGTTCAAAACTGGAAAGAAGCTTTCTGAGAAACTGCTCTGTGTTCCGTTAATTCATCTCACAGAGTTACATCTTTCCCTTCAAGAAGCCTTTCGCTAAGGCTGTTCTTGTGGAATTGGCAGAGGGATATATGGAAGCCCATAGAGGGCTACGGTGAAAAAGGAAATATCTTCCGTTCAAAACTGGAAAGAAGCTTTCTGAGAAACTGCTCTGTGTTCTGTTAATTCATCTCAGAGAGTTACATCTTTTCCTTCAAGAAGCCTTTCGCTAAGGCTGTTCTTGTGGAGTTGGCAAAGTGATATTTGGAAGCCCATAGAGGGCTATGGTAAAACACGAAATATCTTCCGTTCAAAACTGGAAAGAAGCTTTCTGAGAAACTGCTCTGTGTTCTGTTAATTCATCTCACAGAGTTACATCTTTCCCTTCAAGAAGCCTTTCGCTAAGGCTGTTCTTGTGGAATTGGCAAAGGGATATTTGGAAGCCCATAGAGGACTATGGTGAAAAAGGAAATATCTTCCGTTCAAAACTGGAAAGAAGCTATCTGAGAAACTGCTCTGTGTTCTGCTAATTCATTTCACTGAGTTACATCTTTCCCTTCAAGAAGCCTTTCGCTAAGGCTGTTCTTGTGGAATTGGCAAAGTGATATTTGAAAGGCCATAGAGGGCTACGTTGAAAAAGGAAATATCTTCCGTTCAAAACTGGAAAGAAGATTCCAGAGAAACTGCTCTGTGTTCTGTTAATTCATCTCACAGAGTTACATCTTTCCCTTCAAGAAGCCTTTCGCTAAGGCTGTTCTTGTGGAATTGGCAAAGGGATATTTGGAAGCCCATAGAGGACTATGGTGAAAAAGGAAATATCTTCCGTTCAAAACTGGAAAGAAGCTTTCTGAGAAACTGCTCTGTGTTCTGTTAATTCATTTCACAGAGTTACATCTTTCCCTTCAAGAAGCCTTTCGCTAAGGCTGTTCTTGTGGAATTGGAAAAGGGATATTTGGAAGCCCATATAGGGCTATGGTGAAAAAGGAAGTATCTTCCGTTCAAAACTGGAAAGCAGCTTTCTGAGAAACTGCTCTGTGTTCTGTTAATTCATCTCACAGAGTTACATCTTTCCCTTCAAGAATCCTTTCGCTAAGGCTGTTCTTGTCGAATTGGCAAAGTGATATTTGGAAGCCCATAGAGGGCTTCGGTGAAAAAGGAAATATCTTCCGTTCAAAACTGGAAAGAAGCTTTCTGAGAAACTGCTCTGTGTTCCGTTAATTCATCTCACAGAGTTACATCTTTCCCTTCAAGAAGCCTTTCGCTAAGGCTGTTCTTGTGGGATTGGCAAAGGGATATTTGGAAGCCCATAGAGGGCTATGGTGAAAAAGGAAATATGTTCCGTTCAAAACTGGAAAGAAGCGTTCTGAGAAAATGCTCTGTGTTCTGTTAATTCATCTCACAGAGTTACATCTTGTCCTTCAGGAAGCCTTTCGCTAAGGCTGTTCTTGTGGAATTGGCAAAGTGATACTTGGAAATCCATCTAGGGCTACTGTGAAAAAGGAAATATCTTCCGTTCAAAACTGGAAAGAAGCTATCTGAGTAACTGCTCTGTGTTCTGTTAATTCATCTCACAGAGTTACATCTTTCCCTTCAAGAAGCCTTTCGCTAAGGCTGTTCTTGTGGAATTGGCAAAGGGATATTTGGAAGCCCATGGAGGGCTATGGTGAAAAAGGAAATATATTCCGTTCAAAACTGGAAAGAAGCTTTCTGAGAAACTGCTCTGTGTTCTGCTAATTCATCTCACCGAGTTACATCTTTCCCTTCAAGAAGCCTTTCGCTAATGCTCTTCTTGTGGAATTGGCAAAGTGATATATGGAAGCCCATGGAGGGCTACGGTGAAAAAGGAAATATCTTGCGTTCAATACTGGAAAGAAGCTTTCTGAGAAACTGCTCTGTATTCTGTTAATTCATCTCACAGAGTTACATCTTTCCCTTCAAGAAGCCTTTCGCTAAGGCTGTTCTTGTGGAATTGGAAAAGTGATATTTGGAAGCCCATAGAGGGCTATAGTGAAAAACGAAATATCTTCCGTTCAAAACTGGAAAGAAGCTTTCTGAGAAACTGCTCTGTGTTCTGTTAATTCATCTCACAGAGTTACACCTTTCCCTTCATGAAGCCTTTCGCTAAGGCTGTTCTTGTGGAATTGGCAAAGTGATATTTGGAAGCCCATAGTGGGCTTCGGTGAAAAAGGAAATATCTTCCGTTCAAAACTGGAAAGAAGCTTTCTGAGAAACTGCTCTGTGTTCTGTTAATTCATCTCCCAGAGATACATCTTTCCCTTCAAGAAGCCTTTCGCTAAGGCTGTTCTTGTGTAATTGGCAAAGTGGTATTTGGAAGCCCATGGAGGGCTACGGTGAAAAAGGAAATATCTTGCGTTCAATACTGGAAAGAAGCTTTCTGAGAAACTGCTCTGTGTTTTGTAAATTCATCTCACAGAGTTCCATCTTTCCTTTCAAGAAGCCTTTCGCTAAGGCTGTTCTTGCGGAATTGGCAAAGGGATATTTGGAAGCCCATAGAGGGCTAGGGTGAAAATGGAAATAACTTCCGTTCAAAACTGGAAAGAAGCTTTCTGAGAAACTGCTCGGTGTTCTGTTAATTCATCTCACAGAGTTACATCTTTCCCTTCAAGAAGCCTTTTGCTAAGGCTGTTCTTGTGGAGTTGGCAAAGGGATATTTGGAAGCCCACAGATGGCTATGGTGAAAAAGGAAGTATCTTCCATTCAAAACTGGAAAGAAGCTTTCTGAGAAACTGCTCTGTGTTCTGTTAATTCATCTCACAGAGTTACATCTTTCCCTTCAAGAAACCTTTCGATTAGGCTGTTCTTGTGGAATTGGCAAAGTGATATTTGGAAGCCCATCGAGGGCTATGGTGAAAAAGGAAATATCTTCCGTTCAAAACTGGAAAGAAGCTTTCTGAGAAACTGCTCTGTGATCTGTTAATTCATTTCACAGAGTTACAACTTTCCCTTCAAGAAGCCTTTCACTAAGGTGTTCTTGTGGAATTGGCAAAGGGATATTTGGAAGCCCATAGAGGGCTATGGTGAAAAAGGAAATATCTTCCGTTCAAAAGTGGAAAGAATCTTTCTGAGAAACTGCTCTGTGTTCTGTTAATTCATCTCACAGAGTTACATCTTTCCCTTCAAGAAGCCTTTCGCTAAGGCTGTTCTTGTGGAATTGGCAAAGGGATATTTGGAAGCCCATAGAGGGCTATGGTGAAAAAGGAAATATCTTCCGTTCAAAACTGGAAAGAAGCTTTCTGAGAAACTGCTCTGTGTTCTGTTAATTCATCTCACAGAGTTGCATCTTTCCTTCAAGAAGCCTTTCGCTAAGGCTGTTCTTGTGGAGTTGGCAAAGTGATATTTGGAAGCCCATAGAGGGCTATGGTGAAACACGAAATATCCACCGTTCAAAACTGGAAAAAAGCTTTCTGAGAAACAGCTCTGTGTTCTGTTAATTCATCTCACCGAGTTACATCTTTCCCTTCAAGAATCCTTTGGCTAAGGCTGTTCTTGTGGAATTGGCAAAGGGATATTTGGAAGTCCATGGAGCGCTACTGTGAAAAAGGAAATATCTTGAGTTCAATACTGGAAAGAAGCTTTCTGAGAAACTGCTCTGTGTTCTGTTAATTCATCTCACAGAGTTACATCTTTCCCTTCAAGAAGCCTTTCGCTAAGGCTGTTCTTGTGGAATTGGCAAAGGGATATTTGGAAGCCCATGGAGGGCTATGGTGAAAAAGGAAATATCTTCCGTTCAAAACTGGAAAGAAGCTTTCTGAGAAACTGCTCTGTGTTCTGTTAATTCATCTCACAGAGTTACATCTTTTCCTTCAAGAAGCCTTTCGCTAAGGCTGTTCTTGTGGAGTTGGCAAAGTGATATTTGGAATCCCATAGAGGGCTATGGTGAAACACGAAATATCTTCCGTTCCAAACCTGAAAAAAGCTTTCTGAGAAACTGCTCTGTGTTCTGTTAATTCATCTCACAGGGTTACATCTTTCCCTTCAAGAATCCTTTGGCTAAGGCTGTTCTTGTGGAATTGGCAAAGGGATATTTGGAAGTCCATGGAGGGCTACATGAAAAAGGAAATATCTTGCTTTCAATACTGGAAAGAAGCTTTCTGAGATACTGCTCTGTGTTCTGTTAATTCACCTCACAGAGTTACATCTTTCCCTTCAAGAAGCCTTTCGCTAAGGCTGTTCTTGTGGAATTGGGAAAGTGATATTTGGAAACCCATAGAGGGCTATGGTGAAAAAGGAAATATCTTCCGTTCAAAACTGGAAAGAAGCTTTCTGAGAAACTGCTCTGTGTTCTGTTAATTCATCTCACAGAGTTACATCCTTCCCTTCAAGAAGCCTTTCGCTAAGGCTGTTCTTGTGGAATTGGCAAAGGGATATTTGAAACCCCATAAAGGGCAATGGTGAAAAAGGAAGTATCTTCCGTTCAAAACTGGAAAGAAGCTTTCTGAGAAACTGCTCTGTGTTCTGTTTATTCATCTCACAGAGTTACATCTTTCCCTTCAAGAAGCCTTTCGATTAGGCTGTTCTTGTGGAATTGGCAATGGGATATTTGGAAGCCCATAGAGGGCTATGGTGAAAAAGGAAGTATCTTCCGTTCAAAACTGGAAAGAAGCTTTCTGAGAAACTGCTCTGTGTTCTGTTAATTCATCTCACAGAGTTACATCTTTCCCTTCAAGAAGCTTCTCACTAAGGCTGTTCTTGTGGAGTTGGCAAAGTGATATTTGGAAGCCCATAGAGGGCTATGGAGAAAAAGGAAATATCTTCCGTTTAAAACTGGAAAGAAGCTTTCTGAGAAACTGCTCTGTGTTCTGTTAATTCATCTCACAGAATTACATCTTTCCCTTCAAGAAGCCTTTCGCTAAGGCTGTTCTTGTGGAATTGGCAAAGGGATATTTGGGAGCCCATAGAGGGCTATGGTGAAAAAGGAAATATCTTCCGTTCAAAACTGGAAAGAAGCTTTCTGAGAAACTGCTCTGTGTTCTGTTAATTCATCACACAGAGTTACATCTTTCCCTTCAAGAAGCCTTTGGCTAAGGCTGTTCTTGTGGAATTGGCAAAGGGATATTTGGAAGTCCATGGAGGGCTACTGTGAAAAAGGAAATATCTTGCGTTCAATACTGGAAAGAAGCTTTCTGAGAAACTGCTCTGTGTTCTGTTAATTCATTTCACAGAGTTACATCTTTCCCTTCAAGAAGCCTTTCGCTAAGGCTGTTCTTGTGGAATTGGAAAAGTGATATTTGGAAGCCCATTGAGGGCTATGGTGGAAAAGGAAATATCTTCCGTTCAAAACTGGAAAGAAGCTTTCTGAGAAACTGCTCAGTGGTCTGTTAATTCATCTCACAGAATTACATCTTTCCCTTCAAGAAGCCTTTCGCTAAGGCTGTTCTTGTGGAATTGGCAAAGGGATATTTGGAAGCCCATGGAGGGCTATGGTGAAAAAGGAAATATCTTCCGTTCAAAACTGGAAAGAAGCTTTCTGAGAAACTGCTCTGTGTTCTGTTAATTCATCTCACAGAGTTACATCTTTTCCTTCAAGAAGCCTTTCGCTAAGGCTGTTCTTGTGGAGTTGGCAAAGTGATATTTGGAATCCCATACAGGGCTATGGTGAAACACGAAATATCTTCCGTTCAAAACTGTAAAAAAGCTTTCTGAGAAACTGCTCTGTGTTCTGTTAATTCATCTCACAGGGTTACATCTTTCCCTTCAAGAATCCTTTGGCTAAGGCTGTTCTTGTGGAATTGGCAAAGGGATATTTGGAAGTCCATGGTGGGCTACTGTGAAAAAGGAAATTTCTTGCGTTCAATACTGGAAAGAAGCTTTCTGAGAAACTGCTCTGTGTTCTGTTAATTCATTTCACAGAGTTACATCTTTCCCTTCAAGAAGCTTTTCCCTAAGGCTGTTCTTGTGGAATTCGCAAAGGGATATTTGGAAGCACATAGAGGGCAAAGGTGAAAAAGGAAGTATCTTCCGTTCAAAACTGGAAAGAAGCGTTCTGAGAAACTGCTCTGTGTTCTGTTAATTCATCTCACAGAGTTACATCTTTCCCTTCAAGAAGCCTTTCGATTAGGCTGTTCTTGTGGAATTGGCAAAGTGATATTTGGAAGCCCATAGAGGGCTATGGTGAAAAAGGAAATATCTTCCGTTGAAAACTGGAAAGAAGCTTTCTGAGAAACTGCTCTGTGTTCCGTTAATTCATCTCACAGAGTTACATCTTTCCCTTCAAGAAGCCTTTCGCTAAGGCTATTCTTGTGGAATTGGCAAAGTGATATTTGGAAGCCCATTGACGGCTATGGTGGAAAAGGAAATATCTTCCGATCAAAACTGGAAAGAAGCTTTCTGAGAAACTGCTCTGTGATCTGTTAATTCATCTCACAGAGTTACATCTTTCCCTTCAATAATCCTTTGGCTAAGGCTGTTCTTGTGGAATTGGCAAAGGGATATTTGGAAGTCCATGGAGGGCTACTGTGAAAAAGGAAATATCTTGCGTTCAATACTGGAAAGAAGCTTTCTGAGATACTGCTCTGTGTTCTGTTAATTCACCTCACAGAGTTACATCTTTCCCTTCAAGAAGCCTTTCGCTAAGGCTGTTCTAGTGGAATTCGCAAAGGGATATTTGGAAGCCCATAGAGGGCAAAGGTGAAAAAGGAAGTATCTTCCGTTCAAAACTGGAAAGAAGCTTTCTGAGAAACTGCTCTGTGTTCTGTTAATTCATCTCACAGAGTTACATCTTTCCCTTCAAGAAGCCTTTCGATTAGGCTGTTCTTGTGGAATTGGCAAAGTGATATTTGGAAGCCCATAGAGGGCTAAGGTGAAAAAGGAAATATCTTCCGTTCAAAACTGGAAAGAAGCTTTCTGAGAAACTGCTCTGTGTTCCGTTAATTCATCTCACAGAGTTACATCTTTCCCTTCAAGAAGCCTTTCGCTAAGGCTGTTCTTGTGGAATTGGCAGAGGGATATATGGAAGCCCATAGAGGGCTATGGTGAAAAAGGAAATATCTTCCGTTCAAAACTGGAAAGAAGCTTTCTGAGAAACTGCTCTGTGTTCTGTTAATTCATCTCAGAGAGTTACATCTTTTCCTTCAAGAAGCCTTTCGCTAAGGCTGTTCTTGTGGAGTTGGCAAAGTGATATTTGGAAGCCCATAGAGGGCTATGGTAAAACACGAAATATCTTCCGTTCAAAACTGGAAAGAAGCTTTCTGAGAAACCGCTCTGTGTTCTGTTAATTCTTCTCACAGAGTTACATCTTTCCTTCCAAGAAGCCTTTCGCTAAGGCTGTTCTTGTGGACTTGGCAAAGTGATATTTGGAAGCCCGTAGAGGGCTATGGTGAAAAAGGAAATATCTTCCGTTCAAAACTGGAAAGAAGCTTTCTGAGAAACTGCTCTGTGTTCTGTTAATTCATCTCACAGAGTTACATCTTTCTCTTCAAGAAACCTTTCGCTAAGGCTGTTCTTGTGGAATTGGAAAAGGGATATTTGGAAGCCCATAGAGGGCTACGGTGAAAAAGGAAATATCTTCCGTTCAAAACTGGAAAGAAGCTTTCTGAGAAACTGCTCTGTGTTCTGTTAATTCATCTCACAGAGTTACATCTTTCCCTTCAAGAAGCCTTTCGCTAAGGCTGTTCTTGTGGAATTGGCAAAGTGATATTTGGAAGCCCATAGAGGGCTATGTTGAAAAAGAAAATATCTTCTGTTCAAATCTGGAGAGAAGCTTTCTGAGAAACTACTCTGTGTTCTGTTAATTCATCTCACAGAATTACATCTTTCCCTTCAAGAAGCCTTTCGCTAAGGCTGTTCTTGTGGAATTGGCAAAGTGATATTTGGAAGCCCATAGAGGGCTATGGTGAAAAAGGAAATATCTTCCGTTCAAAACTGGAAAGAAGCTTTCTGAGAAACTGCTCTGCGTTCCGTTAATTCATCTCACAGAGTTACATCTTTCCCTTCAAGAAGCCTTTCGCTAAGGCTGTTCTTGTGGAATTGGCAAAGGGATATTTGGAAGCCCATAGAGGGCTACGGTGAAAAAGGAAATATCTTCCGTTCAAAACTGGAAAGAAGCTTTCTGAGAAACTGCTCTGTGTTCTGTTAATTCATCCCACAGAGTTACATCTTTCCCTTCAAGAAGCCTTTCGCTAAGGCTGTTCGTGTGGAATTGGCAAAGTGATATTTGCTAGCCCATAGAGGGCTATGGTAAAAAAGGAAATATCTTCCGTTCAAAACTGGAAAGAAGCTTTCTGTGAAACTGCTCTGTGTTCTGTTAATTCATCTCACAGAGCTACATCTTTCCCTTCAAGAAGCCGTTCGCTAAGGCTGTTCTTGTGGAATTGGCAAAGGCATATTTCGAAGCCCATAGAGGGCTATGGTGAAAAAGGAAGTATCTTCCGTTCAAAACTGTAAAGAAGCTTTCTGAGAAACTGCTCTGTGTTCTGTTAATTCATCTCACAGAGTTACATCTTTCCCTTCAAGAAGCCTTTCGCTAAGGCTGTTCTTGTGGAATTGGCAAAGGGATATTTGGAAGCCCATAGAGGGCTATGGTGAAAAAGGAAATATCTTCCGTTAAAAACTGGAAAGAAGCTTTCTGAGAAACTGCTCTGTTTTCTGTTAATTAATCTCACAGAGTTACATCTTTCCCTTCCAGAATCCTTTGGCTAAGGCTGTTCCTGTGGAATTGGTAAGGGGATATTTGGAAGCCCATAGAGGGCTATGGTGAAAAAGGAAATATCTTCCGTTCAAAACTGGAAAGAAGCTTTCTGAGAATCTGCTGTGTGTTCTGTTAATTCTTCCCACAGAGTTACATCTTTCCCTTCAAGAAGCCTTTCGCTAAGGCTGTTCTTGTGGAATTGGCAAAGTGATATTTGGAAGCCCATAGAGGGCTATGGAGAAAAAGGAAATATCTTCCGTTCAAAACTGGAAAGAAGCTTTCTGAGAAACTGCTCTGTGTTCTGTTAATTCATCTCACAGAGTTACATCTTTCCCGTCAAGAAGCCTTTCGCTAAGGCTGTTCTTGTGGAATTGGCAATGGGATATTTGGAAGCCAGTAGAGGGCTATGGTGAAAAAGGAAGTATCTTCCGTTCAAAACTGGAAAGAACCTTTCTGAGAAACTGCTCTGTGTTCTGTTAATTCATCTCACAGAGTTACATCTTTCTCTTCAAGAAACCTTTCGCTAATGTTGTTCTTGTGGAATTGGCAAAGGGATATTTGGAAGGCCATAGAGGGCAACGGTGAAACACGAAATATCTTCCGTTCGAAACTGGAAAGAAGCTTTCTGAGAAACTGCTCTGTGTTCTGTTAATTCATCTCACAGAGTTACATCTTTCCCTTCAAGAAGCCTTTGGCTAAGGCTGTTCTTGTGGAATTGGCAAAGGGATATTTGGAAGTCCATGGAGTGCTACTGTGAAAAAGGAAATATCTTGCGTTCAATACTGGAAAGAAGCTTTCTGAGAAACTGCTCTGTGTTCTGTTATTTCATTTCACAGAGTTACATCTTTCCCTTCCAGAAGCCTTTCGCTAAGGCTCTTCTTGTGGAATTGGCAAAGTGATCCTTGGAAGCCCTTAGAGGGCTATGGTGAAAAAGGAAATATCTTCCGTTCAAAACTGGAAAGAAGCTTTCTGAGAAACCGCTCTGTGTTCTGTTAATTCTTCTCACAGAGTTACATCTTTCCCTTCAAGAAGCCTTTCGCTAAGGCTGTTCTTGTGAAATTGGCAAAGTGATATTTGGAAGCCCGTAGAGGGCTATGGTGAAAAAGGAAATATGTTCCGTTCAAAACTGGAAAGAAGCTTTCTGAGAAACTGCTCTGTGTTCTGTTAATTCATCTCACAGAGTTACATCTTTCTCTTCAAGAAACCTTTCGCTAAGGCTGTTCTTGTGGAATTGGAAAAGGGATATTTGGAAGCCCATAGAGGGCTACGGTGAAAAAGGAAATATCTTCCGTTCAAAACTGGAAAGAACCTTTCTGAGAAACTGCTCTGTGTTCTGTTAATTCATCTCACAGAGTTACATCTTTCCCTTCAAGAAGCCTTTCGCTAAGGCTGTTCTTGTGGAATTGGCAAAGTCATATTTGGAAGCCCATAGAGGGCTATGATGAAAAAGGAAATATCTTCTGTTCAAATCTGGAAAGAAGCTTTCTGAGAAACTGCTCTGTGTTCTGTTAATTCATCTCACAGAGTTACATCTTTCCCTTCAAGAAGCCTTTCGCTAAGGCTGTTCTTGTGGAATTGGCAAAGTGATATTTGGAAACCCATGGAGGGCTATGGTGAAAAAGGAAATATCTTCTGTTCAAAACTGGAAAGAAGCTTTCTGAGAAACTGCTCTGTGTTCTGTTAATTCATCTCACAGTGTTACATCTTTCCCTTCAAGAAGCCTTTCGCTAAGGCTGTTTTGTGGAATTGGCAAAGTGGTATTTGGAAGCCCAAAGAGGGCTATGGTGAAAAAGGAAATACCTTCTGTTCAAAACTGGAAAGAAGCTTTCTGAGAAACTGCTCTGTGTTCCGTTAATTCATCTCACAGAGTTACATCTTTCCCTTCAAGAAGCCTTTCGCTAAGGCTGTTCTTGTGGAATTGGCAAAGGGATATTTGGAAGCCCATAGAGGGCTATGGTGAAAAAGGAAATATCTTCCGTTCAAAACTGGAAGGAAGCTTTCTGAGAAACTGCTCTGTGTTCTGTTAATTCATCTCACAGAGTTACATCTTTTCCTTCAAGAAGCCTTTCGCTAAGGCTGTTCTTGTTGAGTTGGCAAAGTGATATTTGGAAGCAAATAGAGGGCTATGGTGAAACACGAAATATCTTCCGTTCAAAACTGGAAAGAAGCTTTCTGAGAAACTGCTCTGTGTTCTGTTAATTCATCTCACAGAGTTACATATTTCCCTTCAAGAATCCTTTGGCTAAGGCTGTTCTTGTGGAATTGGCAAAGGGATATTTGGAGGTCCATGGAGGGCTACTGTGAAAAAGGAAATATCTTGCGTTCAATACTGGAAAGAAGCTTTCTGAGAAACTGCTCTGTGTTCTGTTAATTCATCTCACAGAGTTACATCTTTCCCTTCTAGAAGCCTTTCGCTAAGGCTGTTCTTCTGGAATTGGCAAAGTGATATTTGGAAGCCCATGGAGGGCTATGTTGAAAAAGGAAATATCTTCGGTTCAAAATTGGAAAGAAGCTTTCTGAGAAACTGCTCGGTGATCTGTTAATTCATCTCACAGAGTTACATCTTTCCCTTCAAGAAGCCTTTCGCTAAGGCTGTTCTTGTGGAATTGGCAAAGGGATATTTGGAAGCCCATAGAGGGCTATGGTGAAAAAGGAAATATCCTCTGTTCAAAACTGGAAAGAAGCTTCCTGAGAAACTGCTCTGTGTTCTGTTAATTCATCTCACAGAGTTACATCTTTCCCTTCAAGAAGCCTTTGGCTAAGGCTGTTCTTGTGGAATTGGCAAAGTGGTATTTGGAAGCCCAAAGATGGCTATGGTGAAAAAGGAAATATCTTCCGTTCAAAACTGGAAAGAAGCTTTCTGAGAAACTGCTCTGTGTTCCGTTAATTCATCTCACAGAGTTACATCTTTCCCTTCAAGAAGCCTTTCGCTAAGGCTGTTCTTGTGGAATTCGCAAAGTGATATTTGGAAGCCCATAGAGGGCTATGGTGAAACACGAAATATCTTCCGTTCAAAACTGGAAAGAAGCTTTCTGAGAAACTGCTCTGTGTTCCGTTAATTCATCTCACAGAGTTATATCTTTCCCTTCAAGAAGACTTTCGCTAAGGCTCTTCTTGTGGAATTGGCAAAGTGATATTTGGAAGCCCATAGAGGGCTACGGTGAAAAAGGAAATATCTCCGGTTCAATACTGGAAAGAAGCTTTCTGAGAAACTGCTCTGTGTTCTGTTAATTCATCTCACAGAGTTACATCTTTCCCTTCAAGAAGCCTTTCGCTAGGGGTGTTCTTGTGGAATTGGCAAAGGGATACTTGGAAGCCCATTAAGGGCTATGGTGAAAACGAAATAACTTCCGTTCAAAACTGGAAAGAAGCTTTCTGAGAAACTGCTCTGTGTTCTGTTAATTCATCTCCCAGAGTTACATCTTTTCCTTCAAGAAGCCTTTCGATAAGGCTGTTCTTGTGGAATTGGCAAAGGGATACTTGGAAGCCCATAGAGGGCTATGGTGAAAAAGGAAATATCTTCCGTTCAAAACTGGAAAGAAGCTTTCTGAGAAAATGCTCTGTGTTCTCTTAATTCATCTCACAGAGCTACATCTTTGCCTTCAAGAAGCTTTTCGCTAAGACTGTTCTTGTGGAATTGGCAAAGTGATATTTGGAAGGCCACAGAGGGCTACGGTGAAAAAGGAAATATCTTCCGTTCAACACTGGAAAGAAGCTTTCTGAGAAACTGCTCTGTGTTCCGTTAATTCATCTCACAGAGTTACATCTTTCCATTCAAGAAGCCTTTCGCTAAGGCTGTTCTTGTGGAATTGGCAAAGTGATATTTGGAAGTCCATTGAGGGCTATGGTGGAAAAGGAAATATCTTCCGTTCAAAACTGGAAAGAAGCTTTCTGAGAAACTGCTCTGGGTTCTGTTAATTCATCTCACAGAGTTACATCTTTCCCTTCAAGAAGCCTTTCGCTAAGGCTGTTCTTGTGGAATTGGCAAAGGGATATTTGGAAGCCCATAGAGGGCTATGGTGAAAAAGGAAATATCTTCCGTTCAAAACTGGAAGGAAGCTTTCTGAGAAACTGCTCTGTGTTCTGTTAATTCATCTCACAGAGTTACATCTTTTCCTTCAAGAAGCCTTTCGCTAAGGCTGTTCTTGTGGAGTTGGCAAAGTGATATTTGGAAGCCCATAGAGGGCTATGGTGAAACACGAAATATCTTCCGTTCAAAACTGGAAAGAAGCTTTCTGAGAAACTGCTCTGTGTTCTGTTAATTCATCTCACAGAGTTACATATTTCCCTTCAAGAATCCTTTGGCTAAGGCTATTCTTGTGGAATTGGCAAAGGGATATTTGGAAGTCCATGGAGGGCTACTGTGAAAAAGGAAATATCTTGCGTTCAATACTGGAAAGAAGCTTTCTGAGAAACTGCTCTGTGTTCTGTTAATTCATCTCACAGAGTTACATCTTTCCCTTCAAGAAGCCTTTCGCTAAGGCTGTTCTTGTGGAATTGGCAAAGTGATATTTGGAAGCCCATAGAGGGCTAAGGTGAAAAAGGAAATATCTTCCGTTCAAAACTGGAAAGAAGCTTTCTGAGAAACTGCTCTGTGTTCCGTTAATTCATCTCACAGAGTTACATCTTTCCCTTCAAGAAGCCTTTCGCTAAGGCTGTTCTTGTGGAGTTGGCAAAGTGATATTTGGAAGCCCATAGAGGGCTATGGTGAAACACGAAATATCTTCCGTTCAAAACTGGAAAGAAGCTTTCTGAGAAACCGCTCTGTGTTCTGTTAATTCATCTCACAGAGTTACATCTTTCCCTTCAAGAAGCCTTTCGCTAAGGCTGTTCTTGTGGAATTGGCAAAGTGATATTTTGAAGCCCGTAGAGTTCTATGGTGAAAAAGGAAATATCTTCCGTTCAAAACCAGAAAGAAGCTTTCTGAGAAGCTGCTCTGTGTTCTGTTAATTCATCTCACAGAGTTACATCTTTCTCTTCAAGAAACCTTTCGCTAATGTTGTTCTTGTGGAATTGGCAAAGGGATATTTGGAAGCCCATAGAGGTCTATGGTGAAAAAGGAAATATCATCTGTTGAAAACTGGAAAGAAGCTTTCTGAGAAACTGCTCTGTGTTCTGTTAATTCATCTCACAGAGTTACATCTTTCCCTTCAAGAAGCCTTTCGCTAAGGCTGTTCTTGTAGAATTGGCAAAGTGATATTTGGAAGCCCATAGAGGGCTATGGTGAAAAAGGAAATATCTTCTGTTGAAAACTGGAAAGAAGCTTTCTGAGAAACTGCTCTGTGTTCTGTTAATTCATCTCACAGAGTTACATCTTTCCCTTCAAGAAGCCTTTCGCTAAGGCTGTTCTTGTGGAATTGGCAAAGCGGTATTTGGAAGCCCAAAGAGGGCTATGGTGAAAAAGGAAATATCTTCCGTTCAAAACTGGAAAGAAGCTTTCTGAGAAACTGCTCTGTGTTCCGTTAATTCATCTCACAGAGTTACATCTTTCCTTTCAAGAAGACTTTCGGTAAGGCTGTTCTTGTGGAATTCGCAAAGTGATATTTGGAAGCCCATAGAGGGCTATGGTGAAACACGAAATATCTTCCGTTCAAAACTGGAAAGAAGCTTTCTGAGAAACTGCTCTGTGTTCTGTTAATTCATCTCACAGAGTTATATCTTTCCCTTCAAGAAGACTTTCGCTAAGGCTCTTCTTGTGGAATTGGTAAAGTGATATTTGGAACCCCTAGTGGGCTACGGTGAAAAAGGAAATATCTCCGGTTCAATACTGGAAAGAAGCTTTCTGAGAAACTGCTCTGTGTTCTGTTTATTCATCTCACAGAGTTACATCTTTCCTTCAAGAAGCCGTTCGCTAAGGGTGTTCTTGTGGAATTGGCAAAGGGATACTTGGAAGCCCATTAAGGGCTATGGTGAAAAACGAAATAACTTCCGTTCAAAACTGGAAAGAAGCTTTCTGAGAAACTGCTCTGTGTTCTGTTAATTCATCTCACAGCGTTACATCTTTCCCTTCAAGAAGCCTTTCGCTAAGGCTCTTCTTGTGGAATTGGCAAAGTGATAATTGGAAGCCCATAGAGGGCTACGGTGAAAAAGGAAATATCTCCGGTTCAATACTGGAAAGAAGCTTTCTGAGAAACTGCTCTGTGTTCTGTTCATTGATGTCACAGAGTTACATCTTTCCCTTCAAGAAGCCTTTCGCTAAGGGTGTTGTTGTGGAATTGGCAAAGGGATATTTGGAAGCCCATAGAGGGCTATGATGAAAAAGGAAATATCTTCCATTCAAAACTGGAAAGAAGCTTTCTGAGAAACTGCTCTGTGTTCTGTTAATTCATCTCACAGACTTACATCTTTCCCTTCAAGAACCCCTTCGCTTAGGCTGTTCTTGTGGAATCGGCAATGGGATATTTGGAAGCCCATAGAGGTCTATGGTGAAAAAGAATGTATCTTCCGTTCCAAACTGGAAAGAAGCTTTCTGAGAAACTGCTCTGTGTTCTGTTAATTCATCTCACAGAGTTACATCTTTCCCTTCAAGAAGCCTTTCGCTAAGGCTGTTCTTGTGGAGTTGGCAAAGGGATATTTGGAAGCCCATAGAGGGCTAAGGTGAAAAAGGAAATATCTTCCGTTCAAAACTGGAAAGAAGCTTTCTGAGAAACTGCTCTGTGTTCTGTTAATTCATCCCAGAGAGTTACATCTTTCCCTTCAAGAATCCTTTCGCTAAGGCTGTTCTTGTGGAATTGGCAAAGGGATATTTGGAAGCCCATAGAGGGCTATGGTGAAAAAGGAAATATCTTCCGTTCAATACTGGAAAGAAGTTTTCTGAGAAACTGCTCTGTGTTCTGTTAATTCATCTCACAGAGTTACATCTTTCCCTTCAAGAGGCCTTTCCCTAATGTTGTTCTTGTGGAATTGGCAAAGTGATATTTGGAAGCCCATAGAGGGCTATGGTGAAAAAGGAAATATCTTCCGTTCAAAACTGGAAAGAAGCTTTCTGAGAAACTGCTCTGTGTTCTGTTAATTCACCTCACAGAGTTACATCTTTCCTTTCAAGACGCTTTTCGCTAAGGCTGTTCTTGTGCAATTGGCAAGGTGATATTTGGAAGCCCATAGAGGGCTATGGTGATAAAGGAAATATCTTCCGTTCAAAACTAGAAAGAAGCTTTCTGAGAAACTGCTCTGTATTCTGTTAATTCATCTCACAGAGTTACATCTTTCTCTTCAAGAAGCCTTTTGCTAAGGCTGTTCTTGTGGAATTGGCAAAGGGATATTTGGAAGGCCATAGAGGGCTACGTTGAAAAAGGAAATATCTTCCGTTCAAAACTGGAAAGAAGCTTTCTGAGTAACTGCTCTGTGTTCTGTTAATTCATCTCACAGAGTTACATCTTTCCCTTCAAGAAGCCTTTCTCTAAGGCTTTTCTTGTGGAATTGGCAAAGTGATATTTGGAAGCCCATAGAGGGCTACGGTGAAAAAGGAAATATCTTCCGTTCAAAACTGGAAAGAAGCTTTCTGAGAAACTGCTCTGTGTTCTGTTAATTCATCTCACAGAGTTACATCTTTCCTTTCAAGACGCCTTTCGCTAAGGCTGTTCTTGTGGAATTGGTAAAGTGATATTTGGGAGCCCATAGAGTGCTATGGTGAAAAACGAAATATCTTCCGTTCAAAAATGGAAAGAAGCTTTCTGAGAAACTGCTCTGTGTTTTGTTAATTCATCTCACAGAGTTACATCTTTCCCTTCAAGAAGCCTTTTGCTAAGGCTGTTCTTGTGGAATTGGCAAAGTGATATTTGGAAGCCCATGGAGGGCTACTGTGAAAAAGGAAGTATCTTCCGTTCAAAACTGGAAAGAAGCTTTCTGAGAAACTGCTCTGTGTTCTGTTAATTCATCTCACAGAGTTACATCTTTCCCTTCAAGAATCCTTTCGCTAAGGCTGTTCTTGGGGAATTGGCAAGGGATATTAGGAAGCCCATAGAGGGCTATGGTGAAAAAGGAAATATCTTCCGTTCAAAATTGGAAAGAGGCTTTTTGAGAAACTGCTCTGTGTTCTGTTCATTCATCTCACAGAGTTACATCTTTGCCTTCAAGAAGCCTTTCGCTAAGGCTGTTCTTGTGGAATTGGCAAAGGGATATTTGGAAGCCCATAGAGGGCTATGGTGAAAGAGGAAATATCTTCCGTTCAAAACTGGAAAGAAGCTTTCTGAGAAACTGCTCTGTGTTCTGTTAATTCATCTCACAGAGTTACATCTTTCCCTTCATGAAGCCTTTCGCTAAGGCTGTTCTTGTGCAATTGGCAAGGTGATATTTGGAAGCCCATAGAGGGCTATGGTGAAAAAGGAAATATCTTCCGTTCAAAACTAGAAAGAAGCTTTCTGAGAAACTGCTCTGTATTCTGTTAATTCATCTCACAGAGTTACATCTTTCCCTTCAAGAAGCCTTTTGCTAAGGCTGTTCTTGTGGAATTGGCAAAGGGATATTTGGAAGGCCATAGAGGGCTACGTTGAAAAAGGAAATATCTTCCGTTCAAAACTGGAAAGAAGCTTTCTGAGTAACTGCTCTGTGTTCTGTTAATTCATCTCACAGAGTTACATCTTTCCCTTCAAGAAGCCTTTCTCTAAGGCTGTTCTTGTGGAATTGGCAAAGGGATATTTGGAAGCCCGTAGAGGGCTATGGTGTAAAAGGAAATATGTTCCGTTCAAAACTGGAAAGAAGATTTCTGAGAAACTGCTCTGTGTTCTGTTGAATCATCTCACCGAGTTACATCTTTCCCTTCAAGAAGCCTTCGCTAAGGCTGTTCTTGTGGAATTGGCAAAGTGATATTTGGAAGCCCATGGAGGGCTACGGTGAAAAAGGAAATATCTTGTGTTCAATACTGGAAAGAAGCTTTCTGAGAAACTGCTCTGTGTTCTGTTAATTCATCTCACAGAGTTACATCTTTCCCTTCAAGAAGCCTTTCGCTAAGGCTGTTCTTGTGGAATTGGCAAAGTGATATTTGGAAGCCCATAGAGGGCTATGGTGAAAAAGGAAATATATTCCGTTCAAAACTGGAAAGAATCTTTCTGAGAAACTGCTCTGTGTTCTGTTAATACATCTCAAAGAGTTACATCTTTGCCTTCTGGAAGCCTTTCGCTAAGGCTGTTCTTGTGGAATTGGCAAAGGGATATTTGGAAGCCCATAGAGGGCTATGCTGAAAAAGGAAATATCTTCCGTTCAAAACTGGAAAGAAGCTTTCTGAGAAACTGCTCTGTGTTCTGTTAATTCATCTCAACGAGTTACATATTTCCCTTCAGGAAGCCTTTCGCCAATGCTGTTCTTGTGGAATTGGCAAAGTGATATTTGGAAGCCCATAGAGGGCTATGGTGAAAAAGGAAATATCTTCCGTTCAAAACTGGAAAGAAGCTTTCTGAGAAACTGCTCTGTGTTCTGTTCATTCATCACAGAGAGTTACCTCCTTCCCTTCAAGAAGCCTTTCGCTAAGGCTGTTCTTTTGGAATTGGCAAAGGGATATTTGGAAGCCCATAGAGGGCTATGGTGAAAAAGGAAATATCTTCCGTTCAAAACTGGAAAGAAACTTTCTGAGAAACTGCTCTGTGTTCTGATAATTCATCTCACAGAGTTACATCTTTCCCTTCAAGAAGCCTTTCGCTAAGGCTGTTCTTGTGGAATTGGCAATGTGATATTTGGAAGCCCATAGAGGGCTATGGTGAAAATGGAAATATCTTCCGTTCAAAACTGGAAAGAAGCTTTCTGAGAAACTGCTCTGTGTTTTGTTAATTCATCTCACAGAGTTACATCTTTCCCTTCAAGAAGCCTTTCGCTAAGGCTGGTCTTCTGGAATTGGCAAAGGGATATTTGGAAGCCCATAGAGGACTATGGTGAAAAAGGAAATATCTTCCGTTCAAAACTGGAAAGAAGCTTTCTGAGAAACTGCTCTGTGTTCTGTTAATTCATCTCACAGAGTTACATCTTTCCCTTCAAGAAGCCTTTCGCTAAGGCTGTTTTGTGGAATTGGCAAAGTGATATTTGGAAGGCCTTAGAGGGCTACGGTGAAAAAGGAAATATCTTCCGTTCAATACTGGAAAGATGCTTTCTGAGAAACTGCTCTGTGTTCTGTTAATTCATCTCACAGAGTTACATCTTTCCCTTCAAGAAGCCTTTCGCTAAGGCTGTTCTTGTGCAATTGGCAAAGTGATATTTGGAAGCCCATTGAGGGCTATGGTGAAAAACGAAATATCTTCCGTTCAAAACTGCAAAGAAGCTTTCTGAGAAACTGCTCTGTGTTCTGTTAATTCATCTCAGAGAGTTACCTCCTTCCCTTCAAGAAGCCTTTCGCTAAGGCTGTTCTTTTGGAATTGGCAAAGGGATATTTGGAAGCCCATAGAGGGCTATGGTGAAAAACGAAATATCTTCCGTTCAAAACTGGAAAGAAGTTTTCTGAGAAACTGCTCTGTGTTCTGTTAATTCATCTCACAGAGTTACATCTTTCCCTTCAAGAAGCCTTTCGCTAAGGCTGTTCTTGTGGAATTGGCAAAGTGATATTTGGAAGCCCATAGAGGGCTATGGTGAAAAACGAAATAACTTCCGTTCAAAATTGGAAAAAAGCTTTCTGAGAAACTGCTCTGTGTTCTGTTAACTCATCTCACAAAGTTACATCTTTCCCTTCAAGAAACCTTTCATTAAGGCTGTTCTTGTGGAATTGGCAAAGTGATATTTGGAAGCCCATGGAGGGCTATGGTGAAAAAGGAAATATTTTCCGTTCAAAACTGTAAAGATTCTTTCTGAGAAACTGCTCTGTGTTCTGATAATTCACCTCACAGAGTTACATCTTTCCCTTCAAGAAGCCTTTCGCTAAGGCTGTTCTTGTGGAATTGGCAAAGTGATATTTGGAAGCCCATAGAGGGCTATCGTGAAAATGGAAATATCTTCCTTTCAAAACTGGAAAGAAGCTTTCTGAGAAACTGCTCTGTGTTTTGTTAATTCACCTCACAGAGTTACATCTTTCCCTTCAAGAAGCCTTTCGCTAAGGTTGTTCTTGTGAAATTGGCAAAGGGATATTTGGAAGCCCATAGAGGGCTATGGTGAAAAAGGAAATATCTTCCGTTCAAAACTGGAAGGAAGCTTTCTGAGAAACAGCTCTGTGTTCTGTTAATTCATCTCACAGAGTTACATCTTTCCCTTCAAGAACCCTTTCACTAAGGCTGTTCTTGTGGAATTGGCAAAGTGATATTTGGAAGCCCATAGAGGGCTATGGTGAAAAACGAAATATCTTCCGTTCAAAACTGGAAAGAAGCTTTCTGAGAAACTGCTCTGTGTTCTGTTAATTCATCTCACAGAGTTACATTTTTCCCTTCAAGAAGCCTTTCGCTAAGGCTGTTCTTTTGGATTTGGAAAAGTGATGTTTGGAAGCCCATAGAGGGCTATGGTGAAAAAGGAAATATCTTCCGTTAAAAACTGGAAAGAAGCTTTCTGAGAAACTGCTCTGTGTTCTGTTAATTCATCTCAGAGAGTTACATCTTTTTCTTCAAGAAGCCTTTCGCTAAGGCTGTTCTTGTGGAATTGGCAAAGGGATATTTGGAAGCCCATAAAGGTCTATGGTGAAAAAGGAAATATCTTCCGTTCAAAACTGGAAAGAAGCTTTCTGAGAAACTGCTCTGTGTTCTGTTAAATCATCTCACAGAGTTACATCTTTCCCTTCAAGAAGCCTTTCGTTAAGGCTGTTCTTGTGGAATTCTCAAAGTGATATTTGGAAGCCCATAGAGGGCTATGGTGAAAAAGGAAATATCTTCCGTTCAAAACTGGAAAGAAGCTTTCTGAAAAACTGCTCTGTGTTCTGTTAATTCATCTCACAGAGTTACATCCTTGCCGTCAAGAAGCCTTTCGCTAAGGCTGTTCTTGTGGAATTGGCAAAGGGATATTTGGAAGCCCATAAAGGGCTATGGTGAAAAAGGAAATATCTTCCGTTGAAAACTGGAAAGAAGCTTTCTGAGAAACTGCTGTGTGTTCTGTTAATTCATCTCACAGAGTTACATCTTTCCCTTCAAGAAGCCTTTCACTAAGGCTGTTCTTGTAGAATTGGCAAAGGGATATTTGGAAGCCCCTAGAGGGCTATGGTGAAAAAGGAATTATCTTCCGTTCAAAACTGGAAAGAAGCTTTCTGAGAAACCGCTCTGTGTTCTGTTAATTCATCTCACAGACTTACATCTTTCCCTTCAAGAAGCCGTTCGCTTAGGCTGTTCTTGTGGAATTGGCAAAGTTATATTTGGAAGCCCATAGAGGGAATGGTGTAAAAGCAAATATCTTCCGTTCAAAACTGGAAAGAATCTTTCTGAGATACTGCTCTGTGTTCTGTTAATTCATCTCACCGAGTTACATCTTTGCCTTGAAGAAGCCTTTCGCTAAGGCTGTTCTTGTGGAATTGGCAAAGGGATATTTGGAAGCCCATAGAGGGCTATGGTGAAAGAGGAAATATCTTCCGTTCAAAACTGGAAAGAAGCTTTCTGAGAAACTGCTCTGTGTTCTGTTAATTCATCTCACAGAGTTACATCTTTAACTTCAAGAAGCCTTTCGCTAAGGCTGTTCTTGTGCAATTGGCAAAGTGATATTTGGAAGACCACAGAGTGCTATGGTGAAAAAGTGAATATCTTCCGTTCAAAACTGGAAAGAAGCTTTCTGAGAAACTGCTCTGTGTTCTGTTAATTCATCTCACAGAGTTACATCATTCCCTTCAAGAAGCCTTTCGCTAAGGCTCTTCTTGTGGAGTTGGCAAAGTGATAATTGTAAGCCCATAGAGGGTTATGGTGAAAAAGGAAATATCTTCCGTTCAAAACTGGAAAGAAGCTTTATGAGAAACTGCTCTGTGTTCTGTTAATTCATCTCACAGAGTTACATCTTTCCTATCAAGAAGCCTTTCGCTAAGGCTGTTCTTGTGGAATTGGCAAACTCATATTTGGAAGCCCATAGAGGGCTATGGTGAAAAACGAAATATCTTCCGTTCAAAAGTGGAAAGAAGCTTTCTGAGAAACTGCTCTGTGTTCTGTTAATTCATCTCACGGAGTTACTTCTTTCCCTTCAAGAAGCCTTTCGCTAAGGCTGTTCTTGTGGAATTGGCAAAGGGATATTTGGAAGCCCATTGAGGGCTATGGTGAAAAAGGAAATATCTTCCGTTCAAAACTGGAAAGAAGCTTTCTGAGAAACTGCTCTGTGTTCTGTTACTTCATCTCACAGAGTTACATCTTTCCCTTCAAGAAGCCTTTCGCTAAGGCTGTTCTTGTGGAATTGGCAAAGTGATATTTGGAAGCCCATAGAGGGCTATTGTGAAAAAGGAAATATCTTCCGTTCAAAACTGGAAAGAAGCTTTCTGAGTAACTGCTCTGTGTTTTGTTAATTCATCTCAACGAGTTACATCTTTCCCTTCAAGAAGCTTTTCGCTAAGGCTGTTCTTGTGGAATTGGCAAAGTGATATTTGGAAGCCCATGGAGGGCTACGGTGAAAAAGGAAGTATCTTCGTTCAATACTGGAAAGAAGCTATCTGAGAAACTGCTCTGTGTTCTGTTAATTCATCTCACAGAGTTACATCTTTCCCTTCAAGAATCCTTTCGCTAAGGCTGTTCTTGTGGAATTGGCAAAGTGATATTTGGAAGCCCATTGAGGGTTCTGGTGAAAAAGGAAATATCTTCCGTTCAAAACTGGAAAGAAGCTTTCTGAGAAACTACTCTGTGTTCTCTTAATTCATCTCACAGAGTTACATCTTTCGCTTCAAGAAGCCTTTCGCTAAGGCTGGTCTTGTGGAATTGGCAAAGGGATATTTGGAAGCCCATAGAGGGCTATGGTGAAAAAGGAAATATCTTCCGTTGAAACCGGAAAGAAGCTTTCTGAGAAACTGCTCTGTGTTCTGTTAATTCATCTCACAGAGTTACATCTTTCCCTTCAAGAAGCCTTTCGCTAAGGCTGTTCTTGTGGAATTGGCAAAGTGGTATTTGGAAGCCCATGGAGGGCTACGGTGAAAAAGTATATATCTTGCGATCAATACTGGAAAGAAACTTTCTGAGAAACTGCTCTGTGTTTTGTAAATTCATCTTAGAGAGTTACATCTTTCCCTTCAAGAAGCCTTTCGGTAAGGCTGTTCTTGTGGAATTGGCAAAGGGATATTTGGAAGCCCAAAGAGGTCTATGGTGAAAAAGGAAATATCTTCCGTTCAAAACTGGAAAGAAGCTTTCTGAGATACTGCTCTGTGTTCTGTTAATTCATCTCACAGAGTTACATCTTTCCCTTCAAGAAGCCTTGCGCTAAGGCTGTTCTTGTGGAATTGGCAAAGTGGTATTTGGAAGCCCATGGAGGGCTATTGTGAAAAAGGAAATATCTTGCGTTCAATACTGGAAAGAAGCATTCTGAGAAACTGCTCTGTGTTCTGTTAATTCATCTCACAGAGTTACATCTTTCCCTTCAAGAAGCCTTTCGCTAAGGCTGTTCTTGTGGAATTGGCAAAGTGATATTTGGAAGCCCATAGAGGGCTATTGTGAAAAAGGAAATATCTTCCGTTCAAAACTGGAAAGAAGCTTTCTGAGAAACTGCTCTGTGTTCTGTTAATTCATCTCAACGAGTTACATCTTTCCCTTCAAGAAGCCTTTCGCTAAGGCTGTTCTTGTGGAATTGGCAAAGTGATATTTGGAAGCCCATGGAGGGCTACGGTGAAAAAGGAAATATCTTCGTTCAATACTGGAAAGAAGCTATATGAGAAACTGCTCTGTGTTCTGTTAATTCATCTCACAGAGTTACATCTTTCCCTTCAAGAATCCTTTCGCTAAGGCTGTTCTTGTGGAATTGGCAAAGTGATATTTGGAAGCCCATTGAGGGCTATGGTGAAAAAGGAAATATCTTCCGTTCAAAACTTGAAAGAAGCTTTCTGAGAAACTACTCTGTGTTCTCTTAATTCATCTCACAGAGTTACATCTTTCCCTTCAAGAAGCCTTTCGCTAAGGATGTTCTTGTGGAATTGGCAAAGGGATATTTGGAAGGCCATAGAGGGGTATGGTGAAAAAGGAAATATCTTCCGTTCAAAACTGGAAAGAAGCTTTCTGAGAAACTGCTCTGTGTTCTGTTAATTCATCTCACAGAGTTACATCTTTCCCTTCAAGAAGCCTTTCGCTAAGGCTGTTCTTGTGGAATTGGCAAAGTGGTATTTGGAAGCCCATGGAGGGCTACGGTGAAAAAGGATATATCTTGCGTTCAATACTGGAAAGAAGCTTTCTGAGAAACTGCTCTGTGTTTTGTAAATTCATCTCACAGAGTTACATCTTTCCCTTCAAGAATCCTTTCGCTAAGGCTGTTCTTGTGGAATTGGCAAAGTGATATTTGGAAGGCCATAGAGGGCTATGGTGAAAAAGGAAATATCTTCCGTTCAAAACTGGAAAGAAGCTTTCTGAGAAACTGCTCTGTGTTTTGTTAATTCATCTCACAGAGTTACATCTTTCCCTTCAAGAAGCCTTTCGCTAAGGCTGTTCTTGTGGAATTGGCAAAGGGATATTTGGAAGACCATAGAGGGCTATGGTGAAAATGGAAATATCTTCCGTTCAAAACTGGAAAGAAGCTTCCTGAGAAACTGTTCTGTGTTCTGTTAATTCATCTCACAGAGTTACATCTTTCCCTTCAAGAAGCCTTTCGCTAAGGCTGTTCTTGTGGAATTGGCAAAGTGATATTTGGAAGCCCATAGAGGGCTATGGTGAAAAAGGAAATATCTTCCGTTCAAAACTGGAAAGAAGCTTTCTGAGAAACTGCTCTGTGTTCTGTTAATTCATCTGCCAGAGTTACATCTTTCCCTTCAAGAAGCCTTTCGCTAAGGCTGTTCTTGTGGAATTGGCAAAGTGGTATTTGGAAGCCCATGGAGGGCTACGGGGAAAAAGGAAATATCTTGCGTTCAATACTGGAAAGGAGCTTTTTTCTGAGAAACTGCTCTGTGTTTTGTAAATTCATATCACAGAGTTACATCTTTCCCTTCAAGAAGCCTTTCGCTAAGGCTGTTCTTGTGGAATTGGCAAAGTGATATTTGGAAGCCCGTAGAGGGCTACGGAGAGAAAGGAAATATCTTCCGTTCAAAACTGGAAAGAAGTTTTCTGAGAAACTGCTCTGTGTTCTGTTAATTCATCTCACAGAGTTACATCTTTCCCTTCTAGAAGCCTTTCGCTAAGGCTGTTATTGTGGAGTTGACAAAGTGATATTTGGAAGCCCATAGAGGGCTATGGTGAAAAAGGAAGTATCTTCCGTTCAAAACTGGAAAGAAGCTTTCTGAGAAACTGCTCTGTGTTCTGTTAATTCATCTCACAGAGTTACATCATTCCCTTCAAGAAGCCTTTCGCTAAGGCTGTTCTTGTGGAGTTGGCAAAGTGATAATTGTAAGCCCATAGAGGGTTATGGTGAAAAAGGAAATATCTTCCGTTCAAAACTGGAAAGAAGCTTTCTGAGAAACTGCTCTGTGTTCTGTTAATTCATCTCACAGAGTTACATCTTTCCTATCAAGACGCCTTTCGCTAAGGCTGTTCTTGTGGAATTGGCAAAGTGATATTTGGAAGCCCATAGAGGGCTATGGTGAAAAAGGAAATATCTTCCGTTCAAAAATTGGAAAGAAGCTTTCTGAGAAACTGCTCTGTGTTCTGTTAATTCATCTCAGAGAGTTACATCTTTTCCTTCAAGAAGCCTTTCGCTAAGGCTGTTCTTGTGGAATTGGCAAAGGGATATTTGGAAGCCCAAAGATGTCTATGGTGAAAAAGGAAATATCTTCCGTTCAAAACTGAAAAGAAGCTTTCTGAGTAACTGCTCTGTGTTCTGTTAATTCATCTCACAGAGTTACATCTTTCCCTTCAAGAAGCCTTTCGCTAAGGCTGTTCTTGTGGAATTGGCAAAGGGATATTTCGAAGCCCATAGTGGGCTATGGTGAAAAAGGAAATATCTTCCGTTCAAAACTGGAAAGAAGCTTTCTTAGAAACTGCTCTGTGTTGTGTTAATTCATCTCACAGAGTTACATCTTTCCCTTCATGAAGCCTTTCGCTAAGGCTGTTCTTGTGGAATTGGCAAAGTGGTATTGGAAGCCCATGGAGGGCTACGGTGAAAAAGGAAATATCTTGCGTTCAATACTGGAAAGAAGCTTTCTAAGAAACTGTTCTGTGTTTTCTAAATTCATCTCACAGAGTTACATCTTTCCCTTCAAGAAGCCTTTCGCTAAGGCTGTTCTTGTGGAATTGGCAAAGTGATATTTGGAAGCTCATTGAGGGCTATGGTGAAAAAGGAAATATCCTCCGTTCAAAACTGGAAAGAAGCTTTCTGAGAAACTGCTCTGTGTTCTGTTAATTCATCTCACAGAGTTACATCTTTCCCTTCAAGAAGCCTTTCGCTAAGGCTGTTCTTGTGGAATTGGCAAAGGGATATTTGGAAGCCCATAGAGGGATATGGTGAAAAAGAAATTATCTTCCGTTCAAAACTGGATAGAAGCTTTCTGAGAAACTGCTCTGTGTTCTGTTAATTCATCTCACAGAGTTACATCTTTCCCTTCAAGAAGCCTTTCGCTAAGGCTGTTCTTGTGGAATTGGCAAAGTGATATTTGGAAGCCCATTGAGGGCTATGGTGAAAAAGGAAATATCCTCCGTTCAAAACTGGAAAGAAGCTTTCTGAGAAACTGCTCTGTGTTCTGTTAATTCATCTCACGGAGTTACTTCTTTCCCTTCAAGAAGCCTTTCGCTAAGGCTGTTCTTGTGGAATTGGCAAAGGGATATTTGGAAGCCCATTGAGGGCTATGGTGAAAAAGGAAATATCTTCCGTTCAAATCTGGAAAGAAGCTTTCTGAGAAACTGCTCTGTGTTCTGTTACTTCATCTCACAGAGTTACATCTTTCCCTTCAAGAAGCCTTTCGCTAAGGCTGTTCTTGTGGAATTGGCAAAGTGATATTTGGAAGCCCATTGAGGGCTATGGTGAAAAAGGAAATATCCTCCGTTCAAAACTGGAAAGAAGCTTTCTGAGAAACTACTCTGTGTTCTGTTAATTCATCTCACAGAGTTACATCTTTCCCTTCAAGAAGCCTTTCGCTAAGGCTGTTCTTGTGGAATTGGCAAAATCATATTTGGAAGCCCATAGAGGGCTATGGTGAAAAACGAAATATCTTCCGTTCAAAACTGGGAAGAAGCTTTCTGAGAAACTGCTCTGTGTTCTGTTAATTCGTCTCACAGAGTTACATCTTTCACTTCAAGAAGCCTTTCGCTAAGGCTGTTCTTGTGGAATTGGCAAAGTGGTATTTGGAAGCCCATGGAGTGCTACGGTGAAAAAGGATATATCTTGCGTTCAATACTGGAAAGAAGCTTTCTGAGAAACTGCTCTGTGTTTTGTTAATTCATCTCACAGAGTTACATCTTTCCCTTCAAGAAGCCTTTCGCTAAGGCTGTTATTGTGGAATTGGCAAAGTGATATTTGGAAGCCCATAGAGGGCTATGGTGAAAAAGGAAATATCTTCCGTTCAAAACTGGAAAGAAGCTTTCTGAGAAACTGCTCTGTGTTCTGTCAATTCATCTCACAGAGTTACATCTTTCCCTTCAAGAAGCCTTTCGCTAAGGCTGTTCTTCTGGAATTGGCAAAGGGATATTTGGAAGCCCATAGAGGACTATGGTGAAAAAGGAAATATCTTCCGTTCAAAACTGGAAAGAAGCTTTCTGAGAAACTTCTCTGTGTTCTGTTAATTGATTTCACAGAGTTACATCTTTCTCTTCAAGAAGCCTTTCGCTAAGGCTGTTCTTGTGGAATTGGCAAAGGGATTTTAGGAAGCCCATAGAGGGCTATGGTGAAAAAGGAAATATCTTCCGTTCAAAACTGGAAAGAAGCTTTCTGAGAAACTGCTCTGTGTTCTGTTACTTCATCTCACAGAGTTACATCTTTCCCTTCAAGAAGCCTTTCGCTAAGGCTGTTCTTGTGGAATTGGCAAAGTGATATTTGGAAGCCCATAGAGGGCTATTGTGAAAAAGGAAATATCTTCAGTTCAAAACTGGAAAGAAGCTTTCTGAGAAACTGCTCTGTGTTTTGTTAATTCATCTCAACGAGTTACATCTTTCCCTTCAAGAAGCTTTTCGCTAAGGCTGTTCTTGTGGAATTGGCAAAGTGATATTTGGAAGCCCATGGAGGGCTACGGTGAAAAAGGAAGTATCTTCGTTCAATACTGGAAAGAAGCTATCTGAGAAACTGCTCTGTGTTCTGTTAATTCATCTCACAGAGTTACATCTTTCCCTTCAAGAATCCTTTCGCTAAGGCTGTTCTTGTGGAATTGGCAAAGTGATATTTGGAAGCCCATTGAGGGTTCTGGTGAAAAAGGAAATATCTTCCGTTCAAAACTGGAAAGAAGCTTTCTGAGAAACTACTCTGTGTTCTCTTAATTCATCTCACAGAGTTACATCTTTCCCTTCAAGAAGCCTTTCGCTAAGGCTGGTCTTGTGGAATTGGCAAAGGGATATTTGGAAGCCCATAGAGGGCTATGGTGAAAAAGGAAATATCTTCCGTTCAAAACTGGAAAGAAGCTTTCTGAGAAACTGCTCTGTGTTCTGTTAATTCATCTCACAGAGTTACATCTTTCCCTTCAAGAAGCCTTTCGCTAAGGCTGTTCTTGTGGAATTGGCAAAGTGGTATTTGGAAGCCCATGGAGGGCTACGGTGAAAAAGGATATATCTTGCGTTCAATACTGGAAAGAAACTTTCTGAGAAACTGCTCTGTGTTTTGTAAATTCATCTTAGAGAGTTACATCTTTCCCTTCAAGAAGCCTTTCGGTAATTCTGTTCTTGTGGAATTGGCAAAGGGATATTTGGAAGCCCAAAGAGGTCTATGGTGAAAAAGGAAATATCTTCCGTTCAAAACTGGAAAGAAGCTTTCTGAGAAACTGCTCTGTGTTCTGGTAATTCATCTCACAGAGTTACATCTTTCCCTTCAGGAAGCCTTTCGCTAAGGCTGTTCTTGTGGAATTGGCAAAGTGATACTTGGAAGTCCATGGAGGGCTACTGTGAAAAAGGAAATATCTTGCGTTCAATACTAGAAAGAAGCTTTCTGAGAAACTGCTCTGTGTTCTGTTAATTCATCTCACAGAGTTACCTCTTTCCCTTCAAGAAGCCTTTCGCTAAGGCTGTTCTTGTGGAATTGGCAAAGTGATATTTGGAAGCCCATAGAGGGCTACGGAGAGAAAGGAAATATCTTCCGTTCAAAAATGGAAAGAAGTTTTCTGAGAAACTGCTCTGTGTTCTGTTAATTCATCTCACAGAGTTACATCTTTCCCTTCAAGAAGCCTTGCGCTAAGGCTGTTCTTGTGGAATTGGCAAAGTGATATTTGGAAGCCCATTGAGGGCTATGGTGAAAAAGGAAATATCCTCCGTTCAAAACTGGAAAGAAGCTTTCTGAGAAACTGCTCTGTGTTCTGTTAATTCATCTCACGGAGTTACTTCTTTCCCTTCAAGAAGCCTTTCGCTAAGGCTGTTCTTGTGGAATTGGCAAAGGGATATTTGGAAGCCCATAGAGGGCTATGGTGAAAAACGAAATATCTTCCGTTCAAAACTGGGAAGAAGCTTTCTGAGAAACTGCTCTGTGTTCTGTTAATTCGTCTCACAGAGTTACATCTTTCACTTCAAGAAGCCTTTCGCTAAGGCTGTTCTTGTGGAATTGGCAAAGTGGTATTTGGAAGCCCATGGAGTGCTACGGTGAAAAAGGATATATCTTGCGTTCAATACTGGAAAGAAGCTTTCTGAGAAACTGCTCTGTGTTTTGTTAATTCATCTCACAGAGTTACATCTTTCCCTTCAAGAAGCCTTTCGCTAAGGCTGTTCTTGTGGAATTGGCAAAGTGATATTTGGAAGCCCATAGAGGGCTATGGTGAAAATGGAAATATCTTCCGTTCAAAACTGGAAAGAAGCTTTCTGAGAAACTGCTCTGTGTTCTGTCAATTCATCTCACAGAGTTACATCTTTCCCTTCAAGAAGCCTTTCGCTAAGGCTGTTCTTCTGGAATTGGCAAAGGGATATTTGGAAGCCCATAGAGGACTATGGTGAAAAAGGAAATATCTTCCGTTCAAAACTGGAAAGAAGCTTTCTGAGAAACTTCTCTGTGTTCTGTTAATTGATTTCACAGAGTTACATCTTTCTCTTCAAGAAGCCTTTCGCTAAGGCTGTTCTTGTGGAATTGGCAAAGGGATTTTAGGAAGCCCATAGAGGGCTATGGTGAAAAAGGAAATATCTTCCGTTCAAAACTGGAAAGAAGCTTTCTGAGAAACTGCTCTGTGTTTTGTTAATTCATCTCAACGAGTTACATCTTTCCCATCAAGAAGCTTTTCGCTAAGGCTGTTCTTGTGGAATTGGCAAAGTGATATTTGGAAGCCCATGGAGGGCTACGGTGAAAAAGGAAGTATCTTCGTTCAATACTGGAAAGAAGCTATCTGAGAAACTGCTCTGTGTTCTGTTAATTCATCTCACAGAGTTACATCTTTCCCTTCAAGAATCCTTTCGCTAAGGCTGTTCTTGTGGAATTGGCAAAGTGATATTTGGAAGCCCATTGAGGGTTCTGGTGAAAAAGGAAATATCTTCCGTTCAAAACTGGAAAGAAGCTTTCTGAGAAACTACTCTGTGTTCTCTTAATTCATCTCACAGAGTTACATCTTTCCCTTCAAGAAGCCTTTCGCTAAGGCTGGTCTTGTGGAATTGGCAAAGGGATATTTGGAAGCCCATAGAGGGCTATGGTGAAAAAGGAAATATCTTCCGTTCAAAACTGGAAAGAAGCTTTCTGAGAAACTGCTCTGTGTTCTGTTAATTCATCTCACAGAGTTACATCTTTCCCTTCAAGAAGCCTTTCGCTAAGGCTGTTCTTGTGGAATTGGCAAAGTGGTATTTGGAAGCCCATGGAGGGCTACGGTGAAAAAGGATATATCTTGCGTTCAATACTGGAAAGAAACTTTCTGAGAAACTGCTCTGTGTTTTGTAAATTCATCTTAGAGAGTTACATCTTTCCCTTCAAGAAGCCTTTCGGTAAGGCTGTTCTTGTGGAATTGGCAAAGGGATATTTGGAAGCCCAAAGAGGTCTATGGTGAAAAAGGAAATATCTTCCGTTCAAAACTGGAAAGAAGCTTTCTGAGAAACTGCTCTGTGTTCTGGTAATTCATCTCACAGAGTTACATCTTTCCCTTCAGGAAGCCTTTCGCTAAGGCTGTTCTTGTGGAATTGGCAAAGTGATACTTGGAAGTCCATGGAGGGCTACTGTGAAAAAGGAAATATCTTGCGTTCAATACTAGAAAGAAGCTTTCTGAGAAACTGCTCTGTGTTCTGTTAATTCATCTCACAGAGTTACATCTTTCCCTTCAAGAAGCCTTTCGCTAAGGCTGTTCTTGTGGAATTGGCAAAGTGATATTTGGAAGCCCATAGAGGGCTACGGAGAGAAAGGAAATATCTTCCGTTCAAAAATGGAAAGAAGTTTTCTGAGAAACTGCTCTGTGTTCTGTTAATTCATCTCACAGAGTTACATCTTTCCCTTCAAGAAGCCTTGCGCTAAGGCTGTTCTTGTGGAATTGGCAAAGTGGTATTTGGAAGCCCATGGAGGGCTATTGTGAAAAAGGAAATATCTTGCGTTCAATACTGGAAAGAAGCTTTCTGAGAAACTGCTCTGTGTTCTGTTAATTCATCTCACAGAGTTACATCTTTCCCTTCAAGAAGCCTTTCGCTAAGGCTGTTCTTGTGGAATTGGCAAAGTGATATTTGGAAGCCCATAGAGGGCTATTGTGAAAAAGGAAATATCTTCCGTTCAAAACTGGAAAGAAGCTTTCTGAGAAACTGCTCTGTGTTCTGTTAATTCATCTCAACGAGTTACATCTTTCCCTTCAAGAAGCCTTTCGCTAAGGCTGTTCTTGTGGAATTGGCAAAGTGATATTTGGAAGCCCATGGAGGGCTACGGTGAAAAAGGAAATATCTTCGTTCAATACTGGAAAGAAGCTATCTGAGAAACTGCTCTGTGTTCTGTTAATTCATCTCACAGAGTTACATCTTTCCCTTCAAGAATCCTTTCGCTAAGGCTGTTCTTGTGGAATTGGCAAAGTGATATTTGGAAGCCCATTGAGGGCTATGGTGAAAAAGGAAATATCTTCCGTTCAAAACTTGAAAGAAGCTTTCTGAGAAACTACTCTGTGTTCTCTTAATTCATCTCACAGAGTTACATCTTTCCCTTCAAGAAGCCTTTCGCTAAGGATGTTCTTGTGGAATTGGCAAAGGGATATTTGGAAGGCCATAGAGGGGTATGGTGAAAAAGGAAATATCTTCCGTTCAAAACTGGAAAGAAGCTTTCTGAGAAACTGCTCTGTTTTCTGTTAATTCATCTCACAGAGTTACATCTTTCCCTTCAAGAAGCCTTTCGCTAAGGCTGTTCTTGTGGAATTGGCAAAGTGGTATTTGGAAGCCCATGGAGGGCTACGGTGAAAAAGGATGTATCTTGCGTTCAATACTGGAAAGAAGCTTTCTGAGAAACTGCTCTGTGTTTTGTTAATTCATCTCACAGAGTTACATCTTTCCCTTCAAGAAGCCTTTCGCTAAGGCTGTTCTTCTGGAATTGGCAAAGGGATATTTGGAAGACCATAGAGGGCTATGGTGAAAATGGAAATATCTTCCGTTCAAAACTGGAAAGAAGCTTCCTGAGAAAATGTTCTGTGTTCTGTTAATTCATCTCACAGAGTTACATCTTTCCCTTCAAGAAGCCTTTCGCTAAGGCTGTTCTTGTGGAATTGGCAAAGTGATATTTGGAAGCCCATAGAGGGCTATTGTGAAAAAGGAAATATCTTCCGTTCAAAACTGGAAAGAAGCTTTCTGAGAAACTGCTCTGTGTTCTGTTAATTCATCTCCCAGAGTTACATCTTTCCCTTCAAGACGCCTTTCGCTAAGGCTGTTCTTGTGGAATTGGCAAAGTGGTATTTGGAAGCCCATGGAGGGCTACGGGGAAAAAGGAAATATCTTGCGTTCAATACTGGAAAGGAGCTTTTTTCTGAGAAACTGCTCTGTGTTTTGTAAATTCATCTCACAGAGTTACATCTTTCCCTTCAAGAAGCCTTTCGCTAAGGCTGTTCTTGTGGAATTGGCAAAGTGATATTTGGAAGCTCATTGAGGGCTATGGTGAAAAAGGAAATATCCTCCGTTCAAAACTGGAAAGAAGCTTTCTGAGAAACTGCTCTGTGTTCTGTTAATTCATCTCACAGAGTTACATCTTTCCCTTCAAGAAGCCTTTCGCTAAGGCTGTTCTTGTGGAATTGGCAAAGGGATATTTGGAAGCCCATAGAGGGATATGGTGAAAAAGAAATTATCTTCCGTTCAAAACTGGATAGAAGCTTTCTGAGAAACTGCTCTGTGTTCTGTTAATTCATCTCACAGAGTTACATCTTTCCCTTCAAGAAGCCTTTCGCTAAGGCTGTTCTTGTGGAATTGGCAAAGTGATATTTGGAAGCCCATTGAGGGCTATGGTGAAAAAGGAAATATCCTCCGTTCAAAACTGGAAAGAAGCTTTCTGAGAAACTGCTCTGTGTTCTGTTAATTCATCTCACGGAGTTACTTCTTTCCCTTCAAGAAGCCTTTCGCTAAGGCTGTTCTTGTGGAATTGGCAAAGGGATATTTGGAAGCCCATTGAGGGCTATGGTGAAAAAGGAAATATCTTCCGTTCAAATCTGGAAAGAAGCTTTCTGAGAAACTGCTCTGTGTTCTGTTACTTCATCTCACAGAGTTACATCTTTCCCTTCAAGAAGCCTTTCGCTAAGGCTGTTCTTGTGGAATTGGCAAAGTGATATTTGGAAGCCCATTGAGGGCTATGGTGAAAAAGGAAATATCCTCCGTTCAAAACTGGAAAGAAGCTTTCTGAGAAACTACTCTGTGTTCTGTTAATTCATCTCACAGAGTTACATCTTTCCCTTCAAGAAGCCTTTCGCTAAGGCTGTTCTTGTGGAATTGGCAAAATCATATTTGGAAGCCCATAGAGGGCTATGGTGAAAAACGAAATATCTTCCGTTCAAAACTGGGAAGAAGCTTTCTGAGAAACTGCTCTGTGTTCTGTTAATTCGTCTCACAGAGTTACATCTTTCACTTCAAGAAGCCTTTCGCTAAGGCTGTTCTTGTGGAATTGGCAAAGTGGTATTTGGAAGCCCATGGAGTGCTACGGTGAAAAAGGATATATCTTGCGTTCAGTACTGGAAAGAATCTTTCTGAGAAACTGCTCTGTGTTTTGTTAATTCATCTCACAGAGTTACATCTTTCCCTTCAAGAAGCCTTTCGCTAAGGCTGTTATTGTGGAATTGGCAAAGTGATATTTGGAAGCCCATAGAGGGCTATGGTGAAAATGGAAATATCTTCCGTTCAAAACTGGAAAGAAGCTTTCTGAGAAACTGCTCTGTGTTCTGTCAATTCATCTCACAGAGTTACATCTTTCCCTTCAAGAAGCCTTTCGCTAAGGCTGTTCTTCTGGAATTGGCAAAGGGATATTTGGAAGCCCATAGAGGACTATGGTGAAAAAGGAAATATCTTCCGTTCAAAACTGGAAAGAAGCTTTCTGAGAAACTTCTCTGTGTTCTGTTAATTGATTTCACAGAGTTACATCTTTCTCTTCAAGAAGCCTTTCGCTAAGGCTGTTCTTGTGGAATTGGCAAAGGGATTTTAGGAAGCCCATAGAGGGCTATGGTGAAAAAGGAAATATCTTCCGTTCAAAACTGGAAAGAAGCTTTCTGAGAAACTGCTCTGTGTTCTGTTACTTCATCTCACAGAGTTACATCTTTCCCTTCAAGAAGCCTTTCGCTAAGGCTGTTCTTGTGGAATTGGCAAAGTGATATTTGGAAGCCCATAGAGGGCTATTGTGAAAAAGGAAATATCTTCCGTTCAAAACTGGAAAGAAGCTTTCTGAGAAACTGCTCTGTGTTTTGTTAATTCATCTCAACGAGTTACATCTTTCCCTTCAAGAAGCTTTTCGCTAAGGCTGTTCTTGTGGAATTGGCAAAGTGATATTTGGAAGCCCATGGAGGGCTACGGTGAAAAAGGAAGTATCTTCGTTCAATACTGGAAAGAAGCTATCTGAGAAACTGCTCTGTGTTCTGTTAATTCATCTCACAGAGTTACATCTTTCCCTTCAAGAATCCTTTCGCTAAGGCTGTTCTTGTGGAATTGGCAAAGTGATATTTGGAAGCCCATTGAGGGTTCTGGTGAAAAAGGAAATATCTTCCGTTCAAAACTGGAAAGAAGCTTTCTGAGAAACTACTCTGTGTTCTCTTAATTCATCTCACAGAGTTACATCTTTCCCTTCAAGAAGCCTTTCGCTAAGGCTGTTCTTGTGGAATTGGCAAAGTGATACTTGGAAGTCCATGGAGGGCTACTGTGAAAAAGGAAATATCTTGCGTTCAATACTAGAAAGAAGCTTTCTGAGAAACTGCTCTGTGTTCTGTTAATTCATCTCACAGAGTTACATCTTTCCCTTCAAGAAGCCTTTCGCTAAGGCTGTTCTTGTGGAATTGGCAAAGTGATATTTGGAAGCCCATAGAGGGCTACGGAGAGAAAGGAAATATCTTCCGTTCAAAAATGGAAAGAAGTATTCTGAGAAACTGCTCTGTGTTCTGTTAATTCATCTCACAGAGTTACATCTTTCCCTTCAAGAAGCCTTGCGCTAAGGCTGTTCTTGTGGAATTGGCAAAGTGGTATTTGGAAGCCCATGGAGGGCTATGGTGAAAAAGGAAATATCTTGCGTTCAATACTGGAAAGAAGCTTTCTGAGAAACTGCTCTGTGTTCTGTTAATTCATCTCAACGAGTTACATCTTTCCCTTCAAGAAGCCTTTCGCTAAGGCTGTTCTTGTGGAATTGGCAAAGTGATATTTGGAAGCCCATGGAGGGCTACGGTGAAAAAGGAAATATCTTCGTTCAATACTGGAAAGAAGCTATCTGAGAAACTGCTCTGTGTTCTGTTAATTCATCTCACAGAGTTACATCTTTCCCTTCAAGAATCCTTTCGCTAAGGCTGTTCTTGTGGAATTGGCAAAGTGATATTTGGAAGCCCATTGAGGGCTATGGTGAAAAAGGAAATATCTTCCGTTCAAAACTGGAAAGAAGCTTTCTGAGAAACTACTCTGCGTTCTCTTAATTCATCTCACAGAGTTACATCTTTCCCTTCAAGAAGCCTTTCGCTAAGGATGTTCTTGTGGAATTGGCAAAGGGATATTTGGAAGGCCATAGAGGGCTATGGTGAAAAAGGAAATATCTTCCGTTCAAAACTGGAAAGAAGCTTTCTGAGAAACTGCTCTGTGTTCTGTTAATTCATCTCACAGAGTTACATCTTTCCCTTCAAGAAGCCTTTCGCTAAGGCTGTTCTTGTGGAATTGGCAAAGTGGTATTTGGAAGCCCATGGAGGGCTACGGTGAAAAAGGATATATCTTGCGTTCAATACTGGAAAGAAGCTTTCTGAGAAACTGCTCTGTGTTTTGTTAATTCATCTCACAGAGTTACATCTTTCCCTTCAAGAAGCCTTTCGCTAAGGCTGTTCTTGTGGAATTGGCAAAGTGATATTTGGAAGCCCATAGAGGGCTACGGAGAGAAAGGAAATATCTTCCGTTCAAAAATGGAAAGAAGTTTTCTGAGAAACTGCTCTGTGTTCTGTTAATTCATCTCACAGAGTTACATCTTTCCCTTCAAGAAGCCTTGCGCTAAGGCTGTTCTTGTGGAATTGGCAAAGTGGTATTTGGAAGCCCATGGAGGGCTACGGTGAAAAAGGAAATATCTTGCGTTCAATACTGGAAAGAATCTTTCTGAGAAACTGCTCTGTGTTCTGTTAATTCATCTCACAGAGTTACATCTTTCCCTTCAAGAAGCCTTTCGCTAAGGCTGTTCTTGTGGAATTGGCAAAGTGATATTTGGAAGCCCATAGAGGGCTATTGTGAAAAAGGAAATATCTTCCGTTCAAAACTGGAAAGAAGCTTTCTGAGAAACTGCTCTGTGTTCTGTTAATTCATCTCAACGAGTTACATCTTTCCCTTCAAGAAGCCTTTCGCTAAGGCTGTTCTTGTGGAATTGGCAAAGTGATATTTGGAAGCCCATGGAGGGCTACGGTGAAAAAGGAAATATCTTCGTTCAATACTGGAAAGAAGCTATCTGAGAAACTGCTCTGTGTTCTGTTAATCCATCTCACAGAGTTACATCTTTCCCTTCAAGAATCCTTTCGCTAAGGCTGTTCTTGTGGAATTGGCAAAGTGATATTTGGAAGCCCATTGAGGGCTATGGTGAAAAAGGAAATATCTTCCGTTCAAAACTGGAAAGAAGCTTTCTGAGAAACTACTCTGTGTTCTCTTAATTCATCTCACAGAGTTACATCTTTCCCTTCAAGAAGCCTTTCGCTAAGGATGTTCTTGTGGAATTGGCAAAGGGATATTTGGAAGGCCATAGAGGGCTATGGTGAAAAAGGAAATATCTTCCGTTCAAAACTGGAAAGAAGCTTTCTGAGAAACTGCTCTGTGTTCCGTTGATTCATCTCACAGAGTTACATCTTTCCCTTCAAGAAGCCTTTTGCTAAGGCTGTTCTTGTGGAATTGGCAAAGTGATATTTGGAAGCCCATGGAGGGCTACAGGGAAAAAGGAAATATCTTGCGTTCAATACTGGAAAGAAGCTTTCTGAGAAACTGCTCTGTGTTTTGTAAATTCATCTCACAGAGTTATATCTTTCCCTTCAAGAAGCCTTTCGCAAAGGCTGTTCTTGTGGAATTGGCAAAGTGATATTTGGAAGCCCATAGAGGGCTATGGTGAAAATGGAAATATCTTCCATTCAAAACTGGAAAGAAGCTTTCTGAGAAACTGCTCTGTGTTCTGTTAATTCATTTCACAGTGTTACATCTTTCCCTTCAAGAAGCCTTTCGCTAAGGCTGTTCTTGTGGAATTCTCAAAGTGATATTTGGAAGCCCATAGAGGGCTATGGTGAAAAAGGAAATATCTTCCGTTCAAAACTGGAAAGAAGCTTTCTGAAAAACTGCTCTGTGTTCTGTTAATTCATCTCACAGAGTTACATCTTTGCCTTCAAGAAGCCTTTCGCTAAGGCTGTTCTTGTGGAATTGGCAAAGGGATATTTGGAAGCCCATAAAGGGCTATGGTGAAAAAGGAAATATCTTCCGTTGAAAACTGGAAAGAAGCTTTCTGAGAAACTGCTGTGTGTTCTGTTAATTCATCTCACAGAGTTACATCTTTCCCTTCAAGAAGCCTTTCACTAAGGCTGTTCTTGTAGAATTGGCAAAGGGATATTTGGAAGCCCATAGAGGGCTATGGTGAAAAAGGAATTATCTTCCGTTCAAAACTGGAAAGAAGCTTTCTGAGAAACCGCTCTGTGTTCTGTTAATTCATCTCACAGAGTTATATCTTTCCTATCAAGACGCCTTTCGCTAAGGCTGTTCTTGTGGAATTGGCAAAGTGATATTTGGAAGCCCATAGAGGGCTATGGTGAAAAAGGAAATATCTTCCGTTCAAAAATTGGAAAGAAGCTTTCTGAGAAACTGCTCTGTGTTCTGTTAATTCATCTCAGAGAGTTACATCTTTCCCTTCAAGAAGCCTTTCTCTAAGGCTGTTCTTGTGGAATTGGCAAAATCATATTTGGAAGCCCATAGAGGGCTATGGTGAAAAACGAAATATCTTCCGTTCAAAACTGGGAAGAAGCTTTCTGAGAAACTGCTCTGTGTTCTGTTAATTCGTCTCACAGAGTTACATCTTTCACTTCAAGAAGCCTTTCGCTAAGGCTGTTCTTGTGGAATTGGCAAAGTGGTATTTGGAAGCCCATGGAGTGCTACGGTGAAAAAGGATATATCTTGCGTTCAATACTGGAAAGAAGCTTTCTGAGAAACTGCTCTGTGTTTTGTTAATTCATCTCACAGAGTTACATCTTTCCCTTCAAGAAGCCTTTCGCTAAGGCTGTTCTTGTGGAATTGGCAAAGTGATATTTCGAAGCCCATAGTGGGCTATGGTGAAAAAGGAAATATCTTCCGTTCAAAACTGGAAAGAAGCTTTCTTAGAAACTGCTCTGTGTTGTGTTAATTCATCTCACAGAGTTACATCTTTCCCTTCATGAAGCCTTTCGCTAAGGCTGTTCTTGTGGAATTGGCAAAGTGGTATTGGAAGCCCATGGAGGGCTACGGTGAAAAAGGAAATATCTTGCGTTCAATACTGGAAAGAAGCTTTCTAAGAAACTGTTCTGTGTTTTCTAAATTCATCTCACAGAGTTACATCTTTCCCTTCAAGAAGCCTTTCGCTAAGGCTGTTATTGTGGAATTGGCAAAGTGATATTTGGAAGCTCATTGAGGGCTATGGTGAAAAAGGAAATATCCTCCGTTCAAAACTGGAAAGAAGCTTTCTGAGAAACTGCTCTGTGTTCTGTTAATTCATCTCACAGAGTTACATCTTTCCCTTCAAGAAGCCTTTCGCTAAGGCTGTTCTTGTGGAATTGGCAAAGGGATATTTGGAAGCCCATAGAGGGATACGGTGAAAAAGAAATTATCTTCCGTTCAAAACTGGATAGAAGCTTTCTGAGAAACTGCTCTGTGTTCTGTTAATTCATCTCACAGAGTTACATCTTTCCCTTCAAGAAGCCTTTCGCTAAGGCTGTTCTTGTGGAATTGGCAAAGTGATATTTGGAAGCCCATTGAGGGCTATGGTGAAAAAGGAAATATCCTCCGTTCAAAACTGGAAAGAAGCTTTCTGAGAAACTGCTCTGTGTTCTGTTAATTCGTCTCACAGAGTTACATCTTTCACTTCAAGAAGCCTTTCGCTAAGGCTGTTCTTGTGGAATTGGCAAAGTGGTATTTGGAAGCCCATGGAGTGCTACGGTGAAAAAGGATATATCTTGCGTTCAATACTGGAAAGAAGCTTTCTGAGAAACTGCTCTGTGTTTTGTTAATTCATCTCACAGAGTTACATCTTTCCCTTCAAGAAGCCTTTCGCTAAGGCTGTTATTGTGGAATTGGCAAAGTGATATTTGGAAGCCCATAGAGGGCTATGGTGAAAATGGAAATATCTTCCGTTCAAAACTGGAAAGAAGCTTTCTGAGAAACTGCTCTGTGTTCTGTCAATTCATCTCACAGAGTTACATCTTTCCCTTCAAGAAGCCTTTCGCTAAGGCTGTTCTTCTGGAATTGGCAAAGGGATATTTGGAAGCCCATAGAGGACTATGGTGAAAAAGGAAATATCTTCCGTTCAAAACTGGAAAGAAGCTTTCTGAGAAACTTCTCTGTGTTCTGTTAATTGATTTCACAGAGTTACATCTTTCTCTTCAAGAAGCCTTTCGCTAAGGCTGTTCTTGTGGAATTGGCAAAGGGATTTTAGGAAGCCCATAGAGGGCTATGGTGAAAAAGGAAATATCTTCCGTTCAAAACTGGAAAGAAGCTTTCTGAGAAACTGCTCTGTGTTCTGTTACTTCATCTCACAGAGTTACATCTTTCCCTTCAAGAAGCCTTTCGCTAAGGCTGTTCTTGTGGAATTGGCAAAGTGATATTTGGAAGCCCATAGAGGGCTATTGTGAAAAAGGAAATATCTTCCGTTCAAAACTGGAAAGAAGCTTTCTGAGAAACTGCTCTGTGTTTTGTTAATTCATCTCAACGAGTTACATCTTTCCCTTCAAGAAGCTTTTCGCTAAGGCTGTTCTTGTGGAATTGGCAAAGTGATATTTGGAAGCCCATGGAGGGCTACGGGGAAAAAGGAAGTATCTTCGTTCAATACTGGAAAGAAGCTATCTGAGAAACTGCTCTGTGTTCTGTTAATTCATCTCACAGAGTTACATCTTTCCCTTCAAGAATCCTTTCGCTAAGGCTGTTCTTGTGGAATTGGCAAAGTGATATTTGGAAGCCCATTGAGGGTTCTGGTGAAAAAAGAAATATCTTCCGTTCAAAACTGGAAAGAAGCTTTCTGAGAAACTACTCTGTGTTCTCTTAATTCATCTCACAGAGTTACATCTTTCCCTTCAAGAAGCCTTTCGCTAAGGCTGGTCTTGTGGAATTGGCAAAGGGATATTTGGAAGCCCATAGAGGGCTATGGTGAAAAAGGAAATATCTTCCGTTCAAAACTGGAAAGAAGCTTTCTGAGAAACTGCTCTGTGTTCTGTTAATTCATCTCACAGAGTTACATCTTTCCCTTCAAGAAGCCTTTCGCTAAGGCTGTTCTTGTGGAATTGGCAAAGTGGTATTTGGAAGCCCATGGAGGGCTACGGTGAAAAAGGATATATCTTGCGTTCAATACTGGAAAGAAACTTTCTGAGAAACTGCTCTGTGTTTTGTAAATTCATCTTAGAGAGTTACATCTTTCCCTTCAAGAAGCCTTTCGGTAAGGCTGTTCTTGTGGAATTGGCAAAGGGATATTTGGAAGCCCAAAGAGGTCTATGGTGAAAAAGGAAATATCTTCCGTTCAAAACTGGAAAGAAGCTTTCTGAGAAACTGCTCTGTGTTCTGGTAATTCATCTCACAGAGTTACATCTTTCCCTTCAGGAAGCCTTTCGCTAAGGCTGTTCTTGTGGAATTGGCAAAGGGATACTTGGAAGTCCATGGAGGGCTACTGTGAAAAAGGAAATATCTTGCGTTCAATACTAGAAAGAAGCTTTCTGAGAAACTGCTCTGTGTTCTGTTAATTCATCTCACAGAGTTACCTCTTTCCCTTCAAGAAGCCTTTCGCTAAGGCTGTTCTTGTGGAATTGGCAAAGTGATATTTGGAAGCCCATAGAGGGCTACGGAGAGAAAGGAAATATCTTCCGTTCAAAAATGGAAAGAAGTTTTCTGAGAAACTGCTCTGTGTTCTGTTAATTCATCTCACAGAGTTACATCTTTCCCTTCAAGAAGCCTTGCGCTAAGGCTGTTCTTGTGGAATTGGCAAAGTGGTATTTGGAAGCCCATGGAGGGCTATTGTGAAAAAGGAAATATCTTGCGTTCAATACTGGAAAGAAGCTTTCTGAGAAACTGCTCTGTGTTCTGTTAATTCATCTCACAGAGTTACATCTTTCCCTTCAAGAAGCCTTTCGCTAAGGCTGTTCTTGTGGAATTGGCAAAGTGATATTTGGAAGCCCATGGAGGGCTACGGTGAAAAAGGAAATATCTTCGTTCAATACTGGAAAGAAGCTATCTGAGAAACTGCTCTGTGTTCTGTTAATTCATCTCACAGAGTTACATCTTTCCCTTCAAGAATCCTTTCGCTAAGGCTGTTCTTGTGGAATTGGCAAAGTGATATTTGGAAGCCCATTGAGGGCTATGGTGAAAAAGGAAATATCTTCCGTTCAAAACTGGAAAGAAGCTTTCTGAGAAACTACTCTGTGTTCTCTTAATTCATCTCACAGAGTTACATCTTTCCCTTCAAGAAGCCTTTCGCTAAGGATGTTCTTGTGGAATTGGCAAAGGGATATTTGGAAGGCCATAGAGGGCTATGGTGAAAAAGGAAATATCTTCCGTTCAAAACTGGAAAGAAGCTTTCTGAGAAACTGCTCTGTGTTCTGTTAATTCATCTCACAGAGTTACATCTTTCCCTTCAAGAAGCCTTTCGCTAAGGCTGTTCTTGTGGAATTGGCAAAGTGGTATTTGGAAGCCCATGGAGGGCTACGGTGAAAAAGGATATATCTTGCGTTCAATACTGGAAAGAAGCTTTCTGAGAAACTGCTCTGTGTTTTGTTAATTCATCTCACAGAGTTACATCTTTCCCTTCAAGAAGCCTTTCGCTAAGGCTGTTCTTGTGGAATTGGCAAAGTGATATTTGGAAGCCCATAGAGGGCTACGGAGAGAAAGGAAATATCTTCCGTTCAAAAATGGAAAGAAGTTTTCTGAGAAACTGCTCTGTGTTCTGTTAATTCATCTCACAGAGTTACATCTTTCCCTTCAAGAAGCCTTGCGCTAAGGCTGTTCTTGTGGAATTGGCAAAGTGGTATTTGGAAGCCCATGGAGGGCTACGGTGAAAAAGGAAATATCTTGCGTTCAATACTGGAAAGAAGCTTTCTGAGAAACTGCTCTGTGTTCTGTTAATTCATCTCACAGAGTTACATCTTTCCCTTCAAGAAGCCTTTCGCTAAGGCTGTTCTTGTGGAATTGGCAAAGTGATATTTGGAAGCCCATAGAGGGCTATTGTGAAAAAGGAAATATCTTCCGTTCAAAACTGGAAAGAAGCTTTCTGAGAAACTGCTCTGTGTTCTGTTAATTCATCTCAACGAGTTACATCTTTCCCTTCAAGAAGCCTTTCGCTAAGGCTGTTCTTGTGGAATTGGCAAAGTGATATTTGGAAGCCCATGGAGGGCTACGGTGAAAAAGGAAATATCTTCGTTCAATACTGGAAAGAAGCTATCTGAGAAACTGCTCTGTGTTCTGTTAATCCATCTCACAGAGTTACATCTTTCCCTTCAAGAATCCTTTCGCTAAGGCTGTTCTTGTGGAATTGGCAAAGTGATATTTGGAAGCCCATTGAGGGCTATGGTGAAAAAGGAAATATCTTCCGTTCAAAACTGGAAAGAAGCTTTCTGAGAAACTACTCTGTGTTCTCTTAATTCATCTCACAGAGTTACATCTTTCCCTTCAAGAAGCCTTTCGCTAAGGATGTTCTTGTGGAATTGGCAAAGGGATATTTGGAAGGCCATAGAGGGCTATGGTGAAAAAGGAAATATCTTCCGTTCAAAACTGGAAAGAAGCTTTCTGAGAAACTGCTCTGTGTTCTGTTGATTCATCTCACAGAGTTACATCTTTCCCTTCAAGAAGCCTTTTGCTAAGGCTGTTCTTGTGGAATTGGCAAAGTGATATTTGGAAGCCCATGGAGGGCTACAGGGAAAAAGGAAATATCTTGCGTTCAATACTGGAAAGAAGCTTTCTGAGAAACTGCTCTGTGTTTTGTAAATTCATCTCACAGAGTTATATCTTTCCCTTCAAGAAGCCTTTCGCAAAGGCTGTTCTTGTGGAATTGGCAAAGTGATATTTGGAAGCCCATAGAGGGCTATGGTGAAAATGGAAATATCTTCCATTCAAAACTGGAAAGAAGCTTTCTGAGAAACTGCTCTGTGTTCTGTTAATTCATTTCACAGTGTTACATCTTTCCCTTCAAGAAGCCTTTCGCTAAGGCTGTTCTTGTGGAATTCTCAAAGTGATATTTGGAAGCCCATAGAGGGCTATGGTGAAAAAGGAAATATCTTCCGTTCAAAACTGGAAAGCAGCTTTCTGAAAAACTGCTCTGTGTTCTGTTAATTCATCTCACAGAGTTACATCTTTGCCTTCAAGAAGCCTTTCGCTAAGGCTGTTCTTGTGGAATTGGCAAAGGGATATTTGGAAGCCCATAAAGGGCTATGGTGAAAAAGGAAATATCTTCCGTTGAAAACTGGAAAGAAGCTTTCTGAGAAACTGCTGTGTGTTCTGTTAATTCATCTCACAGAGTTACATCTTTCCCTTCAAGAAGCCTTTCACTAAGGCTGTTCTTGTAGAATTGGCAAAGGGATATTTGGAAGCCCATAGAGGGCTATGGTGAAAAAGGAATTATCTTCCGTTCAAAACTGGAAAGAAGCTTTCTGAGAAACCGCTCTGTGTTCTGTTAATTCATCTCACAGACTTACATCTTTCCCTTCAAGAAGCCGTTCGCTTAGGCTGTTCTTGTGGAATGGACAAAGTTATATTTGGAAGCCCATAGAGGGAATGGTGTAAAAGCAAATATCTTCCGTTCAAAACTGGAAAGAATCTTTCTGAGATACTGCTCTGTGTTCTGTTAATTCATCTCACCGAGTTACATCTTTGCCTTGAAGAAGCCTTTCGCTAAGGCTGTTCTTGTGGAATTGGCAAAGGGATATTTGGAAGCCCATAGAGGGCTATGGTGAAAGAGGAAATATCTTCCGTTCAAAACTGGAAAGAAGCTTTCTGAGAAACTGCTCTGTGTTCTGTTAATTCATCTCACAGAGTTACATCTTTAACTTCAAGAAGCCTTTCGCTAAGGCTGTTCTTGTGCAATTGGCAAAGTGATATTTGGAAGACCACAGAGTGCTATGGTGAAAAAGTAAATATCTTCCGTTCAAAACTGGAAAGAAGCTTTCTGAGAAACTGCTCTGTGTTCTGTTAATTCATCTCACAGAGTTACATCATTCCCTTCAAGAAGCCTTTCGCTAAGGCTCTTCTTGTGGAGTTGGCAAAGTGATAATTGTAAGCCCATAGAGGGTTATGGTGAAAAAGGAAATATCTTCCGTTCAAAACTGGAAAGAAGCTTTATGAGAAACTGCTCTGTGTTCTGTTAATTCATCTCACAGAGTTACATCTTTCCTATCAAGAAGCCTTTCGCTAAGGCTGTTCTTGTGGAATTGGCAAACTCATATTTGGAAGCCCATAGAGGGCTATGGTGAAAAACGAAATATCTTCCGTTCAAAAGTGGAAAGAAGCTTTCTGAGAAACTGCTCTGTGTTCTGTTAATTCATCTCACGGAGTTACTTCTTTCCCTTCAAGAAGCCTTTCGCTAAGGCTGTTCTTGTGGAATTGGCAAAGGGATATTTGGAAGCCCATTGAGGGCTATGGTGAAAAAGGAAATATCTTCCGTTCAAAACTGGAAAGAAGCTTTCTGAGAAACTGCTCTGTGTTCTGTTACTTCATCTCACAGAGTTACATCTTTCCCTTCAAGAAGCCTTTCGCTAAGGCTGTTCTTGTGGAATTGGCAAAGTGATATTTGGAAGCCCATTGAGGACTATTGTGAAAAAGGAAATATCTTCCGTTCAAAACTGGAAAGAAGCTTTCTGAGAAACTGCTCTGTGTTTTGTTAATTCATCTCAACGAGTTACATCTTTCCCTTCAAGAAGCTTTTCGCTAAGGCTGTTCTTGTGGAATTGGCAAAGTGATATTTGGAAGCCCATGGAGGGCTACGGTGAAAAAGGAAGTATCTTCGTTCAATACTGGAAAGAAGCTATCTGAGAAACTGCTCTGTGTTCTGTTAATTCATCTCACAGAGTTACATCTTTCCCTTCAAGAATCCTTTCGCTAAGGCTGTTCTTGTGGAATTGGCAAAGTGATATTTGGAAGCCCATTGAGGGTTCTGGTGAAAAAGGAAATATCTTCCGTTCAAAACTGGAAAGAAGCTTTCTGAGAAACTACTCTGTGTTCTCTTAATTCATCTCACAGAGTTACATCTTTCCCTTCAAGAAGCCTTTCGCTAAGGCTGGTCTTGTGGAATTGGCAAAGGGATATTTGGAAGCCCATAGAGGGCTATGGTGAAAAAGGAAATATCTTCCGTTCAAAACTGGAAAGAAGCTTTCTGAGAAACTGCTCTGTGTTCTGTTAATTCATCTCACAGAGTTACATCTTTCCCTTCAAGAAGCCTTTCGCTAAGGCTGTTCTTGTGGAATTGGCAAAGTGGTATTTGGAAGCCCATGGAGGGCTACGGTGAAAAAGGATATATCTTGCGTTCAATACTGGAAAGAAACTTTCTGAGAAACTGCTCTGTGTTTTGTAAATTCATCTTAGAGAGTTACATCTTTCCCTTCAAGAAGCCTTTCGGTAAGGCTGTTCTTGTGGAATTGGCAAAGGGATACTTGGAAGCCCAAAGAGGTCTATGGTGAAAAAGGAAATATCTTCCGTTCAAAACTGGAAAGAAGCTTTCTGAGAAACTGCTCTGTGTTCTGGTAATTCATCTCACAGAGTTACATCTTTCCCTTCAGGAAGCCTTTCGCTAAGGCTGTTCTTGTGGAATTGGCAAAGTGATACTTGGAAGTCCATGGAGGGCTACTGTGAAAAAGGAAATATCTTGCGTTCAATACTAGAAAGAAGCTTTCTGAGAAACTGCTCTGTGTTCTGTTAATTCATCTCACAGAGTTACATCTTTCCCTTCAAGAAGCCTTTCGCTAAGGCTGTTCTTGTGGAATTGGCAAAGTGATATTTGGAAGCCCATAGAGGGCTACGGAGAGAAAGGAAATATCTTCCGTTCAAAAATGGAAAGAAGTTTTCTGAGAAACTGCTCTGTGTTCTGTTAATTCATCTCACAGAGTTACATCTTTCCCTTCAAGAAGCCTTGCGCTAAGGCTGTTCTTGTGGAATTGGCAAAGTGGTAGTTGGAAGCCCATGGAGGGCTATTGTGAAAAAGGAAATATCTTGCGTTCAATACTGGAAAGAAGCTTTCTGAGAAACTGCTCTGTGTTCTGTTAATTCATCTCACAGAGTTACATCTTTCCCTTCAAGAAGCCTTTCGCTAAGGCTGTTCTTGTGGAATTGGCAAAGTGATATTTGGAAGCCCATAGAGGGCTATTGTGAAAAAGGAAATATCTTCCGTTCAAAACTGGAAAGAAGCTTTCTGAGAAACTGCTCTGTGTTCTGGTAATTCATCTCACAGAGTTACATCTTTCCCTTCAGGAAGCCTTTCGCTAAGGCTGTTCTTGTGGAATTGGCAAAGTGATACTTGGAAGTCCATGGAGGGCTACTGTGAAAAAGGAAATATCTTGCGTTCAATACTAGAAAGAAGCTTTCTGAGAAACTGCTCTGTGTTCTGTTAATTCATCTCACAGAGTTACATCTTTCCCTTCAAGAATCCTTTCGCTAAGGCTGTTCTTGTGGAATTGGCAAAGTGATATTTGGAAGCCCATTGAGGGCTATGGTGAAAAAGGAAATATCTTCCGTTCAAAACTTGAAAGAAGCTTTCTGAGAAACTACTCTGTGTTCTCTTAATTCATCTCACAGAGTTACATCTTTCCCTTCAAGAAGCCTTTCGCTAAGGATGTTCTTGTGGAATTGGCAAAGGGATATTTGGAAGGCCATAGAGGGCTATGGTGAAAAAGGAAATATCTTCCGTTCAAAACTGGAAAGAAGCTTTCTGAGAAACTGCTCTGTGTTCTGTTAATTCATCTCACAGAGTTACATCTTTCCCTTCAAGAAGCCTTTCGCTAAGGCTGTTCTTGTGGAATTGGCAAAGTGGTATTTGGAAGCCCATGGAGGGCTACGGTGAAAAAGGATATATCTTGCGTTCAATACTGGAAAGAAGCTTTCTGAGAAACTGCTCTGTGTTTTGTTAATTCATCTCACAGAGTTACATCTTTCCCTTCAAGAAGCCTTTCGCTAAGGCTGTTCTTGTGGAATTGGCAAAGTGATATTTGGAAGCCCATAGAGGGCTACGGAGAGAAAGGAAATATCTTCCGTTCAAAAATGGAAAGAAGTTTTCTGAGAAACTGCTCTGTGTTCTGTTAATTCATCTCACAGAGTTACATCTTTCCCTTCAAGAAGCCTTGCGCTAAGGCTGTTCTTGTGGAATTGGCAAAGTGGTATTTGGAAGCCCATGGAGGGCTACGGTGAAAAAGGAAATATCTTGCGTTCAATACTGGAAAGAAGCTTTCTGAGAAACTGCTCTGTGTTCTGTTAATTCATCTCACAGAGTTACATCTTTCCCTTCAAGAAGCCTTTCGCTAAGGCTGTTCTTGTGGAATTGGCAAAGTGATATTTGGAAGCCCATAGAGGGCTATTGTGAAAAAGGAAATATCTTCCGTTCAAAACTGGAAAGAAGCTTTCTGAGAAACTGCTCTGTGTTCTGTTAATTCATCTCAACGAGTTACATCTTTCCCTTCAAGAAGCCTTTCGCTAAGACTGTTCTTGTGGAATTGGCAAAGTGATATTTGGAAGCCCATGGAGGGCTACGGTGAAAAAGGAAATATCTTCGTTCAATACTGGAAAGAAGCTATCTGAGAAACTGCTCTGTGTTCTGTTAATCCATCTCACAGAGTTACATCTTTCCCTTCAAGAATCCTTTCGCTAAGGCTGTTCTTGTGGAATTGGCAAAGTGATATTTGGAAGCCCATTGAGGGCTATGGTGAAAAAGGAAATATCTTCCGTTCAAAACTGGAAAGAAGCTTTCTGAGAAACTACTCTGTGTTCTCTTAATTCATCTCACAGAGTTACATCTTTCCCTTCAAGAAGCCTTTCGCTAAGGATGTTCTTGTGGAATTGGCAAAGGGATATTTGGAAGGCCATAGAGGGCTATGGTGAAAAAGGAAATATCTTCCGTTCAAAACTGGAAAGAAGCTTTCTGAGAAACTGCTCTGTGTTCTGTTAATTCATCTCACAGAGTTACATCTTTCCCTTCACGAAGCCTTTCGCTAAGGCTGTTCTTGTGGAATTGGCAAAGTGGTATTTGGAAGCCCATGGAGGGCTACGGTGAAAAAGGATATATCTTGCGTTCAATACTGGAAAGAAGCTTTCTGAGAAACTGCTCTGTGTTTTGTTAATTCATCTCACAGAGTTACATCTTTCCCTTCAAGAAGCCTTTCGCTAAGGCTGTTCTTCTGGAATTGGCAAAGGGATATTTGGAAGACCATAGAGGGCTATGGTGAAAATGGAAATATCTTCCGTTCAAAACTGGAAAGAAGCTTCCTGAGAAACTGTTCTGTGTTCTGTTAATTCATCTCACAGAGTTACATCTTTCCCTTCAAGAAGCCTTTCGCTAAGGCTGTTCTTGTGGAATTGGCAAAGTGATATTTGGAAGCCCATAGAGGGCTATTGTGAAAAAGGAAATATCTTCCGTTCAAAACTGGAAAGAAGCTTTCTGAGAAACTGCTCTGTGTTCTGTTAATTCATCTCCCAGAGTTACATCTTTCCCTTCAAGAAGCCTTTCGCTAAGGCTGTTCTTGTGGAATTGGCAAAGTGGTATTTGGAAGCCCATGGAGGGCTACGGGGAAAAAGGAAATATCTTGCGTTCAATACTGGAAAGGAGCTTTTTTCTGAGAAACTGCTCTGTGTTTTGTAAATTCATCTCACAGAGTTACATCTTTCCCTTCAAGAAGCCTTTCGCTAAGGCTGTTCTTGTGGAATTGGCAAAGTGATATTTGGAAGCCCATAGAGGGCTATAGTGAAAATGGAAATAACTTTCGTTCAAAACTGGAAAGAAGCTTTCTGAGAAACTGCTCTGTGTTCTGTTGATTCATCTCACAGAGTTACATCTTTCCCTTCAAGAAGCCTTTTGCTAAGGCTGTTCTTGTGGAATTGGCAAAGTGGTATTTGGAAGCCCATGGAGGGCTACGGTGAAAAAGGAAATATCTTGCGTTCAATACTGGAAAGAAGCTTTCTGAGAAACTGCTCTGTGTTTTGTAAATTCATCTCACAGAGTTATATCTTTCCCTTCAAGAAGCCTTTCGCAAAGACTGTTCTTTTGGAATTGGCAAAGTGATATTTGGAAGCCCATAGAGGGCTATGGTGAAAATGGAAATATCTTCCATTCAAAACTGGAAAGAAGCTTTCTGAGAAACTGCTCTGTGTTCTGTTTATTCATCTCACAGGGTTACATCTTTCCCTTCAAGAAGCCTTTCGCTAAGGCTGTTCTTGTGGAATTGGCAAAGGGATATTTGGAAGCCCATAGAGGACTATGGTGAAAAAGGAAATATCTTCCGTTCAAAACTGGAAAGAAGCTTTCTGAGAAACTGCTCTGTGTTCTGTTAATTCATTTCACAGAGTTACATCTTTCCCTTCAAGAAGCCTTTCGCTAAGGCTGTTCTTGTGGAATTGGCAAAGTGATATTTGGAAGCCCGTAGAGGGCTACGGAGAGAAAGGAAATATCTTCCGTTCAAAACTGGAAAGAAGTTTTCTGAGAAACTGCTCTGTGTTCTGTTAATTCATCTCACAGAGTTACATCTTTCCCTTCTAGAAGCCTTTCGCTAAGGCTGTTCTTGTGGAGTTGGCAAAGTGATATTTGGAAGCCCATAGAGGGCTATGGTGAAAAAGGAAGTATCTTCCGTTCAAAACTGGAAAGAAGCTTTCTGAGAAACTGCTCTGTGTTCTGTTAATTCATCTCACAGAGTTACATCATTCCCTTCAAGAAGCCTTTCGCTAAGGCTGTTCTTGTGGAGTTGGCAAAGTGATAATTGTAAGCCCATAGAGGGTTATGGTGAAAAAGGAAATATCTTCCGTTCAAAACTGGAAAGAAGCTTTCTGAGAAACTGCTCTGTGTTCTGTTAATTCATCTCACAGAGTTACATCTTTCCTATCAAGACGCCTTTCGCTAAGGCTGTTCTTGTGGAATTGGCAAAGTGATATTTGGAAGCCCATAGAGGGCTATGGTGAAAAAGGAAATATCTTCCGTTCAAAAATTGGAAAGAAGCTTTCTGAGAAACTGCTCTGTGTTCTGTTAATTCATCTCAGAGAGTTACATCTTTTCCTTCAAGAAGCCTTTCGCTAAGGCTGTTCTTGTGGAATTGGCAAAGGGATATTTGGAAGCCCAAAGATGTCTATGGTGAAAAAGGAAATATCTTCCGTTCAAAACTGAAAAGAAACTTTCTGAGTAACTGCTCTGTGTTCTGTTAATTCATCTCACAGAGTTACATCTTTCCCTTCAAGAAGCCTTTCGCTAAGGCTGTTCTTGTGGAATTGGCAAAGTGATATTTCGAAGCCCATAGTGGGCTATGGTGAAAAAGGAAATATCTTCCGTTCAAAACTGGAAAGAAGCTTTCTTAGAAACTGCTCTGTGTTGTGTTAATTCATCTCACAGAGTTACATCTTTCCCTTCATGAAGCCTTTCGCTAAGGCTGTTCTTGTGGAATTGGCAAAGTGGTATTTGGAAGCCCATGGAGGGCTACGGTGAAAAAGGAAATATCTTGCGTTCAATACTGGAAAGATGCTTTCTAAGAAACTGTTCTGTGTTTTCTAAATTCATCTCACAGAGTTACATCTTTCCCTTCAAGAAGCCTTTCGCTAAGGCTGTTCTTGTGGAATTGGCAAAGTGATATTTGGAAGCCCATTGAGGGCTGTGGTGAAAAAGGAAATATCCTCCCTTCAAAACTGGAAAGAAGCTTTCTGAGAAACTGCTCTGTGTTCTGTTAATTCATCTCACAGAGTTACATCTTTCCCTTCAAGAAGCCTTTCGCTAAGGCTGTTCTTGTGGAATTGGCAAAGGGATATTTGGAAGCCCATAGAGGGCTATGGTGAAAAAGAAAATATCTTCCGTTCAAAACTGGATAGAAGCTTTCTGAGAAACTGCTCTGTGTTCTGTTAATTCATCTCACAGAGTTACATCTTTCCCTTCAAGAAGCCTTTCGCTAAGGCTGTTCTTGTGGAATTGGCAAAGTGATATTTGGAAGCCCATTGAGGGCTATGGTGAAAAAGGAAATATCCTCCGTTCAAAACTGGAAAGAAGCTTTCTGAGAAACTGCTCTGTGTTCTGTTAATTCATCTCACGGAGTTACTTCTTTCCCTTCAAGAAGCCTTTCGCTAAGGCTGTTCTTGTGGAATTGGCAAAGGGATATTTGGAAGCCCATTGAGGGCTATGTTGAAAAAGGAAATATCTTCCGTTCAAATCTGGAAAGAAGCTTTCTGAGAAACTGCTCTGTGTTCTGTTACTTCATCTCACAGAGTTACATCTTTCCCTTCAAGAAGCCTTTCGCTAAGGCTGTTCTTGTGGAATTGGCAAAGTGATATTTGGAAGCCCATTGAGGGCTATGGTGAAAAAGGAAATATCCTCCGTTCAAAACTGGGAAGAAGCTTTCTGAGAAACTACTCTGTGTTCTGTTAATTCATCTCACAGAGTTACATCTTTTCCTTCAAGAAGCCTTTCGCTAAGGCTGTTCTTGTGGAATTGGCAAAATCATATTTGGAAGCCCATAGAGGGCTATGGTGAAAAACGAAATATCTTCCGTTCAAAACTGGGAAGAAGCTTTCTGAGAAACTGCTCTGTGTTCTGTTAATTCGTCTCACAGAGTTACATCTTTCCCTTCAAGAAGCCTTTCGCTAAGGCTGTTCTTGTGGAATTGGCAAAGTGGTATTTGGAAGCCCATGGAGTGCTACGGTGAAAAAGGATATATCTTGCGTTCAATACTGGAAAGAAGCTTTCTGAGAAACTGCTCTGTGTTTTGTTAATTCATCTCACAGAGTTACATCTTTCCCTTCAAGAAGCCTTTCGCTAAGGCTGTTCTTGTGGAATTGGCAAAGTGATATTTGGAAGCCCATAGAGGGCTATGGTGAAAATGGAAATATCTTCCGTTCAAAACTGGAAAGAAGCTTTCTGAGAAACTGCTCTGTGTTCTGTCAATTCATCTCACAGAGTTACATCTTTCCCTTCAAGAAGCCTTTCGCTAAGGCTGTTCTTCTGGAATTGGCAAAGGGATATTTGGAAGCCCATAGAGGACTATGGTGAAAAAGGAAATATCTTCCGTTCAAAACTGGAAAGAAGCTTTCTGAGAAACTTCTCTGTGTTCTGTTAATTGATTTCACAGAGTTACATCTTTCTCTTCAAGAAGCCTTTCGCTAAGGCTGTTCTTGTGGAATTGGCAAAGGGATTTTAGGAAGCCCATAGAGGGCTATGGTGAAAAAGGAAATATCTTCCGTTCAAAACTGGAAAGAAGCTTTCTGAGAAACTGCTCTGTGTTCTGTTAATTCATCTCACAGAGTTACATCTTTCCCTTCAGGAAGCCTTTCGCTAAGGCTGTTCTTGTGGAAATTTCAAAGTGATACTTGGAAGTCCATGGAGGGCTACTGTGAAAAAGGAAATATCTTGCGTTCAATACTAGAAAGAAGCTTTCTGAGAAACTGCTCTGTGTTCTGCTAATTCATCTCACAGAGTTACATCTTTCCCTTCAAGAAGCCTTTCGCTAAGGCTGTTCTTGTGGAATTGGCAAAGTGATATTTGGAAGCCCATAGAGGGCTACGGAGAGAAAGAAAATATCTTCCGTTCAAAAATGGAAAGAAGTTTTCTGAGAAACTGCTCTGTGTTCTGTTAATTCATCTCACAGAGTTACATCTTTCCCTTCTAGAAGCCTTTCGCTTAGGCTGTTCTTGTGGAGTTGGCAAAGTGATATTTGGAAGAACATAGAGGGCTATGGTGAAAAAGGAAGTATCTTCCGTTCAAAACTGGAAAGAAGCTTTCTGAGAAACTGCTCTGTGTTCTGTTAATTCATCTCACAGAGTTACATCCTTCCCTTCAAGAAGCCTTTCGCTAAGGCTGTTCTTGTGGAATTGGCAAAGTGGTATTTGGAAGCCCATGGATTGCTACGGTGAAAAAGGAAATATCTTGCGTTCAATAGTGGAAAGAAGCTTTCTGAGAAACTGCTCTGTGTTCTGTTAATTCATCTCACAGAGTTACATCTTTCCCTTCAAGAAGCCTTTCGCTAAGGCTGTTCTTGTGGAATTGGCAAAGTGATATTTGGAAGCCCATAGAGGGCTATTGTGAAAAAGGAAATATCTTCCGTTCAAAACTGGAAAGAAGCTTTCTGAGAAACTGCTCTGTGTTCTGTTAATTCATCTCACAGAGTTACATCTTTCCCTTCAAGAAGCCTTTCGCTAAGGCTGTTCTTGTGGAATTCGCAAAGTGATATTTAGAAGCCCATAGAGGGCTATGGTGAAAAAGGAAATATCTTCTGTTCAAAACTGGAAAGAAGCTTTCTGAGAAACTGCTCTATGTTCTGTTCTTTCATCTCACAGAGTTACATCTTTCCCTTCATGAAGCCTTTCGCTAAGGCTGTTCTTGTGGAATTGGCAAAGTGATATTTGGAAGCCCATAGTGGGCTATGGTGAAAAAGGAAATATCTTCCGTTCAAAACTGGAAAGAATCTTTCTGAGAAACTGCTCTGTGTTCTGTTAATTCATCTCACAGAGTTACATCTTTCCTTTCAAGAAGCCTTTCGCTAAGACTGTTCTTGTGGAATTGGCAAAGTGGTATTTGGAAGCCCATGGAGTGCTACGGTGAAAAAGGAAATATCTTGCGTTCAATACTGGAAAAAAGCTTTCTGAGAAACTGCTCTGTATTTTGTAAATTCATCTCACAGAGTTACACCTTTCCCTTCAAGAAGCCTTTCGCTAAGGCTGTTCTTGTGGAATTGGCAAAGGGATATTTGGAAGCCCATAGAGGGCTATGGTGAAAATGGAAATATCTTCCGTTCAAAACTGGAAAGAAGCTTTCTGAGAAACTGCTCTGTGTTCTGTCAATTCATCTCACCGAGTTACATCTTTCCCTTCAAGAAGCCTTTCGCTAAGGCTGTTCTTCTGGAATTGGCAAAGGGATATTTGGAAGCCCATAGAGGACTATGGTGAAAAAGGAAATATCTTGCGTTCAAAACTGGAAAGAAGCATTCTGAGAAACTGCTCTGTGTTCTGTTAATTGATTTCACAGAGTTACATCTTTCCCTTCAAGAAGCCTTTCGCTAAGGCTGTTCTTGTGGAATTGGCAAAGGGATATTTGGAAGCCCATAGAGGGCTCTGGTGAAAAAGGAAATATCTTCCGTTCAAAACTGGAAAGAAGCTTTCTGAGAAACTGCTCTGTGTTCTGTTAATTCATCTCACAGAGTTACATCTTTCCCTTCAGGAAGCCTTTCGCTAAGGCTGTTCTTGTGGAATTGGCAAAGTGATACTTGGAAGTCCATGGAGGGCTACTGTGAAAAAGGAAATATCTTGCGTTCAATACTAGAAAGAAGCTTTCTGAGAAACTGCTCTGTGTTCTGTTAATTCATCTCACAGAGTTACATCTTTCCCTTCAAGAAGCCTTTCGCTAAGGCTGTTCTTGTGGAATTGGCAAAGTGATATTTGGAAGCCCATAGAGGGCTACGGAGAGAAAGGAAATATCTTCCGTTCAAAAATGGAAAGAAGTTTTCTGAGAAACTGCTCTGTGTTCTGTTAATTCATCTCACAGAGTTACATCTTTCCCTTCAAGAAGCCTTGCGCTAAGGCTGTTCTTGTGGAATTGGCAAAGTGGTATTTGTAAGCCCATGGAGGGCTACGGTGAAAAAGGAAATATCTTGCGTTCAATACTGGAAAGAAGCTTTCTGAGAAACTGCTCTGTGTTCTGTTAATTCATCTCACAGAGTTACATCTTTCCCTTCAAGAAGCCTTTCGCTAAGGCTGTTCTTGTGGAATTGGCAAAGTGATATTTGGAAGCCCATAGAGGGCTATTGTGAAAAAGGAAATATCTTCCGTTCAAAACTGGAAAGAAGCTTTCTGAGAAACTGCTCTGTGTTCTGTTAATTCATCTCAACGAGTTACATCTTTCCCTTCAAGAAGCCTTTCGCTAAGGCTGTTCTTGTGGAATTGGCAAAGTGATATTTGGAAGCCCATGGAGGGCTACGGTGAAAAAGGAAATATCTTCGTTCAATACTGGAAAGAAGCTATCTGAGAAACTGCTCTGTGTTCTGTTAATTCATCTCACAGAGTTACATCTTTCCCTTCAAGAATCCTTTCGCTAAGGCTGTTCTTGTGGAATTGGCAAAGTGATATTTGGAAGTCCATTGAGGGCTATGGTGAAAAAGGAAATATCTTCCGTTCAAATCTGGAAAGAAGCTTTCTGAGAAACTACTCTGTGTTCTCTTAATTCATCTCACAGAGTTACATCTTTCCCTTCAAGAAGCCTTTCGCTAAGGATGTTCTTGTGGAATTGGCCAAGGGATATTTGGAAGGCCATAGAGGGCTATGGTGAAAAAGGAAATATCTTCCGTTCAAAACTGGAAAGAAGCTTTCTGAGAAACTGCTCTGTGTTCTGTTAATTCATCTCACAGAGTTACATCTTTCCCTTCAGGAAGCCTTTCGCTAAGGCTGTTCTTGTGGAATTGGCAAAGTGATACTTGGAAGTCCATGGAGGGCTACTGTGAAAAAGGAAATATCTTGCGTTCAATACTAGAAAGAAGCTTTCTGAGAAACTGCTCTGTGTTCTGTTAATTCATCTCACAGAGTTACATCTTTCCCTTCAAGAAGCCTTTCGCTAAGGCTGTTCTTGTGGAATTGGCAAAGTGATATTTGGAAGCCCATAGAGGGCTACGGAGAGAAAGGAAATATCTTCCGTTCAAAAATGGAAAGAAGTTTTCTGAGAAACTGCTCTGTGTTCTGTTAATTCATCTCACAGAGTTACATCTTTCCCTTCAAGAAGCCTTGCGCTAAGGCTGTTCTTGTGGAATTGGCAAAGTGGTATTTGTAAGCCCATGGAGGGCTACGGTGAAAAAGGAAATATCTTGCGTTCAATACTGGAAAGAAGCTTTCTGAGAAACTGCTCTGTGTTCTGTTAATTCATCTCACAGAGTTACATCTTTCCCTTCAAGAAGCCTTTCGCTAAGGCTGTTCTTGTGGAATTGGCAAAGTGATATTTGGAAGCCCATAGAGGGCTATTGTGAAAAAGGAAATATCTTCCGTTCAAAACTGGAAAGAAGCTTTCTGAGAAACTGCTCTGTGTTCTGTTAATTCATCTCAACGAGTTACATCTTTCCCTTCAAGAAGCCTTTCGCTAAGGCTGTTCTTGTGGAATTGGCAAAGTGGTATTTGGAAGCCCATGGAGGGCTACGGTGAAAAAGGATATATCTTGCGTTCAATACTGGAAAGAAGCTTTCTGAGAAACTGCTCTGTGTTTTGTTAATTCATCTGACAGAGTTACATCTTTCCCTTCAAGAAGCCTTTCGCTAAGGCTGTTCTTCTGGAATTGGCAAAGGGATATTTGGAAGACCATAGAGGGCTATCTTGAAAATGAAAATATCTTCCGTTCAAAACTGGAAAGAAGCTTCCTGAGAAACTGCTCTGTGTTCTGTTAATTCATCTCACAGAGTTACATCTTTCCCTTCAAGAAGCCTTTCGCTAAGGCTGTTCTTGTGGAATTGGCAAAGTGATATTTGGAAGCCCATAGAGGGCTATTGTGAAAAAGGAAATATCTTCCGTTCAAAACTGGAAAGAAGCTTTCTGAGAAACTGCTCTGTGTTCTGTTAATTCATCTCCCAGAGTTACATCTTTCCCTTCAAGAAGCCTTTCGCTAAGGCTGTTCTTGTGGAATTGGCAAAGTGGTATTTGGAAGCCCATGGAGGGCTACGGGGAAAAAGGAAATATCTTGCGTTCAATACTGGAAAGAAGCTTTTTTCTGAGAAACTGCTCTGTGTTTTGTAAATTCATCTCACAGAGTTACATCTTTTCCTTCAAGAAGCCTTTCGCTAAGGCTGTTCTTGTGGAATTGGCAAAGTGATATTTGGAAGCCCGTAGAGGGCTATAGTGAAAATGGAAATAACTTTCGTTCAAAACTGGAAAGAAGCTTTCTGAGAAACTGCTCTGTGTTCTGTTGATTCATCTCACAGAGTTACATCTTTCCCTTCAAGAAGCCTTTCGCTAAGGCTGTTCTTGTGGAATTGGCAAAGGGATATTTGGAAGCCCATAGAGGACTATGGTGAAAAAGGAAATATCTTCCGTTCAAAACTGGAAAGAAGCTTTCTGAGAAACTGCTCTGTGTTCTGTTAATTCATTTCACAGAGTTACATCTTTCCCTTCAAGAAGCCTTTCGCTAAGGCTGTTCTTGTGGAATTAGCAAAGGGATATTTGGAAGCCCATAGAGGGCTATGGTGAAAAAGTAAATATCTTCCGTTTAAAACTGGAAAGAAGCTTTCTGAGAAACTGCTCTGTGTTCCGTTAATTCATCTCACAGAGTTACATCTTTCCCTTCAAGAAGCCTTTCGCTAAGGCTGTTCTTGTGGGATTGGCAAAGGGATATTTGGAAGCCCATAGAGGGCTATGGCGAAAAAGGAAATATCTTCCGTTCAAAACAGGAAAGAAGCTTTCTGAGAAACTGCTCTGTGTTCTGTTAATTCATCTCACAGAGTTACATCTTTCCCTTCAGGAAGCCTTTCGCTTAGGCTGTTCTTGTGGAATTGGCAAAGTGATACTTGGAAGTCCATGGAGGGCTAATGTGAAAAAGGAAATATCTTGCGTTCAATACTGGAAAGAAGCTTTCTGAGAAACTGCTCTGTGTTCTGTTAATTCATCTCACAGAGTTACATCTTTCCCTTCAAGAAGCCTTTCGCTAAGTCTGTTCTTGTGGAATTGGCAAAGTGATATTTGGAAGCCCGTAGAGGGCTACGGAGAGAAAGGAAATATCTTCCGTTCAAAACTGGAAAGAAGTTTTCTGAGAAACTGCTCTGTGTTCTGTTAATTCATCTCACAGAGTTACATCTTTCCCTTCTAGAAGCCTTTCGCTAAGGCTGTTCTTGTGGAGTTGGCAAAGTGATATTTGGAAGCCCATAGAGGGCTATGGTGAAAAAGGAAATAACTTCCGTTCAAAACTGGAAAGAAGCTTTCTGAGAAACTGCTCTGTGTTCTGTTAATTCATCTCACAGAGTTACATCTTTCCTTTCAAGACGCCTTTCGCTAAGGCTGTTCTTGTGGAATTGGCAAAGGGATATTTGGAAGCCCAAAGATGTCTATGGTGAAAAAGGAAATATCTTCCGTTCAAAACTGGAAAGAAGCTTTCTGAAAAACTGCTCTGTGTTCTGTTAATTCATCTCACAGAGTTACATCTTTCCCTTCAAGAAGCCTTTCGCTAAGGCTGTTCTTGTGGAATTGGCAAAGGGATATTTGGAACCCCTAGAGGTCTATGGTGAAAAAGGAAATATCTTCCGTTCAAAACTGGAAAGAAGCTTTCTGAGAAACTGCTCTGTGTTCTGTTAATTCATCTCACAGAGTTACATCTTTCCTTTCAAGACGCCTTTCGCTAAGGCTGTTCTTGTGGAAATGGCAAAGTGATATTTGGAAGCCCATAGAGGGCTATGGTGAAAAAGGAAATATCTTCCGTTCAAACATTGGAAAGAAGCTTTCTGAGAAACTGCTCTGTGTTCTGTTAATTCATCTCAGAATGTTACATCTTTTCCTTCAAGAAGCCTTTCGCTAAGACTGTTCTAGTGGAATTGGCAAAGGGATATTTGGAAGCCCAAAGAGGGCTATGGTGAAAAAGGAAATGTCTTCCGTTCAAAACTGGAAAGAAGCTTTCTGAGAAACTGCTCTGTGTTCTGTTAATTCTTCTCACAGAGTTACATCTTTCCCTTCAAGAAGCCTTTCGCTAAGGCTGTTCTTGTGGAATTGGCAAAGGGATATTTGGAAGCCCATAGAGGGCTATGGTGAAAAAGAAAATATCTTCCGTTCAAAACTGGATAGAAGCTTTCTGAGAAACTGCTCTGTGTTCTGTTAATTCATCTCACAGAGTTACATCTTTCCCTTCAAGAAGCCTTTCGCTAAGGCTGTTTTGTGGAATTGGCAAAGTGATATTTGGAAGCCCATTGAGGGCTATGGTGAAAAAGGAAATATCCTCCGTTCAAAACTGGAAAGAAGCTTTCTGAGAAACTACTCTGTGTTCTCTTAATTCATCTCACAGAGTTACATCTTTCCCTTCAAGAAGCCTTTCGCTAAGGCTGGTCTTGTGGAATTGGCAAAGGGATATTTGGAAGCCCATAGAGGGCTTCGGTGAAAAAGGAAATATCTTCTGTTCAATACTGGAAAGAACCTTTCTGAGAAACTGCTCTGTGTTCTGTTAATTCATCTCACAGAGTTACATGTTTCCCTTAAAGAAGCCTTCCGCTAAGGCAGTTCTTGTGGAATTGGCAAAGTGATATTTGGAAGCCCATAGAGGGCTATGGTGAAAAAGGAAATATCTTCCTTTCAATACTGGAAAAGAAGCTTTCTGAGAAACTGCTCTGTGTTCTGTTAATTCATCTCACAGAGTTACATCTTTCCCTTCAAGAAGCCTTTCGCTAAGGCTGTTCTTGTGGAATTGGCAAAGTGATATTTGGAAGCCAATAGAGGGCTATTGTGAAAAAGGAAATATCTTCCGTTCAAAACTGGAAAGAAGCTTTCTGAGAAACTGCTCTGTGTTCTGTTAATTCATCTCCCAGAGTTACATCTTTCCCTTCAAGAAGCCTTTCGCTAAGGCTGTTCTTGTGGAATTGGCAAAGTGGTATTTGGAAGCCCATGGAGGGCTACGGTGAAAAACGAAATATCTTGCGTTCAATACTGGAAAGAAGCTTTCTGAGAAGCTGCTCTGTGTTTTGTAAATTCATCTCACAGAGTTACATCTTTCCCATCAAGAAGCCTTTCGCTAAGGCTGTTCTTGTGGAATTGGCAAAGTGATATTTGGAAGCCCATAGAGGGCTATGGAGAAAATGGAAATAACTTCCGTTCAAAATTGGAAAGAAGCTTTCTGAGAAACTGCTCTGTGTTCTGTTGATTCATCTCACCGAGTTACATCTTTCCCTTCAAGAAGCCTTTCGCTAAGGCTGTTCTTGTGGAATTGGCAAAGTGGTATTTGGAAGCCCATGGAGGGCTACGGTGAAAAAGGAAATATCTTGTGTTCAATACTGGAAAGAAGCTTTCTGAGAAACTGCTCAGTGTTTTGTAAATTCATCTCACAGAGTTACATCTTTCCCTTCAAGAAGCCTTTCGCTAAGGCTGTTTTTGTGGAATTGGCAAAGTGATATTTGGAAGCCCTTAGAGGGCTATGGTGAAAATGGAAATATCTTCCGTTCAAAACTGGAAAGAAGCTTTCTGAGAAACTGCTCTGTGTTCTGTTAATTCATCTCACAGAGTTACATCTTTCCCTTCAAGAAGCCTTTCGCTAAGGCTGTTCTTGTGGAATTGGCAAAGGGATATTTGGAAGCCCATAGAGGGCTATGGTGAAAAAGGAAATATCTTCCGCTCAAAACTGGAAAGAAGCTTTCTGAGAAACTGCTCTGTGTTCCGTTAATTCATCTCACAGAGTTACATCTTTCCCTTCAAGAAGCCTCTCGCTAAGGCTGTTCTTGTGGGATTGGCAAAGGGATATTTGGAAGCCCATAGAGGGCTATGGCGAAAAAGGAAATATCTTCCGTTCAAAACTGGAAAGAAGCTTTCTGAGAAACTGCTCTGTGTTCTGTTAATTCATCTCACAGAGTTACATCTTTCTCTTCTGGAAGCCTTTCGCTTAGGCTGTTCTTGTGGAATTGGCAAAGTGATACTTGGAAGTCCATGGAGGGCTACTGTGAAAAAGGAAATATCTTGCGTTCAATACTGGAAAGAAGCTTTCTGAGAAACTGCTCTGTGTTCTGTTAATTCATCTCACAGAGTTACATCTTTCCCTTCAAGAATGCTTTCGCTAAGGCTGTTCTTGTGGAATTGGCAAAGTGATATTTGGAAGTCCGTAGAGGGCTACGGAGAGAAAGGAAATATCTTCCGTTCAAAACTGGAAAGAAGTTTTCTGAGAAACTGCTCTGTGTTCTGTTAATTCATCTCACAGAGTCACATCTTTCCCTTCTAGAAGTCTTTCGCTAAGGCTGTTCTTGTGGAGTTGGCAAAGTGATATTTGGAAGCCCATAGAGGGCTATGGTGAAAAAGGAAGTATCTTCCGTTCAAAACTGGAAAGAAGCATTCTTAGAAACTGCTCTGTGTTCTGTTAATTCATCTCACAGAGTTACATCATTCCCTTCAACAAGCCTTTCGCTAAGGCTGTTCTTGTGGAATTGGCAAAGTGAAAATTGTAAGCCCATAGAGGGTTATGGTGAAAAAGGAAATATCTTCCGTTCAAAACTGGAAAGAAGCTTTCTGAGAAACTGCTCTGTGTTCTGTTAATTCATCTCACAGAGTTACATCTTTCCCTTCAAGAAGCCTTTCGCTAAGGCTGTTCTTGTGGAATTGGCAAAGGGATATTTGGAAGCCCTTAGAGGGCTATGTTGAAAAAGGAAATATCTTCCGTTCAATACTGGAAAGAAGCTTTCTGAGAAACTGCTCTGTGTTCTGTTAATTCACCTCACAGAGTTACATCTTTCCCTTCAAGAAGCCTTTCCCTAATATTGTTCTTGTGGAATTGGCAAAGTGATATTTGGAAGCCCATAGAGGGCTATGGTGAAAAAGGAAATAACTTCCGTTCAAAACTGGAAAGAAGCTTTCTGAGAAACTGCTCTGTGTTCTGCTAATTCATCTCACAGAGTTACATCTTTCCTTTCAAGACGCCTTTCTCTAAGGCTGTTCTTGTGGAATTGGCAAAGGGATATTTGGAAGCCCAAAGATGTCTATGGTGAAAAAGGAAATATCTTCCGTTCAAAACTGGAAAGAAGCTTTCTGAAAAACTGCTCTGTGTTCTGTTAATTCATCTCACAGAGTTACATCTTTCCCTTCAAGAAGCCTTTCGCTAAGGCTGTTCTTGTGGAATTGGCAAAGGGATATTTGGAACCCCTAGAGGTCTATGGTGAAAAAGGAAATATCTTCCGTTCAAAACTGGAAAGAAGCTTTCTGAGAAACTGCTCTGTGTTCTGTTAATTCATCTCACAGAGTTACATCTTTCCCTTCAAGAAGCCTTTCGCTAAGGCTGTTCTTGTGGAATTGGCAAAGTGGTATTTGGAAGCCCATGGAGGGCTACGGTGAAAAAGGATATATCTTGCGTCCAATACTGGAAAGAAGCTTTCTGAGAAACTGCTCTGTGTTTTGTTAATTCATCTCACAGAGTTACATCTTTCCCTTCAAGAAGCCTTTCGCTAAGGCTGTTCTTGTGGAATTGGCAAAGGGATATTTGGAAGACCATAGAGGGCTATGGTGAAAATGGAAATATCTTCCGTTCAAAACTGGAAAGAAGCTTCCTGAGAAACTGCTCTGTGTTCTGTTAATTCATCTCACAGAGTTACATCTTTCCCTTCAAGAAGCCTTTCGCTAAGGCTGTTCTTGTGGAATTGGCAAAGTGATATTTGGAAGCCCATAGAGGGCTATTGTGAAAAAGGAAATATCTTCCGTTCAAAACTGGAAAGAAGCTTTCTGAGAAACTGCTCTGTGTTCTGTTAATTCATCTCCCAGAGTTACATCTTTCCCTTCAAGAAGCCTTTCGCTAAGGCTGTTCTTGTGGAATTGGCAAAGTGATATTTGGAAGTCCGTAGAGGGCTACGGAGAGAAAGGAAATATCTTCCGTTCAAAACTGGAAAGAAGTTTTCTGAGAAACTGCTCTGTGTTCTGTTAATTCATCTCACAGAGTCACATCTTTCCCTTCTAGAAGCCTTTCGCTAAGGCTGTTCTTGTGGAGTTGGCAAAGTGATATTTGGAAGCCCATAGAGGGCTATGGTGAAAAAGGAAGTATCTTCCGTTCAAAACTGGAAAGAAGCATTCTGAGAAACTGCTCTGTGTTCTGTTAATTCATCTCACAGAGTTACATCATTCCCTTCAACAAGCCTTTCGCTAAGGCTGTTCTTGTGGAATTGGCAAAGGGATATTTGGAAGCCCTTAGAGGGCTATGTTGAAAAAGGAAATATCTTCCGTTCAATACTGGAAGGAAGCTTTCTGAGCAACTGCTCTGTGTTCTGTTAATTCACCTCACAGAGTTACATCTTTCCCTTCAAGAAGCCTTTCCCTAATGTTGTTCTTGTGGAATTGGCAAAGTGATATTTGGAAGCCCATAGAGGGCTATGGTGAAAAAGGAAATAACTTCCGTTCAAAACTGGAAAGAAGCTTTCTGAGAAACTGCTCTGTGTTCTGTTAATTCATCTCACAGAGTTACATCTTTCCTTTCAAGACGCCTTTCGCTAAGGCTGTTCTTGTGGAATTGGCAAAGGGATATTTGGAAGCAGAAAGATGTCTATGGTGAAAAAGGAAATATCTTCCGTTCAAAACTGGAAAGAAGCTTTCTGAAAAACTGCTCTGTGTTCTGTTAATTCATCTCACAGAGTTACATCTTTCCCTTCAAGAAGCCTTTCGCTAAGGCTGTTCTTGTGGAATTGGCAAAGGGATATTTGGAACCCCTAGAGGTCTATGGTGAAAAAGGAAATATCTTCCGTTCAAAACTGGAAAGAAGCTTTCTGAGAAACTGCTGTGTGTTCTGTTGATTCATCTCACAGAGTTACATCTTTCCCTTCAAGAAGCCTTTCGCTAAGGCTGTTCTTGTGGTATTGGCAAAGTGGTATTTGGAAGCCCATGGAGGGCTACGGTGAAAAAGGAAATATCTTGCGTTCAATACTGGAAAGAAGCTTTCTGAGAAACTGCTCTGTGTTTTGTAAATTCATCTCACAGAGTTATATCTTTCCCTTCAAGAAGCCTTTCGCAAAGGCTGTTCTTGTGGAATTGGCAAAGTGATATTTGGAAGCCCGTAGAGGGCTATGGTGAAAATGGAAATATCTTCCGTTCAAAACTGGAAAGAAGCTTTCTGAGAAACTGCTCTGTGTTCTGTTAATTCATCTCACAGAGTTACATCTTTCCCTTCAAGAAGCCTTTCGCTAAGGCTGTTCTTGTGGAATTGGCAAAGGGATATTTGGAAGCCCATAGAGGACTATGGTGAAAAAGGAAATATCTTCCGTTCAAAACTGGAAAGAAGCTTTCTGAGAAACTGCTCTGTGTTCTGTTAATTCATTTCACAGAGTTACATCTTTCCCTTCAAGAAGCCTTTCGCTAAGGCTGTTCTTGTGGAATTGGCAAAGGGATATTTGGAAGCCCATAGAGGGCTATGGTGAAAAAGGAAATATCTTCCGTTCAAAACTGGAAAGAAGCTTTCTGAGAAACTGCTCTGTGTTCCGTTAATTCATCTCACAGAGTTACATCTCTCCCTTCAAGAAGCCTTTCGCTAAGGCTGTTCTTGTGGGATTGGCAAAGGGATATTTGGAAGCCCATAGAGGGCTATGGCGAAAAAGGAAATATCTTCCGTTCAAAACAGGAAAGAAGCTTTCTGAGAAACTGCTCTGTGTTCTGTTAATTCATCTCACAGAGTTACATCTTTCCCTTCAGGAAGCCTTTCGCTTAGGCTGTTCTTGTGGAATTGGCAAAGTGATACTTGGAAGTCCATGGAGGGCTAATGTGAAAAAGGAAATATCTTGCGTTCAATACTGGAAAGAAGCTTTCTGAGAAACTGCTCTGTGTTCTGTTAATTCATCTCACAGAGTTACATCTTTCCCTTCAAGAATCCTTTCGCTAAGGCTGTTCTTGTGGAATTGGCAAAGTGATATTTGGAAGTCCGTAGAGGGCTACGGAGAGAAAGGAAATATCTTCCGTTCAAAACTGGAAAGAAGTTTTCTGAGAAACTGCTCTGTGTTCTGTTAATTCATCTCACAGAGTCACATCTTTCCCTTCTAGAAGCCTTTCGCTAAGGCTGTTCTTGTGGAGTTGGCAAAGTGATATTTGGAAGCCCATAGAGGGCTATGGTGAAAAAGGAAGTATCTTCCGTTCAAAACTGGAAAGAAGCATTCTGAGAAACTGCTCTGTGTTCTGTTAATTCATCTCACAGAGTTACATCATTCCCTTCAACAAGCCTTTCGCTAAGGCTGTTCTTGTGGAATTGGCAAAGGGATATTTGGAAGCCCTTAGAGGGCTATGTTGAAAAAGGAAATATCTTCCGTTCAATACTGGAAGGAAGCTTTCTGAGCAACTGCTCTGTGTTCTGTTAATTCACCTCACAGAGTTACATCTTTCCCTTCAAGAAGCCTTTCCCTAATGTTGTTCTTGTGGAATTGGCAAAGTGATATTTGGAAGCCCATAGAGGGCTATGGTGAAAAAGGAAATAACTTCCGTTCAAAACTGGAAAGAAGCTTTCTGAGAAACTGCTCTGTGTTCTGTTAATTCATCTCACAGAGTTACATCTTTCCTTTCAAGACGCCTTTCGCTAAGGCTGTTCTTGTGGAATTGGCAAAGGGATATTTGGAAGCCCAAAGATGTCTATGGTGAAAAAGGAAATATCTTCCGTTCAAAACTGGAAAGAAGCTTTCTGAAAAACTGCTCTGTGTTCTGTTAATTCATCTCACAGAGTTACATCTTTCCCTTCAAGAAGCCTTTCGCTAAGGCTGTTCTTGTGGAATTGGCAAAGGGATATTTGGAACCCCTAGAGGTCTATGGTGAAAAAGGAAATATCTTCCGTTCAAAACTGGAAAGAAGCTTTCTGAGAAACTGCTGTGTGTTCTGTTAATTCATCTCACAGAGTTACATCTTTCCCTTCAAGTAGCCTTTCGCTAAGGCTGTTCGTGTGGTATTGGCAAAGTGGTATTTGGAAGCCCATGGAGGGCTACGGGGAAAAAGGAAATATCTTGCGTTCTATACTGGAAAGAAGCTTTCTGAGAAACTGTTCTGTGTTTTGTAAATTCATCTCACAGAGTTACATCTTTCCCTTCAAGAAGCCTTTCGCTAAGGCTGTTCTTGTGGAATTGGCAAAGTGATATTTGGAAGCCCATAGAGGGCTATGGTGAAAATGGAAATATCTTCCGTTCAAAACTGGAAAGAAGCTTTCTGAGAAACTGCTCTGTGTTCTGTTAATTCATCTCACAGAGTTACATCTTTCCCTTCAAGAAGCCTTTCGCCAAGGCTGTTCTTGTAGAATTGGCAAAGGGATATTTGGAAGCCCATAGAGGACTATGGTGAAAAAGGAAATATCTTCCGTTCAAAACTGGAAAGAAGCTTTCTGAGAAACTGCTCTGTGTTCTGTTAATTCATTTCACAGAGTTACATCTTTCCCTTCAAGAAGCCTTTCGCTAAGGCTGTTCTTGTGGAATTGGCAAAGGGATATTTTGAAGCCCATAGAGGGCTATGGTGAAAAAGGAAATATCTTCCGTTCAAAACTGGAAAGAAGCTTTCTGAGAAACTGCTCTGTGTTCTGTTAATTCATCTCACAGAGTTACATCTTTTCCTTCAAGTATCCTTTCGCTAAGGCTGTTCTTGTGGAATTGGCAAATGGATATTTGGAAGCCCATAGAGTGCTATGGTGAAAAAGGAAATATCTTCCGTTACAAACTGGAAAGAAGCTTTCTGAGAAACTGCTCTGTGTTCTGTTAATTCATCTCACAGAGTTACATCTTTCCCTTCAAGAAGCCTTTCGCTAAGGCTGTTCTTGTAGAATTGGCTACCGGATATTTGGAAGCCCATAGAGGGCTATGCTGAAAAAGGAAATATCTTCCCTTCAAAACTGGAAAGAAGCTTACTGAGAAACTGCTCTGTGTTCTGTTAATTCATCTCACAGGGTTACATCTTTGACTTCAAGAAGCCTTTCGCTAAGGCTGTTCTTGTGGAATAGGCAAAGTGATATTTGGAAGGCCATAGAGGGCTACGGTGAAAAAGGAAATATCTTCCGTTCAATACTGGAAAGAAGCTTTCAGAGAAACTGCTCTGTGTTCTGTTAATTCATCTCACAGAGTTACATCTTTCCCTTCAAGAAGCCTTTCGCTAAGGCTGTTCTTGTGGAATTGGCAAAGTGATATTTGGAAGCCCATAGGGGGCTATGGTGAAAAAGGAAATATCTTCCATTCAAAACTGGAAAGAATCTTTCTGAGATACTGCTCTGTGTTCTGTTAATTCATCTCACCGAGTTACATCTTTGCCTTCAAGAAGCCTTTCGCTAAGGCTGTTCTTGTGGAATTGGCAAAGGGATATTTGGAAGCCCATAGAGGGCTATGGTGAAAGAGGAAATATCTTCCGTTCAAAACTGGAAAGAAGCTTTCTGAGAAACTGCTCTGTGTTCTGTTAATTCATCTCAACGAGTTACATCTTTCCCTTCATGAAGCCTTTCGCTAAGGCTGTTCTTGTGCAATTGGCAAAGTGATATTTGGAAGACCACAGAGTGCTATGGTGAAAAAGGAAATATCTTTCGTTCAAAACTGGAAAGAAGCTTTCTGAGAAACTGCTCTGTGATCTGTTAATTCATCTCACAGAGTTACATCATTCCCTTCAAGAAGCCTTTCGCTAAGGCTCTTCTTGTGGAGTTGGCAAAGTGATAATTGTAAGCCCATAGAGGGTTATGGTGAAAAAGGAAATATCTTCCGTTCAAAACTGGAAAGAAGCTTTATGAGAAACTGCTCTGTGTTCTGTTAATTCATCTCACAGAGTTACATCTTTCCTATCAAGAAGCCTTTCGCTAACGCTGTTCTAGTGGAATTGGCAAACTCATATTTGGAAGCCCATAGAGGGCTATGGTGAAAAACGAAATATCTTCCGTTCAAAACTGGAAAGAAGCTTTCTGAGAAACTGCTCTGTGTTCTGTTAATTCATCTCACGGAGTTACTTCTTTCCCTTCAAGAAGCCTTTCGCTAAGGCTGTTCTTGTGGAATTGGCAAAGTGGTATTTGGAAGCCCATGGAGTGCTACGGTGAAAAAGGATATATCTTGCGTTCAATACTGGAAAGAAGCTTTCTGAGAAACTGCTCTGTGTTTTGTTAATTCATCTCACAGAGTTACATCTTTCCCTTCAAGAAGCGTTTCGCTAAGGCTTTTCTTGTGGAATTCGCAAAGTGATATTTGGAAGCCCATAGAGGGCTATGGTGAAAAAGGAAATATCTTCCGTTCAAAACTGGAAAGAAGCTTTCTGCAAAACTGCTCTGTGTTCTGTCAATTCATCTCACAGAGTTACATCTTTCCCTTCAAGAAGCCTTTCGCTAAGGCTGTTCTTCTGGAATTGTCAAAGGGATATTTGGAAGCCCATAGAGGACTATGGTGAAAAAGGAAATATCTTCCGTTCAAAACTGGAAAGAAGCTTTCTGAGAAACTGCTCTGTGTTCTGTTAATTGATTTCACAGAGTTTCATCTTTCTCTTCAAGAAGCCTTTCGCTAAGGCTGTTCTTGTGGAATTGGCAAAGGGATTTTAGGAAGCCCATAGAGGGCTATGGTGAAAAAGGAAATATCTTCCGTTCAAAACTGGAAAGAAGCTTTCTGAGAAACTGCTCTGTGTTCTGTTAATTCATCTCACAGAGTTACATCTTTCCCTTCAGGAAGCCTTTCGCTAAGGCTGTTCTTGTGGAATTGGCAAAGTGATACTTGGAAGTCCATGGAGGGCTACTGTCAAAAAGGAAATATCTTGCGTTCAATACTAGAAAGAAGCTTTCTGAGAAACTGCTCTGTGTTCTGTTAATTCATCTCACAGAGTTACATCTTTCCCTTCAAGAAGCCTTTCGCTAAGGCTGTTCTTGTGGAATTGGCAAAGTGGTATTGGAAGCCCATGGAGGGCTACGGTGAAAAAGGAAATATCTTCGTTCAATACTGGAAAGAATCTATCTGAGAAACTGCTCTGTGTTCTGTTAATTCATCTCACAGAGTTACATCTTTCCCTTCAAGAATCCTTTCGCTAAGGCTGTTCTTGTGGAATTGGCAAAGTGATATTTGGAAGCCCATTGAGGGCTATGGTGAAAAAGGAAATATCTTCCGTTCAAAACTGGAAAGAAGCTTTCTGAGAAACTACCCTGTGTTCTCTTAATTCATCTCACAGAGTTACATCTTTCCCTTCAAGAAGCCTTTCGCTAAGGCTGGTTTTGTGTAATTGGCAAAGGGATATTTGGAAGCCCATAGAGGGCTATGGTGAAAAAGGAAATATCTTCCGTTCAAAACTGGAAAGAAGCTTTCTGAGAAACTGCTCTGTGTTCTGTTAATTCATCTCACAGAGTTACATCTTTCCCTTCAAGAAGCCTTTCGCTAAGGCTGTTCTTGTGGAATTGGCAAAGTGGTATTTGGAAGCCCATGGAGGGCTACGGTGAAAAAGGATATATCTTGCGTTCAATGCTGGAAAGAAACTTTCTGAGAAACTGCTCTGTGTTTTGTAAATTCATCTTAGAGAGTTACATCTTTCCCTTCAAGAAGCCTTTCGGTAAGGCTGTTCTTGTGGAATTGGCAAAGGGATATTTGGAAGCCCAAAGAGGTCTATGGTGAAAAAGGAAATATCTTCCGTTCAAAACTGGAAAGAAGCTTTCTGAGAAACTGCTCTGTGTTCTGTTAATTAATCTCACAGAGTTACATCTTTCCCTTCAAGAAGCCTTTCGCTAAGGCTGTTCTTGTGGAATTCGCAAAGTGATATTTGGAAGCCCATAGAGGGCTATGGTGAAAAAGGAAATATCTTCCGTTCAAAACTGGAAAGAAGCTTTCTGAAAAACTGCTCTGTGTTCTGTTAATTCATCTCACAGAGTTACATCTTTCCCTTCAAGAAGCCTTTCGCTAAGGCTGTTCTTGTGGAATTGGCAAAGGGATATTTGGAAGCCCATAGAGGTCTATGGTGAAAAAGGAAATATATTCCGTTCAAAACTGTAAAGAAGCTTTCTGAGAAACTGCTCTGTGTTCTGTTCTTTCATCTCACAGAGTTACATCTTTCCCTTCATGAAGCCTTTCGCTAAGGGTGTTCTTGTGGAATTGGCAAAGTGATATTTGGAAGCCCATAGTGGGCTATGGTGAAAAAGGAAATATCTTCCGTTCAAAACTGGAAAGAATCTTTCTGAGAAACTGCTCTGTGTTCTGTTAATTCATCTCACAGAGTTACATCTTTCCCTTCAAGAAGCCTTTCGCTAAGACTGTTCTTGTGGAATTGGCAAAGTGGTATTTGGAAGCCCATGGAGTGCTACGGTGAAAAAGGAAATATCTTGCGTTCAATACTGGAAAGAAGCTTTCTGAGAAACTGCTCTGTGTTTTGTAAATTCATCTCACAGAGTTACATCTTTCCCTTCAAGAAGCCTTTCGCTAAGGCTGTTCTTGTGGAATTGGCAAAGGGATATTTGGAAGCCCATAGAGGGCTATGGTGAAAATGGAAATATCTTCCGTTCAAAACTGGAAAGAAGCTTTCTGAGAAACTGCTCTGTGTTCTGTTAATTCATCTCACAGAGTTACATCTTTCCCTTCAGGAAGCCTCTCGCTAAGGCTGCTCTTGTGGAATTGGCAAAGTGATATTTGGAAGTCCATGGAGGGCTACTGTGAAAAAGGAAATATCTTGCGTTCAATACTAGAAAGAAGCTTTCTGAGAAACTGCTCTGTGTTCTGTTAATTCATCTCACAGAGTTACATCTTTCCCTTCAAGAAGCCTTGCGCTAAGGCTGTTCTTGTGGAATTGGCAAAGTGATATTTGGAAGCCCATTGAGGGCTATGGTGAAAATGGAAATATCTTCCGTTCAAAACTGGAAAGAAGCTTCCTGAGAAACTGCTCTGTGTTCTGTTAATTCATCTCACAGAGTTACATCTTTCCCTTCAAGAAGCCTTTCGCTAAGGCTGTTC